>NC_090313.1:35035000-35660000 GCF_039906515.1 Pseudorca crassidens | reverse complement strand
CTTTAAAGCCTTCAATTTATTTCCTTGCCCCCATCCCTCACATATATATATGTATATATATATATTTATTTATTTTTATTTTGTTACAGATGACATTTATCTATTTATTGTGTTTGTAGTTTATTGCCTATCATGCACATTAATATGTCAGTTCTATTAGGGCATAGATCTTAGTCTGTTTTGTTCATTGATATAATCCAAATGATTGTTGATGTGTTTAAAAAATGAAGTAATTAAAAGACAATATTTTTATTCTTAGCATATTATTTTGTTTACTTGTTTGATTAATAATTTTCACATATATTTTTTATTTAGTTTCAGAAAAGCACAAATACAACTATAATAAGGTACAGATTCTTATCTCAAAATCAATTTAGGTAATATTTATACAAATCTGTTCCCAGAATACCTGTTTAGCTTAATGGTACTTGTAAGAAATGCAGATACCTAGAGCATATTCAGTCCTACCAATTCTCTGGGCATTAAACTCTGGAATTTGCATTTTAACAAATTTTTTTTTTTTGTATAGGTTTTTCACCCCCTTAGTTAAATTTATTCTGAGGTATTTTATTCTTTTTTATGCAGATTTGTAAGATTGTTTTCTTCATTTCTCCTTCTGACAGTTCATTATTAGGGTATAGAAATGCAACAGATTTCTTTCTTTTTTTAATTTTAAATTTTATTTTATTTATTTTTTTTATACAGCAGGTTCTTATTAGTCATTAATTTTATACATATCAGTGTATACATGTCAATCCCAATAACCAACTTCATCACCCCACCCCCCCACCACTTTCCCCGCTTGGTGTCCATACGTTTGTTCTCTAGATCTATGTCTCAATTTCTACCCTGCAAACCAGTTCATCTGTACCATTTTCCCAGGTTCCACATATATGAGTTAATATACGATATTTATTTTTTATCTTTCTGACTTACTTCACTCTGTATGACAGTCTCTAGATCCATCAACACATCAACAAATGGCCCAATTTCATACCTTTTTATGGCTGAGTAATATTCCATCATATATATGTACCACATCATCTTTATCCATTCGTCTGTCAGTGGGCATTTAGGTTGCTTCTATGACCTGGCTATTGTAAACAGTGCTGCAATAAACATTGGGGTGCATGTGTATTTTTGAATTATAGTTTTCTCTGGGTATATGCCCAGAACTGGGATTTCTGGATCATATGGTAATTCTATTTTTAGTTTTTTTAAGGAATCTCCATACTGTCCTCCATGATGGCTGTATCAATTTACATTCCCACCAACAGTGGAAGAGGGTTCCTTTTTCTCCACACCCTCTCCAGCATTTGTTGTTTGTAGATTTTCTGATGATGCCCATTCTAGCTGGTGTGAGGTGATCCCTCATTGTAGTTTTGATTTGCATTTCTCTAATAATTAGTGATGTTGAGCAGCTTTCATGTGCTTCTTGGCCCTTTGTATGTCTTCTTTGGATAAATGTCTATTTAGGTCTTCTGCCCATTTTTGGATTGGGTTGTTTGTTTTTTTTAATATTAAGCTGCATGAACTGTTTATATATTTTGGAGATTAATCCTTTGTCCATTGATTCATTAGCAAATATTTTCTCCCATTCTGAGGGTTGTCTTTTCATCTTGTTTATGGTTTCCTTTGCTGTGCAAAAGCTTTGAAGTTTCATTAAGTCCTCTAGGAGATGGATCAAAAAAGATCTTGCTGTGATTTATGTCAAAGAAGTGTTCTTCCTGTTTTCCTCTAAGAGTTTTACAGTGTCCGGTCTTACATTTAAGTCTCTAATCCATATTGAGTTTATTTTTGTGTATGGTGTTGGGGAGTGTTCTAATTTCATTCTTTTACATGTAGCTGTCTAATTTTCCCAGCACCACTTATTGAAGAGACTGTCTTTTCTCCATTGTATGTTTTTGCCTCCTTTTTCATAGATTAGTTGACCATAGGTGTGTGGGTTCATCTCTGGCTTTCTATCTTGTTCCATAGATCTATGTTTCTGTTTTTGTGCCAGTACCATATTGTCTTGATTATTGTAGCTTTGTAGTATAATCTGAAGTCAGGGAGTCTGATTCCTCCAGCTCTGTTTTTTTCCCTCAAGACTACTTTGGCTATTCGGGGTCTTTTGTGTCTCCATACAAATTTTAAGATTTTTTTGTTCTAGTTCTGTAAAAAATGCCATTAGTAATTTGATAGGGATTGCATTGAATCTGTAGATTGTTTTGGGTAGTAGAGTCATTTTCACAATATTGATTCTTCCAATCCAAGAGCATGGTATATCTCTCCATCTGTTGGTATCATCTTTAATTTCTTTCATCAGTGTCTTATAGTTTTCTGCATACAGGTCTTTTCTCTCCCTAAGTAGGTTTATTCCTAGGCATTTTATTCTCTTTGTTGCAATGATAAATGGGAGTGTTTCCTTATTTTCTCTTTCAGATTTTTCATCATTAATATGTAGGAATGCAAGAGATTTCTGTGCATTAATTTTGTATCCTGCTACTTTACCAAATTCATTGATTAGCTCCAGTAGTTTCCTGGTGGTATCTTTAGGATTCTCTATGTATAGTATGTCATCTGCAAAGAGTGCCAGTTATACTTCTTCCTTTCCAATTTGTATTCCTTTTATTTCTTTTTGTTCTCTGATTGCTGTGGCTAGGTCTTCCAAAACTATGTTGAATAATAGTGGTGAGAGTGGACATCCTTGTCTTCTTCCTGATCTTAGAGGAAATGCTTTCCATTCTTCACCATTGAGAATGATGTTTGCTGTGGTTTTGTCTACAGGCTACAGGATTGTAGTTCTTCTTTCTTCTGCTGTCTGCCCTCTGTTGGATGAGGCTATCTCTAACCACTTTTTCAAGGAGTATATTGTGCATCAAATTTTGAGACTCCAAGAACTAATGTGATAACTTTCAAACAAATGCTTACCTCATAGAAATATATTTTAAAATATAGCCTGGTTTGCAGTATGCTATGTGCACATAGAATATTCACCACGAGGGGCATAATCTCTGCAATAAAAGAAAATTTAAATTTACAAAGATTGAAATATTAAAAAGTTATCTGATCAGAACATTATGAAGTTAGGAATAAGTAGCAATAGAATATCTAGAAATCCTCACATTTTTAGAAATTTAAAAATACCTTCTAATACATAAAAATACCTTTAGGCCAAAAATAAATCATGAGAGAAATTAGCAAAATATATCAAATTGAATAACAATAAAAATGTAGCATATTAAAATTTGTGAGAAACAGCTTAATGACTGTCAAGAAGAAAAGTTATCACTTTGAGTGCTTATGTTAGAAAAAAGAAAGGCTTAAATTTAATTATCTAAACTACCTTAAGAAACTAGACTTTTTAAAAAAAAAGTACAGTTACCATCGAAGTAGTAGAAGAAAATATACAAAAAAGATAAAAGCCGAAATGAATAAAATAGAAAATAATCAACAGAATTACCCACTAAAATTGTTTTTTTTGTAAAGATTACTAAGTTAATAAACCCTTAGCAAAACTTATCAAAAAATAAAAGAAAACACAAATTACTGATAAACACAATTTTAGAAGGTTATCACCAATCTCCCCAGGTTGTTAAAAGGATAATAAGGGAATAATATGAATAGACTTATACCAATCATTTCGACAATTTACATAAAATAGACATTAAAACAAACAAACAATAACAAAAAAAACATAACTTGCCAAAGCAGACACAAGAAAAAATAGAATTTCCAAATGCCCAATCATAAGTAAATCAAATAAACTAAATTTTTAATCAAAACCTTTCCAAAAAGAAAACTTCAGGTTCTTGTGGCTAAATTAGTCAACTTTTCAAACATTTATTAAAAAAAAAATAATCTAACACAAATGTCTTTAGAAAAATGAAGGGAAAACTTTTCCTAGTATATCCACAATAGCAAAGCATGACAAATTAATTATAGGAATTAGGAAACTGCACACCAATATCCTTGATAAACCTTAAGACAATGCTAGCAAATCTAACCCAGTAATATAGAAAGAGTATAAATGCATTATGATAAAATGGAGTTTATCTTAGGAACACTAGTTTGGTTTAACACTAGAATATCAGTCAATATAATTCACCATATTCAATGAATAAAAAAGAAAATGTATACAATCAACTCTACAGATGCAAATCAAATATTCAGAAGTAGAGACTTTTTTTAAGAAATAGACGTTTTCTTAGGAATTAGAACTATAAAATAACTTTTTATTTATACATAAGGGCATCCACAGTGATTATAAACAAAGCAATTTAATTGCAAATTTGGCATAAAAGATAAACTGGAGTAATTGAGAAGTGAGAAAACAAACGTGTTCATGATGAATTTCCAAATACAGACAATCAAGAGTTTTTCCACAACTCACACTAAAGTCAAGGAGCTACTATTTTGGGGACTTCCTTGGTTCTCCGGTGGTTAAGACTCAGTTAAGACGCAGGGGGCATGGAGATCTCACATGCAGCGTGGTGCAGCCAAAAAAAAAAAAACAAGCAAAAAGAAAAAAAAGAAGAAAAAATTAAAAATTAAAGGAGGGAACTATTTTTAAGTTAACCTGGATGTTTTGAAGGTACCTTTAAGGCAAAGGGGAAAAAAAAGAGAGAGAGAGAGAACCAAAGAGAACCACAAATTAATGTGTGTCTTAGAATTTCCTGGGAATGTTTGTTTGTTTGCTTTCGGTTTTGTTTTGCTTTCAATTCGAATCTGCTAATTCTCTGGAAACTAAAAAAATGACATGATTCTTCAAAGAATTAAGATAAGAAGTGACAATTTTGTAGAAATAATTCAAAGAAACTTAGTGTCTAACTTTGTACACCATATTCTTTTTTTTTTTTTTTTTTTTGTGGTACATTGGCCTCTCACTGTTGTGGCCTCTCCCATTGCAGACCACAGGCTCCGGACACGCAGGCTCAGCAGCCATGGCTCATGGGCCCAGCTGCTCCGTGGCATGTGGGATCCTCCCGGACTGGGGCATGAGCCCGTGTCCCCTGCATCAGCAGGTGGACTCTCAACCACTGCACCACCAGGGAAACCCTGTACACCATATTCTTCCTCCAAGTATTATCTTGCCAATTTTCCTGTTCCATATTCTCTCCTACATTTACCGAAATATATTTAAAGGTTCATTAGGAAACTGGAAATTATAGTAAGTCTTTTAGGTTTTAAAATAAGTGATTATGTGACAAAGTTATGTCAGAGAAATATATTACTGTACATAGTTAAACAAAATAGCAGAGAATTTTCAATTTCTATTTATGAGAAATGAGGTAGCAAAGGGGATTTTAGGCCATATCCATGAGGGTTGAGTAGGCATCCTTCTATTTTTAAAAAGGAGGGTTTTCTATGGGTTTTATGTATTTGGTTTTCTAGTTGTATTTTACTTAAGCAAAATATACCTAATATCTATTTTATCATAGGTAAGTGACACAACCAACCTGTGCCTTGGTTTCTGAATCTGGAAAGAGTGATAATAACATCACTGAGTTGGAATGAAATGTGAGTATGCATATAAAATATTTGACGTTATTTTACACAAAAAATTTGAGATACTAATATATTTTAAAATTTCAAAACCTCTATTCCCTAGTATACTGCATGAGAAAAATATTTTAAGAAGGAGATAAAATTATTTTGATATTCTGAAATTAAAGCCTTGTATTTGGGTCATTAAAAGCACTTGAAGTATTCTAAAATTTTTAGAAGTTTATTTAAATTAAAAATGATGTATTAGAATAATGGACTTTCTGACAACCTGAGTATTGTTAAAGAAATGAATTACAGCAGTCTTAAATGCAGAAAAGGGAATAAAAAAAAATAGCATTAGTAAAGTTTACAGGGCAAAACCCAGCAGGACATATTTTTAGTCCTAATACTTTTGGAGTCAGTAACACCAAGGAATATAGAGCACTTGATAAATCACAAGATGTGTAAAATTAATGACTCACAAAAAGGCTTAAATCTTCAACTCATTTTAAAAAATCTGTCATTAACATGAAAAATGCAAGGAAAGTGGATAGCTTGGGAGGCAGGAAGACCTTGTTGAATCACTTATTGATAAATAGAAGATAACAAAGTACTTGGCTCATATTGAAATGAATGTAAACAAGCAGGATGCATAACTTACATTCCAGAGGAAATTAGAAAATCTGCTTACTCTGTTGAGTTGTATTTTTAAAACCAAGGAAGTGGAATGATTTATTAAAGTGGAACTGGGTGAAGGAGACAATAAACAATAAAAGATTTAAAAAGTGAATATAATTATGAGAGATTAATATGGTAATTCCAAATCAATACTTAGGTTTTTAATTAAAATGGCATAAATTTTAGCAGCCCAGTGGTAGCTTCTATTTTCCTCTAAAATGATAACACCAAATGAGAGAAAGACAAAGACTTAAAATGTCAAAAGCTAGGACTGAGGAAAACCATAGTAGCAGAATATATGAAGCATTCAAATTTATAAGATGTATATGTTGTCACAGAGAGCTCTTAAATTGCTTTTAATTTTTTTTATTTGTTTTTCTTTCTGTTGTTCTGATTGGACAATTTCCAATCAGATCACTTATGAGTTCTTCTGTATCACTTTATCTGCAGGGGTAACAATACTCATATAGAGTATGTTATAGACTTTAAAACAAAAAATAGACTTTAAAACAAAGACTATTTAAAAAGACAAAGAAGAGTATTTTATAATGATAAAGAAATCAATACAAGAAGATATTACCATATATGCATTCAATACAGAAGCATATTAATATATAAAGCAAAGCTAACAGACATAAAAGGAAGAAATTGATAATAAAGCAATAATAGTAGAGAACTTTAAGACCCCACCTACATCAATGGACAGATCATCCAGACAGAAAATCAATAAGGCAACAGTGGGCTTAAATGACACGACAGGCCAGTTGGACTTAATAGATATCTATAGGACATTATATCCAGAAGTAGCAAAATATGCACTCTTTTTAAGTGCACATGGAATGTTCTCAAAAATAGATCACATTCAGGCTTCCCTCATGGTGCAGTGGTTGAGAGTCCACCTGCCGATGCAGGGGACATGGGTTTGTGTCCCGGTCTAGGAAGATCCCACATGCGGCTGGGCCCGTGAGCCATGGTTGCTGAGCCAGGGCATCCGGAGCCTGTGCTCCACAATGGGAGAGGCCTGCATAATGCAAAAAAAAAAAAAAGAAAAAGCCCAGAAAGCAAGTCTCAACAAATGTAAGGAGATAGGAATTATATCTAGCATTCTTCTGAAACTAGAAATCAACAAAAAGAAAAATATGAAAAGCAGAAATGTGAAGATTAAAAAACATGATACTAAAAAACTAATGGGTCAGTGAAGAAATTAAAGAAGAAATTTAAAAAAAACTTACGACAAATGAAAATGAAAACACAACACTCCAAAATCTATGGGATGCAGTAAAATCAGTTCTAAAAGGGAAGTTTATAGCAATACAGGCATACCTCAAGAAAAATCTCAAATAAACAACCTAACCTACAACTTAAGATAATTAGAAAAATGAACAAGCAAAGGCCAAAGTCAGAAGAAGGAAGGAAATAATAAAGATCAGAGAGGAAATACATAAAATAGAGATCAAAACAAAACAAAAAAACAGTAGAAAAGATCAATGAAACCAAGAGCTGTTTTTTTGAAATGATAAAAAAAACTCATAAACATTTAGCCAGGCTCACCAAGAAGAAAAGAGAGGACCCAAATAAACAAAAAAAGAAACGAAAGAGGAGAAACAACAACCAATACACAGAGATACACCAAATTATAAGGGGATACTACTAACAGTTACATTCCAATAAATTGGACAACTTAGAAGAAATAGACAAACTTCTAGAAACATACAACCTGCCAAGCCTGGATCAAGAAGAAACAGACAATTTGAACGAACTGATCACTAGCAATGAACTTAAATACGTAATAAAACAACAACAACAAACCTCCCAGCAAATAAAATTCAAGGGCCAAACGGCTTTACAGGGGAATTCTACTAAATGTAAAAGAAGAACTAATACCTATTATTCTCAAACTTTTCCAAAAATTGAACAGAATGGAACACTCTCAAATTCATTCTACAAGACCACAATTACCCTGATATCAAAACCAGCAAAAGACACTACAAGAAAAAGAAAATTATAGGCCAATATCTTTGATGAATATAGATGCAAAAATCCTCAACTAAGTATTAGCAAACCCAAGCCAATAATACATAAAAAGGATCATATACCATGATCAACTTTCATTTATTCCAGGGTCCCAAGAATGGATCAACATTTGCAAATCAATGTGATACACCACGTTAACAAAAGGAAGGAAAATATCACATGATCATCTCAATAGGCATAGAGAAAGCATTTGGCAAAATTCAACATCCATGCATGATAAAAAACTATCATCAAAGTTGATATAGAGGGAACATATCTCAGCACAATAAAGGCCATTTCTGACAAACCCTCAGACAACATCATACTGAATGGTGAAAAGCTGAAAGACTTTCCTTTAAGTTCAGGAACAGGACAAGGATGCCCACTCTCATCCTTTCTACTACACACAGTATTGGAAGACCTAGACACAGAAATCAGACAAAACAAAGAATTAGAAGGTATCCAAATTGAAAGGGAAGTGGTAAAACTGGCACTATTTGTAGATGAAACAATACTTTAGAAAACACTAAAGTGTACACCAGAAAGCTACTAGAACTAATAAATGAATTCAGCAAAGTTGCAGGATGCAAGATTAATATACAGAAATCTGTTGTGTTTCTATACAATAAAATGTTTTAACATTTTCTTTTCTGAATAATATCAGAAAGAAAAAGCTTTTAAAAATCCCATTTTAAATTACATCAAACAGAATAAAACACCTAGGAATAAACTTAACCACACAGGTGGTTAAGTTTCATCTATACTATGAAAACTATAAAACATTGATGAAGGAAATTGATGATAAAAATAAGTGTAAAGATATTTATATGCTCTTGGATTGGAAGAATTAATATTGTTTAAATGGCCATACTACCCAAAACAATCTACACATTTAAGGCAATCCCTATCAAGTTATCCATTACATTTTTCACAGAACTAGAGCAAATAATCCTAAAATTCATATGGGACCAGTAATCAAAACAGCATAGTACTGGTGCAAAACCAGACACATAGATCAATGGAACAGAATAGAGAGCCCAGAAATAAACCTATGCACCTATGAGCAATTAATCTACAACAAAGGAGGCATAAATATACAAAGGAGAAAAGACAGTCCCTTAAAGAATTAGTGCTGGGAAAAGTAGATAGATACACATAAAAGAATGAGATTAGAACATTCCCTCACACCATGAACAAAAATAAACTTAAAATGGATTAAAGACCTAAATGTAAGAACAGAAACCATAAAATTCCTAGAAGAGGACATAGGCAGAACAGTCTTTGACATAAATCATAGAAATATTTTTTGGATCACTCTCCTAAAGAAAAAGAAAAAGAAAAGCAAAAATAAACAAATGGAAAGTAATTAAACCTAAAAGCTTTAGCACAGTGAAGGAAACCATTGACAAAGCAAAACATAACCTATGGAATGTGAGAAAATATTTGCAAATTTGCAAGGAATTAATATCCAAAATATATAAACAACTCATACAACACAATATCAAAATACAAACAGCCCAATCCAAAAAAATAGGCTGAAGATGAATAGACATTTTTCCAAAGAAGACATAGAAATTGCTAACAGGCAAAAGAAAAGATATTCAACATTGCTAATTATTAGAGAAATACAGATCAAATCAGCAAGAAGATATCATCTCACACCTGTCAGAATGGCTATCATCAAAAAGTTTACAAATAACAAATGTTGGAGAGGATTTGGAGAAAAGTGAACATTTTACTGTGTTGGTGGGAATGTAAATTGGTGCAGCCACTATGGGAAATAGTATGAGCTTTCCTCAAAAAAAGTACAAACAGAATTATCATATGATCCAAACATTCTACTCCTGTGTATGTATCCAGAAAAAAAATGAAAACAATAATTCAAAAAGATACATGCACCCCAATGTTCATAGCAATGTTATTTACAATAGTCAAGATATGGAAACAACCCAAGTGCCCATCAACAGACAAAAGAATTAATATGTGGTGTGTGTATGTGTGTATATAATGGTATATATATTATATACGTGGAATAGTAAGCCATAAAAAAATGAAATTCTTTCACTTGCTGCAATGTGGATGAACCTAAAGAATAGTATGCTTAGTGAAATAAGTGGTATCTAAAAAATAATACAAATAAATGTATATGCAAAACAGAATGAGACTCACAGATGTAGAAAACAAACTAGTGGTTATCAAAGGGGAGAGGGAAGGGGGAAGGGGCAAATTAGGTGTATGAGATTAAGAGATGTAAACTACTATATAAAATAGATAAGCAACAAGGATATACTTCATAGCATAGGTAATTATGACCATTATCTTGTAATAACTTTGGAATATAATCTGTAAAAATACTGAATCACTATCCTGTACACCTGAAACTAATATAATATTATAAAACAACTATACATCAAAAAATTATAAGATATACAAACTAAATTTTGAAAAACTTACCTAGGCTTCACTTCATGTAAAGAAGACCATATAAAACAAGGAAACATTTCTCTTCCACTCTACCTCCTCATTGTCTTTCCTTTGACTGAGAGACTCAAATTAGGATGTAAAACTACCCTGCCCAAGAAAATAGCAACAAACAATACATACAAACTCAACAAACAAATTCAAATCCAGTCAGGAATCATTCAGTTCCACAGATATTACATTTGATCTTGTGTATTACTGTTTTCTTGAACTTTACTTTTCTGTCATTCATTTTATGAACGTAGTGGAGAAATATTATATTCAAGATACTCAGTTCCACATAGTAGGTAGAATGAATCCTAAAATTGGTGCACACTGTATTACAGTTCCTCTACCCCTAATGGTTCCAGAACCTGATTGCCTATTAGGATCACCTTCTGAACTCTGAAAGAAAAATCAGATGATGAGCTAATTGGATGCACAGATAAATCAGAACCTTGGGGGTTAAATCGTTCATGTTTTTTGTTTTTCCTTACTTCCTTGTGTTTTTTTCTTTCTCTTTTAATGTTCCAGGGATTATGATGCCCAAGAAAGTTTGGAAGCCACTGTTCTCTCCCTCCATTGTACTTAGCATTCTGTATGCATGAAACATTCTGGAAGACTTTGTCTTCAATAACCACTTGTTGATTTCTTTCCTATTCTTTATTACTCTATAGCAAACATGGTACTTAGATTACTGATAAATATGTAAACACAACTAGTCAAAATCCAAAATCATTATCTATGCTGTTCCTCACCTTCTGAACATTTTTTTCCCTTTTCCTTTTTTTCTGTTTTGAGAAATTTTACCAACTTTTCTCCATCCTTCTTTTTTTAGGGAGAAATGTGGGGGAATCCTAGCCTCTTCTTAAATTTAAAGAGTTCTGGTCATTCTCTTTGATAAGTCTATTATAAATCTGTCAACTCTTCTTATTTCCAGGATGCTTACTTTTCACCCAATATATTGTGAACATGGCCTAATCGGTTTCCTTGTCTCAAGTTTCCATAGTCCCTTCTTTACCTAAAACCTATAGCAAATGGTTACTAGATGATATTTCTGACATGCTACCTTGAGTTGATTGCTCTGATATTTAGAATTTTAAAAAACTCCTCATAATCTTCAGGACAAAATTCATCCTTTTTGTTTCCTAAGATGGGAAGCAACATAAGCTACAGGCTTTCTCCTGTCCTAATCAACACTCTAGAAAGTACAAAGACAAGAGAGAATTATGGATAAGATAAATGAACTAAAAAGTCCTGAGAAATATTTGGGGAGGCTGAAAACTAAGGTGAGCTGCTAGGGATCTCTATATCCTTCTGTGGAGAGCTACAGCCTAGGGCTAACCTTCGCTAGAGGTTTTAGAGGGAGCATAGATGGGAGGAAAGGTTTTAAGGTTTGCTCTTATACCTTCTCCCCCATTGCTATGGAACAAGTACTGCCCCATCTCTGCACTGTTGAGAGCCCAGTGTCACTGAAGTTATTTAAGGTAAGAAAAACTTATTGAGGATTTGGTGAAACTGGTGTGGGAAGATCACTTGCTCTCTGGGATTCACTTCTCTACTACTCTCCCTCTCCAACATCTGCTATCCCACCAATTTGGTTGGTGGATTACAAATTAAGGAAACTACTCTTCCTGAAGCTGCCTGTTTCTAACAGTATAAATTCCTATCTTAAATTATCTGGTGGAATGACTGTGGAGTCATTAGTCCACCACTGGAGTGGACTAGTGGAGTGGTCACAGCAGTTAAGCTCTTCAGCACTCCTCTCAATTCTCCTTATCAAAGAGACTTATCAAAGAGAATGATCAGAACTCTTTAAATTTAAGAAGAGGCTAGGATTCCCCAATGATATCCCTCAAAAAAAGAGGTTGAAGAAAAGTTGGTAAAATTTCCCAAAATAGGAAAAATGGAAAAGGAGAAAAAAATTGTTCAGAAGATGAGGAACAGCATAGGTAATGATTTTGTTTTTTGATTAGTTGTGTTTATATATTATCAGTAATCTAAGACACCTGGAGGATACACACATTGGTCATACCTGAAACATTACTTCAAGAGAAATTAAAAAATCAGAGGTCAAAAGACTAGGTGATGGAAGAGTAAAACCAATCTAAAAGAAAGAGGACATGAACAAAATATATCAACTGCAAAAGAATCAATGATATAGATAAATCAGTAATTTAAAACAAAAAACATTGATATATTTAACTAATTATGAAATATATTTACAATATATGTGCATGAAGTTATTTAAAAAGTAACAATTGCAAATATTTGATATGAGAAATAGAAGTAAATACCACAGTATACGTATTAGATGACAGAATGAATAAGTTGTGTAACAAATTAGTTGTTTCAAACTAAGTCATATATCAAATAATTCTACTAGAAGGAAGAAAAAAATGAGTAAGAGTTGGAAACTTAAGATAAAAAAAAATGTTTTTCCCCTCTGATACCGACATGGAATACAAATTACTTTTGAACACATGAAGAACGTTTAAAAATAGAACTTCTATCAAGCTACAAAAGTAGTCTCAATTAATTCCAAAAGATGAATGCCACCAGAATATTTTTTCTTACCACAGTGAAATAATATATGATATTATACCAAGGAGAGCTAAACATATTCTTACATGTTTAGAGTTAAGTAATATATTACTAAACAAACTTTAGGTTCTAAATAAATTAGAAAATAAGTTATATAACACATAGAATTAACAGGTAGTGAAAATATTACAATTAAAAAAGCAAATACAGTTCTTAGAGAGAATTTTATAGATTTACATGTATTTTTCAGGAAAAGAGTAAAGTAACAAGCAAACTAGTTAAGCAAACAAGCTTAGCATTTACCTCAGGAATTTGGAAAAAGCACAAACAAAAAAGCAAATAAAGGGAATAATAAAACAAAGTGCAAAAGTCAGTGAAACAGAGAACGTGAGCAGTACTAAAGAACATTTTTTTTTAAAGAACTAATTTTTTTAAGCAATCAATACAGGGCACACGATTTTAGCTAGAAGGATCAAAGAAAAAAGAGTGAAAAAATAAAAATGAACATAATAGGTAATAAAAAATTTTAAGTAAGTGCAGATACAAAGAAAATGTAAAATTACCATGTTTTTAAAATAACTATATAGATGAAACGAGATATCATATAACAAAATTCTGAACTGGTCATATAAAATTTACTGGAAGAAATCTGAATAATAGTAAAGAACACTGTTACATGTTTTTATTATTACCATGTTCTAATAAATTTTTAGTGAACAGTTACTTGCCACCTTATTCAGTTTGCTCCAGAATAAAGAAAAAATGGTGAGAAAGTAAACATTTTTAAAAGTTTATAACATTAAATGTAAAATATTAAATTAAGTATTGGCAAATATTAAATAATACATCTTGATCAAGAAGTTTTTTTCTTAAGATGACAAGGAGAGTTAAATCTCCAAAAGTGTATTATTGTATATTTCACCATATTAATATTCAAAGGTATGGTTGCCTCAATTATCAAAAAAAGTGTTTGGAAAATTTAGCACCCATTTATGATTTTTTTTTTTAGAAAACTGAAATGTAGAGTAAACTCTTAGCTTGGTTAATTTTATATATCCCCAAACAATTGAGAACTTCATATTTGAAGTTGAGTTATGTATTTATTCTTGGGAATAAAACAAATATCCTTATAAATATCACTACTGTTAAATTTAGGACTAAAGATCCTGGCCAATGTTACAAAGAAAGAAAAAGAAAAATGTCATGTAAGGATTTAAAAAGTAAAACTCATATTTTCAGATGATAAGATCATATATTGATACTTCAGATAACCTTTGGAATCAACCTGCAAATTATAAGAATTAATAAGTAAGGCTAGGAAAGTTACTGTATATAAGATTTATTTATCAATCTTGTTAGCATATTTCTATATAAACAATAAAACAATAAATGATAGAATATAATAAATATTAAGATTCCTTTCAAATAACAACTAAAACAACCAATTCTTTATAAAATATACAGGAATGAACTTAACCCTAAAGATACAAGCCTTATGTACAGAATTGGAATATTTTAATAAAATTTTTGGAAGATATTTCATTCTCTTGGATGAGAAAATGATATTATAAAGGTGTCAATTATCCCCAGCCCCTAATATTCCACATCTGTTCCACAAGCAAAATACATTCACTCCAACTCTAGGTCCCCAAAAAGAACCCCATGACAAGATCAGCTCAAGTTCAAATCTTTTCATCTAAATCTAAATCTCATCATCTAAGTTCTCTAACCCATTTTGGAGGAGTCTTTGTGTTTAATGCATTCTGGGGCACAATATTTAAAAAGCTTTGAACCTGTGTAACTAAATATTTGCCCCCAAAGCTTCAACATATATTGGTGTAACAGGTGTGGGATAACAGTAAAAGACATTCTGGTTTAAAAAGTGGGAAGATAGAAGGTAAAAGAGTCACCAGTCCAAAGCAGGTTTTGAAATCCAGTCAAGTAAACTCAGCTGGAGTTCCTTCATTAGGTTTCAAGGGCTTGGAATAATCTTTCTCTGTGTCTTTTAGCTCCATCCTCTTGGCTTTTCTTTTTCCCTTCTGGACTCTTGGCTCTATCTGCTGCATCATTCTTCCTTGTCCATGAATAACAACAACTATTTGCAACTGAGTAGTTTTATCAGCCTGCTTCCTGCCAGTAGATTTTAGAAACCCAACAGCCCCCTTTTATTTTGTACTCTTTCCCCCCCTTTAATTTCAAGCTGGCAGTGTTTCTACTGATGAAAACTTCACAAAATTTTGCAGTTTTTTGTCTAAACTTCACCAAATTCCAATTCATTAAATAAAAGCCACACCCACAAATCTTTTGGGGATAATCCTTTCTTTAACTTGAACTACTGAGATGGCTGAGGAATAATGACCTTAAGTTTGAGGAGGTCCTCTGGTTGAAATGAGAAGATCTGTGAAACACAACCTTAATTTCTTGAATGAGCCTTTCTGCCACTGTACAGACTGATTTTATGACCTTTTTGAGTTTTTAGAAAAATGTTGTACAGTCACACCTTCATTTATTTCTCTATGACATTTAAAGCAACCACTTAATTTTAGCATTTTGCCATATGGATAGACTGAAAATCTTAAATTATCACATGCTGGTTTGCCTTTTGTTTATCCTTCTATTTATCTCTATTTTTTCATATTTTATATGAGCAAAAAAAAAAAAAAAAAAAACTAAGCCACACCTTTAACGTTTTAGTTAGAAATCTCCTCAGGTCAATATTTATTATAATTTATCACATATAAGTTCTGCCTTCCACATAAACATAGTAGACAATTTCCCCGAGCTTTTTTTTTTTTTTTAACCACATAACAGAGATCCCCTGTCTTCTAGTTTCCAATCCTTACTTCCTTACTTCCTTTTGAGCCCTTGTTAACCATGTCCCTTCAGATTTCTACTAACAGTCTATATCCAGTGATTTAGGATTTCTCAAAGGCGATTTCGTATTTCTTCTTCACGCTTTTCCTGCCCTTCCTTCTAATTCATTGGTAGTATCTTTAAAATACATACTCCTACTAACAGTTTGTTCAAGACGATCTAGGATTTTCTTATGGTCCTCAAAAATTTTCCATTTCCCACCCACTACCCAATTCCAAATCCCTACTTACATATTCAAAGTCCTTTTTTTAGTATAAAATAACAGAATCATGAGAGGGATACCTCATCATATTCACAAGTTTTTCCAGGAGATAAAGGGTGAGGTACATTGAAGGTTATCTTAGAATTATGCCTCTACAATTCCCAAAAGGATAATAGAGATCTTCTTCAACCTACAGTGCGGTTGTATGTCCAAAATCCCATCATAAGTTGAAACTATTGTTTGTCAAAAATGAATTTAATAACCTAACCTGCCAAACATCACTGCCTAGTCTAGACTACTTTAAATATGCTCAGAATATTTACATTAGCCTACTCTCAGGAAAAATGATCTAATGCAAACCTTATTTTATAATAAAGTGTTGAATATTTCCTGTAATTTATTAAATACTGTACTGAAAGTGAAAAACAGAATGGTTGTAAGTGTTTAGGTGGTTTATCCCCCTGATCGAATGGCTGGCTGGAAGCTGTGGCTCACTGCAGCTGCCCAGCTTCATGAGAGAGTATCACTGCTAGCCTGGGAAAAAATCAAAATTTAAAATCCATAGTACAGTTTCAACTGACTGTATATCATATTGGTACCAATGTAGTCGAAAAATCTTGAGTCAAAACATTGTAAGTCGGGGAGGACAGTCTATAATAAAAACCTATAGCTTTCTACCTCACTTCTTCTTCTAGTACTGCACTCCAAAGCCTTATTTCTTCTTATAAAGTATATTTATTGAGGTTAAAAATTAGATTTCTGATTTCTCATTTTACTAAAAACAGCTCTCTTAAGTCTCCTCAACTTATCCTTTCCCATATAATTTTACATATGCAAATACTATTTGCTGTAAATTCAAATATTTTAATATAATTATATTAATATCTTTGTTGCCGAACTCAGGTTCAACTGATGCTGTTTGAAAGCCAATAATTGAAAGACAAGTGTTGGTTGGGAAGAAAAGATTGATCTATTCAGGAGGCCAGCAACCAGGGGAGAAAGTGGACTCATGTCCAAGAAAAAACTCCGAAGATTCTGTTTAACCATGAAAGTTTTTAAAGGGAGAAAAGGTAAGTTAATAGCAGTTAATTATTTGGGGAGGGGGTCAGAGTCTTTGTTATCTTCCATTTTGTGCAGACTTTCTTCTGATTGGTCAATAGTGAGGTAACAGGGCAGTGTTCCAGGACTCCTGTTCTCAGCCTGAGGTTATCATTCACGCCCCTGGATGGGGACCTGTTCCTGCAGAATAACTCAAAGATATATATAAAATCTCTTGAGGACAAACCAGGACCCTGCTTTATCACTGCACTATTGTTTCTTAATTTCTCCCCCTTTGCTTCTGTAGTCCCTCACTTTTCTGATTAGCAACAGTTTGCATCTGCCCTTTGGAACACAGGGAAGGTCAAAGAGGCTGAAGGAAGCCTATTTCCCACAAACAAGAAATGGGGGACATGGAAAGGATTTGTATCCAGGATGGCCCCACAGCAGCCTGCTCGGTTTCATCTTCCCCACTCCAGAGTTTTTAAATGCTTTGCTATTTTCTTGCTCTCAATATCCATTATTATATCCTATTTTTTTCCAAATGTTTCAGTATATCAGATAGTCTGTTAAGTAACCATCATTTCCAAGATACTTCTGCTCCAATATGGCTGGTTGGCCTCTAAGAGTTCCTTTGATGCAAAGACAACTTTCTTTCAATGCTTTTCTATCCATTATTTATTTTATTTTATTTTTACTGGGTTGCATGTTTTTTCTTCTTTATTCTGCTTGAGGACATCCTAAGAAGTAATGAATGGGAAATAAATAGTTCTAGTGTTCACATTTATGAAAATGTTTTAATTATATCCTCAAAATTCACTTATAGTTTTTCTGGATGTAGAAATTTAGGATAAAAATTAGGACCCCTCAGAATCATTGAAGTTTTATTTTGTTGTTTTCTAATATCTAGTGTTACAATTGCCCAATCTGATGTCATATTTTTCCTTGTTTTATTGAAACTGACCTATTCGTTTCTCTCTGTAAACCTTTGTGTCTATTCTTTATCTCTGTTGTGATAGTTTTGGTGTTTTTTTTAATCTTCTCATTGTACTGAGCACTCTGTGGAACTGTTCATTGTCTCTGCTATAATACAAATGAAAAAAGTTTTAGCTGAACTAGGTTATTAGGAGAAAAGAGCTTACATTCAAAAAAATCTTAATTGAGCACTGGGTACTATCTTTAGTCTATCTTTATTCAAGCACTGGGTGCTTAAATGGAGGCAAATGAGTAGGTTCATAAAATGAAAATCTAGAAATTAAAAATGCCTAGAATTTTCCAAAAATAAGGACATCATTTAAGGGTCATTTATAAGAGCAGAATTGAAACAAAAATTTCACACCTTAATCCAGAGTGCAAAGAATAATAGATTTCATTTAATAGAGAAGAAATTAATAGTTCTTTTTTTTAAATTCCTTTAGTTCCTGAAAAAAGTTAAATTTGTGAAAAAATAGATGAAATTCATAAATACTGGAGAACTATTGATGTTATGAAATGGGGTGGTTTATTAGGAAAGATTAGAAAATCTATATCTTGGCTAAAAAATAGCCAAGCATATACTATAGGTGCATTGAGCTGCAGCTGAGTTAAGTAAGAATTGTAAGAAATAAAAACAATTCCTTGGGGCTGTTACAAGGAATTATAATTAGTTTTAATGGAATTAAATAAAATATTAATATAAGATTAAATTGATGATATAATACATTTCAAGATTTGTAACCACTGAGGAATTTTAAATGATGATTGCTTCATTAATAAAATGTTACTATCCATCTTGATTTTTCAAGTTCTCTCAAGTAAACATGATAAAAATGACTATCCCTAAAGCATGCTCTTTTTTACTTTCAACTTTTATTTATCTAGAATTTACAAGGTGTGGGAGACAAGTGGGGAGGGGTGGGGGGGAAAGTCAAGGAAGCAGGAGGTTGAAGGGGAAGTCTCACTTTTATTTACTCTCCAGAGAACACCAATCTTCTTTCTTTATTCCAGCAGATCTTACATTCGCATTTATAGAGTACTCCAGTCAATTAGAATGCAATTTCTAGAAATCATTGCAGTGGCATTATAAATTTCTACCTTAAAAAATTAAACTTAGTGGTTCTCAGCAGACCCATAAAGTGACAAAAATAGCTTAAACCAATACAACACAAAAAAATGATTAAATTCACACAAAATGTGTCAGGTCCCAAAAGACAAAATAACTTTCACTTTCTTGTGTGAACCACTCATTACACAAAGAGTTCTTTATAAGAATTTCTTTTATCTCCTTTCCATTTTGTGTAACAACCAGATACTTGTAAAGTACCTATGGTGTATGGTTCAATTCACAAACTTGAGAACAAAAGTAGATCCCCTTTTAAGACATAGACAGTCCATTCATCCAGCAAATATGTGTTGAATGAGTATTCTATGCCAAGAACTTCTCTGGGTCCTCTAGTGGGGTGACAGAAAATGATCCTCTGGGCAGTGAAACAAGATGCTTGGAAGTTAGTGTTCTGAAGGAAACAAAATAGGATAATGTGTAGCAGGTTGGGAAAGAAGGGGCTTTAGACTACAAATTTTAGAATGTTTAAGTATGGCCTCTCTTAAGTTAAGGAAAAAAGACCTGACTCTTTACTTTTTGTTCTTAGGTAGAGACCTATTATCTAACATCTTACAATGACATTCTGAGAACAAATTTCACAATATGCATCTGTTATGATGTATTTTCTGATAGGGTTTAAATTAACTAGTTTACAAACAATTGACAATTTTTCTATAGTAATAACATGATTCTTAATACACTTTAAAAACTTGACTTAAGATCAAGTATTGACTGGATAATATCTGTTATATTAGATCCAATATACAGGTGAAAAAACTGAGACTTGGTTTAAGAACTTGATTACAGCCATCTGACTAGTATGTGGTTCAGTTCCTATTTGAACCCAAGTCAGTCTGTATATGATACCTATGTTCTATCCATAGGAGTTCTATTTTATTTTACTTTTCAGCATGGAACATAGCATTGGATTTTAGTTTGAACTTGGCTGTCATTTACGATGGATTCAGTATCCATTGGGGGAAAAAAGTCAAAAAATGTCATAAGTAACATTTAGGAAGGCAGATTTTGAATACATAATGCCATTTTTAAGTGATTGTAAAACATTTATACTAGTGTTTGAATTAAAATCTGAAAATATGTTAATATACAGCAAATTGAATTATATTTGTATATGTTTAGTTTTTAAAATGATTCTAGGAGAAGAGAATGAGTTGGGGTCAACTTATAAAAGAGTTTACAAAATATATGGAAAAGGAAATTTATTGATAGTATTGAATGGCTTAGCAATATTTGTGTCTTGGGTTGAATCACAGGAAATCTTTATGAGTTCTGCACTAGACACCTGGAAGCCAAGAAAAAGCATGAAAGCAGTTTCCTTGGAAAATAGCAGGTATGTGCCTCAAAAGCTGAGATGATAATCAGGGCAGACTAAGTATACTTGGACTAAAGCATTTTACTGGCTTTGGTGTAATATAAAATGTATTGAAAATTAACCTTCTAATTATCCAGTTTTGTTTTGAAGCTAACAATAGATAGATATCACTACAAATAAAAGTAACTATATGTCATATATGTAATTGTTTCTCTACTAATTAATTTTACTAAATATATATGCAAGTGATTATTAAATACAAATGTTAATTTATTCTAAATGAGTAAGCCATTATTAGCATTTGTGTTAATTGCCATTGTGTTAATTGGCATTCAATGAAGTGATGATGTCAAATTTAATAGCTTTATTAATTAGGATCTAAACACTCTTGGTAACTTAAGATTCAAGAACACTCTTTCTCTGCTTCTAAGAAATGGCCTGGCAAGTTATTACACAGAGAAAAACTGATTTTTTCATAAATGAAATGCTTGAGTTTGCATAAAAATGTTACCCTGTGAGTCGCTCCTTAAAGCCTTCCAGATCATTTGACAGAAAATATTTATGGTACCTGATAAGTACCAACATGTGGACCTCACATAACCCATACTTAGATGTGGAGGAAACGTGTTCTTCCAGAGCCAATTACACTTACACAACACTGAATTTCTGCATATTGGTTCACAGAATGCAAAGTTTGTGGTGATGACATAAGGAATTGGGGAGGGAGAGAACATAATATCTTGAAATTGTAAAATAGAAAAAGGACTAAGGAAAATGAAGATGAAAAGAAAATTTGAGCAAATACATTCCAATGATGTTTGTGTTAAAGTTGAAATTAATTTAAACAATCTTTTCAAAAACAATTCTTTTATGCTCCCATTTAATGAATTCATTTTAGAAGCCCTTTCCCCTTTAACTATATACTGTGTGGAGGAAGGCGGGCTTCTGAATTTCCTGTTTCTTCATAAATAACCCCAGTAACTTCATCTTATTCTCAGAATAGAGAAACTATTCTCAGTTATCCACTGTTTTCTTAGCTCTAGGCAGACAAAAAATTCTTGTCTTCTCTGGAGCCTCTCCAGGTGAGAACTTGTTTTAACCCAACATCAAGGAAAAGACTGTGAGCTAGGTCAAATCACAAAGAGCTGCTCTGGGTCCAAAAATTGAGAATGATTCTCTTCAGTTTAATAGCAACCTGGAAATAACCAATGCAAAGGACATAAAATATATGATTATGAATGAGTGGATGTAGCTAGACTATGCTTCCAGATTTGTCATGGTGACACATCCAAAGTTTGGTGGTCAATGCAAGCCATACAGGCTAAGGGAACCAACAGATCAAAGAGCAAAGGAATAGCTTTTTATGTCTTAGTGTGGGAAGTAAAGTATCAGTGCTTAATACTCAATTTACTTTTGTATTCTCTTGTTCTTTCATCTTTTCTTTCTTACTGTGTCACCAAGCCTAGAACAATGCACTTTCATCATTTTCTAAACTCTCTAGTACTATTTCTAAAACATATCTCCAAATTTTTATTTTAAAAACCCTACATCTGTGTGTTTCATATTATTCCATGTCATTATTTTTGGTAGTTTAAAGTTACCACACTGAATCAATCTCTTAATTTAGTCCAGAGTTTAGAACTCACTTTATAGTTATTTTTCTCTTTGGAGTTTCATGTTCCTGATTTATTCATGATACAATCTAAAATATCCTTGATTTCTTCAATGCCAATAACCTTATCACCACTTCAATACCTAAATTCCATAAATGGTTTGAACTCATATAAATACTAAAATATGATATGTATCTCTATAAACATAGACTTTGCTCTTTTAGTCTATCACATTTCTGAAATAATCCATTTTCCCCCAACCTATCAGTTTCCTCATTGTATTGCTTCATTTCCTATACTATGTAGACCCCAATATCCACCAAAAATATAAATAAATTTTTATAAATAGCAATAATAAAAATAAAATCATCTAACACTAACTGCAGCTATATTTAGTGTCCTTTCCCCCACCATTGGCATGGCTGTATGACCTACTTTGGCCAATGGAATGGAAGCCTGCAAAGAACACCGTGTCCTAGTAAAAGTTTTTTAGAGGCAGTGTCAATTTCTGCTTGGGCTCTAGACTTTCTGCTTTTTGAGAATATATCTCAGATAGTGGTCCTTTCTTCAGCCTGGATTCTGAAAAGAAAAACCAGCTGTAATAGACCTGAAGTTAACCTCAGCCTAGAATCAAGCCCAGTGGAATCTGGCCAAGATGAGCAGATCCAAATGGAGCAGAGTCCTAGGCAATCTGCAGGTCCAAGACAAGTGTTTGTGATTTTAAGCCATTGAGAGAGTTGTTGTTACCAGAGCAAAGTTGATTATAATCACCAGGCACTGTGTTATCCACATTTCACAGATGAAGAAATTAACACTTAAAGAGGTTAAATAATTTATCAAATTTATAAAGCATTAAATGCTAAGATTTAAATCCAGAACCTATTCCTTAGCCTCTGTGCTTTACTGCCCTCTGGTAAATACAATCAAATTTTTGGTGGAGACAGAAAGTTACTGATTCTCTTGTACATATTTGATTTTAACATAGGGATCCACATTGAGGCTGCTGAATATTTCATTAAAAAATTACAAAACTCTTCAGATAGGTTGTGCTACACATTCATAGTTTATAATTTATTTTGTACCTTCCACTTTGATAAACTTTCCATGTGTTCCTTACTAACTATCATTTCCCACAGAAGTTTTCCCTAGTCTTTAACAGGTTCCTTAATTTTCTTATCCCACCAATATCTTAATATACACTTGCAATATTTTATCTCATATAATGTCTCTTCATTATTTAGTACTACTGACCACTCTTCCTTCAGTATAATTCTGTTCTCTTTTGGCCTTTGTGAAAACATTCTAGTTTGATTTCCTCCATTTTCTGAATGCTTAGATCTTCATCAATTTTTCTTTTCCATATGATGTTACTCTTGATGGAGTCCAGGCTAAGCTGTGCTAATGGAGAGACCAAAGTACATTGGCTCAAGTAACCTGGAAGTGTGCTTGTTCATCACAGAATGGTCCAGGAGTTGGTGGTGGTCTAGAGTGGATAGGCAGGTCTTTCCAAAGAGTATACAGCAACTCATCTTTGCTTTATCTTCTTTATCTAAATCACTCACCATCATTTCCACATCCAGCTAGTAGGAAGGGATAAAGAGAGAAAAGAAAAAAAGGTAAAGAAAAAAACATTTTAATGAAGTAATGTGGAAATTACACATATCCCTTTTATTTACATTCCAGTTGTCATAATTTAGTCACATGTCCATACCTAGCTGCAAAGGAGATTGAGAAATGTAATTTTTATCTGGGTAGGTAAATGCCTTGCTGAAACTTACTGTGGGGAATTCTGTTACCAGAAAGAAAAATAGATACATATTGGGAGATAATTGGCAATGTCTATCAGAACTGGTCTTAAAATTTCATATTTGTCAATTTATGACCTTACTTTACACATTTTATGTGTGACTTCATCCACAACTATGGCTTATATAACCTGTGTAAGCTAAGTAATATAACATCTCCATCTCCAGTTCTAGTCTCTCTCATGATTTCCATAAATTAATACATAGAGATTTGTTCTTTTCATCATGGCTAAAACTGAGTTGGTGATGCTAAAAATAGGGTATAATCATGGGATATTTTCCAGAAACTCTACTCAAATTATCTCCAGAAACATATACTATTTTAAAATGTATCCCTTCAGAATACAATGTCAACCATAAGTAATTTTTAAAAATCAACAATAAATTACAGACGATTAAGTTAATGTCATAGAAAGAGAACTCTGTGATCAGTTTAAGGAAAGGATTTACCTTGGAGAGACTAGAGCCAGAGAAATTAGCTAAACAGTTATGACAATTGGGCGAGAAACCACAAGGGTGTGAAATTATCATTGCATCAGTTGGGAATGGGTAAACACTGAAAAAAGTCAGGAGCAAACAAGTAAAACCTCAAAGACCTTCATAAGAGATTCAGCCACACTGTGACAAGAAAGAAGCCAAGATGACTCACTGGATTCTAATTCAGGAAATTGATTAATGTGGATGAGGAGAGGTTTAGGTGAGGAACAGGATATATTAATAGTTTGATATCCTGAGCAGGAATACATTTTGGTTCTTGCTATCCCTGTAGTGACTTGACTTAAAAATCAAAGGCTAATGGGCTGGCAACAACACTTAATATGACTATAAAGCCAGTGATACATCACAAGGAAAGTGATGGAATATCTCAACTTTCTTTTCAAGAAATATATTTTGAAACTTCTTCTTTGATAACAATATTTTACAAATTTTCCTTTAAATGTTCACACTCTAAAAATCCATGTTATCTCTGGTGGTGGTGAAGATATGGAATGTTACCAGGAGTAAAACAATATTCTCTTACTACCACTGATGGCTAATTTAGAATATTTACCCTTATATGCTTTCCTCTGTCTTTCCAAGTGTATGTCTTGGATCATCACTGACGTCCACAGTAAATTCATCAGATAAATATGACAATAATTCTTTTTTAGATTCAACATATAAGTGAGATTATTTTAAATTTGCTAAGAAAATAGATTTTAAAAGTTTTCATCGCAAGAAAAAATTTTTAATATGAGTGGTGATGGATACTAACTAGACATATTGTA
The DNA here is from genome assembly GCF_039906515.1 of Pseudorca crassidens. Taxonomy (NCBI): domain Eukaryota; kingdom Metazoa; phylum Chordata; class Mammalia; order Artiodactyla; family Delphinidae; genus Pseudorca; species Pseudorca crassidens. Next base: position 35,634,623 of record NC_090313.1, on the reverse strand, counting down.
ATCATTTCACAATGTATACATATATGGAATTATTATGTTGTACACTTGAAACTAATGTAATGTTGTACGTCAATTATATCTCAATAATTTAAAAATGCAAAAACAATGGATTCTATGTATATATAGTCCAGTGTCTTAAAAAAATAAAAAATCTCTAGAGAGGATTTTGGAAAATAGGTAATGTTACTCAAGTTGCATTGCTGCAATTGGCTCCCAGGTGCTTAGGGTGTGCCAAGTCCCATCAGTGCCCCAGAGGTGTAGGAAATGCCCACACACCTGTTCTGGCTTCCAGAGGGCTACTAAATCCCTGCCCTGCATCTCTTACATGCAAGTTAATTGGAAGCCTAAGTTTAGGGCAGTAGCTGGGAAAGTTGAGACATTAAATATTGCAGTCCAGCCACTGTGGGGAGAAACTGCGACCTGGGTGTTTTTGCCTACTCGTTCTGTGCTGGGACTGGGGAATAGCTGCTGACAGTGGTGTATGTACCCGTAGAATGGCGCCTTTGTTCTCTGTGGTCTCAGGAGACTCTCAAATTTCAATCCCCATCATCAACAAGAGCTAGGTGATTCAGGAGCCAATCCCTCATGTGGCAGCTGTGGAAATCAAGGGGCTAGATGTGTCAATAAACTCCTTTCTGGGAGAAGCCAGAGATTTGATTTTATTGCTGGGGTGAATCAAGAGAGAGAAGGCTCAGGAAGATCCTACACATCTCTTCAAGCTCCTGGAGGACTACTAATTATGTGCTCTGTCAGCTCCCAAATGCAGGTTGATTAGAAGCCTGGCCCTTGGGCAGCAGCTGAGAAAATATGCAGACAGACCCCTTCCAAGAAGAAACTGGGAGCTTTGTGTTCTTGTCTAATCTCTCTGCACTGAACCTGAGGGATAACTATGAGACTTGTTTAAAAACTGCTTCTTTGCTTAATGTGGTCCTGGGGGATCCACAGATGCAAAGTCCCGTAGGCTCTCAGTGTTAGGTAATTTGGGACCCTAGCCCTTGGAGGACAGCTGTAAAAGTTGGGGCACTAGATATGTGGACAAGCTTCTTCCAGGGAGAAGCTGGAGACTTGGTTTTAGTGTTGGAACAAGCCAGGGAAGAAGACAGAGGAAGTGTCCACATGTTCTTTCAGGCACCCTGGAGGATCCTGGTCAGTTCCCAGTGCATGCTTGATGTTTTTTCCTACTTCTTCTGTGCTGAGGTTGGGGGATAGCCATGGGAAGTGCCTGCTGCTCAGTTTAAAAGCCACCATTTTGTTTAATGTGGTCCTGGGAACTGCAAATGCCATGCTCCCTTGTTTCTCCAAGTTAGGTGATTTGGGAGCCAGTCCCTCTGATTGTAGCCATGAAAGTTGTGGTGCTAGATGTGTGGTCCAAACCCTTCACTTCTCAAGGAGAAACTGAGAGTTGGGGGTTTCTTCCCAATTGTTAGGAACTGTGCCAGGAGTGTTGTTTGTGGTGTGTGTGTCATTTCACTGTAGTTGTTTCCTCAGTTGCCTGATGTGTAGGAATCACTCATTTCTGGTTTTCTCTTAGGGGGAATTGGTCCATTTGTAGTTGTATATTTGGTGGGTCTGTGGGAAGAGAGATAGTCGGGAACCTATTATTCTGCCATCTTGCTAATGTCACTTGTGAATACATTGTGGATATTATTTTTAACAAAATATTATCTGTTAGATCAATTAGGAATAAGAAAAATAAAATTTTAAAAAATTTCCCTTAACTTATTCCTTCTTTTATGCTCTTTTCTTTATGTAGATCTAAGTTTCTGACTTACATTATTTTCCTTCTCTCTAAAGAACTTCTTTTAACACTCCTTGCAAGGCAGGTCTACTGGCAACACATTCCCTCAATTTTTGTTTCTCTGAGAACATCTTTATTTTTACTTCACTTTTGAAGGACAAATTCACAGGGTGTAGAATTTTAGGTTGGTAGTTTTTTTTATCTTAACACTTTAAACATTTTACCCAACTCTCTTCTTCTTTGCATAGTTTCTGAGAATTCAAATGTAATTCTTATCTTTATTCCTTTTACAGGTGAAGTGATTTCCTTTTCTTTGGACTTCCTTCAGGATTTTTTTCTTTATCTTTGATTCTCTGTAGTTTGTCAGTTTTTGTTTGTTCTTTTTGTTTTTATTTCTATTTTTGTTTGCACTTATCCTGCATGATGTTCTCTGAGCCTCCTGGATCTGTAGTTTGGTGTCTGACATTAATTGGGAGAAATTTTCAGTCATTAATGTTTTAAATATTTCTTCTGTTCTTTATCTCTTCTTTCTCCCTCTGGTATTCCCATTATGAATATATTACATATTTTGTACTTGTGCCAGAGTCCTTGGATATTATGTTTTTTTCTCCCAGTTTTTGTTCTCTTTACCTTTCAGTTTGGGTTGCTTTTATTGTGATACACTCAAGCTCAGTGATTTTTTTTTCTTCAGCCATGTCCATTCTATTAATGAGGCAATCAAAAACATTATTCATTTCCATTATAGTGTTTTTGATCTATAGTATTCTTTTTGGTTCTTTCTTAGGATTTCCACCTCTCTGCTTATATTGCCTATCTCTTATTAAATACTGTCTACTTTATCCATTATAGCATATCAATCAGATATCTTTTAAATTCCCTGTCTTATAATTACAACATTCATGTCTGGTTCTAATGCTTGCTCTGTCTCTTCAAATTGTTTTTTGCCTTTAAGTATGCCTTGTAATTTTTTTTGAGAGTCAGACATGATGTACTAGGTCAAAGGAACTGCTATGAATAGGCCTTTAGTAATGTGTTGATGAGTTTTAGGGGGAGGGGAAACATCCTATAGTACTATGATTAGGTCAAAATCTTCAATAAGCCTATGCCTCTGGACTGTGAACTTCACAAGTGTTTCTCAGTTTTTTCCTCCCCCTTTTAGATGGAACAGGATGAAGAAAGTGGATCAGAGTTGGGTATTACCCTTCTCTCATGTGGAAGGTTATAGCTGACTGGAGTTGGGAATTTTTCTTCCTCAAGATTAGTTAAGCTCTAGTAATGCCCAACAGGTTAGACTCTTATTAACTAGTTTCTCCTGAGGGCAGGCATTGTTCAAAGAACATAGTACTTTCATGTTTTTTAAGGTGGTTCCTTTTCTTTTTCCCCTACTGGAAGCAAAAGGAGATCTTTCTTCAATATCTACTGGTTGAGCTCCAGGAGGTAAAACTCACAAAATTGTGAAGGGTTGCCTAAGACTGTGTCCCCCTGGAGTTTTTAACTCCCACACTTGTACACACTGAGCCTCCAGCAACTTATCAATTACAGTTCAGGTTTTCCTTCCCTGGTACTGGTTCCTGTAATGGATTCTCTTCATGAGTTTCTTTTCCAATAAGCAATGACTCCCTGTATTTGCGTGTTTGACTCCCCAGTCTTGTGGACAGTGTCCTCATCTCTCATATGGATCCAAGAAGAGCTGTTGATCTTTCAATCTATTCAACTCCATACTTGTTGTTCAAAGGATTGGCAACTTCCAAGCTCCTTCATGTGGAACCAGAAACTGGAAGCCATCTCAAAACTGTGCAAAATTATTAATATGCTGTATAACTTACAATAAAAGTTATATTCTTCAATTTTGTTAGATATTCATCTTGCCATTTTGTTTCAATATCAGCAAAATTGTATGCATATTTAAGTTATGAATTAAAAATAAATATGAACATTATTTAAAATTCCAAAATAAAATTGTTGATCACATTTTAGAAAAGAATTATACCAAAAAAGAAAAAGAAAATGTCATTCAAATTTTAATCATTTGCTGGCTAATACTGAGTGGCACTAAAAAAATTGAGTGTCAAAATTTACTTGCTTTGTCAAGAGAATTAAGGAAACTATTGAATGACTAAATATTTTATCATTTAGACATCACTATTATTCACCATTTTTATTTTAAAAAAGAGATGTAACATATCAATGCAAATATAAGACCTAAATAGTTATAGAGGGAAATACTGTTTAATTGCTCATGCTTTGGTGATTTTGCTTTTTATTTCTTCCTCCACCTTTTAAATACAGTAAAACATATAGACTCAAGCAAAATAGTTTCTTAAACTCATGAGTTGAATTGGAAAATATTTAATTTATATAATCTCACTGAATAAACTGTTGGAAATATACATTTTTACATGTCCCTAAGACTTTTATGATTTTGTTGTTATTCCAGCAGATTTATTAAGACAAACATTGAGAGAAAAGAGAGCAGAAAAGAATGTATGTGAATGTTTCTTTAAAATATCATATTTTATAATTATTGCCTGCCATGCATTTGTCCCACGATATCATATATATGATATGCTCATTAGTTTTTAGTCAGTAGATATTTTAACTGTCAGTCTACTTATCACAAGGTTGAATTAAGTCAGAATTCCATACTGGAACTTTATTAGTTTCCCCATGGCTTTTGAAGATCAAGAAAATTTTCAAATTTTACCTAAGGATTCAGTATTAACCTTTATGCCACATAAAACTGCAGGTCTGTGAATATCTGTGGCTGACAGTCAGAGGCTAATGATTGGTGAACTGATGCTTTGCAGGCACAATTTCCTAAGGGTCATGGCATTCTCAGACTAACATTAAAAAGGTAAAATTGCATTTTGTTATGCCCAAAGGAAAGAAAAGGGTCTTTGTACATTTTGCATTTGACCTTGCTTCCATGGGGATTCACAAGTGTTCTGCTCTGCATTGAGAGAAAAAGAAAGATATAAGTACATTGATTTTCCACAGGCTTTTTAGTAATGCTGAACTATTTTCTGGTTTGTACCATTAAAGTGTATTTTTTATTAGTTTCTAATATACTAAAATAATCATTAATTGAAAATCAATTACTTAATAATATGTTCCATAACTATTATATCTGGATTTTATTCTGCAACACAAAAGGGATATGGGGAGTTATTCTATAGGTTAAAAGTTTACCAAAGTCAGTAAATATTTCCTTCTTAAGCTGACATCATTTTGGCCTTATCTGAAATCCATTTTGGGGTCTCAGCAGGACTATAGAAATAGAAGTGTTTTTGTTTCCCTTTCTGATTTTTATAACTTTATTGTTATCATCACTCTCATTGAAGCTATTTTTGATGGAGAAGCTGCTATCATCTCTATATTTAATATTTTTATATTAAAATATAGAAAAAAATTATAGGGAACAACACTTGGAAGAGAAAAAAAAGTTTCTGTCTATTTCCTGGAATACCAGAAAAAAAGCCAAAGAAAATGTTTTAATTTTTTTCTTATAGGGCTAGAAATTTCCACATCAAAACTGTTTTCAATATTTGACACATAGTCTCTGACTTTACAGAAGGAGAAAAAAATAATTTGCTCACATGTTAATATATATTTACTATTTGGATATATCCATTCAAAATAGCCTTCATATATATGTCTAAAAATTAATTGTCAAGAATGTTGGATTAAATTTACAGCTAATGACAAAATGCAGACTGCATCCTTCTTTGTCCCATCATTGAATGTGTCTGGTGTGTACACGTGAAGAGGGCATTGAAGACAAAAAGCCCTGACTCCAAACCTGGCTCACCTACTAGGCTGTGTGGCCTTTAACATATTTATTATGATTTCAGAGGCTCAATATTCTGATCTCTAAGATGAAGATAATTTCCACATTTTAAAATTGCTTATTCAATGAAATAGCATATATAAAGCACTTAGAAAAGTGGTAAGCATTCAATTAGTGATAATTAATAATAACAATAATAAATGACTTCAGGAAAAGTTTAAATCTCAATCAAATAATATTTACTACAATGTTCCTAGAAATTGTATTAAAAACATATAAAATGTGCTGTTAAACAGAAAATAAATAAAAGGTGTTTGAGAGGGTAAATCTTGAAGACATAGTCATTCATTAAAAATGAAACTTTCTCCTTTATCTGGTTATTTTACCTCAAAATAGGTGATATAATAGCAAGTTCACAGCTATTGGTCCCAAGTTTCCTTGATAGTAATTCATTCCAATTTTCACTAAATTATATTATCTAGACAAATTTTAAAAAATGCTACTTGCAACCACCGTTTGGTTTTGTATACAGTTAAATGTTAGCCCATTTATTTTTTGTGCTTAATAGTAAGAAACACAATTAATTCCATTTTATTGTATTAGACTAACTTCTTTACATTCATTGCCTTTTAGTACTCTTAACAGTTTTAAGGAAAGTACTACTTCTTAAACAATTTTACATATGATAATCATAAAGCACAGAGAGGCTAAGGAACTTGCATAGGGCCACACAGCCAGAAAGTGACTTAGCTCAGATCTGAACCAAAGCATTTTGTCTCTGGAACTCTAGATCTTAACCCAATACACCATGCTAATTAAAGGTCACAAATGAAATTAAAATAAGTCTATTTTACAGTATTGTGTTTTAATTAATATTTTAACTTTATTTTAGGTTAAACAAAATAAAATGCTGCTAAAAACAGAAGTTATATACATATATATATATTTGGCTGTACGTGGGCCTCTCACTGTTGTGGCCTCTCCCGTTGTGGAGCACAGGCTCCAGATGCACAGGCTCAGCAGCCATGGCTCACGGGCCCAGCCGCTCCGTGGCATGTGGGATCCTCCCGGACCGGGGCACGAACCCATGTCCCCTGCATCGGTAGGCGGACTCTCAACCACTGCGCCACCAGGGAAGCCCCAGAAGTTATATTTTAACTGTAATGCTTTTATATAACATGGACTATAGCTTCTCAAAGTTTATCTTAGGAGTGTATTTAAATATTTTCTTGAAAGAAGATTAATTTTAAATAGTAGAACTTATATCTAAATAATTGAATTATCAATATTCTCTAAAACATAATATTTCTATTATTACAATTTTGAAAATATATGGTGTGGTGCTATAACTTTATCTTTTTAATGTATTTTTTGCTTACTTGCCAATTTTTTATTTATGAAATTAGAGAGTGGCATAAACCCTTGAATGACAGTTGGCCAAGATAACATCTAATGCTTTGTGCAAATTGATTACATAAAACCTGCATTATCCTTAAATAATTTAACTGTTAATTTGTCAATATTTTCAATAATGTAATACCTCTATATTTACATTAAAATATATGATAGGAGTTGATACTTAAGTTTTGACTTCTTCAATTCTCACATTACCTATTTTTAAATTAATTTGGTTTTTGTTTACTTGGCACTTTCTTATAAAATTGGAGCAAGGCTTGTGCTGTAGGAAAGCACTTAGGCTAATTCCAGTGACCTTATATAATTATCTCATAAGTTCAGGCTTCTACTAAGTACCCTTTTCATAAACCATAAAGTATCACTATTTTTTCTCATTATAATACTTAACAGTGCTCATTATAATTACCTATTTATTATTTATAATCAAAATAGTTACTGACCAGCCCTTATCTTGTTTGTAGTGTTGTCTAACACTAATCAAATAACCACAATCTATGCTCTTATGCTATTAAGTGTAAATGTCTTACCACTTATTTTCCTGTATAATAGATTTTCATAACTAGCTGCTCACTAATTTGTTCCAGAATGGATAAAGAAGATGTGGTATATATATATATATATATACACACAATGGAATGTTCCTCAGCCATTAAAAAGAATGAAATAATGCCATTTGCAGTAACGTGGATGGACTTAGAGATTGCCATATTGAGTGAAGTAAGTCAGATGTAGAAAGAGAAATATCATATGATAGTCCTTATATAAAGAATCCTAAAAGAAATGATAACAATGAACTTATTTACAAAACAGAAACAGACTAATAGACCTAGAGAATGAACTTATGGTTACCAGGGGTGAAGGGTAGGGGGAAGGAATAGTTAGGGAGTTTGGGATTGATATGTACACACTGCTATATTTAAGACAGATAACCAGTAAGGACCTACTCTATAGCACAGGGAACTCTGCTCAATGTTATGTGGCACCCTGGATGGGAGGGGAGTTTGGGGTAGAATGAATACATGTATATGTATGGCTTAGTAACTTTGTTGTGCACCTGAAACTATCATATCATTGTTAATCAGCTATACCCTAATATAAAACAAAAAGTTAAAAACAAAAAACTTATCAAGAACTTAATATGTATTAGGCACAGTTAAAGTCTCTGGGAATAAACAGAACAAAATTAAACACTAGTTTTTCTTAATGAGCATTCAGTCATATATACTAAGAGTTGTAAAGACTGAGCTAAAATCAAAATATAAGAAAGTTACAAATCAGCCTCTTCAGCTAATTAAAAAAGATTTCTGATTACCTGTATATGGGAAAGGTGGGAGGAAAAGTTTGGGTGTGAGCATATGTTCACTATGCTGATTGTGAAGAAGCTTTCTTGAGTGTATGCATATTATAAAATTTATTAAATTGTACCCTTAAAATGCTCATTATAAACCTACTAAAACTTGAACTACAGTTCAAGTTAATATAACTTGTTTGAACCATGCAGAATATATAGATTAATATTAGAAATTACCACAGTTCAGGAAAGAGGGCACTGTTGTCTGAGATTGTCAGAGACAATTCTATGAGGATACTGGAAGTTGAAATTTCTCTTGAAGGATGGGTAAGGTGCAAAGAGATTAAGGGGCAAGAAGAGCAGTTCATTTAAATATGTAGTATTGTGGTTTTCAAACTTTGGTGAACATGAAAACCACCTGCAAGCTTGTTAACAATTTGTGTATTTGTGTTGTACCTCCAGACGATCCTATTTAGATCTGAGGTAGGGTCTCAGATTTGCACTGAAGACAAAACAAAGCAAAAATATCTTGACCCCTGATTATTCTGATAAAGTTACTCTTTGGATCTCAGGCTGTAAGCAGGGAGGGATTCTCCGAAATCATGCTTGCATTGACTAAATATATAATGGTCAGATATGATTCACCATAACTTCTAAGTATCTGCATATGTAAAACTTCAAGGAAAATGTCATGATGGAAGTTTGATTTTGAATTTCTAAATCCATTTTGGCACTAATCAACATCCAATCCAACTCAACATTTTCGATTATAATGCTGGATGAGAGTGTCATGAGTAATTGTTTATTTTAGTTATGTATTATCAGTTGATGCTTTTATAAGTTTTCATTAAATTCTTGGCTTTGCATTTTTAAATGGTTATTTTTTTCCTAGAAAAGAAAAAAAAGCTTTTCACCTTTTTTGTTCTATGAACAAGATGCAAATGCTTTGAAAATATGTTTTCTAATCAGATTTTTATAGACATATTCTGCACTGCTCAACTTTGCTGGGCAGTTCAAAGTCAATTTGTATTATAATGCCTTTTAAAGGAAAATAAAGTAGCAATCACATCTGGCTTAAGAAGTAAACAAATGAATTTCATTTTTATTTTGGGTCGACTTTTTCTCAAATATTACTGATTTATGTGACTGTCAGGTATGAATGCATATAACACAACTTTCTCAGATTGAATCCAATTGATTTTCTATAACAATGTCAAGCATTCAATACATCACCGGAGCAGTGAGACTGATAAATAATCCGTTCTAAAAGAAAGTGATTCTTTTCTCCTTAAACACATAGGTAAATATTGTTTGTTTTGCTCTTTCTATCTATAGAAGCTAATGTGTTCTGAGTCTTCAGTTTTAGAATGTTCTTAATTGCTAGCCATTTCCCATGAAAAATTGTTTTCTTATGACCTTACTTTCAGCATTATAATTGTTAGACCTGATTTAAGATCTTAGTTAAGAGTTGATGGTATAGAACTGACTGTCATTCTACTTCACAAAAGGTAGGAAATATACAATGCACCATGAAATTCTGGGAGTCCACTTTGATTGTACTTAGGAATACTGCAGAAGAGTAGCTTTGAAGGATACCATTTTTCCTGAAAAATAAAGCTAACAAGTTCCATATTTACACCCCTGAAGTATACCTCTTATGAGTTTTGCTATATTTAAGTATTATTTTTTGTAACAATCTTTCTTGGTCACTTACCATTACTTATATGAATGAAATAGGTAAAGCATAACAATTAATTTATACATTTCTGTTTTATAAGAGATTGGTATTAAATGTGTTACTTTCTGTATTAATTTCTTATTCATTACTTTCTGTATTAATTTCTTATTCATTTTCCATCCTTGTTAAATTTTGTATAATTTGCCAGTATAAAATTTAAGCTGTATAAGCATCATTTGTATGATTTTAAAGCAATTTTTAAAATATTTGTGAAAAGATAGCATCATATTAATGTTTTAAGAACATTAGAAATATCATTAGATATTAAATGCAAAAGTGCAACTAGTAGAAGTGAGGCATATTTGGATAAGTGAAAGTGAAACACAGAAAGAAAGGGAATTAATTCACATCCATATCCCATGAATTAATATGATGTGATGAATATAATATATACTACTGTCATAAAGTTTTAAATAATGTTACCAATAATAATTACTAATACTCTGAGTGGTTATCATGAACCATGAACTTTCTTAATGCTTTAAAATATTATCTTGTTTATCATACAAGAATCCTATCAAGAGATGTGGCTATTATACTCATTTTACAGATAAGTAAATTAAGATATAAATACGTTAGGTCACTTGCCCAAAATAATAACGTGGAAATAAGATTTAACCTTGGAGTCTGACTCTCAGGGCAACAATTTTGACCACTAAAACTGTCTTTTGCTTCTCATCCACACAATTAGATAGATATCCATGTATAGCAAATTGGCCATGTCTATTCTTTTACCTAGCTGATATATCTAAGACATCATTTTGCTTTCCTTTCCCTCAGATAATTCTATTTTAGACTCTTACATGGCAAAGCTACCTGTACATTTTATTAGATTTCTTGTCTTTTAAGTCTTTGTTATCACCCATTTATTCTGCATATCATAGCCTTATAGATATATTGATAGACATATTGATGCCTATCTCAGCCTCATTTCTCTCCAACTTTTCAAGGCTATTTTTTGAGAATAAGACACTGCATACATGGAGTTTAAAAGGCAATTTATTTCATCAGGTGGTCTATTATTTTCTGATTTTGCCTTGCATCCACACTCTTCCTTTCACTTTAAATATTTTATGCTCTTCACTTAAATCTGTCTCAACTCTGTATTATTTGCCAATGACTACATGAGGATGTTAAAATATATAAAACTGATCATACATTATCCACTTATCTAGGCTTAGCTTTTCTATACAAACTTTTACGCTAAATTCCAATTAACAGTTACTGTGTTAACTCATTTGGCACCCATTTTACAATGGCTATATGTATTTTAAATTTTTGTCTCTTGATAAAATTCAAACTGATTAAGGGTTGATATCTTTTATTCCACTTTCAAAAAGCAATTTACATGTGAAGGCCTAAAGAAATTTTTTTATACTTGGTGAATATTTGCTATCAATTTGTTTTCTTAGAAAGTATTGTGTAAGAAATAGTAAAGAAATAATAAGAATAATATAATTAAATTTTCAAATAATTAAGCTAAGCTGCTGTTTTTCTCAGAGGATAACAAAAGTTACTGCAAATCTAGTACAATACTTATACATAGTTTATTTCAATAGTTAGAGAGAAAGCAGTGATTCTGACTTGTGGGGGGAATAATACTTGAACTTATTTTTGTAAGTGTGCTTATACTTATTTTTCTGAATTACACTATCACTCCTTCAAGCCAAAAAAAAAAAGAATTTAATTTCATTCCACTACTTGAAGAAATGAGTGTGATTTTTTTTTATGTGATAAAGTTCACTTGATAAAAGTCCTCCTTTCCTATATTGACTTCTTACACATGCCACTTAAATGTAATAAAAGCAGAGAGCATTTTAAAAAAGGACAAAAAATGGGGCATTTTGGAAATTAATACATTTATAATGTTTTAATAAGAAAACTATGACTAATAATTTCTGGCTACAATTTGTATGTGATATAATTAACAAGAAGTTTTTTGGGGTTTTTTTTTCATATGTAGAGGATGTTTTATATGATATTTATGGAATGGTGAATTAATGTCCCAGGATTCCTTCTATGAGTGTGTTTCAGATGGTTGTTTTTTTGCCTAAAAAATAATCTTAAGAAACCTGAATTATTTTTGTTATTTTTTCTAATTTATTTACATATGATCAAAAAGTCTGTATGATAATGTGATTTTAACATATTTTGAAGACTTTTCTAAGATTGAATAGAAACATGAATTCCTGAAAAATATGTTGTAATATTTTTGTTGTTCTTTATTCTATAATTATTGAGAGATATGTGCCTAAATCTTTCACAATATCATTAGGCGTACTTTTCCCATCTTTTCAACTTTCTGGGATTCTTGTGTTTTGGTAGAGTATCTTCTAAAATGCCACATAATTTTGATTATGTTCTATAATCCAATGATTATTAAATAGAAAATTTAGTTTATTAGTCTCTTGGCATTAAGCTCTGTATTTCTAAATGTTGATGACACACTAAATTTTTATCTTGGTTCATGTCTTTCTTCTGTATTTTAGGCTCATATATACAATTGCCTTTATAATGTTGCAAATTAGAAGTCACATATGTATCTCAGAATAAACATGTTAAAAATATACTTTTGATCTTCTCTACCTAAATCTCAATCAGTTTTAAGTACTATAAATGACAGAATGTAAAAAAAATAATAATAATATTTCATTGTCTTATTGAGGTGATTGGGGAGCTGGCAATTAAAAACTCACCTATCTCAAACTTGAAAGCTGGCAACTTATGTTATAACATGGCAGCTCTTGATACAAAGTGGGAAAATATTTGATTAAACTTTTACCAGCTGTACCTTGGTAGAAAGAGTACAACCACTACCTAAAGCTGTAGCACAAGGAAAAATTACAGAAAATATTCAGACTATTACAGTTTATTGGCAGCTTTTTTCCAAGTCCTCCAAGGCATAAATGGCTTCATGCTAGCACTAGCTGGTCTGAAAACAGGAAGGAAGGAAAGATACCTTTAATAAGGATTGTACTTACTGCCTGTGTTCACCAATATAAATCACCTGAGAGTCCAGTTAACTTGGAACTTCCAGAGTTGACAAAATCAACTCCTCCTTAATCCCCAAAAGAAGCAGCATCAATTTTAAATGGCAGCATCAAAAAGGTAGCTTTAGGGCTTCCCTGGTGGTGCAGTGGTTGAGAGTCCGCCTGCTGATGCAGGAGACGTGGGTTCATGCCCCAGTCCAGGAAGATTCCACATGCCACGGAGCGGCTGGTCCCGTGAGCCATGGCCGCTGAACCTGTGCGTCCGGAGCCTGTGCTCCACAACGGGAGAGGCCACAACAATGAGAGGCCTGCGTATCACAAAAGAAAAAAAAAAAAAGGTAGCTTTAGCAGGAGGTAAATTGTAGGCCTAAATTATTTTGACAAAACTTCTTTACTTTGATAGACATGTGTAATCCATGTACCTAAAATGAACAGGTTCACCATAATATACTTCTACCCATTAAGTTAAAAGAGAAGACATGGCCGAAGGCACAGAAGTATGAAAGTAAAAGAAAATTGTGTTCAAGTTTAAAGTTTACACCTAGATAAGAATGTTGTTGAAATTACTTACCCATAGAAATGAGAAGAAGCAAACAGATTATTAAACTTCTTAGTATTTAATCTTTCTTTAAAAAGTTTTTTGGTAAAGAAATTTTCATTTAAGGTCTACATTAGTCTGTTACTATTAAATCATAAGGCAATCTTTAGCCACTTCTCACTCATGTGCACTTTAATTTTGCAAGTAGGAAGCTGGTTAAATTGCTATGGTACTAAGACACCATTAATATTACATACGATGAAATAACATAATTGTAGGTTCTTGTTAAATGAGTATAATATATGAAAGAAAAGAACTTTTTAATATTTATAAATAACAAATGAAAACTCTCTTCAGTTTTTAACTTCATGAAATCATATCAAAGAATAAAATACAGAGGAATAAACTATCTAAGGAGACAAAAGACCAAAAACTTTTGGGCCAGAAGAGACTAAAAGACCAGTACTACCAAAAACTATGAGATGCTGATGAAAGAAACTGAAGATGACACAAACAGGTGGAAAGATATACCATGTTCTTGGATTGGAAGAATCAATATTGTTAAAATGACCATACTACCCAAGGCAATCTACATATTCAATGGAATCCCTATCATATTGCCAATGGAATTTTTCCACAGAACTAGAACAAATAATTTCAAAATTTGTATGGAAACACAAAAGGCACCAGATAGAAAAAAAAAATCTTGAGAAAGAAGAACAGAGCTGGAGGAATCACTCTCCCTGACTTCAGACTATACTATAAAGCTACATTAATCAAAACAGTATGGTCTTGGCAGAAAAACAGACATATAGATCAATGGAACAGGAGAGAAAGTCCAGAGATGGACCCATACACTTATGGTCAACTAATCTATGACAAAGGAGGCAAGAATATATAGTGGAAAAAAGGTAGTCGCTTCCATAAGTTGTGCTTGGAAAACTGGAGATCTACATGTAAAAGAATGAAATTAGAACACACCATAACACTATACACAAAAATAAACTCAAAATGGATAGAAACCTAAATGTAAGGCCAGATACTATAGAACTCTTAAGGGGAAAACATAGGCAGAACACTCTCTGACATAAATCACAGCAAGATCTTTTTTGATCCACCTCCTAGAGTATTGAAAATAAAAGCAAAAATAAATGAATGGAACCTAATTATACATAAAAGCTTTTGCACAGTAAAAGAAACCATAAACAAGATGAAAAGACAACCTATGGAATGGGAGAAAATATTTGCAGATGTTGTGAACAACAAGAGAATTTTTTCCAAAATATACAAACCACACACAGCTCAATATCAAACAAACAACCCAAACAAAAAAATGGGAAGATCTAAATAAACACTTCTCCAAAGAAGACATACAGATGGCCAGCAGAAACATGAAAAGGTGCTCAACGTCGCTAATTATTAAATAAACACAAGTCAAAACTACAGTGAGGTATCACCTTACATCAGTAAGAATGGCCATCATCAAAAAAGACTAAAAATAATAAATGTTGGAGAGTTTGGAGAAAAGGGAACCCTCCTACACAACCCTCCTACACAGAATATTAATTAGTGCAGCCACTACGGAGAATAGTATGGAGGTTTCTTAAAACATGAAAAATAGAGTTAACATCTGATCTAACAATTCCACTCTTGGACATATAACCAGAAAAGGCAAAAACTCCAATTTGAAAAAATACATGCACCCCAATGTTCATAGCAGCCTATTTACAAGAGTCAAGACATGGAAGCAACCCAAATATTCATTGACGAATGGATAAAATGATATTGCATATATATAGACACATGTGTATCTATATATGTATATACACAATGGAATATTAGTCATAAAAAGAATGAAATAACGTCATTTGTAGTAACATGGATAGACCTAGAGATTATCATACTAAACAAAGTAAGTCAAAGAAAGACATATATCGTATGATATCCCTTATATGTGGAATCTAAAAGGATGACACAAACAAACTGATTTACAAAACAGAATTAAACTCAGAAAAATAGAAAACAAACATGGTTACCAAGGGGAAAGTTGGGGAAGGATAAGTTAGGACTTTGGGATTAACAGACACACACTATTATACTTAGAATAGATAAACAACAAAAACCTACTGTAAGGCACAGGGAACTATATTCAATATCTTGTAATAACCTATAATGGAAAAGAATCTGTTAAAGAATATATATGTATATATAACTGAATCACTTTGCTGTACACTTGAAACTAATACAATGTTGTAAGTCAGCTATACTTCAATTAAAAAAAAGTAAAAATAAATTGCTAAGACCTATGTCAAAGAGCATACTACATATATTTTTTTCTAGGAGTTTTATGGTTTCTGATCTTACATTTAAGTCTTTAATCAATTTTGAGTTTATTTTTGTATATGGTGTAAGAAAGTGATCCAGTTTCACTCTTTTGCATGTGGCTGTCCAGTTTTCCCAAAACCATTTATTGAATAGACTGTCCTTTACCCACTGTATATTATTGGCTCCTTAGTAGCAAATTGGTCATATACAAACATGGGTTTATTTCTGGAATCTGTATTCAGTTCCATTGATATATATGTATCTGTTTTTTTTTTTTTTTTTTTTTTTTTTTTTTTTTTTTTGCGGTACGCGGGCCTCTCACTGCTGTGACCTCTCCCACTGCGGAGCACGGGCTCCGGACGCGCAGGCTCAGCGGCCATGGCTCACGGGCCCAGCGGCTCCGTGGCATGTGGGATCCTCCCGGACCGGGGCACGAACCCGTGTCCCCTGCATCGGCAGGCGGACTGTCAACCACTGTGCCACCAGGGAAGCCCCTATGTATCTGTTTTTGCACCAGGACCATACAGTTTTGATTACTATACCTTTTTATTATAGTTTGAAATCAAAAAGAGTAATACCTCCAACTTTGTTTTTTTTTTTCTCTTTTTTTACCAAGCTGTAGTATTTATTTATTGTAGTATTGCAGTACATATTATAGCATTGCAGTATTTATTTGTTGTATTAGTAATGTATTTCATATCTAGTTAGCAAGTGTAAAACTGTGTGACAGTTTGTCTTCTGTCTTTTTTTTCATAATAAATCTTTTTCATTTGTTCATAGTTTTTTTTATTTTTATTGGTGTATGGTTGATTTACAATGTTGTGTTACTTTCTGCTGTCCAACACAGTTATACATATACATATATCCACTCTTTTTTAGATTTTTTACCAATACAGGTCATTACAGAGTATTGAGTAGAGTTCCCTGTGCTATACAGTATGTCCTTATTAGTTATCTAGTTTATATATAGTATTATGTATATGTCAACCCTAATTTCCCAATTTATCCCTCCCCTGCTTTCACCCCTGGTAACCATTAGATTATTTTCTACATCTGTAACTCTATTTCTGTTTTGTAAATAAGTTTATTTGTACCATATCTTTAACTCTATTTCTGTTTTGTAAATAAGTTCATTTGTACCATTTTTATAGATTCCACATATAAGTGACATCATATGATATTTGTCCTTCTCTGTCTGACTTACTTCACTCAGTATAACAATCTCTAGGTCCATCCATGTTGCTAAAAAATAAATAAATAAAATTATTTTTTAAGGAACCTCCATACTGTTCTCCATAGGCTGTATCAATTTACATTCCCAGTAACAGAGTAGAAGGGTTACCTTTTCTCTACATGCTCTTCAGCATTTATTTTTTGTAGATAATTTGTAGATAATTTGATGTTGGCCAATCTGACCAGTGTGAGGTGATACCTCATTTTGTTTTGATTTGCATTTCTCTAGTAATTAGTTATGTTCAGCTTCTTTTCATGTGCTTGTCCCTCTGTATGCCTTCTTTGGAGAAATGTCTATTTAGATTTTCTGTCCATTTTTTGATTGGATTGTTTGTTATTGAGCTGCATTAATTGTTGTATATTTTGAAGATTAATTCCTTGTGAGTTGCTTCATTTGCAAATATTTTCTCCCATTCTTTGGGTTATCTTTTCATTTTGTTTAAGGATTCTCTTGCTGTTCAAAAGTTTTAAGTTTAATTGGGTCCCATGTGTTTTGTAAAGCTTTTGTTTCTCTGTGGAATCCGAATGAGAGCCTTGCAGGGTAGAGTGTTCTTGGATATAATATTTTTCCCTTTCATCACTTTAAATATATTGTGCCACTCCTTTCTGGCCTGCAGAGTTTCTGCTGAAAAATCAGCTGATAACCTTACAGAGATTCCCTTGTATGTTGTTTGTTTCTTTTCCCTTGTTGTTTTGAATATTTTTTCTATGCCTTTATTTTTTGTCAGTTTGATTAATATGTGTCTCAGTGTGTTCCTCCTTGGGTTCATCTTGCATGGGATTATCTGGGCTTCCTGGACTTGAGTGAAGATTTTCTTTCTCATATTAGGGAAGTTTTTGGTTATAATATCTTCAAATATTTTCTCAGGCCCTTCTTCTTTCTCTTCTTCGGGGACCCCTATAATGTGAATGTAGGTGCGTTTAGTGTTGTCCCAGAAATCTCTGAGACTATCCTCATTTCTTTTCATTCTTTTTTCTGTATTCTGTTCTGTGGCAGTGATTTCCACCACCCTGTCTTCCAGCTCACTTATTTGTTCCTCTGCCTCAGTTATTCTGCTATTGATTCCTTCTAGTGTATTTTTCATTTCAGTTAATATATCATTCGTATCAGTTTGTTTTTTAAATCTTCTAGCTCCTTGTTAAACATTTCTTGTATCTTCTTGATATGGGCCTCCATCTTTTTTCTGAGATTTTGGATCATCTTTACTATCATTACACTGAATTCTTTTTCAGGTAGGTTGACTATCTCTGCTTCATTTAGTTGTTCTTTGGGGTTTTTAGCTTGTTCATTCATTTGCAACATATTTCTCTATCATATCATTTTGTCTGACTTTCTGTGTTTGTGGTCTTCTTTCCAAGGGTTGCAGGATTGTAGTTTCTCTTGCTTCTGGTGTCTGCCCCCTGGTGGATAAGGTTGGTCTAGGGCCCTGTGCAGGCTTCCTTGTCGGAGTAACTTGTGACTGCCCTCTGGTGTGTGGAGCCAGGTCTTGTCCCTCTGATGTGCAGGGCAATGTAAAGGAGTGTGTTTTGAGGTAGTTTTGAGCTCAGTAAGACTGTAGGTAGCCTGTCTGCTTATGGCTGGGGCTGGGTTCTTTTCTTGCTGGTTGATTGGCCTGAGGTGTTCTAGCTCTGGAGCCAAAAGGTTGTTTGGGGTTGGGTCTTGGTGCCGAAATAGAGACCTCCAGGGGAGCTCATGACTATCAATATTCTCTGAAGCTTCTGCCACCCGTGTCCTTGCCCTTACAGTGAGCTACATCTAACCCCCACCTCCTAAGGAGACCCTCCCAGACCCCTAGTTAGGTCTAGCCCTGGTTCCTATGGAGGTAGTGCTTTGTGCTGGGTACCAAATCATGTGAGGCCTTGTGTGCACCTTCCAAGAGTGGGGTCTCTGTTTCTCTCAGCCCTGTGAAGCTCCTGAACTCAGGTCCCAATGGCCTTCAAAGCTAAATGCTCTGGTGGTTCTTCTTCCTGATACTTGACCCACAGAATATCTTGGATGGCTATTTTTACCTGGGAACATCCCTGTGTAGTCTCTGTATGTTTAATATTTTTTGGTGTGAGGGCTATTTTTAGTATGGATGTCTGCCACCTCTTTTCTCAGCGTATGCTGGACGTTGTCCTATTGATTGGAGGTGTGACTGATGTGGTGAACTGAGCCTGCACTGGATATTGAGTGGGGTCTCCCCTTTGCTCTCTGGTTGTTACTGCCCTGTCAGGGGCAGGGCTGTCTCCCTATTTGTTGTAGTAGAGGCTCTCAGATATGTTTCTGAGCTGTGATCCTTGGTGTGAGGTAGGTGGGAGTGGAGTATTTGTACTGGGAGAGAAGCCACTGAGTTTTCCTACTCTGGAGATGTTCACTTGTGAGTGTACTCTGTTGTGTCACTTTTCACCCATTGTGCTGGCTCACAAATTACACTGTTGCTGAAACTGCTTTCAGCCCCACCTTAACGATGGGTATGCCAGTGCTTGGCCCTGGTGTCTCTCAGGCATTGTTTTCATCAGACCACCAGTGCAGATCCACTGAATTCATGTCCCAGGACTGTAATAATCTTGTACCTGGACCTGCTGTGGGAGCAATGGAGGTAGCTCTGATTCTGACTGGGTCCAATCGCCACATGTGGGTGCCCACAAAGTCCACAGCTGCTAAACCTAAACCTGTCTCAGCTGCAAGAGCACTCGTCCATTTGAACATTCTGCAGATCCTGAGTTTATGAAGACAGTAAGAGGGTTGTGAGTCTGTGGTTCCTGTAGGAGAGATTTCAGCTTTTCTTCCTTAGTTGCATAGCCCGTAGAGCTCAGCAGTTTTTTCAGTCCCTCCTCTGCATGTGTTCCTCCCACCAGTGTCTGTTCCTGAGGCAGCGCCAGAGCACAGGCACCCACCCAGGCAGGCGGGGGCAGAGGCATTGAGGGGTATGGCACATGAGCCCACCAGGACTAGCAGTTCAGAGGAGGCTTTGGCAGGGAAGGCAAGCCAGCCTGCCAGGACCACAGCACCAGAGGACACTGGGGAGAGGGGTGGGTGAGGCTTCTCAGGCGGGCACCCCTCCTAGTGCTCACAGAGGCAGGGTCAGTGCATGGGGAAGAGGGCTACAATGGCGACCCTGCCCCTTGTGCACCTTTCAACAATGACAACCTGCTTCTATGGCGGCTCGGGCTTCTTCCACAAACTTTCCCGGTTGTGGATCTTCTTACTCCTCTCCTTTCAAGCTGTCTGTTCATAACCAGCAGCTGTCCCCTCCCTGGGTCCACTCTCCAAACCCCACATCCCAGCACACAACCCCCTTCCACACCAGCAGACACACAACTCAGGCTGGAGCATGCAGGGCTGCAGCAGGAACCATCCATGTAAGTCTTACTTTGTCTTGCCTGTCAGACGGGATGCTGCGCTGTCTTTTGAGTCCCCGAAGCTCCCTCTCTGTCCCAGGTGATCTTCCCACTGGTGACAGGGCTTCACTGAGTGTGGGAACCTCTCCTTTCCTTCAGCTCCCCCCACAAAGGGGTGCATGTCCCATCGTGTATCCTCTTTTCTTTTTTTCTCTTTCATCCTACCTGGTAGTGTGTGGATTTTTTCATGTCCTTTTAGGTGTCCAAGTTTCTCTGCTCATGTTCAGCAAGTGCTCTGTGAGTATTTTTCTATTTGTATAATAGATATATTCTTGATGTACTTGTGGGGAGAGTTGGATTCCATGTCCTCCTATTCTACTGTCTTGACTCCACCTTTTTTTCTTTCTTAAGGTTGTTTTGGCTATTCAGAGTCCTTTGTGATTTGATACCAATTTTAGGATTATTTGTTCCAGTTCTATGAAAAATGTCATTGGTATTTTGATAGGAATTACAATTGAATCTGTAGATTGCCTCTTGTAGTATGGGCAGTTTAACCATATTAATTCTTGCAATTGATGAGCATCTTAACATTAATTTGTATTGTCTTTAATTTCTTTAATCAGTGTTTTATATTTTTCAGAGTATAGGTCTGTCATTTCCTTGCTTAAAATTATTCCTAGGTATTTTATTCTTTCTGATGCAATTGTAAATGGGATTGCTTTTTTTAATTTCTCTTTCTGAATGTTTCTTTCACTGTTGATTACTATGTTAGCTGACGGTTTGTCATATATCACCTTTACTATGTTAAGGTATATTCCTCTATACTCACATTGTTAAGAGTTTTTATCATAAATGGATGTTTAATTGTATCAGCAGTTTTAAAGTCTATTTTGTCTGATATAAATATTGCTACACCTGCTTTCTTTTCATTTCTATTTTCTTGGAATATCTTTTTGCATCCCTCTATGTGTATATTTTATGGTTTTTTTTTTTTTTTTTCGGTATGCGGGCCTCTCACTGTTGTGGCCTCTCCCGTTGTGGAGCACAGGCTCCAGACGCACAGGCTCAGCAGCCATGGTTCACAGGCCTAGCTGCTCCGCGGCATGTGGAATCTTCCCAGACCGGGGCATGAACCCGTATCCCCTGCATCGGCAGGCGGACTCTCAACAACTGGACCACCAGGGAAGCCCTGTATCTTTATATCTGAAGTGAATCTTTTGTAGGCAATATAAATAGGGGGTTTCTTATTTTAATTCTTTATGGCTTTTGATTGGAGCATTCAGTCCATTTATATTTAGAGTAATTATTGACAGGTATGTATTTATAGCCATTTTGTCAATTGTTTTCTGGTTAATTTTGTTGTTCTTCTCTTTTTATTTCTTCCTATCTTCCCTTGTGATTTTATAGAGCTTTCTTTAATTTTATGTTTATCTTCCTTTCTCTTTATTTCTTTTTGTATTTGTTGTAGGTTTTTGGTTTGTGACATTGATATATAATAACCTACATATGTAACAGTCTATTTTAGGTTGATAGTTACTTAAGATTGAGCATATTCTAATAGTACTATATATTTACTCCATTCCCCCCATGTTTTATGTTTTTGATCATATTATACATCTTTTTATTTTGTGTATTGTTAAACTTATTATTTTAGATGTATGTGATTTTACTACTTCATACTACTTTTAACTTTTATGCTAGCTTTTTAGGTGGTTGATCCACTACCTTTATTATATGTTTGTCTTTTCCAGTGATATATTTTTCATAATTTTCTTGTTTCTAGTTATGGTATCTTTTTCATTTAAATAAGTCCTTTTCACATTTCTAGTAAGACTAGGTTAGTGGTAATGGCTCCTTTAGTTTTAGCTTGTCTGGAGAACTCTATATATCCTTCAATTCTGAATAATCACTTTTCCAGGTAGAGTTTTCTTGGTTGTAGTTTTTTTTTTTCTTTCAACCCTTTAAATATATCATTCTAGTCCTTCTGGCCAGTAAAGTTTCAGCTGAGAAATGAATTGAAAGTCTCATGGGGGTTCCCTTGTTCATAAGTAGTTGTTTTTCTCTTCTGCTTTCAAGAGTCTCTATTTGTCTTTTAACTTTTGATGTCTTAATGATAATATGTGTTGGTGTGGGTCTCCTTGGGTTCTTCTTGTTTGGAACTCTGTGATTTCTGGACTTGGATGTTTGTTTCTTTTGCCAAGTTAGGAAAGTTTTCAACCATTGTTTCTTTTAATAGGTCTTCTGTCCCTTTTTCTCTCTTCTTCTTCTGCGACCACTATAATATAAATATTAGTATGCTTGATGTTGCCTTACAGGTCCCTTAATCTATCCTCATTTGTTTAAATACTTTTTTCTTTTTAATGTTCCAACTGGGTGATTTTTCAGTAACCTGTCTTCCAGATTACTGATCCCTTATTCTGCATGTTGTAATCTGCTATTGTTTCCCTTTATTGTATTTTTCATTTCATGTATTGTATTCTTTAGTTCTGATTGGTTCCTGTTTTATATTTTCTATCTCTTTGTTGAAGTTCTCACTGAGTTCATCCATTTTTCTCCTGAGTTTGGTGACATTTTTATGACTATTTCTTTGAACTATGTATTGGTGAAGTATTTATTTCTATTTTATTTAGTTCTTTTTCTGGGCTTTAGTCTTGTTTTTTCATTTGGAAGGTATTCTTTTTCTCCTCATTTGCCTAGGACCAGTTAAGACTATTCTGGGTGTATGTGGCTGGGTCCCCCAGAGCAAAAGCCACTTTGAAGGGGTGCTGGTGCCACCTGGTGTAGTCCACTGGGTGGGGTGAGCTGGGAGCCAGTTTGGAGGGCCCAGTCAGAGCATCAGTGTAGGGTGGGGCAGGGCACACAGTTGTAGCTTGGGTAATTGAGAGTGATAGATATGACACTCTCCAGCACCAGGCCAGCTAGGTGGAAGGAAAGTTAAAAAGAAAAGAAAAAGATAATGACACTGGCCAATCTTTCATCTCTGGAGAAAGCTCCACCAGATCCCTACCCCTCTGGCACCACCCTAATATTAGCCCATTAATCTCCTTCTCATATGACCCAGGTACATTTCAAGCTGCTGCATCTGTGCTGGAACAATGTTATGTAAAAGTGAGTTTGTGTATGAGGCTTTCAAGAGCAGAGTCTTGGTTTCCTAGACATAAGCCCTGTTGGTTTTCAAAGCCAGATAATGTGGGGTTCATTTTCTTGATAGTGGTCCCCTGGGCTGGGAAGCCTGATTGTTAACTCAGACCCCTTCCTCCTCAGGGGGGACCTCCATGGTTGTGGTATCCCTCCTGTGGGTCGCCATATTAGAGGTATGGTTTCTGAGTACATCTCTACTATCTGTTATTGTAGCCTTTTCTTTATATCCTTAGTTATAGACAATCTGTTCTGTTTGTCTTCAAGTCATTCTCAGAGATAGTTGTTCTAAATGTAGTTGTAGTTTTGGTGTGTCTGTGAGTGGAGGTAAGCTCAGAATCTTCCTATTCTGCCATCTTGATACTGACTCCCATAAACATTTTTGAATAGATTAAAGTTGTCTTTTCTGTCCTCTCAGTTTCTCCTGGTCTGATGTCTGCTTTGTCTTCACACCATACAGCAGATCATTTTCCTGTATATAAATTTATGCATTGAGTATTCTTCAGGAAACTCAAGCTCTCCCTGTTGTATATAGACAGATAGTTTCACACATTTTTGAGATATTACACTCTCATTGAATGTTGGCTCCTTAATTTACTATTTGATATTTTAACAGTTTTATTGAGATATAACTAATATATCATACAGCTCACCCATTTAATGTACAATTCAACTTTTTTTAGTATGGTTAAAAGTTCAGCAACCTTAGCAATAATCAAATTTAGAATAATTTCCTCATCCCTCAAAAAACTCCATGCCCATTAGCAGTTAATATCTATTCCCTACCCCCCACTAACTTTAACTCTAGGCAACTACTAATCAACTTTTGTGTACTGTTTGATTTTGAAGAAGTCATTTTTTAAATTTAATTTTTAAATTTTTAAGTTTTTTTAATTGAAGTATAGTTTATTCATAGTGTATTAGTTTCAGGTGTACAGTAATCTGATTTAGTTTTGTGTGTGTGTGTGTTTGTGTGTGTATATGTGTGTGTGTATATATATATATATTTTTTCAGATTCTTCTCTATTACAGCTTATTACAAGATATTGAATATAGTTCCTTGTGCTATACCATAGGCCCTTGTTGTTTATTCTATATATAGTAGTGTGTATCTGTTAATCCCAAACTCCTAATTTATCCCTACTATTATTGTGTTACTGTTGATGTCTCCTTTTGTGTCTGCTAATATTTGCCTTATACATTTAGGTGCTCCTATGTAGGCTGCCTATATATTTACAATTGTTATATCTTCTTCTTGGATTGATCCTTTGATCACTAGGAAGTGTCTTTCTTTGTCTCTTGTAACAGTCTTTATTTTAGAGTCAATTTTGTCTTATATAAGTATTGCTACATCAGCTTTCTTTTGATCTCCATTTGCATGGAATACCTTTTTCCATCCCCTCACTTTCAGTCTGTATTTGTCTCTAGATCTGAAGTGGGTCTCTTGTAAACAGCATATATGTGGGTCTTGTTTTTCTATCCATTCAGCCACTCTATATCTTTTGGTTGGGTCATTTAATCCATTTACATTTAAAGTAATTATTGAAGGCTTCCCTGGTGGTGCAGTGGTTAAGAATCTGCCTGCCAATGCAGGGGACACGGGTTCGAGCCCTGGTCCGGGAAGATCCCACATGCTGTGGAGCAATTAAGCCCATGCACCACAACTACTGAGCCTGCACTCTAGAGCCTGCAAGTCAAAACTACTGAGCCCATGTGCCACAGCTACTGAAGCCCGCCTGCCTAGAGCCTCTGCTCGGCAACAAGAGAAGCCACTGCAATGAGAACCCCGTGCACCATGATGAAGAGTAGCCCCCACTCACCGCAACTAGAGAAAGCCCGCGGGCAGCAATGAAGACCCAACACAGCCAAAAATAAATTAAATGAATAAATAAATAAATAAATTTAAAGTAGTTATGGATATGTATATTCTTATTGCTATTTTGTTCATTGCTTTGGATTTGTCTTTGTAGGGTTTTATTTCCCTTCCTTTTGTTTTCTTCTCTTGTGATTTGATGACTATCTTTAGTGTTATGTTTGGATTCCTTTTACTTCTTTGTGAGTATATCTATTATAGATTTTTGGTTTGCAATGACCATAAAATTTTTGTATAGCAGTCTATATATATACATGATTGTTTTAAGTCAATGATCTCTTAATTTCAAATGCATTTAAAAACATTGCATTTGTACTCTCCTGCCCTCATGGCTACTGTTTTTGATATATTTTACATCTAATTGTCTTATGTATCCCTTAACTGCTTATTGTGGGATACAGACAATTTTACTACTTTTGTCTTTTAACCTTCCTACTAGATTTGCATGTGGATGATTTCCTACCTTTACTGAATATTTACTTTTACTGGTGTGCTTTTTCATTTTGTAATTTTCTTGTTTCCAGTAGTGGTCTTTTTTTTTTCACCAACAGAAGTTCCTTTAATATTTGTTGTAAATCTGGTTTGGTGATGTTGAATTCTTTTTGCTTTTGCTTGTCTGTAAAGCCTTTGATTTCTCCATCAAATCAATGAATGAGAGCCTTGCTGGGTAGAATTTTCTTGGTTGTAGATTTTTCCCTTTTATCACTTTAAATATGTTGTGCTATTTCCTTCTGGCCTGCAGAGTTTATCCTGAAAAATCAGCTGATAGCCTTATCAGAGTTCCTGTGTATGTTATTTGTTGCTTTTCTCTTGCTGCTTTTAATTTTCTCTGTTTATCATTTTGTCATTTTGATTACAATGTGTCTTGGTGTGTTCCTCTTTGAGTTAATCCTATATGGGACTCTGCATTTCCTTGACTTGAGTGATGGTATCCTTTCCCTGATTAAGGAGGTTTTCAGTTATTATGTCTTCAAATATCTTCTCAGGCACTTTCTATCTCTCTTCTCCTGGGACCTCTATAATGAGAATATTCATGCACTTGATATTGTCCCATAGGTCTCTTAAACTGTCCTCATTTTTTTAAATTCTTTTTTCTGTTCAGTGGCTGTGATTTCCACTACTCTATCTTCCAGCTCACTGATTTATTCTTCTGAATCATTTAGTCTACTATTGATTCCTTTTAGTGTGTTTTTCATTTTAGTTATTGTATTTTCATCTGTTTGGTTTTTGTTTATATTTTCTAACTCTTTGTTAAAAACTTCTGACTCTGCATTTATTCTTCTCCCGAGTTCTTTGATTATTTTTATTATCATTACTCTGAACTCTTTCTCAGGTAGATTGCCTATCTCCACTTCACTTAATTCTTCTTCTGGGGTTTTATCTTTTTCCATCATCTGAAATGTATTCTTCTACCACTTCATTTTGTCTAAGTTGCTATTTATATTTTTATGTATGTGGTAGGTTAGTTATGTTTCTCAACCTTGGAGAAGTGTCCTTCTGTAGGAGACAACCTATGTATCTCAGCAGTATACTCTCATCTTGTCACCCAAACTATATACTCTAGGGGTTCCCCCTTAGAAGGCTGCATGGGTCCTTCTGTTGTGGTGGGCTGACTGTGTGTGCAGTCTGGTAGGCTTGATTGGCCTCTAGCCTGGTTGGTTGCTAGACCATGCCTTGTATGAATGCTGCTGGCTGCTGTAGGACCTGGTCATGTGGTGGCTGGTTTCAGAAGCCTAATTTGTGCTGGGGTTAGTGCTACCTCACTGGTGGTCAGAATCAAGTCCCAAAGGCTGCTGCCCAGTCACTGGCAATTGGAGCTAGGTCCTTGCATTAGTGATGGACTAATGGCAGGCAGAGCTGGTTCCTGTAGTCTGGCTGCAGAGACCAGGGATCACCAGAGCTTGTTTCAGATTGTTGGTTGGGTGTGCAGTTCCTGACACAGCTGGGTATGGGGTTTGGTGTGTCCCTAAGGTTTTGTTGGCTTGCTAGTGGCCAGGGCCAGGACCCATCTGGTCCCAGAGTAGGGTCTGGAATGCTGTGGCTGGGCTGAGTCTGCAGGCTTTAGGATCATAGTTTTCTGTGTCTGTTGTCTCCCTGGTGGTGGGTCTGGTGTGTGAGGCTGGTTTAAAGATGAGTGCAGGGCTTCCCTGGTGGCTCAGTGGTTGAGAGTCTGCCTGCTGATGCAGGGGACACGGGTTCGTGCCCCGGTCCGGGAAGATCCCACATGCCACAGAGTGGCTGGGCCCGTGAGCCATGGCCACTGAGCCTTCACGTCCAGAGCCTGTGCTCTGCAACAGGAGAGGCCACAACAGTGAGAGGCCCATGTATCACAAATTTAAAAAAAAAAAAAAAAGAT
Source organism: Pseudorca crassidens (assembly GCF_039906515.1). Taxonomy (NCBI): domain Eukaryota; kingdom Metazoa; phylum Chordata; class Mammalia; order Artiodactyla; family Delphinidae; genus Pseudorca; species Pseudorca crassidens. The sequence continues at coordinate 35,606,876 of NC_090313.1, read as the reverse complement.
AAACAAAGATGAGTGCAGATTTCCTGGAGGGAAGGGCAGGTGTCTGCCCACCGGTGAGTGGAACTGGGTCTTGGGCTTCTGGTGAGCAGGACCTTGTATAGGGGCTTGTCTAGAGGTGGTTTTGGGCTCAGAAAGTCTTTAGGCAGCCTACTTGCTAATAGGTAGGGCTGTGTCTCTACCCATTTAGTTGTTTGTTTGAGGCATCCCTGCACTGGCACCTACAGGCTGTTGAGTGGGGCCAGGCCTTAACACTAATGAGCCAAGATGGTAGCAACCAGCAGAGATGTTCATGTAATTGAACTTTCCCAAATATGTTTACTACCAGTGCCCATGTCCCCTGGGGGAGCCACAAACCACCACCCCCCTCACCTTTCCAGGAGATTCTCCAAGACCAGCAGGTAGTTCTGGCCCAGAGTCTTATCAAATTACTGCTCTTGCCCTGGGTCCTGGTGCATGTGAGATTTTGTGTGTGCCCTTTAAGAGTGAAGTCTCTAGTTCTTCCAGTCCTGTGGGGTTTCTGCAGTTAAGCCCCACTGGCCTTCAAACCAAATGCTCTGGGTCTCATTCTCCCAGTGCTTGACCTCCCAGACTGGGGAGCCTGATGTGAGCCTCAGAACTCTCACTCCTGTGGGAGAACATCTGCAATACAATTATTCTCCAGTTTGTGGGTCACCCATCCAGGGGTTATGGTATTTTATTATACCATGATTCTGCTTTTCCTACCTGTCTCATTGTGGTTCTTTCTTTATGTCCTTAGTTGTACAAAATATTTTCTGGTAGGTTCCAGTCTTTTTCATCAATGGTGTTCTGCAGATCGTTGTGATTTTGGTGTGCTTGTGAGAGGAGGTGAGCTCAGGATCACTGTACTCCACCATCTTGGTCACTCTCTGCAATATTTTTAAATTTCAGTCTCTCAGGCAAGGGAAACAAAAGAAAAAATAAACAAATCAGATTGCATCAAACTAAAAAGTTTTTGCATAGTGAAGGACACCTTCAACAAAAAGAAAAAGGGCAATCTACTGAATGGGAGAAAACATTTGCAAATGATATATCTGTTAGGAGGTTCATATCCAAAATATATGAAGAATTTACACAACTCAACATCAAAAAATTAAACAATCTCGTTCAAAAATTGGGCAGAGAGCTTGAATAGACATTTTTTTTCTAAAGAAGACATGCTCATAGCTAACAGACACATGAGAAGATGTTCAACATTTCTAATCAGGGAAAAGCAAATCAAAACCACAATGAAATATCACCTCACACCTGTCAGAACTGCTCTTATCAAAAAGACAACAAATAACAAATACTGGTGAGGATGTGGAGAAAAGGAAACCCTTGTGCACTGCTGATAGGAATGTAAATTGGTACAGTCACTATTGAAAACAGTATGAAGTTTCCTCAAAAAATTGAAAATAGAACTATATGATCAAGCAATTCCACCTCTTGGTATTTATCAGAAGAAAATGAAAACATTAATTTTAAAAGATATATACACCCTTATGTTCATAGCAGCATTATTTACAATAGCCAAGATATGGAAGCAACTGAAGTGTCCATTGATAGATGAATGGGTAAAGAAGATATGATTGATATGTATACACACACACACACACACACATACATACACACACACACAAATATGAAATGGACTATTACACAGTGATAAAAAAAAAATGAAATCTTACCATTTACAAGAACATGGATGGATCTAGAGGAAATTAAGCTAAGTGAAATAAGTCAGACAGAGAAAGACAAATGCCATATGATTTCACATTTATGTGGAATCTAAAAAACAAGACAAATGAACAAACATAAGGAAACAAAAACAGAGTCATAGATACAGAGAACAAATTGGTGGTTGTCAGAGGGGTGGGGGTTAGGGGGTTGGGCAAAATATGTGGAGGGGATTAAGAAGCACAAACTTCCAGTTATAAAATAAATAAGTCACAGGGATGTAATGTACAGTATAGAGTATATAGCTGATAATATTGTAATACTTTGTATAGAGACAGACTAGACTTACTGTTGAGATCAATTCATAATGCATAGAAAAGTCAAATCAGTATGTTGTACACCTAAAACTAATATAATATTGTATGTGAACAATAAATTAAAAAATATATAAAAGGATGGAACAAACAAAAAAAATTTATGGATTCACAGATATAAAGTTTAGGAATGGCGTAATTTCTCAAAAAGAAAGGAATGAAGTTCAGAATGATAACTTGATAAGATTTACTTTGTCTAATTCAGATTAACCTTTTTTGTTTGCTGGTACTCTAGTACTGATTGTTTACTGTGAGAGCCAATTTATCAGTAGCCCCAAGAATGTTTGCATCTCTCAGGAGAAAAAATTTTAAAAAGTCATAAGAATACTTGTTTATATTTGACTAATGTCACAAAATAAATTTTGAAAAAAAACCCAGAATGTATCTTTCCTGATTGGTGATGAGGTTAAATAAACCACAAGTAGGAGAAATATAATTTATAGACATGAAGAAACTTTTTGATACTTAAAAAATTATTGCTAATAAAAAATAGGAGTGCTTTTAAAAAGTGATAATGGGGGCTTCCCTGGTGGTGCAGTGGTTGAGAGTCCGTCTGCGAATGTAGCAGACGCGGGTTCGTGCCCCGGTCTGGGAGGATCCCACATGCCACAGAGCGGCTGGGTGTGTGGGCCATATCCACTGAGCCTGCGCATCTGCAGCCTGTGCTCCACAGCGGGAGAGACTGCAGCAGTTAGAGGCCTGTGTACCACAAAAAAAAAAAAAAAGTGATAATGATTTGCTAGTATACTTTTTTCCTACCATTTTCAATCCATATAAAGGGCTTTCTATTAAAATCTGCCACTTGAAAGTAATTATTAAGAATACATTTTATTAACTAAGTAAAAAATCAATATAATTTCTAAGAATTATCATAATTTAAAGAATTAGTTTTTCTTAAGTACAAGGTATTTGGAGCTTAATGTAATATCAGCTACTTTAAAGCGATGTAGAATAAAGCATGCCACAGACGACAATTAGGAATCAGCAGGACTCAAGAGCTTTTATGCCATTTTGGATTTTATGTGTTTACAAAGCTGCAACCTATTGGCATTTAATTCCATATTTACTGTCTCTTGTGTCTCATTGCACAGCAGGACATGGAATGAGCAATAAACATGTTATCATAAGTATTGTACTGAATGATAATTTAATTAAGTCACAACTTAAAAGAAGTCTTTTTTTGTGTCACCCTTAGGTTTTATATCCTCAACTCATTTATTCGTTTTGTCAATTTATCCACACTGAATTACAAAAACATACTAAAATAATTTAATGCATAAAAATTTTCAGAATAGAAAATTTATTTTTAATATATTAGCACATAGGAGAGTTATTTGATCTTTGACTTGAAAATTATATAAATATGTAATTTACTATGCTAACTGACTGGTTTACTTATAATCATAATTAAGTTACATAAAAAGAATATCAAAGAAATAGTACAAATGTTTCATTTGAATTGCATTCAATATATGTATATTTTAATTATTCTTTGAATATACATGATCAAATGATTTTATCTAGGGCTTAAGAGGAAATTAATTTTTCATTGACAATCTATCATATAATTTATATATTTCGTAATGAATTGTTGTTTAAGTAGCTCATTTTTCACAAGAGAATATTATTCACCTGAAACTATATGAATGAAGTAAAATTATAAAATTATAATTATGTTAAGTGTACTGTTTCTGTAAGTAGGATTATAAGGGAAGGGAGAAAAGGTGAAGAGAAAATATATAGAATTTTCAAACTTTATACTGTTTAAAATATATAGAATTTTAAAAACCTGGAGACTTTGTTGAAAATTCATGTTAAAAGTGAGAAGAAAATTAACAGAATCATCCATTAGTCACAGAGGAAGTCTGGATGGAACTTCAAAGTTTGCTTGATAATAGTAATAATGAAAGGAATGATATGGCAAAGAGGTGGAGCTCACATCTAAAGAATTTATATCAAAATGAGGAAAATAGAGATTAATAATTAACCTGGTCAAGAGGAATTTCAAATTCTGAAAACAGTTAATATATATCCAACCAAGCAAGATCTCAGATTGAAGAAACTTAACTAAGACAAGGAAAAGATACATAGATCACCTGGATCCAGATTAGAGTGATAATCACCTGAGATAAGGAATTCCACCTATCTTGGGCAGAAGAAGTAGGGATATAGTCAAAGGTTTTGAATAAGAAACTGAAAGCCTAAGTAACAATATCTTGATAGCTCAAGTTTTAAGGAATCTTGATATATATCTTCTTCCCAATTTTAGAATTGGTTTCAAACACAGGTAGTCCTGAACATATGAGTGAGTGTTTACAGTAAAATATGGATGAAGAATGGAGGAAGACAATTTTGAATGGAAGCAGGGAATTACCATTTATATGTCAAGGCTTTTTACTACAAAATCTGTGATTAACTTTTGGGAATTATAGTTTAGTTAAATTTAAACATATAGACTTGAGTCAGGGAAATGGGGTTTTCAATTAGTTTTGTGTCCTTCAGCAAGGTATCAAACATCTCTTGAGTTAATTGACCTGTAAAACGCACTTAATGTTTCCTTAGAGAATCTTTGTAATAATTAAGTCAAATAATATGTTAAAGTACCTATCACAATGCTGATGGCATATTAAATGTTTTAACATGCTGGTTTCCTTTAGCTAATATTACTTCTGCTTGTCTTTATATTAATACATATTATGTGAAACATTAAGTATACAAATATAAAGAACGATGAAGACATCAGATATAGTTTTCAAAAAATAATGAGGTATTTGAAGTATTTTAAAAGTCCATTAAAAATGTTTTAAGTTGGGCTTCCCTGGTGGCGCAGTGGTTGAGAGTCCACCTGCCGATGCAGGGGACGCGGGTTCGTGCCCCGGTCCGGGAAGATGCCGCAGAGCGGCTAGGCCCATGAGCCATGGCTGCTGAGCCTGCACGTGCGGAGCCTGTGCTCCACAATGGGAGAGGCCACAACAGTGACAGGCCTGCGTACCGCAAAAAAAAAAAAAATGTTTTAAGTTATTTTCCTGAAGGATGAGATCTTTATTTATCCTGTATTTTAAATAATCTTACAAAATTCAGAAAAAAAGTCAGCTTGAAGAGTGTCCATGGAATTTAATATTAATGTTGTATAATCCTGTAGGAAGATGAGGTGGTAGCATTATTTACAGTATAATATTAGTATCTAAAATCTTTTTCTTCAGACATGATATTGGGTTAAGAGCTCTAGGTCTTTAGTTTTTAAAGGAAAGGATGTTTTTGAGAATTTTGGTAGAACATTACTAAGTGGCAAAAATATCAGATAATGTAAGATTCTTCATCATTTCTTTTAGAATCAAAGAATGAGTTAAGGAGATGTTAGTATTAGTTTGTTCTACAATTTATCTTAGGTCAGTAATACGATGGGTCTCTCTGTCTCTCACTCACTCTCTTACCCCTCATTCACTTTCCATTCTCCTTCTTTCAGCAAAATAAAATCAAGCTGATTCTCCTTGAAGTGTTGTGTTGTCTTATTTTTTTAAGCCTCTTAGAATTTTTTAATTATATGGGTCCTATATGAATAAACGTGATATAGACAGAACTACATGTCTATCAATTGGGGATGATGAGGTGGAACTCTTAAAAGAGTTGGAGCTAAGACTTTAAAGTTCCTGATATTTACAGAATGAAAGATTCCTTAATTACACTTCTGTCTCTTCAACTACTTCATCTTACATTCTGATTATCAGTACAAATACATACAAGGGTAGCAAACTGAGTTAATATAAAAGAGTCATGATTGTGTAGAAAAATCTCAGATTTTTTCACCTTTCTAAAGTGGTAATTCCTTCTTTGGAATGAAATAAAAACATATGTATTTGAACTCTCCTTCAATCAGCTACTCTATTACTTATTTAAAGTTTTCTATACTGACTCAGCATATATAAATCTTACACTATTAAAGAGGATTATTTTAAAAGAAAAAAGAGCCTAAATTTAATTTTATTGTTATATATAGGTTGATCTATGAAAAACTGAGATTTTTGAGATTTCTCTCTAGTATGGATACTATGAAAGAAATAAGATAAATTACATAAGCATATAAAAGTATATTCTACTCTCAAAAATCTAGTGAATATCCAGGTGGTTTCACTTTCTTTAAACTCTTATCATTTAAGTATGTATAATTTACAGTATGTGATATATATATATAGGGAAGGATAATAAACCAAATAAATTTAAAGACTTCAAAAATTCTGAAATAAAAAGATATAATTTTAAAAAGCAAGGGCATAGATATTCAATGGCGTAGTTATTTCTGGTCATACTTCAGTCCTAAGTGGATACTTGGAGTGCACAGAAGATAGACAAACTTCAGTATTTTATATCACGTGTTCTAACTCTTTAAAGAATGCTCTCAACCTACTGAGTAGGAATGAAAACACAGGAAACATTTATCTTCACTAGTCATCAAGCATCTTTGCTGATGTTAGAATGCTCGTATATCACTGCTACCTAAATTAAAGTCAAGTTGAAGACACTTGCTAAATAGGTTAGTTATGCCATTTTGGCAATTTAAAACTCATGAATCATTAACACTGCTGTATGTTATATATGAAAGTTGTTAAGAAAGTAAATCCTAAGAGTTCTCCTCATAAGAATAATTTTTTTCTACTTTAATTTTGTACCTATATGAAATGATGGATATCCAGTAAACTTATTGTGATAATCACTTCATGACATATGTAAATCAAATCATTATGCTGCATACTGTAAACTTACACAGTGCTGTATGCCAATTATATCTTAATAAAATTTGAAGAAAAACTGATGAGTCTTCTTAAATCTCAATATCGGCAACACCTAATACATTTTAGAATGATTACTGTCAGCTCTTTATTTATCTGAAAGTAAAGCTTCTATTATTTATTTTAATTTTTTGAAATATAATTGAAAATTAAAATTGTGATATAAGGTGTGAACATGATTTAATATACATTGTAAATGAATTCCCATCACTGAGTTAATGAACATATCCATTCCTTTATCATTTCACATACTTACTTTTTGTTGTTGTTGAGAATACAAGTTTTACTCTTCTAGCAAATTTCATTTACACAGTACCAAAGAGTATTATCAACTTTAGTCACCATATAACATATTGTATCTTCAGATCTTATTCATCTTATTACTGAAAATTTGCACTCTTTTTCCATCTTCTCCCTAGTTCCTCTACTTCCCAGAACCTGGCAACAACCATTCTAGTCTCTGTTTCTATGAGTTTGACCTTTTTTTTTAGATTACACATTTAAGTGATATTATGTAGTATTTGTCTTTCTTAGTCTGGTATATTTCACCTAGCACAATTCCCTCCAGGTTTATCTATAGATTTATTTCTATTTTTAAGGCTGACATACATATATACACACACACTCACATACACACACACACACACACACACACACACATACACATATATATATACAGAAAGTCCCCTACATACGAATGAGTTCTGTTCTGAGAGCACGTTTGTAAGTCCAACAGTGTTAGCCTAGGTTCCCAGCTAACACAATCAGCTATATAGTACTGTACTGTAATAGGTTTATAATACTTTTCACACAAATAATACATAAAAAACAAACACAAAAAATAAAGAAAACATTTTTAATCTACAGTACCATACCTTGAAAAGTACAGTAGTACAATACAATAGCTGGCATACAGGGTCTGGCATCGAGTGAACAAGCAAGAAGACTGGAGTAGGGAGAGGAGGTGGGAGATGGTAGAGCTGAAGGATCATCAGCAATAGGAGCTGGAGGGCAAGCTGCAGTTTCACTCATGCCTGACACTGATGGCATAGGTTCGGGTTCCTTGCTGTATTCGATTCTATCTACCCTCTTGAAAACAATGATCCAGTGATATCTGGGTAATAACTCTTCTTTTCTCACCGTAGATAACATGGTAGCACTGGATTACATTCTGAACAGCTGCTGCAACCTTTGTGTACCAGCTACATCACCACTGCTTTTATGCTTGCTTCTGGACATCCTGGGCTTAAAATAAAGACACTCTACTACTATACTGTATACAGTACTGCAGACTAAAGTACACAAAAGCACAACCACTTGTAGAGGATGCATGCACATGACAATGTATGTCAGACATGTGAACTGACTTACTTGATTGGACATGTGAATGCACGTTCGCAACTTTGAAATTTCTCAACTTGAAGGTTTGTATGTAGGTGACTTACTGTATATGTATATATACATATATATATATTTAATCTATATCTCACATTTGTAAAATCCATTCATTTGTTTATGGATACTTAGGTTGTTTCTATACCTTGACTTTTGTGAATAATGATGCAATGAACATGGTAGCACAAGTATTTCTTCAAGATAGTGATTTTGTTTCCTTTGTATGTATACCCAGAAGTAGGTTTGCTTGATCTTATGATAGCTCTGTTTTCAGTTTCTTGAGGAAACTTCATAGTATCTTCCATAGCAGCTGTACCAGTTTACATTTCCAGCAACAGTGTACAAGAGTTTCCTTTTCTCCACATCCTTGCCAGCATTTGTTATCTCTTGTCTCACTGACAATAGATATACCAACAAATGTCAGGTGATACATTACGGTGATTTTTAATTGCATTTCTCTGATGATGAGTGATGTTGAGCACCTTTTAATGTATCCGTTGGCCCTTTGTATGTCTTCTTTGAAAAAAAAAATGTCTGTTCAGGTCCTTTGCTTACCTTTTCATTAAGCTTCTGTTTTTTGTATGTGTCTCATATATTTTGGATATTAAGCCTTTATCAGACATGTAGTTTGCAAATATTTTTTCCCCACTTTATAAGTTGCATTTCCCACTTGTTGATGGTTTCCTTTGCTATGCAGAAGCATTTTAGTTTGATGTAGTCCCACTTGTTTATTTTTGCTTTTGGTGCCAAGTCCATAAAATTGATGCCAAGACCAATGTCAAAGACCTTATCCCCTATGTTTTTTTCCAAGTAGTTTTATTGCTTTAGGGCTGATATTCAACTCCTTAATCCATTTTGGGTTGACTTTTTACTTTTGTATATGGTATAAGATAGTGTTCAGTTTCATTCTTTTTCATGTGGCCATCCAGTTTTCCCAGAACCAGTTTTTAAAGAGATTATCCCTTCCCCGTAATATATTCTTGGCTTGAAAAAATTGGTGTGTGTGTGTGTGTGTGTGTGTATGTGTGTGTATGTTGGGGTATGACAAAGTTTTCCCAAAGTTAGGAGGACTATTTTAAAATTATTATACATATTACTTCTCTATATGGAGGAGAGCCTGGGAGAAATACTTCTGATTCTATGATAGTTGAAACTGAGTGTGATACCTGGAAGAATTTATAATTATGGCAGAAAATATTTACAAACAGAGTCCTAACAACAGTGGTACCTTAACATGTCTAATTAAATCAGTTTGAAGAGAAACATTAATTGACAAATACACATGTGTGTATTTCTGGGCCGAAAAATTAATTGTCCTTATATGCATGAGTTTATTTTGGGGCTTTCTATTTCTGTTCCATCCATCTATGTGTCTGCTTTTATTCCTGTTTTGTTTACTATAGCTTTGTAATATAGTTTGAAATCGAGAAATGTGATGCCTCCAGCTTTGTCTTCTTGTTCAAGATTGCTTTAGCTATGCAGGGTCTTTTGTGGCTCCAAACATATTTTAGGATTGTTTTTGCTATTTCTGTAAAAAATACCACTGGAATTTTGATAGGCATTGCTTTGAATGTTTAGTGCTTTGGGTAGAGTGGACAGTTTAGCAATTCTTCCAGTCCATGAGCACAGACTATCTTTCTTTTTATTTTTGTCTTCTTGAAGTTTCTTTTTTCCCCACTTTTTAAAAGATATAATTGACATATAACGCTGCATAAGTTTAAGGTGTACATACAGTATAATGATTTGACTTACATATGTCATGAAATGATGATAAAAATAAGTTTATTGTCAAAATCCATCATCTCATAGATACAAAAGAAAAAGAAAGAATATATGATATTTTTTTCTTTATGATGAGAACTCTTAGGATTTACTCTCTTAACAACTATAAAATATAAATAGAGCAGTGTTAATTATATTAATTTTGTTGTACATTACAACCCGAGTACTTATTTATCTTATAACTAGAAGTTTGTACCTTTTGACCACTTTCATCCAACTCCCCCACCCCTCAACCCCTGCCTCTGGTAATCACGACTCTTATCTCTTTTTATATGTAAATTAGTGGTCACTATGGAAAACAGTATGGAGTTTCTTCAAAAAATTAAAAATAGAACTACCATATCATCCAGCAATTCCACTCTTGGGTATTTACCCAAAGAAAATGAAAAAACTAAATTCGATAAGATATGTGCACCACTATGTTCACTGCAGCATTATTTACAATAGCCAAGATAAGGAAGCAATTTAAGCAGCCATAAAAAATTAAATGTATAAAGAAGATGTGATATATATATAGTGGAATATTACTCAACTATAAAAAGAATGAAATCTTGCCATTTGTAACAACAAGGTTAGACCTAGAGGGTATTATGCTAAGTGAAATAAGTCAGCCAGAGAAAGACAAATACTGCATGATTTTAATTATATGTAGAGTCTGAAAAACAAATGAATGAACAAACATAAGAAAACAGAAACAGAGTCATAGATACAGATATCAAACAGGTGGTTGCCAGAGGGGAAGGGAATGGGGGATGTAAGAAATAGGTGAGAAAGATTAAGAGATAGGGGCTTCCCTGGTGGCGCAGTGGTTGAGAGTCTGCCTGCCAATGCAGGGGACACGGGTTCGTGCGCCAGTCTGGGAAGATCCCACATGCCGCAGAGAGGCTAGGCCCGTGAGCCATGGCCGCTGAGCCTGCACGTCCGGAGCCTGTGCTCTGCAACGGGAGAGGCCACAACAGTGAGGCCTGCGTACCACAAAAAAAAAAAAAAAAAAAAGAGGTACAAGCTTCCAGTTTCAAAATAAATTAGTCACGTCTGAAATGCACAGTGTGAGAAATACAGTCAATAATAATGTAGTATCTTTATATGTTATTACATGGTAACTAGCCTTATTATGGTGATCTTTAATTTTTCATGATTGTTTTATAGTTTTCAGTGTAGAGATCTTTCACCTCCTTGGTTAAATTTATTATTAGGTATCAAGTGTGATGTTAGCTGTGGGCTTGTCGTAATGGCTTGTATTATGTTTATGTACATTCCTTCTATACCCAGTTTGTTGAAAATAAAATTTCTATTTAGTTTTTTTAAATTTATTATCTAAACTATATTTTACTTATTTATATATTTTCTTATTTAAGAAGGTGTCTTTTAAAAAAATTTTATTGGAGTATAGTTGGTTTACAATGGTGTGTTAGTTTCTGATGTACAGCACAGTGAATCAGTTGTATATATACATATTTCCACTCTTTTTTAGATTATTTTCCCATATAGGTCATTACAGAATAATGAGACGAGTTCCCTGTGCTATTCAGCAGGTTCTTACTAGTTATCTATTTTATACATAGTAGTGTGTATGTGTTGATCCCAATCTCCCAATTTATCTCTCCTCCATCCTGCTTTCCCCCCTGGTAAGCATAAGTTTGTTTTCTATATCTGTGACTCTGTTTTGTAAACAAGTTCCCATTTGTATAATTTTTTAAAGATTCCACATATAAAGGATAGCATATGGTATTTGTCTTTCTCTGTCTGACTTACTTCACTCAGTATGACAATTTCTAGGTCCATCCATGTCACTGCAAATAGCATTATTTTGTTCTTTTTTATGGCTGAGTAATATTTTAAAATTTATTTCTGGCAGCTGCTTTACATAAAGTAGATATACCATTTTCTGATAAACATGTTTATTAATAGAAGTACTACATTTTTATATTACTGTTCTTATTTTTAAATATTCAGAAAATATCTTCATTAGTAAAACCCAGTGGTGTTTGGCTCACATTAGCTCTTTTTTTTTTTTTTTTGACATCTTTATTGGGGTATAATTTCTTTACAATGGTGTGTTACTTTCTGCTTTATAACAAAGTGAATCACTTATACATATATATATGTTCCCATATATCTTCCCTCTTCCGTCTCCCTACCTCCCACCCTCCCTATCCCACCCCTCCAGGCAGTCACAAAGCACCAAGCCGATATCCCTGTGCTATGCGGCTGCTTCCCACTAGCTATCTACCTTAAGTTTGTTAGTGTATACATGTCCATGACTCTCTCTCACCCTGTCGCAACTCAGCCTTCCCCCTCCCCATATCTTCAAGTCCGTTCTCCAGTAGGTCTGTGTCTTTATCCCTGTCTTACCCCTAGGTTCTTCTTTTCTTCTTAAATTCCATATATATGTGTTAGCGTACGGTATTTGTCTTTTTCTTTCTGACTTACTTCACTCTGTATGACAGACACTAGGTCTATCCACCTCATTACAAATAGCTCAATTTCGTTTCTTTTTATGGCTGAGTAACATTCCATTGTATATATGTGCCACATCTTCTTTATCCATTCATCCGATGATGGGCACTTAGGTTGTTTGCATCTCCGGGCTATTGTAAATAGAGCTGCAATGAACATTTTGGTACATGACTCTTTTTAAATTTTGGTTTTCTCAGGGTATAGGCCCAGTAGTGGGATTGCTGGGTCATATGGTAGTTCTATTTGTAGTTTTTTAAGGAACCTCCATACTGTTCTCCATAGTGCCTGAACCAATTCACATTCCCACCAGCAGTGCAAGAGTGCTCCCTTTTCTCCACATCCCCTCCAGCATTTATGGTTTCTAGACTATTTGATGATGACCATTCTGACTGGTGTGAGATGATATCTCATTGTAGTTTTCATTTGCGTTTCTCTAATGATTAATGGTGTTGACCATTCTTTCATGTGTTTGTTGGCAGTCTGCATACCTTGTTTGGAGAAATGTCTATTTAGGTCTTCTGCCCATTTCTGGATTGGGTTGTTTGTTTTTTGTTATTGAGCTGCATGAGCTGCTTGTAAATTCTGGAGATTAATTCTTTGTCAGTTGTTTCATTTGCAAATATTTTCTTCCATTCTGAGGGTTGTCTTTTGGTCTTGTTTATGCTTTCCTTTGCTGTGCAAAAGCTTTGAAGTTTCATTAGGTCCCATTTGTTTATTTTTGTTTCTATTATCATTACTCTAGTAGGTGGGTCAGAAAGGATCTTGCTGTGATTTATATCATAGAGTGTTCTGCCTATGTTTTCCTCTAAGAGTTTGATAGTTTCTGGCCTTACATTTAGGTCTTTAATCCATTTTGATCTTATTTTTGTGTATGGTGTTAGGGAGTGATCTAATCTCATACTTTTACATGTATCTGTCCAGTTTTCCCAGCACCACTTATTGAAGAGGCTGTCCTTTCTCCACTGTACATTCCTGCCACCTTTATCGAAGATAAGGTGTCCATATGTGCCTGGGTTTATCTCTGGGCTTTCTATCCTGTTCCATTGATATATCTTTCTGTTTTTGTGCCAGTACCATACTGTCTTGATTACTGTAGCTTTGTAGTATAGTCTGAAGTCAGGGAGCCTGATTCCTCCAGCTCCGTTTTTCGTTCTCAAGATTGCTTTGGCTATTCGGGGTCTTTTGTGTTTCCATACAAATTGTGAAATTTTTTGTTCTAGTTCTGTGAAAAATGCCAGTGGTAGTTTGATAGGGATTGCATTGAATCTGTAGATTGCTTTGGGTAGTAGAGTCATTTTCACAATGTTGATTCTTCCAATCCAAGAACATGGTATATCTCTCCATCTATTTGTATCATCTTTAATTTCTTTCATCAGTGTCTTATAATTTTCTGCATACAGGTCTTTTGTCTCCTTAGGTAGGTTTATTCCTAGATATTTTATTCTTTTTATTGCAGTGGTAAATGGGAGTATTCTCTTGATTTCACTTTCAGATTTTTCATCATTAGTATATAGGAATGCCAGAGATTTCTGTGCATTAATTTTGTATCCTGCTACTTTACCAAATTCATTGATTAGCTCTAGTAGTTTTCTGGAAGCATCTTTAGGATTCTCTATGTATAGGATCATGTCATCTGCAAACAGTGACAGCTTTACTTCTTCTTTTCCGATTTGGATTCCTTTTATTTCCTTTTCTTCTCTGATTGCTGTGGCTAAAACTTCCAAAACTATGTTGAATAAGAGTGGTGAGACTGGGCAACCTTGTCTTGTTCCTGATCTTAGTGGAAATGCTTTCAGTTTTTCACCATTGAGGATGATGTTGGCTGTGGGCTTGTCATATACGGCCTTTATTATGTTGAGGAAAGTTCCCTCTATGCCTACTTTCTGCAGGGTTTTTATCATAAATGGGTGTTGAATTTTGTCAAAAGCTTTCTCTGCATCTATTGAGATGATCATATGGTTTTTCTCCTTCAATTTGTTAATATGGTTTATCACATTGATAGATTTGCGTATATTGAAGAATCCTTGCATTCCTGGAATAAACCCCACTTGATCATGGTGTATGATCCTTTTAATGTGCTGTTGGATTATGTTTGCTAGTATTTTGTTGAGGATTTTTGCATCTATGTTCATCAGTGATATTGGCCTGTAGTTTTCTTTCTTTGTGACATCCTTGTCTGGTTTTGGTATCAAGGTGATGGTGGCCTCGTAGAAGGAATTTGGGAGTGTTCCTCCCTCTGCTATATTTTGGAAGAGTTTGAGAAGGATAGGTGTTAGCTCTTCTCTAAATGTTTGATAGAATTCGCCTGTGAAGCCATCTGGTCCTGGGCTTTTGTTTGTTGGAAGATTTTTAATCACAGTTTCAATTTCAGTGCTTGTGATTGGTCTGTTCATATTTTCTATTTCTTCCTGATTCAGTCTTGGCAGGTTGTGCATTTCTAAGAATGTGTCCATTTCTTCCAGATTGTCCATTTTATTGGCATAGAGTTGCTTGTAGTAGTCTCTCATGATCTTTTTTATTTCTGCAGTGTCAGTTGTTACTTCTCCTTTTTCATTTCTAATTCTATTGATTTGAGTCTTCTCCCTTTTTTTCTTGATGAGTCTGGCTAGTGGTTTATCTATTTTGTTTATCTTCTCAAAGAACCAGCTTTTAGTTTTATTGATCTTTGCTATTGTTTCCTTCATTTCTTTTTCATTTACTTCTGATCTGATTTTTATGATTTCTTTCCTTCTGCTAGCTTTGGGTTTTTTTTTGTTCTTCTTTCTCTAATTGCTTGAGGTGCAAGGTTAGGTTGTTTATTCGAGATGTTTCCTGCTTCTTAAGGTGGGCTTGTATTGCTATAAATTTCCCCCTTAGAACTGCTTTTGCTGCATTCCATAGGTCTTGGGTCGTTGTGTCTCCATTGTCATTTGTTTCTAGGTATTTTTTAATTTCCTCTTTGATTTCTTCAGTGATCACTTCATTATTAAGTAGTGTATTGTTTAGCCTCCATGTGTTTGTATTTTTTACAGAGCTTTTCCTGTAATTGATATCTAGTCTCATTGCGTTGTGGTCGGAAAAGATACTTGATACAATTTCAATTTTCTTAAATTTACCAAGCCTTGATTTGTGACCCAAGATATGATCTGTCCTGGAGAATGTTCCATGAGCACTTGAGAAAAATGTGTATTCTGTTGTTTTTGGATGGAATACTCTATAAATATCAATTAAGTCTATCTTGTTTAATGTATCATTTAAAGCTTGTGTTTCCATATTTATTTTTATTTTGGATAATCTGTCCATGGGTGAAAGTGGGGTGTTAAAGTCCCCTACTATGAATGTGTTACTGTCGATTTCCCCTTTTATGGCTGTTAGTATTTGCCTTATGTATTGTGGTGCTCCTATGTTGGGTGCATAAATATTTACAATTGTTGTATCTTCTTCTTGGATCGATCCCTTGATCATTCTGTAGTGTCCTTCTTTGTCTCTTCTAATAGTCCTTATTTTAAAGTCTATTTTGTCTGATATGAGAATTGCTACTCCAGCTTTCTTTTGGTTTCCATTTGCATGGAATATCTTTTTCCATCCCCTTGCTTTCAGTCTGTATGTGTCTCTAGGTCTGAAGTGGGTCTCTTGTAGACAGCATATATAAGGGTCTTGTTTTTGTATCCATTCAGCCTATCTGTGTCTTTTGGTGGGAGCATTTAGTCCATTTACATTTAAGGTAATTATCAATATGTATGTTCCTAGTCCCATTTTCTAAATTGTTTTGGGTTCGTTATTATAGGTCTTTTCCTTCTCTTGTGTTTCTTGTCTAGAGAAGTTCCTTTAGCATTTGTTGTAAAGCTGGTTTGGTGGTGCTGAACTCTCTCAGCTTTTGCTTGTCTGTAAAGGTTTTAATTTCTCCATCAAATCTGAATGAGATCCTTGCTGGGTAGAGTAATCTTGGTTGCAGGTTTTTCTCCTTCATCACTTTCAGTATGTCCTGCCACTCCCTTCTGGCTTGCAGGGCTTCTGCTGAGAGATCAGCTGTTAACCTTATGGGGATTCCCTTGTGTGTTATTTGTTGTTTTTCCCTTGCTGCTTTTAATATGCTTTCTTTGTATTTAATTTTTGACAGTTTGATTAATATGTGTCTTGGCGTATTTCTCCTTGGATTTATCCTGTATGGGACTCTCTGTGCTTCCTGGACTTGATTAGCTATTTCCTTTCCCATATTAGGGAAGTTTTCAACTATAATCTCTTCAAATATTTTCTCAGCCCCTTTCTTTTTCTCTTCTTCTTCTGGAACCCCTATAATTCGAATGTTGGTGCGTTTAATGTTGTCCCAGAGGTCTCTGAGACTGTCTTCAGTTCTTTTCATTCTTTTTTCTTTATTCTGCTCTGCAGTAGTTATTTCCACTATTTTATCTTCCAGGTCACTTATCTGTTCTTCTGCCTCAGTTATTCTGCTATTGATCCCATCTAGAGTACTTTTAATTTCATTTATTGTGTTGTTCATCGTTGCTTGTTTCATCTTTATTTCTTCTAGGTCCTTGTTAACTGTTTCTTGCATTTTGTCCATTCGATTTCCAAGATTTTGGATCATCCTTAGTATCAGTATTCTGAATTCTTTTTCAGGTAGACTGCCTATTTCCTCTTCATTTGTTAGGTCTGGTGCATTTTTATCTTGCTCCCTTATCTGCTGTGTGTTTTTCTGTCTTCTCTTTTTGCTTATCTTACTGTGTTTGGGGTCTCCTTTTTGCAGGCTGCAGGTTCGTAGTCCCCGCTGTTTTTGAAGTCTGTCTCCAGTGGCTAAGGTTGGTTCAGTGGGTTGTGTAGGCTTCCTGGTGGAGGGGACTAGTGCCTGTGTTGTGGTGGATGAGGTTGGATCTTGTCTCTCTAGAGGGCAGGTTCACGTCTGGTGGTGTGTTTTGGGGTGTCTGTGGCCTTATTATGATTTTAGGCAGCCTCTCTGCTAATGGGTGGGGTTGTGTTCCTGTTTTGCTAGTTGTTTAGTATAGGTTGTCCAGCACTGTAGCTTGCTGCTCGTTGAGTGAAGCTGGGTGCTGGTGTTAAGATGGAGGTCTCTGGGAGATTTTTGCCATTTGATATTATGTGGAGCTGGGAGGTCTCTTGTTGACCAGTGTCGTGAAGTTGGCTCTCCTACCTCAGAAGCAGAGCCCTGACTCCTGGCTGGAGCACCAAGAGCCTTTCATCCACACGGCTCAGAATAAAAGGGAGAAAAAGTAGAGAGAATTAGTAGAAGTATGAAGAAAGAAAGAAAGGAGGAAAGGAAGGAAGGAAGGAAGGAAGGAAGGAAAGAAGAAAGAAAGAAAGAAAAGCAAAGAAGGAAAGAAAGGAGGGAGGGAGGAAGGAAGGAGGGAAGGAAGGAAAAAAGACAGAAAGAAGATACAGTAAAATAAAATAAAGTATAATAAAGTTATTGAATTAAAAAATAATTATTTAGAAAAAAAAAGGGACGGATAGAACCTTAGGACAAATGTTGGAAGCAAAGCTATACAGACAAAATCTTACACAGAAGCATACACATACACATTCACAAAAAGAGGAAAAGGGGAAAAAATCATATATCTTGCTCTCAGAGACCACCTCCTCAATTTGGGATGATTCGTTGTCTAAAGAAGGGAAGGAAGGAAGGAAGGAAAGAAAGAAAGGACGAAGGTAAAGTATAATAAAGTTATTAAAATTAAAATTATTAAGAAAAGAAACAAGCAAAAAAAAAACATGGACGGATAGAACCCTAGGACAAATGGTGGAAGCAAAACTATACAGACAAGATCTCACACAGAAGCATACACATACACATTCACAAAAAGAGGAAAAGGGGAAAAAATCATAGATCTTGCTCTCGAAGCCCACCTCCTCAATTTGGGATGACTCGTTGTCTATTCATGTATTCCACAGATGCAGGGTACATCAAGTTGATTGTGGAGCTTTAATCCGCTGTTTCTGAGGCTGCTGGGAGAGATTTCCCTTTCTCTTTGTTCTCACTGCTCACAGGGGCTCAGCTTTGGATTTGGCCCTGCCTCTGTGTGTAGGTCGCTGGAGGGCGTCTGTTTTTTGCTCAGACTGGACGGGGTTAGAGGAGCCGCTGATTCGGGGGCTCTGGCGCACTCAGGCCAGGGGGAGGGAGGGGCACTGCGTGCAGGGCGGGCCTGCAGTGGCAGAGGCCGGCGTGACGTTGCACCAGTCTGAGGCTCGCCGTGCGTTCTCCCGGGGAAGTTGTCCCTGGATCCCGGGAACCTGGCAGTGGTGGGCTGCACAGGCTCCCCAGAAGAGTGGTGTGGATAGTGACCTGTGCTTGCACACAGGCCCCTTTGTGGTGGCAGCAGCAGCCTTAGCGTCTCCCGCCCGTCCCTGGGGTCCATGCTTTTAGCCACGGCTCGCACCCATCTCTGGGGTCCACGCTTTTAGCCACGGCTCGTGCCCGTCTCTCTGTTGGGAGTTTTTAAATCACAGTTTCAATTTCAGTACTTGTTATTGGTCTGTTCATATTTTCTATTTCTTCCTGGTTCAGTCTTGAGAGATTGTGCCTTTCTAAGAATTTGTCCATATTTCCAGGTTGTCTGTTTTATTGACATACATTTGCTCTTAGTAGTCTCTTATGATCCTTTGTATTTCTGTCATGTCCATAGTAATTTCTTCTTTTCATTTCTATTTTTATTGACTTGAGTCCTCTCCTTTTTTTTCTTGATGAGTCTGGCTAAAGGATTATCAATTTTTTAAAATCTTTTTAAAGAACGAGCATTTACTTTCACTGATCTTTGCTATTGTTTTCTTCATCTCTATTTCATTTACTTCTGCTCTGGTCTTTATGATTTCTTTCCTTCTATTAACTAGATTTTGCTTGTTCCTCTTTCTCTAGTTGTTGTAGGTGTAAGGTTAGGTCATTTACTTGAAATTTTTCTTGTTTCCTGAAGTAAGATTGTATTGCTATAAACTTCCCTATTAGAACTGCTTTTGCTGCATCCCATAGGTTTTGGATCATTGGGCTTTCATTATCATTAGTCTCTAGGTGTTTTTTGATTTTCTCTTTGACTTCTTCAGTGATCTGCTCTTTGTTTAGTAACATATTGTTTAGCCTCCATGTGTTTGTGTTTTTTACAGTTTTTTTTTCTTGTAGTTTATTTCTAATCTCATAGCATTGTGGTCAGAAAAGAAGTTTGATATGATTTCAGTTTTCTTAAATTAACCAAGTCTTGATTTGTGACACAAGATATGATCTATTCTGGAGAATGTTCTCTGAGCACTTGAGAAGAAACCTTATTCTGTTGCTTTTGGATGGAATACTCTATAAATATCAATTAAGTCCATCTGACCTAATGTGTCATTTAAGGCCTGTTTTTCCTTATTGATTTTCTGTCTGGATGATTTGTCCATTGATGAAAACAAGGTGTTAAAGTCCCCCAATATTATTGTGTTACAGTTGATTTCTCCTTTTATGGCTGTTAGAATCTGCCTTATATATTGACGTGCTCCTATGTTGGTTGCATATATATTTACAATTGTTATATCTTCTTCTTGGATTGATCCCTTGATCATTCTGTAGTGTCCTTCTTTGTCTCTTGTTACAGTCTTTATTTGAAAGTCTATTTTATCTGATATGAGTATTGCTACTGCAGCTTTCTTTTGATCTCCATTTGCATGGAATACCTTTTACCATCACCTCACTTTCAGTCTGTATGTGTCCCTAGGTGTGAAGTCAGTCTCTTGTAGACAGCATATATATGGGTCCTGTTTTTGTATCCATTCAGCCAGTTTATGTTTTTTGTTGGGTCATTTAATCCATTTGCACTTAAGGTAATTATCAATATGTAAGCTCCTATTGCCATTTTCTTAATCGTTTTGGGTTTGCTTTCGTAGTGTTTTTTTTCTTCCCTTCCTCTCTTATTCTCTTCTCTTGTGTTTTGATGACGATCTTTAGTGTTGTGTTTGGGTTGTATTTTCGTTTTTCTATTCTTTTTCTTTTCTTTTGTGTGTGTGTGTGTGTGTGTGTGTGTATCTATTGTAGTTTTTGGATTTACTTTTCCCATGAGGTTTTGATATAGCAGTCTATATCGGTATAAAGTTGTTTTAAGTTGCTGGTCTCTTTCTTGCCTAGAGAAGTTCCTTTAGCATTTGTTGCAAAGCTGGTCTGGTGGTGCTGAACTCTCTTAGCTTGATTGTCTGTGAAGCTTTTTATTTCTCTGTCAAATCTGAATGAGAACCTTGCTGGGTAGAGTATTCTTGGTTGTAAGTTCTTCCTTTTCATCACTTCAAATATATTGTGCCACCCCCTCCTGACCTGCAGATTTTCTGATGAAAATATCAGCTGATAACCTTAGGGGAGTTCCTTGTATGTTGTCTTTTTTCCCTTGTTGCTTTTAATATTTTTTCTTTGTCTTTGATTTTTATCCTTCTGATTACTATGTGTCTTGGTGTGTTCCTCCTTTGGTTTATCCTGCCTGGGATTCTGTGTGCTTCCTCGACTTGGGTGACTGTTTCCTTTCCCATGTTAGGGAAGTTTTCAGCTTATCTCTTCAAATATTTTCTTCGGTCCTTTCTCTCTCCCTTCTCCTTCTGGGACTCATAATGTGAATGTTGCTGTTTTTAATGTTGTTCCAGAAGTGTCTTAGACGGTCTTCATGTCTTTTCATTCTTTTTTCTTTATTCTGTTCTGCAGAAGTAATTTCCACCATTCTGTCTTCAAGGTCACTTATTTGTTCCTCTGCCTCAGTTATTCTGCTATTGATTCCTCTAGTGTATTTTTCATTTATTATATTGTTCATCTCTGCTTGTTTGTTCATTAGTCTTCTAGGTCTTTGTTAAACTTTTCTTGCATCTATCGATCCTTTTCTCCATTCTTTTTCTGAGATCCTGGATCATCTTCACTATCATTATGAATTATTTTCCCAGAAGGTTGCCTAACTCCATTTCACTTAGTTGTTTTTCTGGGGTTTTATCTTGTTTCTTCATCTGGGACATATACCTTTGCTGTTTCATTTTGTTTAATTTTCTGTGATTGTGAATTCCATTCTGTATACTGCTGGATTGTAGTTCTTCTTGCTTCTGCTGTCTGCCCTCTGGTGGATGAGGCTATCTAAGAGGCTTGTGCAAGCTTCCTGATTGGAGGGACTGGTGGTGGTGGGTCTTGTCCCTCTGGTGAGCAGGGCTCAGTAAAACTTTAATCTGTTTTTCTGCATATGTGTGGGGCTGTGTTCCATTCCTGTTGGTTGTTTGGCCTGAGGCAACCCAACACTGGAGCCTATAGGCACTTTGGTGGGACTAATGGAAGGCTCACGCCAATGGTCACCTCCCAGAATTGATGCTGCCAGTGTCCTTGTCCCTGCAGTAAGCCCCAGCTGCCCTCCACCTCTGCAGAGATGCTTCAATACTAGCAGAGGTCTGGTCCAGTCTCTTATGGAGTCGCTTCCTTTTCCCCCCTGGGTCCTGGTGCACATGAGACTTTGTTTGTACCCTCCAACAGTGAAATTTCTGTTTCCCCCAGTCCTATGGAAGTCCTACATTCAAACCCATGAGCTTTCAAAGCTAGATTCTCTGGGAACCCCTCCTCCCATTGCTGGACCCCCAGGCTGGAAAGCCTGACATGGGGCTTAGAACTTACCCTTCTGTGGGATAACTTCTGTTGCATAATTGTTTTCCAGTTTGTGCGTTGCCCACCCGGCAGGTATAGGATTTGATTTTATTGAGATTGTGCCCCTCCTACTATCTCACTGTGGGTTCCTCTTTGTCTCTGGATGTAGGGTATCTTTTTTTGGTAGGTTCCAATATTTTTTTGTTGATGGTTGTTCAGTAGTTAGTTGTGATTTTTGTGTTTTTTAAGAAGGGGGTGAGCTCGTGTCCTTCTATCCTGCTGTCTCGATGTGATCAGAATCATCTCCTTCTGAGCACCAGTGTGAAGGTTCTTAACAAAGTCTCTGGTTGAAACAAGTCTTGATGAGTACATATTTGAATAATAATTGAGTAGTTGAGCAAAATATTATCAGACTGAGGTTGACTAACCAGCTAAGCAACCTATTTTCCTGATAAGGGGGCTAGCTCAGCAGGCTATTTTTTCAGATAAATGCATTTTGGGGAAGTTTCTGAGGCAAATATTGAAGTTATTTGCTAGTTTCCAATCAAATTTTTCTGAGAATTTCCTGAATTTTGTACTTCCTTTTTTTCCCCTTTAAGTCCAAATTGTTTCTAATATTAAGGCTCCTAATCATGTAATGAAGGGGTTAAAAATATTTATAATCTTTTTTATTGTGTCTAGCAATTCACATGCATGATCTCATTTAATTCCCGCAAAACAAAATACTGAGGTTGAATATTACCACAATGAACAGATGTGGAAACTAAGGTTTAAGTAATTTCCCCTTGGAAATTATAGGAATTCAGATTTAAACATATACTTTTTGTAATGCTTGATTTGAAAGGCCATAAATATTAGTAAATAATAGCTTGGGGTCTGGAATCAGACAGATATGTATTTGAATGATGATTCCACTTACTACACGTTTTACAAGTTATTTAATCTCTCTAAACTGCAATTTCCATATCTTTAAAATAAAGATAATAATAAAACCTACCCAATGAACTTGCCATGATGATTGAGTTAGGTAGCATTTAATGCATAGCCTGCCATATAATATGTGCTCAATACATATATTTTCCTGTATTATCATTAGACTAAAGTGTATGCTGTTTCCTCTGTGCTATGCTGATTGACCACTAGGAGTTAACCTCCTGTTTTCACTCACCTGTACAAAGTGTAGACTAAATTTTTAAAAAGTTTGTAAGATAAAACATGTAAGTGTATCATGTCTGTTGAACAAAGGCTTTTTAAAGGACATGTGCCTTAAGAATCTATCTAAAAACTATTTTAGTTAATATCAGTCCTAGGTAAAAATGTATCGGATGGCAGAATTAGGGTGAACTGGTTCTATGATCATCTGTTAAAACTGTCTTTAATTATTTCAACCCTTATCTTTGATCACTAAATATGACTTTGGTGATTGATTTCTGTAGCTCTGCCTTCTCTTTTTCTTTTGATTGCTACTTTTTCCAAAGGTATCCTGATTCTCAACATTTCCACTATAATACCTTTTGGAACACACACCCACTCACTACTATTGAGGTTCTGATACTGCATGACCCAGTTTCAGTCTGATTTGGCTTATTTTGTTCATTTTTACCATGTCACACTGTGTGCAAATTTTTATCATTATCTCAGTGTTTTTAATTAAATGCTTCTATAATTATCTCATGATACCACTTTATAATTTCTAGTGGTCAAAACTGTGACACTGTAAGACAGTTTTCTACACCCCTTCAAATTATTTGTCTATCAGAGTGATGAATAATTGTTTTACCACAACCTACATTTTGTTACATCAGGTAAGGAGTCTTAACTGTCTCTCATCTACATTATTGATAAAACTAAGTTTAATTACAGAAGTGATATTAAACTAAACAAAATTACTTGATAATGCTGAAGTGAACCTCATGGAGGAAATTTAAAAAGTATATAAGGGCATTTTAGAGGGAACAATGGAGTCTGAACTCCAGAAAAATCTCCCTTTCATAGAAACTATTAGAATGATGAAAATTGTCAAAACTTTTTAAAAACTCTGGAAATTAACCCTTGGCTTGCAAAATTCCAGGGAGCATTTTTTGAAGAAAAATAACTCTAAGAAAACTGAACTTTGTGGCATTTAACCAACACTAGTTCTGTCCTCCTTTCCTCAGTCCCACAGTAACCTTGAAACTGTCCTCATCTACAATCATGGTGAAAGTCAGCAATCTAGCAGCCACTGAAAGGAGTAGAAATGAATTGGATCTCCCCACAGCTGCACTCCCTGAGGACTGTCACTGCTTAACCTGTCTGAAAATTTCCTTGAAACCACCACCACTCCTAAAGGTTGATTTTATTTCATCTGTGTTGAAGCTCCTCCTGTGTGAACAACTTGTTCTCAGTGGTGCTTGTCAGAAACAATCAGCAGAAATTGTTTAATATAGCAGCTTTCTGAGGCAGTGATAACAGTTGGGGCAAACAACAAACTCAGCAAAAAACTTCAAAAGTAAAGCTAGTAAATAAGATGTCCACAGGGGACTTTGAAAAGAAGACCTATTTCTGGGGATCAAGAAGTCCATGCACACATGGAAGGCTGTATGCATGTTCAGGAAAGACATGAGAAGGCCCTAAACTCTCAGCTCTGGCTCTCCTTGAGGATCTGCACAAAAAGGAAGTAAAAGCTAACACAGAGTTGTAACTAAATTCCTATCTGAGAATTGACGGTATGCCTCAATACAGAGAGAAGCCCTCAGCAAAAACCAAGAGACTTATTGGTTCTAAGAATGGAAGGAAATTTCTTCATTCACTAACTAACCATTAAACTAAATGAGCAGAAACTCAGAGATTGCACATAACAAAGAATACACACTTTGAATAAGAAGTGTAAATAACTTAAAAACAACAACTATTCCTGGGGAAGAGGAAAAAACTGACTTCAAGAGTTTGTTATTTAAAATGTCCAGGTTTCAACAGGAAATAATGAAACATGCTAAGAAACTAGAATGTATGGTCCATATACAAAAGATATTATTTTCTAAACAAAACCATTACATTATTTAATTTAAATATGACAAAATCAGGAAGACATATCTAAATAAATAAAGGAAAATATGAGAACAATGCCTCACTAAATAAAGGATGACAATAAATTTATAGACATTATTAAAAAGAACCTAATAGAAATTCTGGAGTTGAAAAGTATAACTAAAATTTTAAAAAAACATCACTAGATGTCTCATAGTATATTTGAACTGGCATAAGAAAGAATTGGCAAACTTGAAGATAGATCAATTTAGATTACCTAATGCGAGGGACAGAAAGAAAAAAGAATGAAGGAAATGAACAGAGTTTCCTAGACCCTGTAAACAGTATCAAACATACCAAAATTCATAAAATGGAAGCTCCAGAAGAAGAGGAGTGGGATAAAAAGTTAAAAAGAATATTTAAAGTCAAATGGCCAAAGCTTCCAAAATTGCATGATAAATATTAGTCTCTAAAAATACATACATAGACACACTGTAATCAAACTACTGAAAGCCAAATACAAAGAAAGAATCCTGAAAGTAGCAAGAAAGAAGTGATTCCTCATGTGAAAAGGAAACCTCAATAAATTTAACAACCAGTTTCTCACCAGGAACCATGCAGGCCAATATAGGATTACATATTCAGTGTGTTAGGGAAAACAAAAACAAACAAAAACAAGAAAAAACTCTTAACCAATAATTCTATATCTAGCATAAATATCTTTCAAAAATGAAAGAGAGGGCTTCCCTGGTGGCGCAGTGTTGAGAGTCTGCCTGCCATTGCAGGGGACATGGGTTCGTGCCCTGGTCCAGGAAGATCCCACATGCCGCAGAGTGGCTAGGCCTGTGAACCATGGCCGCTGAGCCTGTGTGTCTGGAGCCTGTGCTCCGCAACGGGAAAGGCCACAACAGTGAGAGGCCCGCGTACAGCAAAAAAAAAACAAAAACAAAACATGTCCATACAAAATCTCAGACATAAATGTTCATACAATAATCATACATAATTACTAAAAAGTGGAAACCCAAATGTCCATCAATTGATGAATGGATAAACAAATGTGGTAAACAATAGAATATAATATGCATATAAAAAGGAATTAAATAATGTTGCATGCTGTAGCATGGATGAATCTTGAAAATAGTATGCTAAATAAAAGAAACCAGACTCCAAAGACCATGTATGTTATAATTAATTGTGTTTATATTAAATGTCCAGAATAGGCATATCCATAGAGATAGATATTAGATTAGTGGTTGCCAGGGGCTAAGGCAAAGAGAGAATGAGTGTGACTTCTAAGGTATAGAGTTTCATTTTGGGATGGTGAAAGTATTTTCAAACTAGATAGCAGTGATGATTGCAAAACTTTGAGAATATATTTAAAATCACTGAATTGCACACTATAAAATAGTGAATATTATGGGATATGAAGTATATTTCAATTAAAAAATAAAAGTACATAGCACTACATTCTAAACTTTCCAGGTATCACTTGATATTTTACCTTCTGTATACCCTTTTCATAATTTTGTAATGAATCAAACTCCATTCACTTTCAATTTTTATGTGAAAAATCTGTCATAAAGTGTCATTATTCTGTCTAAAACTCTACCCATATAGCACAATCCATTGCATCTGTTAATTTAAGAAGCCCAGCCACTCTGTATTTCCCATTCCCTATTAAACTACTCTGTGCAAATTACACTTTAGACCTTTCTAAATGTATTGTAATGAGAATTATAGATTACAAAATGTCTACTCATATAACTCCTGTTTAATCTCTCATTTATATGAGAATTTTCACATTTAATAAGTATATTCTTATTCAGGCATTGTTTCTATTGGTGCAAACTTTCTCTGTGTACTGGCTGTTCACTGGAGACAGTAATTTGCCACTCACAAATAAATGGTGCAATTGCGATTCATTTGAAATAATCAGTTTATGGGGAAAGTACTATTATGTACAGATTGAGATAAAATAAAATTATATTTATTTCATATTATTCTCCAAATTTCTTTAAAACCAAATTAAAGGTAGAATAAAAATTACAAATACAAAAATCTTCAGAAATGCATAATTTGTGTGTCTCACTGAATGTATTTGAAGGAAGTATTACTCATAGTATAAAATATACTTGTTTTGAATGCTTCCTTTTAAGTGAATATGGTGAATAACATACTCATTGAGTGTTTACTATGTACCAGTAAAGATCAAAGTATTTATGCCCTTTTAAACCCATTTAATTTTTTTAATATATTAAAAGGTATTACCAACATCTCCATTTTACAGATAAGGAATCTGTGGCAGTAATATCAAATTTTTGCCTAATGTCACACAATTATTAAAAATTGGTTACAGGCTTCAGAACTTTTCCTCTTCTTGACTGTTCTCATGAAGCAGTATTGGAGAATTTTTTAGAAAAACAATCGTTCTCATCAGTACTATAAAAACTTCAAAATATGCAAACAAACAAAAAATAAAAAATCTTTTTTTATTCCAGTCCAGTATGTATTATTCATTTTCCCCTTTCCTATTTAAACAGTGCTACTAGAAACATAAGGCCAGACTATATTACTGAAAAAAGTTGTGATCACCATTTCATATATTTGCCACATTTGGGTATAGTATGTTTTTAGTGTTACTATTACTAGAAACTCCAGATACATGCCATTCATTATATTATAATATGTCTATTTTGATTCCGCATTCCCCTTGAAGTTCAAGTGACTGCACTGAGTCTTTCAGTTACCCTTAGCTGTTCCATGAAATGGTACAAAATGGACTAAAATGAATATCAATCACCACAAACAAAATGGAAAGTTCAAAGAAGTTTTCACTCCATCATTAATGTACATCACTTGCTCTTCAGCTTACACATATTATATCAGTGAAAATTCATGCAAAGGATTTAAAAGTTCTTTTAAGATTTACCCTGGAAATGATTTTCATAAGAATTATCTAAACTGAGATCTAATCTACAGTAGAGAGTTGCTTTGAATGTGATAGTTCCTTACATGACATTTAATTCAGTGTCATGGATTATTATTCACAAAGAATTCAAGCATAAGTCTCTAGAGACATCTTACCATGTAGAAATCTTTACAAAGGGAGCACTTTGAAAATATAGTTATCCTGCCCCACTCAAATTTAATATTTGTAGTAAGTTATCACATTTTCAGATAATACTGAACAACAGAGTTTTTAAATAAATATCTTATAATTTTATCTAGCAGTGATTATTTTCCCCACAAAATCTTCTTTAAAGTTGAAATGTGTTGCTTATACTAAACTTTTACATGTCAGGAATGCATAAACACTTGTATAACAAATTTATTGTTCAATAAAAGGTATGAAAACTTTTAGAAATACGTATTTGTATCATATTCTCAAACTTTATTATAGAATATTAGTGTTTAGCTTAAGGAAATATTTATTGAAATTAAACTTCATAAATATTTATTGATTATTGGCAGTTTTTAAAATTTCTGTTAAGTAACATTGTGTACTATTGACACTAGATATTTGAACACAGTTTTCTAATTGAATATATGACTTGAATGCTGAAGGTCATTCCTTGGATTTGAAAATAACATATATGTAATAAATGAGAAAACTAAGTTCTGCACATTTTCTACTCACTTATTATGCACAGAGCTAACACTGTCACTATATGTGGCATCTCCAGGTGGCAAGTACATCAGTGGGAGATTGGGAAAACTTGTAGAATCAATTACAATTGCAGGTAAAATTAAACTTGGAAGCCAAATCATTAATATGTTGAATATGCATCTGGTTACAATTCTTTGAACTATTTAAGAACATTTCTACCTTATTCTAACTCAGGAGCTTCTTACATGTTGTAACTGCTCTGTCTGAATTAAGACCATATGTGAAGTTTAGACTTATCCCCAAGGAATCCATCTGGAGCAACTGATGTCGATCCATAGGTAAATCTTGGTGCCCACTTACAAGCTTTAGGGAGATAGGTAGCTAAATGAGTTGACTAAACGGCACTTCTATATTTTTTAATGTATGTGTTGTGAACTTTAACACCTAGAATTTGTGAGATTTAAGATGATTTTTGTTTGAAATTAAATCTATCATTATTTGTATTAGACATCTAATTTATAATTAAAATGTCATAGATAACTAATAAAGGACATACTGTATAGCACAGGGAACTGCACTCAATACTCTGTAATGACCTATATGGGAAAAGAATCTTAAAAAATTATATGTATATGTATATATGTATATGCATAACTGATTTACTTTGCTTTACACCTGAAACTAATGAAACATTTTAAATCAAATATATTCCAATTAAAAAATCAACACTTCTTAGAAATATATTAATTCCTTCATAATCTAGGTTACTTTTAGAGTATCACATTATAAACTCCAGTTAAATTAGAACCAATAAACAAGTTATGGACTATTGAAACATTTCTTAATAAATTATATAAAGCGTATATTATTTAATTTCTATGGATAGTATATTATTAAAATAGTTACTCTTCTAGAAATCTCTAATAAGATTTTGTGATACAATGTTTAATAGAATGTCTTGCCCAAAGATATATAATTTGTTACAGTTATTATTAAATTCTTAAAAGATGAATATTCAAAAATATAAAAGTATATACTATACACAAACCCACACTACATATAGTCATTTCAGTCATCGTATTTATATATACTATAGTACCAAAAAATTGTATAAGTCCCACAACATTTTTATTTAGTTGAAAGAAATAATATTATGGAATCCTAAATTATGGAATCAGAAGCAGATATAAGAATCCAGGTTATATGTACTTTGAAGAAATTTTAAAAATTTGCAAAAATGTAATAAATGCCACTCTTCTTACATGTTTTTTGTTTTGGATTATAAAGTGATTTTCACAAAAATGTATGTAATTTACATTAATATGGAATAAATTTATTATTGTTATACTAAAATAAATTTATAAATAGATTTTAAATTACTTTTCATTATAAATATTGTAAGTATTGATGCATATAAGCCACATACACAGAAGCTCTTTGGTGTCCTCAGGAATTTTTAAGAGTACAAGGTATTTCCAAGATCAGAAAACTTGTGAATCATTGCACACAGGCTTGCCTTTGAAATTTCAGTGGGAACAATATAGTTTCCAAGGGAGTGAAAAGTGGTTCCTGGAGTTGGGTGAAAGTATCTTATTTTCTTTTATGAAGCACAGACACACATATAATACATGAACGGATATACAAGTATATCTGGTATTAAAATTCCATGCAAGATTATGACAATTAGAAAAATATATATAAATGGGTCCTTAGGGGGGATGATAATGGAATAAAAAGACTATAAATCCTACTGTAGGTTAAAATATAAGTTCTAGATGAGAGTGGTAATGTGCTTACTTAGCATCAGAGTATTTGTGGAAGAGCATCCACTTCACAGCTATTTTCTGTCCTCTTTGACTATAACATAACTCATTTACTTGGCTGGGTTTTTGGGTATGGGTCTCCATGATCACATAACTACCATGTCTGGTTGTCACATCCATGTAGGCCTTTTGTGTTCTCCTCATCCTGATCATTCAATTCCCTCAAAGGTTTCAGTACATCCTTAGCCTTCCTATACATCTCTTGGAGATGAGAAGCAAAGGGGATTTTAGTTGCTTTCCCATTCCATGGGGTCTTTGAAAGTGTCAGCCATCTGTTTCAAGTTTCTTTTTTCCCCATACACTTCAAGCTACCTTTTCTAGTCTTTTTCAATGACCTATGTGTAAGAATGCTACTTCTCAAAATTCCAGAGGAGGGTGGCTTAAAGTATTTTTCTGCTCTTGGATCTTCAGCCACTATGTCTTGGTGGGCAAGACAATATCACACTGATCTCAATGAACTAATAGCTCCTAAATTCTGATTACACCATATCTAATCTTTGTTTACTTCACTTAGGAAAATTTTATCTGTGCTCTAAGGATGGCTAACATAGCATCCATGAAGCACTTTATGCTAATAACTAGAAGTCACTGTATTCTTCATTGTCACATAGATACTTTTTTAAAGAAAGTATTATATCTCAATCCCAATCTCCCAATTGGGAGACATATATACACTATTATGTATAAAATGGATAACTAATAAGAACCTGCTGTATAAAAAAATATATTACAAAATACTTACAAAATACTTTTTTAAAAATGTCAATTTCACCTGAGCATGTCCTTGATGAAGCAGTAAATGTTATTACTTTTGTTAAATCCCAACTTTAAGAATATATCATTTTAATATTCTGTGCAAAAAAATGGGTATATGTATAAGTATTTCTGCTGCAACAATGTCCAACCAATGATTGTCTCCAGGAAAAGTCCTTGGGAGATCGTTTCAGCTATGCATTGACAGTCTCAGTTACTTCAACAGAAATTAAAGAATAAGCCATTGTCCTCAATTCAGTAAAAGCAGAAACCTTAAACTTATACTTTGGATACTGTCATTGCCATATGAGCTCAAAAATCTGGAAAGAGCTAATAAAATTGGTATATGTTCTTAGAATGTGTACATGAGAACTATTAAGTGGGAAAATTGAATACATTGATTTCTTTCTTCTAGGGTCAATTCCTTACTCTCACACTAAGAGTTTAATTACAAAATACTGATCATGTAAGATGGACTTTCAAGATTTTTCATGCCATTTAATTTTTCCTAAAGTTTTGTACTTACTGATATTACAAAATTCTTTTATATAGATTTTTATTCCCATGTATGTTACTTAAAAATAGCTGAGTGATATTGTAGTTTCATTATATTGAGTAGATGAAATTCTTTCATTCAGAATTTATAATTTCTTAGGAAAACAGAACTTCTTCAGCACTCATAGCTTCTTTTCATCTGTGACAACACATTATTCTCAACCTTTTCCATAAAAATTACAGAATACATGTTTGTCATTATTACTATAATTAAAAAACTAAGTTTACTAAATTCAGAGTGGAGACACACAAATTAAAGTTGTGTTAATGATTCCTCTTTTAAAAGAAAATTTTAAGATAGTATGCCAACAGCTTATGGTTCTATAAAAGATATTCAATTTATTTTAATAAAAGGACTTTGTTATAACTACTAACTTCTCAAAAAGAAATAATGCATTAAAATGCAATTAGTAGTAAGAGCTTCTATAGAAATTAGTAAATATATGTCATTTTACAAGCCATGTGAAAAACAGTGTGATACAAATAATGTGTGACACGTCTGAAACAATTGTGAGAAAAGCAATGATAGAGAATATAGTCTTCCAATTCATTTATTTTTCAATTTATCTCTTGTGGAAAAAAGTACACATTCAGAAATCTGCAGACATCAAAAGTGTACGAGTCAAGGGCTGAAACACAAGAATGGACATTTTACTCATCACTTTTTGGAATATTTAACAAGGACTACAGAGAGACATTTCAAGTGAGAAACTGGGGACAATGTCAGTGGAAAATCACTCTTCAATATTGAAAATAATAACATTTAGCACATAGGGAGTGTCTTTGGTAATGTGTAGAAAACCACTTTAAGAAATGGTTTGTATATGTTTTCCTGAGGAGTCTTTTGAAAACCTAAATCCAGTTAGGGCAACCTGATGTTATCGACTGCAGTGTAACTAAAGAAAGTGTTGGCCTGATCAGTTTTGTTGTAACCTTGCTTTCTGAAGCGATGCTGGATTAATGGAAGGATGATGCTTTTCAACAGAAGCTGCAAAGAGAGGATCTTAAAGAATTGGGATTTGTCAGTATATCTCCAGCACTTTCTAAGAAACAGCATAGTCTGATAAAATGGTTGTAGGATTCTAATTCTCTTGGGAGAAAAAGTAAATAATTATAGTTTTATGTAGTTATTCTCCATGACTTGTTACTTGCTAATAAAACATATTTCTGACAGTATTTGGCCATCCAATATGGTCTTTATACAAAATAAGATACAGTGACCAGAAAACATTCTTTTCCTAGTTAAATTCCTGTTTTTCTTCTGTATTATCTTCCTTTCTTTCCTTCTTTCTTCTTTCTTTCCTTCCTTCCTTCCATTTTTTAAAAAACCAACTCAATGATTTTTTTATTGCCACACTTCTTCACATGGGCACCATAATTCTCAAGTCTAATTATTAATTGGTAGAATTAGATTACTGAGTTATAGAATGATAGGTGTGAAATAAAATGAAGTAAAAACTAAAAACCAAGAATAGCTTGATTTGGGGACTTCCATAGTGGTGCAGTGATTAAGAATACGCCTGCTAATGTAGGGGACAAGGGTTCGAGCCCTGGTCTGGGAAGATCCCACATGCCACGGAGCAACTAAGTCCATGCGCCACAACTACTGAGCCTGCACTCTAGAGTCTGTGAGCCACAACTACTGAAGCCCGCATGCCTAAAGGCCGTGATTCGCAACAAGAGAAGCCACAGCAATAAGAAGTATGCGCACCTCAAGGAAGAGTAACCCCTGCTCGCCGCAACTAGAGAAAGCCCGCACACACACAGCCAAAAATAAAATTTAAAAAAAAAGAATAGCTTGATTTGAATGTGAGGTATCTTTAAAATGCTGTTTCTCTATTCTCTTCTTTTAGACTATACTTACTGACACTTTACTTAATTGTTACAAGGCTGTCTGATCCTTTTACCTCCCTAAATTTTAATCTCCTCCTTGATCTTGGCATTATTCTAATGGAAGAACATTGAGAACAATGTTCCCCATTCAAAAACAAAACTAAGTTCTCTGGTAGTTTTCATTTCTCCTAGTAACACTATGCCTGGGCCTCATGTGATTTTTGATTCCCAGATTTCTTTGACTTTAAACTTATGAAAATGGGTACAGTCAATTTGCAGTTGAAAAATATCTTTCACATTATGGTAACACATGAAAAACACAATGTTATAAACGAGTTTTTAATTTTATGTACACACAGATATACACAGATATATAAAATTTATATTTTGAATTGAATTTTCAGAAGGAATTTCTTTTTTTCTTAAATTATAAAAAGAATACATGAGCATTATTAAAAAATAAAACTAAGCAAAAATATGTTAAAAGACAGTTAATAAATTCCTTACCCTGTCACTATCTTTTTCTCTGAAATAGACAATCTATCTTCTAGCATACATTTCACAATCTTTTCATCTTGTTTTCATTGTCATATAAAATATTATCACACACAGCATACCTCCTGATTGGAGAGAATGCAATATCTTTTGATATTACTTTCAGTACTGTAATTCTTAACATTCAATATGACTGATTGACAGGGTTTCTCAGAAAAACTAATTTCTTTTCGTGATACTGCAGTTTCATTTTATCAAAACTATATTCACCCAGAGTAACTTTATCCTAGATATATTCCATCCAAATATCCTTCTTGTTTTTACATTTCTCTGTTTCAGACTCCTATGCCTGGAAACATACACTGCCAGACCAAGGCTTTAGAAATGCACATCCTATACACACACCCAGGTCTTACGTGGAGGGCTAATTAAAGAGGGCTAATTAAACAAAAAACAAGCAGCAATACAGTAATGCAAGGATGGGAAAATATTTTGAAAGGATCTCCTGCTTTTTTTTTTTTTTTTCCGATATGCGGGCCTCTCACTGTTGTGGCCTCTCCCGTTGTGGAGCACAGGCTCTGGACGCGCAGCCTCAGCGGCCATGGCTCATGGGCCCAGCCGCTCCGCGGCATGTGGGATCTTCCCGGATCGGGGCACGAACCCTTTTCCCCTGCATCGGCAGGCGGACTCTCAACCACTGCGCCACCAGGGAAGCCCGGATCTCCTGCTCTTGATAGTGGCAGAAATATTTGTGGTTATCGTTTAAAAATGGAGGAAGTGAGAATGTCTTCACCTTCTCCTCTTGTCACAGTATTAAAAAACTATAGCAGTCACAGCTCAGAAGCAGGAAGGCCAATGAAGCAAGTACTATGTAGATGCAGCCATGCTTTGTAGATGGAGCTGTTTTCTATATTTACTGCCCAGCCAGTGAGAACAGTTATACTCTCTAAGCTTCTAAGACATTTCCCAGGGAAAAAAAATGAGGTTAAACAGTGAAAATCAGGGGGTTCCTTCCTGAGTAGCAATGCCAGATAAAATCCAGATGCCCAATTTGAATTTCAGTTAAATAATAAATTTTAATATATGTCCCAAATATTGTACGTACTTTATACTCACCCCCCAAATAGCTGTTTATCTGAAATTCAAATTGAACTAAGCATTTTGTATTTTTATTTGTTAGTTATGGCAGTCCTGCTCCTGAGGAAATAGTTTTTCCTCAGCTGTTTCTCTCTTATCGTATTTTCCTGGACTACTCAAACAAGCTTCCATGCTTTTCCTGCACACTGTACAAACCAGTTTCCTCTCTGCTGCCTATTTGTCCCAACCCATATACCTGATGTTGTTTATTTTCCTTGCAATTATATAATGAATTTCACAAAAAGTATGTAATTTACTTTTTGAGGGGGCAGTGCTAGTGTAAATAGTGTCTTTTTTTTTTTTTTTTTTTCAAATTCCAATTGTCCATTGCTGGTACATAGGAAAGTAAAGGACTTTTGTGTATTAATATTATATCCTGCAACTTTGTATCATCATTTATCACTTCCAGGAGTTTTTGTTTTCTTTTGTTTTTCCTTATTCTTTGGGATTTTCTAAATATACAATCATATCATCTGCAAACAAACATAGTTGCATTTCTTCCTTCCCAATCTTTATGCCTTTCATTTGCTTTTCTGTCTTACTGCATTAGCTAGGACTTTTACATCTATGTTGAATGAGTTTGGTGAGAAGGGATGTCTTTACCTTGTCCCTGATATTAAGGGAAAAATATCTAGTTTCTCAGCAATAAGTGTGTTGTGAGCTGTAGATGTTTTATAGATGTAATTTATCCAGTTGAGGAAATTCCTCTTGATTTCATTTTCTAAATTTTTATCATATATGGGCGTTGGTTAATTGTCAAGTGCTTTTTCTGCTTCTATTGATATAATCATATGATTTTTTTTTTTTTTTTTTTTGCGGTACGCGGGCCTCTCACTGTTGTGGCCTCTCCCGTTGCGGAGCACAGGATCCGGATGCGCAGGCTCAGAGGCCATGGCTCACAGGCCCAGCCGCTCTGCGGCATGTGGGATCCTCCCGGACCGGGGCACGAACCCGTGCCCCTGCATCGGTAGGCGGACTCTCAACCACTGCACCACCAGGGAAGCCCAATCATGATTTTTGATGTGATGAAATACATTAATTGATTTTTGGATGTTGAATTAGTCTTATATACCTTGAATAAATCCCTCTTCTCAAATATTCTATTTATAACAACTAAGTTGTTCTGCCTTTTGGATTACATCAAAATGTGACATTAAACACAATATGCTAATTTTTAATATTTTTCTATTTTTAGTTGACAGTGAAGAAGTAACCATTCAGGAAAACATTTTATGTTAGAGAGAGAAGATAAATAGTTCTGAGTAGTGCAGAAGTAAAAAGATTATTCTACATAGCAAAAAAGAGAGGATGGTCTAAAGGAAGTAAAAACAGTAGCAGCAGGAAGATGATGAAATTACATCTATTAAAGGTTTTGTTACTGTTGCTTCCCTGCTTGGTTTTCAAATATATAATATCAATTCCTTTTTTACACAAAAACTGTGTGATTAACTTGCTTAAGAGAAAGATTATTTAAAAATACTTAAATTAGCTCATATCCACCCTTTTGTAGGATAATACTCATAAAACAATAAATATATGTAAAAATTTAATAAAACTTTAAGCATTTTAACTGTTAATAATTTTATTTAATGTGATCCAGTATCATTTAAAATTTTTTCCACATCATAAATTGTGTCAAATTGTTTGTTTTCAAGATTATAATTTAGCCTACACTTCCAAAAAAGTTTTGTACAATTCTACAGTTCTATGTTCTTCATCCTTTTCTTTTTATTATTTATATTTCCTTTATTGATATATATACATCTATAGAAATGTGATTTTTATTCTCATTTTTAATGTGTGATTATTGTGCTACTAACTTGTATCTATTGACAATAAGACAAAAAAATTATTTACAAACACAGTGTTTGGTTTTTATTTCTATTTTTATTATTTTTTTAACTTTTCAAAACTTTGTCAAAGAAGTGGCAAAAACAGTGCCAATTTTCTTGGCTTCTACTAACTTTACACATGGCCTGTTATTTTTATTTTTTTATTTTTTTACGGTACACGGGCCTCTCACTGTTGTGGCCTCTCCCGTTGCTCCCATTGCGGAGCACAAGCTCTGGACGTGCAGGCTCAGCGGCCATGGCTCACGGGCACAGCCACTCGCGGCATGTGGGATCTTCCCGGAATGGGGCACGAACCCGTGTCCCCTGCATCGGCAGGCGGACTCTCAACCACTGCACCACCAGAGAAGCCCTGGCCTGTTATTTTAATGCTTTATTAGCAGAATTGACCATGCTTATAAGCAAGAGTAGGTGATTGTTAATATAATAATATTTTAGGGACACTGAAATAATGACCTTGCCTTGCACCAAAATATCCTACCCTGTCATACTAACATTTTAAATAATAACCTGATTAGTATTCTCAGCACACATTTGCTCATCTCACTTGCCTCTGGATGTCTCAAATTCTCAAAAATAATTTGGCTATGCATTTCTCACTGTTGACATTCACCCCCTGTATCTTAAGTTCATCTCCAAATTCTGGAACATCTTTCTGTTTGTAAGTGTTCATCTTTAGCTTTGATTTTCTTGCTTAGATATAGAGCCTGGCCTCTGCATCTTTCCTACACTAAATTATATTTTAATTATGTCATGTTTCAGAGCATCAGTCTGTGATATCACAAGTGGTCATAGTTCCTATTCATAAGCGTCCCCCTAAAATATTTCAAAAACTTGCATCAGTACTTAACTCTATTCTTCCTTTGTGCTGACATTCTGTTGCCACAGATGACATTCACTTGCCATAGTTTTAGACCAGTGTAAAAAGTCAAATGCAGTGAGAAAATTTATAAAACCAAAATTATTGA
This sequence comes from Pseudorca crassidens, assembly GCF_039906515.1. NCBI lineage: Eukaryota > Metazoa > Chordata > Mammalia > Artiodactyla > Delphinidae > Pseudorca > Pseudorca crassidens. The sequence goes on along the minus strand of NC_090313.1, from coordinate 35,568,818 downwards.
GCATATAAAATATAACAGGAGCTGATATGGGTTTCAGGGATCCATCAAGATTTTACCTTTTGTGAGGTCACTAATAAGGAAGTATTGTTTATATACTGAGTAATATTTCTCCCAGGGAACTGTCTAGTAATTAAGTTCTAGCAGAGAAGTTGCTTTGGAAAAGTCTTATTCAACAGCAGAGATGTTAAAGATCTTCCTTTTATCATTTAGACATTATATAAAACAAACATTAGGAAGGGCAGTTGTTGAGAAATGGGATGTGTTTAGGTGCCAGGTGAGTTTAGACATACCTTCTCTAGAGACTCAGTCTTCTCTTTGCAATGGCAAGCTGCAAAGACTGAAAAATTCCTAAAAAGGATTAGATAAATTTGTAGAATAAGACACTCAAAATTTCTAAGGTAGTATTTTTCAAACCTGAACCATAATCTATCAGTGATTATTAAAATCCAACTATTTAGTCATTATTGGCTTAACATTTTCAAATAAAATCACAGAATGAAAGTATCAGAGTGCAAGAATATAGTAAGAATAATTATTAGACAAAACTTGTTCGAATTGTCTGTGTGTTTACATTTATTATTTTTGATGCATGATATATTTCTTATTATGGGCCATAGTTTTTTTAAAAATTGAGTTATAAATTATTGAACTGGATACAGAGGTGAGGCTAAAAATGTATAATGGGCTGAGAAGGTCTGATAGAAAATGTAAACCATATGTTACATAACATTTATATATTCAAATCCACTAACTATTCCAATTCAGCATCCAATCATATAGCAAACCATGTAATCTAGGAAAAAAGGAAATAGGAATCAAATTAGTTTGAATTTCTTTACTTGATAATATTTTTTGTGAAATATTTTCCTCATAAAGCCAACCATATATTCTAGATTTATTTTTAACTCTTGGGCTCTCACATAAGTTGCTGAAATTTCCTTTTTTTCCCCAGAAAACCACTTTATGTATATATAGAAGGTCTTAGCTTTGAAACTCTTTGCAACAAAAGTTGAACTGAAGCTTATAACACAAACATTTCTACTTAAATTATTTTTTATACAATATGGATATATGGTTATATTTGATTCTAAATATTAATTTGGAAAGTAAAAATTTGATATTTAATTGACTAATCAATGTAAAGGAAAAAAATAGTATTTTGAAATAATTAAGGGAAAGCTTACCATGTTTTTAAACTGGAGAACTTCAATAATTTTCTAAATGTAACAAATGCATTGTATATAAGCTCATAGATCATATGAATATAGATATTTTGAAACCAGACTTCTTTCAGGAATTCTTTGGTGTAAAAATTAAAACCAATTCAAAAACATGGTTTTTGTCCAGAATAAAACAGAGAGAGTATATATATATATATATATATATATATATATTCAAGTAAATAAGCACACACACATTTGTGGAAAAGGTAAATTTTCCATATGTTTCCAGATGCAATGCAAAAATCTAAAAATATGTAAATATGGGAAGGTGGTAGTTACTCCCAGGAGAAAGAGCAAACTATGCCTTCTAGAATACATTTGAAGAAGAAGACAAGAATAATAAAGATGTAAAGAGAGGCTCTTTTGATCTTCATAATAAAATCGAAGGTGAGCTTAATTTCTGAGATGATAAGATTTGGTGTTCTTCCACCTTAGGGTTGCCAGATATAGCAAATGAAAATACAGGACCCATAGTTAAATTGAATCTCATATGAATAAGAAATACATATACACATACATATATTTGCATTATAGACACATTATATATATAATTTTTAGTGAGTATGTTTGTGTAATATGTGGGATGTGCTTATACTAAAAAAAAATGTGTTGTTTATCTGGCATTCAGAATTAAATGTAAGTCCTTTTTATTGCCTGGAAACCTCACCCCACTCCTCTCTGGAAAGGTAGTAAATGTTTGGAATTCTTTCTTTGATGAGAAGAACGAAATTAATTTGATTTGAATAAAGAGATTAGTCAAATACTAGGAGAAACACTGTGAATTAATTAGAAGGATTTTTAAAATTTGTTTTTAATATAGTCCACGTTGCAAGGTGACCTTTATCTTCAATGCTTAATTACCTTAAAATGTAGAAAAGAAAATAGATTCTTAAATTTATATCAAATTTGGAATTGTCAGTGTGGGTATGATATAATCATTAAAATGCTGGAATTAGTTTAGTCAAGGAAAAACTTATTTAATGTATCTGGTTAAGGAGAATGTTTAGAAAAGATAACTGTTAGGAAAATAGTTATCAGATTAGAGAACAAAATAATGACAAAGAAAATATGGAAGCAGCTAAAGATTAAAGAATGAAAGCTGGATCAGGGATTGGGGCCCACTCTTCTTAAGTTAAAAGCATAATAGTTGAGTTGTTACTGCCTGCAAAGTTGCTGCCTGCAAAGTTACTGTCATTATTACTATCAGGGTCAAGAGCAATATTTCTGAAAATGGAAATCCTTGAAAAATGTTGGGAGAGGTGTATAAGTTTATAAATGATAAGAAATGGTATAGATTTAGAGTGAGGACAGATTGTTGAATAAGGTGTTAGAAAAGTCGTGAAAAGGTAGCACTAGAGAATGAGAAAATTCCCCTATTTTTGGCTTAATAATACCAGAAAATAGCAGATAGAGCAAGAATTTTAAGACTTCAGGTAAAGAAATATTTCACTTTAATTGAAAGAGTAAAGTTTGCTCAAATAAAATTTGAGAATATAGAGACATTTGTCGATAATTAATGTATAAGATACAAAAGAATGAGCTAGGCACATTACTAAATAAGGCAGAAATAAGTAAAAGGCAAGTGTTTCAGGATTTTATTGACTGGAGAACATTCACCCCAATCATGACTATGAATCACAAGGGAAAAATAAAAAATAATTCAAAAGGAGAGAGTCATGTCACCTCATTCATGAGGAAGGAGGTTGTGTATAAAACTTTTCAACCTGTATCAAGGAGTCAATGATAAAATGTTTGTTGTTTTGCCAGTCCTGGATGCTTTATATTTTGGAAATTGTCTGTGTAGTTGGAAGGTGACTGACACTGATTAAAAATTAACTATGAACCTTCTAAAATGACCATCTGAACCTCAAAGAAAAATGTCTCCTTAGAAAGTAATAGCATTTTAGCTTAATTCAAGTCTCAGGCTGTTATTAGAATTTACTATAACTTCTCTGAATAAAAGATGAAACTAAAAAGTAAAACCATGAACATTATAGTAAAAAAATCCCATGTTAGCAACCCAAAACTCTTCAAAAGGGAGAGTATTAGACTAAATCACATTTTAAATATGATATTAGATATTATACCTCTTTTATGTTTTTGTTTTCAAGAACCAGTCTAAGGTAACCAGCTCAGGTTTCAAAAATACTATATAACACCCAGACAATAGAGATTCTGACAATCACTGGCAAAACATAAGCTTTGTATAATACTGATGTGTATATAGAGACAACGGATAACTTATGTGATCAATATCAACATGTAATGTTATATCAGTTGATGCACAGTGGTCAAGAGAATACATTTTATGTTCTCACAGGTCTGTGCTAAATTTGAATTTTACTTTTGCTACTTACAAAATTTCTAAGCTTAAATGAGTATCTAATCTCTACAAGTCTCAGCTTTATATTTTAAATATAATAACATGATTTCATAATTTGTTATAAGATTTAATAAGATAATTCATGTCAAATATTTAATTCATACTAAATGTTATTGTCATCTTGCTATTTTGAGATGCTGAAGATTCCCATACTCAAAGTTATGTGATAACATACTAGCAAGTGTAAAATTTGAATTTTATGATGTTTATTAGTTTAATTACAAAATTAATTTCTTACCATGAAAGCTACTTTTTATGAATAATGCATTTGAAATGAACACATTTTCTTCCTTATTGTCAAATTTTATTTCCTTAATTTAGGTCTAGTTAGTTCATTTTATTAGTGTTTCTCAAATATAAACACAATAGCATATGTAATATTTTCAAATACATAGATTGATTAGTGAACCCAATAACATAAAACCAATGCTACTACTTATGTACTCTCAAAAATATATATTTTGATGTAGAAATAGGGCCTATACTCTCTACTGAGTAGCAAGTAGTTTAGTTTGGACAAAACTGAAATGAATTTATCATATTCATTACATGATGTTGATAATGTTTCTCTCAAGAGCTAATGTGAGGGGGGACCTTGAAGATGGCAGAAGAGTAAGATGCGGAGATCACCTTCCTCCCCACAGATACACCAGAAATACATCTACACGTGGAACAACTCCTACAGAACACCTACTGAAGGCTGGCAGAAGACCTCAGACCTCCCAAAAGGCAAGAAACTCCCCACGTACCTGGGTAGGGCAAATGAAAAAAAGGAAAAACAGAGACAAAAGAATAGGGACGGCACCTGCACTAGTGGGAGGGAGCTGTGAAGGAGGAAAAGTTTCCACACACTAGGAAGCCCCTTCGCGGGCGGAGACTGTGGGAGGCGGAGGGGGGAGCTTCGAAGCCGCGGAGGAGGGCACAGCAACAGGGGTGCGGTGGGCAAAGTGGGGAGATTCCCGCACAGAGGATCGGCCAGCCCTCACCAGCCCGAGAGGCTTGTCTGCTCACCCGCCGAGGCGGGCGGGGCTGTGAGCTGAGGCTCGGGTTGCGGACGGAGCGCAGGGAGAGGACTGGGGTTGGCGGATTGAACATACCCTGAAGGGGTTATTGCACCACGGCTAGTCGGGAGGGAGTCTGGGGAAAAGTCTGCACCTGCCAAAGAGGCAAGAGACTTTTTCTTCCCTCTTTGTCTCCTGGTGCGCGAGAAGAGGGGTTTAAGAGCGCTGCTTAAAGGAACTCCAGAGACGGGCGTGAGCCGCGGCTAAAAGCATGGACCCCAGGGACGGGCGGGAGACGCTAAGGCTGCTGCTGCCGCCACCAAGGGGCCTGTGTGCAAGCACAGGTCACTATCCACACCACTCTTCTGGGGAGCCTGTGCAGCCCACCACTGCCAGGTTCCCGGGATCCAGGGACAACTTCCCCGGGAGAACACACGGCGAGCCTCAGGCTTGTGCAACGTCACGCCGGCCTCTGCCACTGCAGGCCCGCCCTGCACGCAGTGCCCCTCCCTCCCCCTGGCCTGAGTGCGCCAGAGCCCCCGAATCAGCGGCTCCTTTAACCCCGTCCGGTCTGAGCAAAAAACAGACGCCCTCCAGCGACCTACACACAGAGGCAGGGCCAAATCCAAAGCTGAGCCCCTGTGAGCAGTGAGAACAAAGAAGAGAAAGGGAAATCTCTCCCAGCAGCCTCAGAAACAGTGGATTAAAGCTCCACAATCAACTTGATGTACCCTGCATCTGTGGAATACATGAACAGACAACGAATCATCCCAAATTGAGGAGGTGGGCTTCGAGAGCAAGATCTATGATTTTTTCCCCTTTTCCTCTTTTTGTGAATGTGTATGTGTATGCTTCTGTGTGAGATCTTGTCTGTATAGTTTTGCTTCCACCATTTGTCCTAGGGTTCTATCCGTCCATGTTTTTTTTTTAATTTTTTTCTTAATATTTAATTTTAATAACTTTATTATACTTTACCTTCTTTCTTTCTTTCTTTCTTTCTTTCTTTCTTTCCTTCCTTCCCTCCTTTAGACAACGAATCATCCCAAATTGAGGAGATGGTCTCTGAGAGCAAGATTTATGATTTTTTCCCCTTTACCTCTTTTTGTGAGGGTGTATGTGTATGCTTCTGTGTAAGATTTTGTCTGTATAGCTTTGCTTCCAACATTTATCCTAAGGTTCTATCCGTCCCTTTTTTTTTTTTCTAAATAATTATTTTTTAATTCAGTAATTTTCTTACACTTTATTTTATTTTACTGTATCTTCTTTCTGTCTTTTTTCCTTCCTTCCCTCCTTCCTTCCTTCCTCCCTCACTCCTTTCTTTCCTTCTTGCCTTCTTTCCTTCTTTGCTTCTTTCTTTCTTTTCCTTCCTTCCTTCCTTCCTTCCTTCCTTCCTTCCTTCCTTCCTTCCCTCCCTCCCTCCCTCCTTTCTTTCTTTCTTCATACTTCTACTAATGCTCTCTACTTTTTCTCCCTTTTATTCTGAGCCGTGTGGATGAAAGGCTCTTGGTGCTCCAGCCAGGAGTCAGGGCTCTGCTTCTGAGGTAGGAGAGCCAACTTCACGACACTGGTCAACAAGAGACCTCCCAGCTCCACATAATATCAAATGGCAAAAATCTCCCAGAGACCTCCATCTTAACACCAGCACCCAGCTTCACTCAACGAGCAGCAAGCTACAGTGCTGGACAACCTATACTAAACAACTAGCAAAACAGGAACACAACCCCACCCATTAGCAGAGAGGTTGCCTAAAATCATAATAAGGCCACAGACACCCCAAAACACACGACCAGACGTGAACCTGCCCTCTAGAGAGACAAGATCCAACCTCATCCACCACAACACAGGCACTAGTCCCCTCCACCAGGAAGCCTACACAACCCACTGAACCAACCTTAGCCACTGGAGACAGACTTCAAAAACAGCGGGGACTACGAACCTGCAGCCTGCAAAAAGGAGACCCCAAACACAGTAAGATAAGCAAAAAGAGAAGACAGAAAAACACACAGCAGATAAGGGAGCAAGATAAAAATGCACCAGACCTAACAAATGAAGAGGAAATAGGCAGTCTACCTGAAAAAGAATTCAGAATACTGATACTAAGGATGATCCAAAATCTTGGAAATCGAATGGACAAAATGCAAGAAACAGTTAACAAGGACCTAGAAGAAATAAAGATGAAACAAGCAACGATGAACAACACAATAAATGAAATTAAAAGTACTCTAGATGGGATCAATAGCAGAATAACTGAGACAGAAGAACGGATAAGTGACCTGGAAGATAAAATAGTGGAAATAACTACTGCAGAGCAGAATAAAGAAAAAAGAATGAAAAGAACTGAGGACAGTCTCAGAGACCTCTGGGACAACATTAAACGCACCAACATTCGAATTATAGGGGTTCCAGAAGAAGAAGAGAAAAAGAAAGGGACTGAGAAAATATTTGAAGAGATTATAGTTGAAAACTTCCCTAATATGGGAAAGGAAATAGCTAATCAAGTCCAGGAAGCACAGAGAGTCCCATACAGGATAAATCCAAGGAGAAATACGCCAAGACACATATTAATCAAACTGTCAAAAATTAAATACAAAGAAAGCATATTAAAAGCAGCAAGGGAAAAACAACAAATAACACACAAGGGAATCCCCATAAGGTTAACAGCTGATCTCTCAGCAGAAGCCCTGCAAGCCAGAAGGGAGTGGCAGGACATACTGAAAGTGATGAAGGAGAAAAACCTGCAACCAAGATTACTCTACCCAGCAAGGATCTCATTCAGATTTGATGGAGAAATTAAAACCTTTACAGACAAGCAAAAGCTGAGAGAGTTCAGCACCACCAAACCAGCTTTACAACAAATGCTAAAGGAACTTCTCTAGACAAGAAACACAAGAGAAGGAAAAGACCTATAATAACGAACCCAAAACAATTTAGAAAATGGGACTAGGAACATACATATTGATAATTACCTTAAATGTAAATGGACTAAATGCTCCCACCAAAAGACACAGATAGGCTGAATGGATACAAAAACAAGACCCTTATATATGCTGTCTACAAGAGACCCACTTCAGACCTAGAGACACATACAGACTGAAAGCAAGGGGATGGAAAAAGATATTCCATGCAAATGGAAACCAAAAGAAAGCTGGAGTAGCAATTCTCATATCAGACAAAATAGACTTTAAAATAAGGACTATTAGAAGAGACAAAGAAGGACACTACAGAATGATCAAGGGATCGATCCAAGAAGAAGATACAACAATTGTAAATATTTATGCACCCAACATAGGAGCACCACAATACATAAGGCAAATACTAACAGCCATAAAAGGGGAAATCGACAGTAACACATTCATAGTAGGGGACTTTAACACCCCACTTTCACCCATGGACAGATTATCCAAAATAAAAATAAATATGGAAACATAAGCTTTAAATGATACATTAAACAAGATGGACTTAATTGATATTTATAGAGTATTCCATCCAAAAACAACAGAATACACATTTTTCTCAAGTGCTCATGGAACATTCTCCAGGACGGATCATATCTTGGGTCACAAATCAAGGCTTGGTAAATTTAAGAAAATTGAAATTGTATCAAGTATCTTTTCCGACCACAACGCAATGAGACTAGATATCAATTACAGGAAAAGCTCTGTAAAAAATACAAACACATGGAGGCTAAACAATACACTACTTAATAATGAAGTGATCACTGAAGAAATCAAAGAGGAAATTAAAAAATACCTAGAAACAAATGACAATGGAGACACAACGACCCAAGACCTATGGAATGCAGCAAAAGCAGTTCTAAGGGGGAAATTTATAGCAATACAAGCCCACCTTAAGAAGCAGGAAACATCTCGAATAAACAACCTAACCTTGCACCTCAAGCAATTAGAGAAAGAAGAACAAAAAAAAACCCAAAGCTAGCAGAAGGAAAGAAATCATAAAAATCAGATCAGAAGTAAATGAAAAAGAAATGAAGGAAACAATAGCAAAGATCAATAAAACTAAAAGCTGGTTCTTTGAGAAGATAAACAAAATAGATAAACCACTAGCCAGACTCATCAAGAAAAAAAGGGAGAAGACTCAAATCAATAGAATTAGAAATGAAAAAGGAGAAGTAACAACTGACACTGCAGAAATAAAAAAGATCATGAGAGACTACTACAAGCAACTCTATGCCAATAAAATGGACAATCTGGAAGAAATGGACACATTCTTAGAAATGCACAACCTGCCAAGACTGAATCAGGAAGAAATAGAAAATATGAACAGACCAATCACAAGCACTGAAATTGAAACTGTGATTAAAAATCTTCCAACAAACAAAAGCCCAGGACCAGATGGCTTCACAGGCGAATTCTATCAAACATTTAGAGAAGAGCTAACACCTATCCTTCTCAAACTCTTCCAAAATATAGCAGAGGGAGGAACACTCCCAAATTCCTTCTACGAGGCCACCATCACCTTGATACCAAAACCAGACAAGGATGTCACAAAGAAAGAAAACTACAGGCCAATATCACTGATGAACATAGATGCAAAAATCCTCAACAAAATACTAGCAAACATAATCCAACAGCACATTAAAAGCATCATACACCATGATCAAGTGGGGTTTATTCCAGGAATGCAAGGATTCTTCAATATACGCAAATCTATCAATGTGATAAACCATATTAACAAATTGAAGGAGAAAAACCATATGATCATCTCAATAGATGCAGAGAAAGCTTTTGACAAAATTCAACACCCATTTATGATAAAAACCCTGCAGAAAGTAGGCATAGAGGGAACTTTCCTCAACATAATAAAGGCCGTATATGACAAGCCCACAGCCAACATCATCCTCAATGGTGAAAAACTGAAAGCATTTCCACTAAGATCAGGAACAAGACAAGGTTGCCCAGTCTCACCACTCTTATTCAACATAGTTTTGGAAGTTTTAGCCACAGCAATCAGAGAAGAAAAGGAAATAAAAGGAATCCAAATCGGAAAAGAAGAAGTAAAGCTGTCACTGTTTGCAGATGACATGATCCTATACATAGAGAATCCTAAAGATGCTTCCAGAAAACTACTAGAGCTAATCAATGAATTTGGTAAAGTAGCAGGATACAAAATTAATGCACAGAAATCTCTGGCATTCCTATATACTAATGATGAAAAATCTGAAAGTGAAATCAAGAGAATACTCCCATTTACCACTGCAATAAAAAGAATAAAATATCTAGGAATAAACCTACCTAAGGAGACAAAAGACCTGTATGCAGAAAATTATAAGACACTGATGAAAGAAATTAAAGATGATACAAATAGATGGAGAGATATACCATGTTCTTGGATTGGAAGAATCAACATTGTGAAAATGACTCTACTACCCAAAGCAATCTACAGATTCAATGCAATCCCTATCAAACTACCACTGGCATTTTTCACAGAACTAGAACAAAAAATTTCACAATTTGTATGGAAACACAAAAGACCCCGAATAGCCAAAGCAATCTTGAGAACGAAAAACGGAGCTGGAGGAATCAGGCTCCCTGACTTCAGACTATACTACAAAGCTACAGTAATCAAGACAGTATGGTACTGGCACAAAAACAGAAAGATAGATCAATGGAACAGGATAGAAAGCCCAGAGATAAACCCAGGCACATATGGACACCTTATCTTCGATAAAGGTGGCAGGAATGTACAGTGGAGAAAGGACAGCCTCTTCAATAAGTGGTGCTGGGAAAACTGGACAGATACATGTAAAAGTATGAGATTAGATCACTCCCTAACACCATACACAAAAATAAGATCAAAATGGATTAAAGACCTAAATGTAAGGCCAGAAACTATCAAACTCTTAGAGGAAAACATAGGCAGAACACTCTATGATATAAATCACAGCAAGATCCTTTCTGACCCACCTACTAGAGTAATGATAATAAAAACAAAAATAAACAAATGGGACCTAATGAAACTTCAAAGCTTTTGCACAGCAAAGGAAACCATAAACAAGACCAAAAGACAACCCTCAGAATGGGAGAAAATATTTGCAAATGAAGCAGCTGACAAAGGATTAATCTCCAGAATTTACAAGCAGCTCATGCAGCTCAATAACAAAAAAACAAACAACCCAATCCAAAAATGGGCAGAAGACCTAAATAGACATTTCTCCAAAGAAGATATACAGACTGCCAACAAACACATGAAAGAATGCTCAACATCACTAATCATTAGAGAAATGCAAATCAAAACTACAATGAGATATCATCTCACACCAGTCAGAATGGCCATCATCAAAAAATCTAGAAACAATAAATGCTGGAGAGGGTGTGGAGAAAAGGGAACACTCTTGTACTGCTGGTGGGAATGTGAATTGGTTCAGCCACTATAGAGAACAGTATGGAGGTTCCTTAAAAAACTACAAATAGAACTACCATATGACCCAGCAATCCCACTACTGGGCATATACCCTGAGAAAACCAAAATTCAAAAAGAGTCATGTACCAAAATGTTCATTGCAGCTCTATTTACAATAGCCCGGAGATGGAAACAACCTAAGTGCCCATCATCGGATGAATGGATAAAGAAGATGTGGCACATATATACAATGGAATGTTACTCAGCCATAAAAAGAAACGAAATTGAGCTATTTGTAATGAGGTGGATAGACCTAGAGTCTGTCATACAGAGTGAAGTAAGTCAGAAAGAAAAAGACAAATACCGTAAGCTAACACATATATATGGAATTTAAGAAGAAAAGAAGAACCTAGGGGTAAGACAGGGATAAAGACATAGACCAACTGGAGAACGCACTTGATGATATGGGGAGGGGAAGAGTGAGCTGTGACAGGGCGAGAGAGAGTCATGGACATATACACACTAACAAACGTAAGGTAGATAGCTAGTGGGAAGCAGCCGCATGGCACAGGGATATCGGCTCGGGGATTTGTGACCGCCTGGAGGGGTGGGATAGGGAGGGTGGGAGGGAGGGAGACGCAAGAGGGAAGAGATATGGGAACATATATATATGTATAAGTGATTCACTTTGTTATAAAGCAGAAACTAACACACCATTGTAAAGCAATTATACCCCAATAATGATGTTAAAAAAAAAAAAAACGTTGGCAGGACACAGTGAAGGCTTACCTTTGTTAACATAGTTAAGTCTCTCTCTCTCAGAACTAGCCCACTTAGTTCCAGGTTCCTTAGCGCACCCGACGCACTTACACCCATTTATGGGCTCTACACAACTGGAAGGTCACATCTTTATTTCTTATCGCAGGAACACGACTTCTGTAAACTTCATTTCTGTCACAACCTAAAGCAAAATTATTATAAAGTGAGTGATTTAAACCATACATTTTATCATCATTAAAAAGCACCTAAATAAAAAGGAAAAAAGCATCTGCTCTGTGCTAAGGATTAGAAACGACTCCTGCCCTTAAAGCCTTCATTCAAGAGGAAGATGGATAAACTCAAAATTTCAATCACATGAGATAAATAAACATAACCTTTATGCACAGAGGTGCCTATGGAGGCAAAAAGTTATATCTAAGTGACGGCTTCATGATAACCCTGAAGTGGAATCTAGAAAGATGAGGCTATGCAGAGTTGGAGTAGGAGGTGCATTAACGGCAGAGGGAACATCTGTGAAAAGACACTCAAGCCTGACTCCTGCCGGGCACTGTAAATACTGCAGGTGGCGATGACTAAAGGCCAGGGGTCCAAGTGTGAGGAGAGACACAAAGGAAAATAGAGATGCTGGCCGAAGCAAGCCTGGGAGAGAGCGTGGCTTGAGTCCCACAGGTGACGAGGCCTGGGACTACCACTGGCTGAGTAAGGGTGCCTCCGCTGATTAGAAAAAGGTGACCCGCTGCTGAAGGACCAATTAGATAAAGGGAGTGATCACAAAAAGCTCCCCTTCCTCAGGGCCAAAGAGCCCCAGGACGGGGCTTCCCTGGTGGCGCAGTGGTTGAGAGTCCGCCTGCCAATGCAGGGAACACGGGTTTGTACCCCAGTCCAGGAAGATCCCACATGATGCGGAGCGGCTAGGCCCGTGAGCCATGGCTGCTGAGCCTGCGTGTCCGGTGAGGCTTGGCCCAGCACAGTTCAGACTACACACCTCTGGGCAGGGCAAACGCTGGGCGGCTAGTATGCACTAACTCTGTGTGGGCAAGCCATTAGCAGCATTATGTGAAGCATAGCTTTTTATGTTACAAGATCACTCAACCAGAGTAGGCAGATGAACTTAGAGGAACTGAGCCCAGGAGCCGCAAAACCATCCAGGAGTTTCTGCCATAGTCCGGGCAAAATGTAATATGGATGCAGAAGCAAATTTAAGAGGAGGCCAAAATCTACAAGCTAGCCCCACTGGATGCAAGACGTAAAGGAAGTTCAGTGAAGGAACTCTGAAGAGAATGGGCTCAACAATAAATTTTTCTTACATTCAATGTAAAATATGTGGCAAAATTAAGTACAGTGGCCTTTAAGGTCCCTTCCAGCTCTAATTTCTTTTGATTTCTAACTTATTACTCTGCTTAAGTAAAGTCCCTTCAGAGGTACAGAACAGTTCTTACACCTGAATGGGATGCAAAGAATGATCTGACTTCTGTTCACCAGGGGATGAATTGAACTGTCCTTGCAGGAGAGATAACAGATGGTGTGAACCCCAGATCCTAGAAAAGGGCCAGGCACACGAGAAGTATTCAGCTTTTCGAAAACAAATGAACAATCATTTCCTTTCCTAGATCTTCACACCCTTCCTCCGCTGGCTACTTTCTCTCAGCTTATAAACATCCTCAAATATACCCACTTTAAAAACTCTCAGACCTATGATTCTTTGGGTATTCTTGTGGATAACCTAAGTCTCTCCCATGCCTTCAAACACCTGTCCTTCCAAAAAGCCCAGATCTGTATCTTGGGCCCAGACCTGGCCCCTCTACCAGGCCCCTCTAAAGCACTGAAGATGAAGTAAGATCCTCTCCCCACCCCTAATCCCTTCCTACTGTGCTCTGTTTATCTCACAAAAAGATGCAGCTGTAAACTGTCACCCACGCTTGCTGCCCTCCCTTTTCTAACTGGTCACCAGGCCCCACCCATTCTCTCTCAGATCTGAAAAATCCAGTCCCACCTTTTATAACTTAAGTGGGACCCTTTGATTACAATTCACGCTGCACCCAATCAACTGCCTTCCACATGGAGGTCCCAGTGAGCCTCTAAACCAGAAGTCCATCTCACTGTTCTTTGGTGTTTCCCACAGCCTTCAGGATAAACATCCAAACTTCTGACATGACAAACAAGGCCCCTTTCTGTGGGGCCCCACTAGCTTTCCAGTATCAACTCTCATTGCTTTCCCAAACCCTGAGTTCCAGTCCTGTACCTGAGTTTTGCCATATTTTTTTATATTTCTCAAACTTTGACACACACTGCTCCCTCCTGCCACCCCAGGAGCTTCTACATACCCTTAGAAAGGATGGCACCTCCTCCAAGAAGCCTACCCTGAACTTTCCCTTCCAAGATTCTGTGCTCTGCAAAGGGGAAAGATGGCGGGGAGGGATACATTAGGAGTTTGGGATTAACATATACACACGACAATATATAAAATAGATAATCAACAAGGACCTACTGCATAGCACAGGGAACTCTACTCTGTATCCTGTAACAAACTGTACGGGAAAAGAATCTGAAAAGGAATGGATATATGTGTAAGTGAATCACTTTTCTGTACACCTGAAACTGACACAATATTGTAAATCAACTATACTCCAATATAAAATAAAATTTAAATTAAAGAAAAAAGAGATTCTGTGCTCTGTAGCACCAGAACTCACTTCTTCCAGAGCACTGACTACTGTGCTTGTGTTTACTTGCCACCCAGTAGAAGGGGAGCTTACCTAGGGCAGAAGCATCGTCTCCAGCAGCCCTTGGTTCTGACAACTCATTCAAGCATTTTACAAGTGTGGGGATTGTAGTGCAAAAGAAACCTGCCCAGGCCACAGAGAGCATAAGCCCTGGAATTCAAACCCTAAGCTGCCTTCACACCGGTGCTCTTTCCACTATAGGATACTATTGAAAATTTTTTTTTTTCCTGAGCCCTGTTTGAATGGAAAGGAAATGAAGCTGGGATATATCAATTTCCTAATCGCTTTGGTCTGTACCAGGCCAAGTCATTCAACACACCAGGTAACATCGGTGCAACCATTAACGACGCTCCAAACTGTGCTAAGTATTCTACATTGTAGAGTCTACAAGCATTAACAGAGTGAGACCTTGTAACCACCACAGAGAGTGGGTCTTGTTAAGCCCATGCTACAGATGAGAACACTGAGACCCAGAAGCCTTAAAGCACTCGGCCGGGGTCATCGAGCTGGCAGGGGTCCTAAGCCGCACGCCCCATCTAGTGCACGCACACCCGGGCACTAGGCACAGGTTCTAGTGCCCACCCTCCACCTTGCACCATCTAAAACCCCGCTTCTCAGCGCCCACATGAGGGCCCCTGGAAGCGGGAACTACAAACCTGTCTCGCCAGGCCGCAGCTGGAAGAAACTCTGGATACAGATCACGGGCAGAGGGTGCTCAAGAGCGGCGTCCAGTGCCCCCCACGGAGGCGGTCGGCCTAGAAGTCCAGCAGGACCTCCCGCAGAGAAGCGCGAACGGCGGGCAGAGGCAGCGAGTCCTGCAGCGCACACAGGTCCTCACAGCGCCAGAAGTCGGCCACGCTGTCGCGGCGCAGCTTCACCGAGTCTTCATGGCCGGAGCGTGGCCTCGGGGACGCTGGCTGCGGACACAATGCCCACAGCCGCCTGGCGGTCCCTGCTCGCTTCCTGGCCCCTCGGGCGCCCACCGCCCGGCGGTTACTGCGCCGCAGCGTGGGTAGGACCCGCGTCGCAGGCGGAGGACGCAGGGCCACTGGCCCCAGCTACGCCGGCCCCTCCATGCCGCGCTCCCGCGACCCCGCAACGCCGGCTGTTGGCGCCGGCCTCAAAGCCCCGCGAGACGCGACGCTGCGGTTTCAACTTCCGGGCGGGCTCGTGGGGGCGGGGCTCGAGGACGTCAGTGCACGCCCCGTGCGAAAGCACGCAGCCCAAGGGTCCTCTCACGGGGATTCGGCCTGAGGAGCAGTGCCGGGCCCTTTGAGACTAGGGCGGCGCGGAAAGTAGGAGGTGTGGAGAATTTGGGGTTTCGAAAGCGCGTTTGCTGACTGATCCAAACAAAAGTGAGACATGATTGTATCAGCGCATTTCATGATTTGGGTTTTTTTTTTTTTTTTTTTTTAATTTGCAGTACGCGGGCCTCTCACTGTTGTGGCCTCTCCCGTTGCTGAGCATAGGGTGTGTGAATTTCTGCGGAGGGCTCTTAATTTCTGTAGTTTCTGCTGACTTGACACTTGACTGACTGACGTGTTCCGTGCATTCGGGACATGATCGTGGCTACTAATAATCACTTTGTTTTGTACTGACAACCCCACAGAGAATTTACTACTGAATGTCTACTTTACAGAGGAGAAACTGAGGCGTAGGAAGTGAAGTGACTGAGTGAGAGGAAGGACTCAGACAACTGGTGTCAGTAAATTAACCCTGCAAGGAGGCCGTTAGACCGCGGTGGCTCTAGTGATGCGGCTGCCTACGTAAACCAACCAAAATCTAAGCCTGTCAACGCCTCAGGGTGACGAAAACCGCTGAGGACAACCAGTCACAAACCACCAACTAGGCGTTAAAGCCATAGCAAATCAGTCATTTCCTTGCTTTGCTTCTGCCGTTTTAAAAGAAACATCTCTGCAGCTCCTGTGGCTGGAGTGCTCCTCACCTCTTCCGCTTTGTGGTGCCTGAATTGAATCTATTTTTGCTCACATGAAGTGTTAAAATTTTAAATATGCCTCAGTTTGTCTTCTAAGATTGGCCATAGAAGTTGGATTTGTGTCCAGTTTCTAGAACAGTGGTCGTCCTCTGGTGAGGTCTTAGGCGTTACGGGTACAACGTTCCTCTTCTACCACCACCTTCTGGATGCCTCCACCCACTACCAGCTCCCACGCATCAGGTCCCCTATATGTGGTCAGCAATGGCTTTTACATGCAGCGTGCTCACCTTATAACATCGCAGACACTCCTCCGTCCTCCAGCCAGCGTGTGAAGTGAAACATTGCCATTCCTGTTGAAGAGTCTCTGGTGTGACCACTTTCCCAAACACAGCCACTCCCCAGCTGACCCTGGACTGTTTTTTTCATTCGTGTCTGTTTTTCTTCAGATGATTTTCTAGTAATTTATACAAATATGTGAATCTGGATAAACTAATATATTTTACACTCAATTTCAGGTTGCATCCTTTGCTCTCCAGCAGTCATTGGAGTGCTGTTTTCAATATGTCCACGCAGGGATTCAAAATAACAAAAATGCTTTTGAAAAATAATGTCGTAGGTTGACAGAGTGGTTTGTAAATTATAGCATACTCTTATGCTCTTAATTCTTCTTCACAACCCTGCTTATCATGGCTGGAATTGCTGCTACACCTGTGGGGTCAGCTGGGGGCTGGCTGTAGCCAGGCCGGGGGCCTGACTGGGCTACATGCCTCTTATGCCCCAGCTAGTAACTGGGGCTTGTGCTCATGGGGGTAGCAGGGCTCTGAGAGGAAGAGTAGAAACATCGTGGGACCTAGCTCTGAGCTGGCACACTGTCATTTCTGCTGCCTTCTATTGGCCATGGCAAGTCACCTAACTTCAAGGGTGGGGAAATCAACTCTACCTCTTGATGGGAGAAGTTGGAATGTCACATTGCAAAGAGTGAGGACACAAGGAGTCAACCTGGAGCCATTTTTGCAATTTGGGATGGCGCTTGGTGCCTTCCTTGAGGAGGTCGTCCAAAACCATTTTTCAAACATCCCAGGTTCCTATAAATCTCCACCTCTGGTTTGGCAGCCCTAAAAATTCCCAGTCAGTTTTGGTGAGGGGACACTTGGTGACAGTGTTGTCTTTCGAAATGAGTAATTCCGTTACCGACATTACATTGCTCCCCATACATTATTTATAAGGTTTCCCTGTTTGTATGTGCAAACTATTTCTGTGTATATTTTGAGAAATACATTGTACAGGCCTCTTTTTTTTTCTTTCACACACCCTAGAGATGTCATAGAGGCAGTAAATGTGTCCAAATTTTTGAGAAATTGGAACAATCAATACTGACCTGTATGGAATGCTGTTAACATGTCAATTCCCGCTACAGTACTTTTCATCTGAGACACTTAGGGTCTGTTAACAGATTAAAAGTAGTAAAAGACGTGGATCGAGAGAATTTTCATTATCTTGTGCTCTGAAAACTTGGATTTTCATTGGTTTGAATGGGCCTGAAAATGCATTTTTCTTAGTAGGGGCATAGAAGCCTCTAGCGGTATTCTTAATAAAGCAAGGTGAGTTATAAGCAATCATCTGAGGGAGGGTAAATGTACCACACTCCATTTTAAGAAAAATACAATATAAAAGTCTTACCATGGAAGAAAATCTTTATATGATCTTTTATTTTAAAAACTTCAAGAAAAATAAAGACATGACACCATATTCAGTTTAAAGTCAGTGACTTGTAAGCAAGGCAAAGCAAAGACAGTCTGATTAAGGCCGTTGCATTGTTCTGGCAATTTTTAGGTCTCACCCATTTCTGTGGCCTTTTTAGAACCTAAGCTTCTAGGGCACAGAGAACTTCATCTTGACGTAGGACTGAGCAAATGCACGGAGCGTTTTTCAATAAGTAGGCATTAAATTCTAAGTCCAGAAGGGGCCTTGAGATGCCCTGTCTTTACTCCTTGGTAGAACTGTTTTAACCAGCCCCTGAAAACAGATTTTTTTCTTTAAATCTCAAAATTCAGAGATTCCACAATCAGAACTTACTTCTCATATTGCCTTGTGGTCTGCTGTGGGCATCTGTCGAATGGTGTGAACTCTGCGTGGGGAGCCTGGCCTACCCTCCAGGCCCACGGTTTGGGCTGCTGTGGTGCCATGCTGTGCTCAGGGGCCTTCTTTTTTGGAGGTCTGGGCTCCAGTGAGCCTTGGTCATGTTCTTTTATGGACCCTTGGGTGCTTGACCACTCTGACCCTCAGTCTCATTTGCAGGTTCTGGGGAGGATTAAATGAGCTCATGTGATATCCAGGTGACTGAGGCAGAGTAGGCTCGGGATGAATCTTTGCTTGGTTTTCATTAGCTGCGGAGAAGATGATGACAGCTTGGTGCCTCTCCCACTATAATATGGGTATGCCTCTCTTGTGGATCTTGTTAAATGCAGGCTGGTATTCAGTAGTTCTGGTTGGGGCCTGGATTCTGTGCTTCTAACAAGCTCCTAGGTGACGGTGACGCTGAGGGCAAGGGTCCAGCACCTGCGTTTTTCCCTTTCCAGAAGAGCAGGACGTCTGCCCCCCCAACCCCCCACCCCGGGGAGGAGAAAACATCCGCAGCGTGACTACTAGGAACCAGCTTCCCTCACAGGCAAGGGACCTGTACCTCTGCTCCCAACCATTTTGTCTGAGGCGCAGCAAGCCAAAACACTGAAATGCTGAGGTTTGCAGCAAAGAGGAGGTTTATTCACAGGGCAGCCAAGCGAGGACGTGACGTGAGAATAGGTCTCAAATCCGCCTCCCCAAAGGCAAGGGGCTTGGGGTATCTATGGGATAAAGAATAAAGAAGCAGGGCAGTATGAGGCATGGGGAGCATGAGGAAAGGTGATTGGAAAAAGGTGTGCTCATCATTGTTCTGAGCTGGCGTAACTAGGCTACAGGGCTCAGCACATTCTCAGGCTGGAGTTTTTGGCCCTCTGATGGCAGGAGGTCAAAAGGCACTTGCCCAGGTGGAAGATCGGTGGTCCTCTCCACTCTAAACCAGCTCGGCCTAACTAGGCCCAGCTGATTCCAAGTTCCTGGACAACCCCGGGGCAAACATCTTATTTCTTGTGCTACATGCTACTTGGAGGACGTGCAAGAGTTCAAGCTACCTTGATGAGTGAAGACAGGATTTGACTAATCATGACACATGGTTTCACCTCCAGGCGAGCATAAGAGAGCTGTAGGCTGAGTCTGGCTCCTGGCACCTGGAATTGGAGGCAGGTGGTTCAAAAACGGGCTCTCCCACCCTCTGTGTGATCTTAGGTAGGTAGACTATTGAACTTTCCTGTGCCTGTTTCTCCACCAGCAGCATGGGGACACTCAGAGTCCCTCTCTTGGGGGCTGTTATGGGGGTTCAGTGAGATATAGATGCATGCACAGGCACATGGGAGACACCCAGTGTGTGTTACCTTTGTGCTTATTTTTATTAGGACACCAGTATTGTTAGAAGATTTCTGGTTTGGACGACAAATTAGATAGGTGGTTATTGCTATAGATTATGCAACAGCTATTCACATTACCATTTGCAAAAAAGTAGTTGGTTGTCCAATGGGGATTATAAACATCCATTTAACATGAGCAACTGAACAGATATATTTTACACAGTAACTACTTCAAGTACTATTTAAAATCAATTCTCTTTGTTTTCTTAAGCAATGGTTAACCCCCAATTTCGTGAATATTACCAAGTAAGTCACTTGAAAATCATCTAGAGCAATCTATTTCACTTAGCAAGCCTAAAGCTATAGTTCAACAATTTTATTTACTGTTCTATGACAAAAATTACTCTGAACAGCTATCCCCTGGATAAGTAATCAGCTAAAGCTAGTTTGACTGACTAAATCGATTTACTGAGTTAATAAGCCTGTTGTTTTAGAATAGGTCTAATGCATATTTCTCATCCATCCTGCATTAAACTATTTCCCATGCCTAAAATGTCTTTTTTTCCCATTCGTACATATCCAAATTCCTACTTCTGTGCTGTAGGGCTTGGCTGAACTACACCTGCCTTCAGTGAAACTTTTCTCTCCTGCACAATTGGAGATAATTTTAGTCTCCTCATGACTCCCATGGGGTTACCTCTGCTGTGACACTTGACTATTTGGTGGCATATTTTATTTTATTTTAAAAAGCCATTCGTTAGTCCGTGCATGTCAAACGGTCAGTGCTTTCTCTTCGTAAACCTGCATAACAATTTTCTGAACTCTTCTGCTCTGGGCAAGATTCATCAATACACCAGACAAACATAGTGAAAGAGGAGACAGTACTTGTGTTGTATTCAATTGGGTCTTGATACCTAAGTGTGACTCTTAACCAAGGATTATGCAGTAGTTAAGGACACAGATTAAAGTTGTTTAGGGTGTGTCCTAAAGTCTCAGTGGCAGAATTTAAATCTCTACTCTGGAAATTGTAGACCTGAGACAAACTACTTCCCTAAACGTCATTTCCTGCATCTGAGAAAGATAATAGTATCTACCTTGTAGTAGACTGAATAATACCATTGCCCCCAAATGTCCACATTCTACTCTCCAGAACCTGTGAATGTCACCTTAACTGGCAGAAGGGACTTTGCCAATGGGATGAAAGTAAGGGTTCTGAGATGGGGAGATTCTCCTGGACTACCTGGACGGGCCCAAATATAACCACTGGTATTCTCGTAAGAGAGAGGCAGAGGGAATTTTTACTCCAAAGAGAATGTGATGATAAAGTTGGGGTTGGGTTGATGTGGCCAGAAGTCAAGGAATGCTGGCAAGGAAACAGATTCTCGCTTAGAGCCTCTAGAAGGAGGATGGATGGCCCTGTCAACTCCTGGTTTCAGCCCAGGGAAACTGGTTTTGGACGTCTGTCTTCCAGAACCATAAGAAAATAAGTGTGTTTTGTTTGAAGCAAGCACATTTGTAGTAATTTGTTACAGCAGCCATAGGGAACTAATGCGTACCTCATAGGAACTATTTCTCCAATTAAAATGTGTGACTGGAAACACACTTAGTGGCATGTGTGACACACAGTGGTTATGCTACCATAGGTCGTTCTTGGAAACTGAAGCCTTGGTTTTGAGAGATCATCAAAACCAGTACAATGGTTGCCATGTTTCTCCTTGTTCATCCTGGTGACAAACCTGGTAGAGAGAGCTCCATCCTTTCCCACAGGACCCCACCCCTAGTACTTAGAGGGAAGCGGTTATGTCTCACTTAAGGCACCTTTTTCTTTTCCTTTCTACTTTTTTCTTCATTAATCTTCATCCAACTGGCCTTTCTAAATTTTACAGAAAACAAAACCATTTCTCAGTGGATTCAGATACTACCCCAAGTTAATATTCCAACCAAGTTCTTGTTCTTCCGGGTCTCATCACCAGAAATTTCTGAGCCTAACTCTTCTCTAGTTTCTAGGATCACTCATTTTCTCATTTCTCCCTTCTCCTTTTAGTTCAGAGTCTTGTCAATTTAGTCCCTTCCCTAACCACAACTTATAATAAGGTGACACAGCAAAGTGATGAAAGTCTAGATGGTCTGGTTTTAATCCTGGGTTTTTGCCACCTACTTACTGTGTGGCATTAGGCAAGCTATTCAACGTCTCTGGGCCTCAGTTTCCCCAAAAAAAGTGAATATTGTGAATATTCCCTACCTATAGGGTTGCCATTATGAGGAATAGGTGAGTTAATATTTGGTAAGCCCTTAGAATAGTACTTGTTATAGTCAAAGCACTACAGTTGTGCTTGTTAATAATAATAAATGAAATTCCAAGCGTATAACTTACCCAACTTTCTGTCAACTTTGAAGTGTTGGTCTATCTGTTGGCCGACGTTGCAGGTGAATGAGTCAAGGCATGGCCTGAGGCATTGCTACCACTGGGTGGTGTGTTCCCAGAACTTGGAACAGTGGTGTGAAATGGGTAGTGGTTCTACTTGGAGACAGGGCAGACTGGAAAATGACAGCCTGGGAAGGAGGTGTGGTGTCCATAGCTTTGGTGTCAGAGGTGCTGCCTGCTGAAGCACCGGTGCCAGCCTAAGCCATAAATGGGGTGCTGGGGAAAACAGGAACAGGACGGAAGATGACAGCCTGGGAAGGAGGTGTGGTGTCCATAGGTTCGGGGTCTGAGGTGCTGACTGCTGAGGCACCGATGCCCGCAAAAGCCGTAAATGGGGTGCTGGAGAAAACAGGAGCAGAATAGAAGATGACAGCCTGGGAAGGAGGTGTGGTGTCCATAGGTTCGGGGTCAGACGTGCTGCCTGCAGAAGCACCGATGCCCGCCAAAGCCGTAAATGGGGTGCTGGGGAAAACAGGAGCAGAATAGAAGATGACAGCCTGGGAAGGAGGTGTGGTGTCCATAGGTTCGGGGTCTGAGGTGCTGCCTGCTGAAGCACCGATGCCCGCCAAAGCCGTAAATGGGGTGCTGGGGAAAACAGGAGCAGAATGGAAGATGACAGCCTGGGAAGGAAGTATGGTGTCCATAGCTTCCGTATCAGAGGTACTGCCTGCCTGATCTGAGAGCAGAGAGTGAAAGTGGGAGAGCTTCTTCCTAGCCTCTAGCTCCTCTCAAGGTCAGGCACGCACTGGTCACTGGACGGCTCAGCCTGGCTCTTATACATGTCCATTGTACGTGTCACAGAGAAAGTGTGGGCGGGGCAGGGGGTGAGGCAGGGGGCACATGCAAGCCCAGCTGGTGGCGAAACCCCGGCCCAAAGGCAAAGGGTGGGGCCCCTTCTGGACTTTCTAGTGGCTGGGACTTCTCGCTGTGCGTGGCAGGTGTTTGTCACCAGACGGGCCACCATGCGGTGACTGTTGGGGACTGTGGAAGCCTCCTCCTCCAGAGCTCACCCTGCCTGGGCACCAGCTCTGCAGACCCCTCAGCCCTGCGTATGTATCGGCCAGGCCTTCCCCACCACGGGGCCCAGAGGCCAGAGCTTGCTCAGAGCTGAGGGCAGGAGGCAGCCAGAGCTTGCCAGAGTGTGGGCCACCTCCTCCGGGAACCTCCCCAGCTTCTCTGCGAGGCCTGGAGACAGGATCGCCTTCTCCAGGGCTGCTCAGCTGCCAGCATCACCATGAGCCAGGTGGCGAAGGTTTCTGAGCAGGAGATGCAGAGCCCTGATCCGACTGGATGCTGCACCCCACGATGTCCCTTCCTGGCCGATAGGTTCTTTCTTCACTTCTTTTTTGAAATTTGGTAAAACAACATTTAAACCTAGGCCTGTCCTTCAGGGTATACGGTTGGTAGTGGCTTAGCCGGGATTCGAACAAAGCCTGTGTGATTCCAGAGCTCGTGCTCTGGACTGTGGTGCCTCCTTATCATACATGCTTCATGTGTTACTTGTTTTTCTTTTTTTCTTGTAGTCCTTATGGTACTTAGCCCTAAGTGCCATACCTGCAATGAACAGCTACACTGCCCTGTAGGAGGTCTTCTTTTGTTCAACGCATGAATTGGTCATCCACGACACTGGGTTCTAATCTCAGAAGATACAGGTCAGGGACCACCAGTTGTCAGCATGGCACCATTCCATATTTCCAATTGAGGCTTGAAGCCTGGATTTTCCCTTTCTCTAGTTTGAAGGATCCATATATGTAAAGATTATATTCTAGATAAATCATGGGCTATCCTGAAAGAAATTCACCAGTGAATTGTTCGGTATGGATTAGAAGCCAGCTTCTCTGGCCTTCCTGGAGTATATCCAGTAAGGCGTCTCATTCATGTCTAGAAAGCAAATATATCATTTATTGCAACTTCAGCGTGGAGCGATGTATTGGTGTAAAGTACGATCAACACAATTTGGTCATTGTGAGTATGCCAGCTGGGTCCACACTTTACTACACATATGTAACTCTAGAGATTCATATGCCCAAGAGAGGAGACGTACTCTTGGGTGTCTAGGACGAGGGAAGCATGTGTTGTTATTCAGGAGCTGGAAGCTTCAGCATGACAGGAAAGAATTGAACAATCCTGGTCTACACATCACTTGACCTTGTTTAAAACTTGTTTCTTTGGCTTGCTTCATTGGAGTGTTTTCTCTCTCCTGGGGCTGACATTGTGTGTTATGTATCACGCATGTGACATGTAGAAGTTTCAGAAGCCAGAATCATATAGATCAGTAAAAATGTATATATATATATATATATATATATGTATGTATATACATATATAAATATATTTTTTCTAAAACCTATTGAAAATAACACTGGGCATAATTCATATATTCCAAAATTAGTTTGACCCTCTGCTCATGAGATTCTTTTTATGGTATGTCACAGCAAATTTGGACTTCCATCCCCAAGAAACTTTGGGGTTGGAGGACACAAAAGCTTTTGCTCAGACCTAAATTCTGTCTGAAAAAAAAGGGTAAATATTATAAGCCTTTTCTAACCTCTCCAAGAGCAGAAATGATTTACAGCTGTGGCATTGAACCATACTTCCTCGATCTCATTTGAGAAGAGGTCAGTAAGAAACAATGTCTTGATTTTTGTTTCTTTTGTTTCTTCCCTGTTTTCTTGTCTTGCTTACCAACAATCCATTGTAATTCATGAGTTAGTATGGCAGCAGGCTGAGTGTTCCCTGGGGCTCATGAAATGAACTGTTTTTCCTAAAATGACTTTTGTCTCCTTGTTTTCAGCCCCTCTTCTTTCCTCTGCCCTTTACTATAACCAGAGCTCAGCAAAAGCTGACTGGCTTTGTGCAGACCTTACTTAGGATCAGTCTTTTTTTCTTCATTATTTTATTCATGGCTCCTCCATTTCATTGTTTGCCTTCTCGAAATGTGTTGAAATCTTTCTGTGGTTGATGACTTCCAAAATGTCTTGGCTTTTATTGGTTGATTAATTTTGGTATTTCTACAGTTTTATTTAGATATGGTTTCAGGAGAAACAGAAAGTAAATATATTTCCTAGTCTGCCATCTTGAGCTGAAAATCCCTGTGGATTTTAGCATCCAATGTTCCCATGGGAAAAAACCCAACCTTGGCATTAATAGATGTAACACTCAAGATTTCAGCTTTTCTTGAGCAATCACTAAGGATTCAATATGTGGTCATTTCTAATGGGAAAATAATAACTATCTCATGGTGTTGATTTGAGGATTAAATTAGATAATGAACATGAAAATGCTTTGTAAGGTTTAAAAATCTATAAAAATGTTTTTTATTATTATTTGATTTGTTGCTATTTCAACTTCACTTGACAGTTGTTTATGACCTTGCCTATGTGACAAAGTGCCCTCTGGTTTATTGTTTTGAAAGCCAGAATATATTTTTCAATAGCTCAATGGAAATGGCATCATTTATGCAGGTTAAGGGTGAAATGTTTCTTGACACCTATAGTGTTTTCAGGAACTAACTGACTCATGTATTCCTCTTCCAGATTTTGTTGAGGACCTCCTATGAGCCACATGCTTTACATCAGGTGTTGGAAAGCATTTTCTGGATTTTAAATATCTTAGGCTTTGTGGGCCATATACAGTTTCTGTAGCTTCTCCTCCTCTTTCTTCTTCAACAAGCTTTCTAAACGTGAGAACCATTATTAGCTCACAGTCCCACAGATCCAGGCTGAGAGCCTGATTTGATTTGTGGCCAGTATTTGCCGATCCCTGCTCTGCGTCCTCACTGACGAGGGGGACCATGTTTGGGTAATCACTTCTTTGAATCAACTATTGGTCTTCTGGGGCTTGTGCTTACTCTTCTATAGTCTCTAATCAACCTGGCATCCAGAGAGGTCTTGTTAAAACATAAGTCAGATCATGTCACTCAAATCTCTTCAATGGCTTCTTCACAGAAATGCAAAGTCCTCAAAGTGCCTCCATAGCCCTAGAAATCTGGGCCTCCGTTTACTCTCTGACTGTTTCCTTCTCCTCTCCACTTTGCTCGCTCTGTTTTCCACACACTGACATCCTTTCTGCTCCTTGGATACTCCAAGCCTACTCTTGCCTCATTGGCTTTCTGCCGCGGACCAGCCGGAGAAAGAGGATTTCACCGCCCAGGGTCAGAAGGGAAGGGGTAAGGAACTGAAGTAGCACCGACGAATGGGGTCAGAAGGACCAAGACAACTGATGGTTGCAAGGCAAATTTTATTGCGCTACAGTTGCAGATTATATAGACTAGAAAAGGGAAGGTTGCCAGACGGTGGTTTACATTATGTAAAGACTGTCTCGGCTCAGGGTTAACTTCCCTGGGAGAAAACCCATAAAGCCAGAATCATCAAAAATAACCTGCACGTGCAGGGGGGAGACAGCTTTGCTTATCTCAGTTTACATTCTTTCTGATCTCTGGGCCCTGGTGATTTATCTCTCATGGAATGGAACAAGGAGGGGAACAAGTAGGGACAGTCCCTTCGAGCAGCGAGCGGTGGCATGCCTGGCACGTCCACAGCCTGCTTTCATGGCTGACTGCTTCCCACAGGTCCCCCTTTTTTATTTTTTAATTTTTGCTGCAAAATTATTCCATGAAGCTTAGTGCCGAGAGTAGTATATTGTTGCATGAGGATATGAAACAGACATGAGAAGATTATTATCAATAATAGGCAAATTATGGCCAGGGTAATAAAACCTGACAACCTTCCAGTAATCCAAGACTGAGGGTGTAACTACTTTAAATGATCCAGTAATGTTTGAATTACATCTTCTGGCGAAATATCATCAAGATGTGCATTTTGCATATCCTGAATTTCAGCATTTAATTTCTTAAGATCAAGACTAATATTATTATCTGACCAAACACTCAGCAGGTGCATTTTTACTTTTTCTCATTCCCAAATAGAGTCATCATACTTATAAGGAGTAACACAAATCCATGTATACTTTGCATGACAAGCTAAATGTATCCTCAATTTTAATACTGCCATCTGATCTCCTTCTTCTTCTTTTTCTGAATCAACAGTGTCAAATTTTCGGGAGAGATGCAGAGCTTCTTCAAATTCTGAACTTGTTGTGAGCTGTGGCGAGCCATCTATTTGCTTGACTAAGTGCTCAGGAAGCCAGCGAGGTCCAGGCGCTGATCTGGGAAAGACATACACGTGACTGCGGCCCCAAATCAACACAGGATCAGGACCATGTCAAGTGCTGGTTAACAGATCTTTCCAGAGGACCTCCGGAGATTGAGAGGCCAATCTTGGCTCAGCCATCAACCTCTCCCCTGCAGACCGGCCAAATTTATCAACAGTGCGAAAATTTAAAATAAACAAAGCATGATTTATAAGCTTATGTGGTGTTGTTCTGTATAATTCCCCCTTTTTTATTTTTTCAATAGTTTTCAAGATCTATTGCACGTTCTATAATACCTTGTCCTTGAGGGTTATATGGGATGCCTGTAATATGGGTAATTTGTAATGAATCACAAAATGTTGCAAAAGCAGCACTAGTGTAAGTGGGCCCGTTATCTGTTTTAATAATTTTGGGAAGATTCGTGAAAGCAAAACAGTGTAATAAAAGAGTGATAACATGTTTAGTAGCTTCTCCTGTTTGTGCGGTAGCACAAAGGAAGCCAGAATAAGTGTTAATAGTGACATGAACAAATTGCAACTTCCCAAAAGAGGGGATGTGAGTAACATCCATTTGCCATAAATGACTAGGTAATAATCCACGAGGATTGACACCATAATGTGGAGTGGGAAAATGAGGTAAACATTGTGGGCATTGCTTAACAATTTGTCGGGCAGCCTCACGAGTAAGGGAAAATTGTTTGTGTAAGGTGGTAGCTGATTGATGATGTACAGCATGGGAGTGTTGTGCTGCTTGTAAAGGAGTTTGATCATAACTCACCATAACGCAAGGGTGTCCTGGATATAAACCATGTTTATTTACAGTACGCAAGTAGCAAATGCAATACATTAGCCATTCTTGATAGCGTGACGAACGGAAAGGAGGAGTACGGTAAATTGGGATATGTCCTGCTTTAGGGAAAAGAGATTGAGGAGGAGGAGTAACTTCAACTCTATTCTTGGGAGGAAAATGTACAGGATAAAGATCACGTTTAGATCGAGTTAAAACATCTGCAGTCGCATTAAGTTTAGTCAAATGGACCAGGCAAGTTAGAATGAGCACGGATATGTAGAGCTGCAACAGGACCATCGCGGGAACGAATAAACTGGGTTTCTTTGTTTGTTTTTTGTTTTGTTTTGTTTTTTTGTTTTGCGGTACGCGGGCCTCTCACTGTTGTGGCCTCTCCCGTTGCGGAGCACAGGCTCCGGACGCGCAGGCTCAGCGGCCATGGCTCACGGGCCCAGCCACTCCGCGGCATGTGGGATCTTCCCGGACCGGGGCACGAACCCGTGTACCCCTGCATCGGCAGGCGGACTCTCAACCACTGCGCCACCAGGGAAGCCCTGAATAAGCTGTTGAAGCAAACGAAAAGAGGATGATAATTCAGGGTCATTAGTATGTCCTATGGTAGCAGTTTCCAAAAGAAGTAATAGATCAATGCGGTATTTACTATCAGAAAACAGATTAAGAGACACAGAAGGAAAATGCTCAAAAACCATAATAACAGCATATAGTTCAACACGCTGAGCTGAAGTCAGTGAAGTTTGTTCAATCAATTTTGTCCCGTCATCCATGAGTACAATAGCCATTCCTTAGTAGGACCCGTCTGTAAAAACCAAAGGTACATGTGGAATAGGGTGCCGTTGGATTATAGAAGGAAAAATGTAAAGATTATTTTTACTAAATTGAATTATCTTATCAGCAGGATAATGACATCCTAGGTTTCCTGGAAATCCTGCAAGAGCAAGACCCCATTCGTTACTATGTTGAAAAAGCCAATTTTGTTGACTAACTGAATAAGGGATAATAATTTGAGAAGGTTCTATTCCTATAAGTTGTAAGCATCTAGTTCTACCTTGCATTATTAACTTACTAATAAGTTCATAATAAGGGTTAATAACTTTAGAGGGTGTAGTTTTCATATGAATCCATTCAATAATCCCAGCAGTTTGTCACAAAACAGCTGTAGGTACATGAGGTGTTGGACAAACAATTAAAGAAATTGGCAGGTGAGTATGTATTCGAGTTAACCGCGCAGAGCTGATAGCTCTATTAACTATTTGTAATGCTTGGAAACCCTCTGGAGTCATGGAGCGTAATGACAAAGGGTCTGAATTGCCTTTAAGAATATCCAACAGAGGCTGTAATTGAGCAGTAGTAAGTTTTAAGGAAGGCCTTAGCCAATTAATATCTCCAAGTAATTTTTGAAAATCATTTCATGTTTTTAAATGATCAACTCGAATTTGCAGTTCTTGAGGCCTAATAGTAGTGTTATCAATATATTTTCACAAATATAAAAATGGAGATTGTCTTTGAACTTTTTCTGAGGCAGTGACCAAGCCAAATGATCGTAAGGATTGTTGTAAAAATTGAAAAGCAGTCTCTAATAAAGAAATATTATCAGTGGCTAAAAGTATATCATCCATATAATGTATGAAGTATAACGTTGGAAACCTTTTTCTCACAGGAGTCAAGGCCTGAGCCACCTATTTTTGGCAAAATGTAGGACTATTTGCCGTGCCCTGAGGCAATACTTTCCATTGAAATCTCCTCATGGGTTCCTTAAAATTTAAGGAAGGCAAGCTAAAAGCAAAATGTTTTCTATCTTCAGGAAACAAAGGAATAGTGAAAAAACAATCTTTTAAATCTATAACTAAAAGATGGTAATTGTGTGCTATGGCTGCTGGAGAGGGTAGGCCTGGTTGAAGAGCTCCCATTATTAGCATAGTTTTATCGACAGCTCTTAGATCCTGTAATAACCTATATTTTCCAGACTTTTGCTTGGTAATAAAAATAGGAGTATTCCAAGGGCTATTGGATATTTCTAAATGCCCTAATTGTTCCAGTACTAATTGTTCTGCAGCTTCTAATTTCTCCTTTGTGAGGGGCCATTGGTCCACCCATACAGGGTCATCAGTCAGCCAAGTAATTGGATCAGCTGTGAGTGGAGGAGAATCCAAGGTCCCTAAGAAAAACCCAAACCTTGTCTATCATTTTTTATTTTCACATCAATAGGATAGACAGTTCCTTGTTGATTTGTTCCCAGCCCTTTTGTGGGAAGAAATCCTTGATCCAACATCCTATTAGAGACTTGAGAATTTGGACTATAAAGCAGTACTCCCATTTCTTTTAATATATCTCGGCCCCAGGGGTTTAAAGGCAGCCCAGGCAAAACATAAGGCTGGAAGTATCCTGAATGGCCCTCACTATCTTGCCATAATAATAACTGACTACTTTGCACAGGAGAAGAACTTTGTCCTATTCCTTGAAGTTGTGTAATAGTAGGACTAATGGGCCAACGTTTAGGCCAGTGCATCTGCGTCGTAACAGAGACATCAGCTCCAGTGTCTAACAAACCTGAAAAAACCTTTCCATTAATGGTTCATTTCATTTCTGGACGTTCTTTCTCTATCTTCTGAATCCAGTAGGCAGCATTAGATGATCCAAAAGCCTTTGTTCCTCTCTTTTGATGTTGTAAAATTTGTCCATGATGTACAAAGGGCAAAAGTAGCAGTTGTGCAATTTTATCGCCAGGAAAAATAGTTATTATATTTTCAGTAGTTTGTGCCATGACTTTTATTTCTCCTTCGTAGTCAGAATCTGTGACTCCTGGCCTAATAGTTAAACCTTTCATAGTGACACTACTTCTTCCCAATAATAGTCCCATCCAACCCTTGGGTAAAGGAACATAGATGTCCGTAGAGAGGGCCTGAGGACCCATTTCAGGAGTTAATACATATCGGGCGGAGGTACTGAGGTCCAGTCCTGCGCTTCCTGGTGTTGCTCTGGAGAGCGAGGATATTGTATGTTTCTGTTTTTGGTTAATGTCTGATTGATCATTTGAGGAGGATACCCAGACATCGGCCCTATTGTTTGTTGGGGCTGGGGAAGGCCCCTGGAGGAGTTTCCCGACAGTGGTGTCCCATCCTTGTTGGCCACTGAGCAACAATCTTGTGCCCAATGTTTTCCCCTATTGCATCTAGGGCATACACCAGGGATCTTCCGACCATCTGGAGGTTTTTGAACAGGGAAGGAAGGACTAGGGTTAGAATTAAAAGATCTACATTCTCTAGCAAAATGACCTGCCTTTCTGCATTTAAAACAAGTCTTTGTTTTCTTTTGATTTTAAACCCCACTTTAGTTAATGCTGCAGCCATAGCAGCACCCTGTATATAAGCAGGCCCAATGTCCGCACAAAGGCGAATATAGCCCTCCAGTGTTCCCCGTTTTCTCCAAGGTCGAATCGCAGCCTGACATGCATTAGTAGCGTTTTCAAAAGCAAGTTGCTTAACTACAATTGTACCGGTGGGTCCATCCAAAATGAGTCTCCCCCACCGCCAGTGACAATCTATCTACAAAATCAGCATATGGTTCATCAGGTCTCTGTCTAATTTTTGAAAGATCCTCAGTTGTGTGTGTATAAGGTAATTTCCTCCAGGCTTGTAATGCCAAATGATGTATTTGAGGATAAGCAACAAAGGGATAAGTTAATTGATCTTGTACAGAAATATATTGTCCTTCCCCAAGCAGCATATGATAATCAACTGGAATATTATGGGTAGCATTCTTTTCTGCTTGTTCAGCAGCCCGTTCATAAAAATTAGACTTCCATATTAAATAATCTCCACCATCTAAACCAGCTCGTGCAATAGACTTCCAATCAGCGGGGGGAATAGCTTCTCCTGTCAACCATAGCAGTAGTACAAGGAGCAGTGGGCCCATATCGAGCACAGGCAGATTTTAAATCTTTCAAAACTTTAAAAGGAAGAGCCCAATGCTCCCTAATAGCTTGTTGAGGATTATTAGGATCAGGTCTTTCTATGACAGAACAACAGAAAATAGGATCTTCTCCTCGTTTTATTGCTCCTTGTACAGCGCGCTGCAAGGGACTGAGCATTTTTACAGATGTAGATTTTTGAGGAAGACAGTCCTTATTAACCTGCAGCTTTTTCACTGACTTATCTATCATAGCCATTAGAAAATCACCCTCGAGATATTTTTTCTCTTCCGTGTTTAAAAGCCTCATCTGTTAAATCGAAATGTTCCTCTTCATCTGATATGTTAAAATTAATCAGTTCCCTAGATTTAGGAAGTGACGGTGTAGAAGCCATTAAGGCAGTTTTATCTTCTGAAGAAGGCTTTTGTTTTTCTGACTTTACATTCAAATCAACACTATCATGAGAAGAATCTAAACATTCTTTGATCAGATTCCACAAACTAAATAACAACAGGAGTATGAGTAGGCCCTTGAGACTCAGAATAATTTTTAAAATCTTCTCCAACTTTCTGCCAGATTTCTATGTCAACAGAGCCGCCATCGGGAAACCAGGGAGATACATCACGGATATGCTGCAAAAACTCAGTTAACTGTGAGGTAGAAACTTTATTACCCCGAGCTTTAAGCATCGAAAGTAAAACCTGAGCAAATAATTCACGCTCCTTTGAGACCTTTTGTCCCATCCTATTTTACTTCTGACTATTGCCTTATGCCTCTATTAGTTTCACTTTTACTCGTGGCCACACATATTTTGCATAAGCGTTCTCTTACCTGCACTTTCTTTTTCTTTTAATTGCCTTCACGCTTCAGGTCCCTGTTCGGGCGCCACTTGCCGAGGACCACACGGAAAAAGAGGCTCTCACCACCCAGGGTCAGAAGGGAAGGGGTAAGGAACTGACATAGCACCGACGAATGGGGTCAGAAGGACCAAGACAACTTGTAAGGCCAACTGGCCCGAGGCAGGGGAACACAATCAGATTCACAGGTTGCATCCTCTGGACCACCCAGTTCCAGAAACTGCCCTGGAGACATTCCGGACCACCCAGTTCCAGGAACTGACCTGGGGACTTTGAACCCAGCCCAGCTTTACCGCCTTTCGAGGGGCAGGACTAACGGTCCCCCAGGATACCCGAAAAGACCACCAAATAAGGAATACCCTGCGCCCTCCCAGATTCACCACACCCCTTTCCCTTCTTCCCCTATAAAATCTTGCCCAACCCTTGCCTGGGCGCGACTTCTCTGGCCCCCTTTCTCTCGGACCAGTGAACCTCGCCCGGGAGCGCTCCCTAATAAAGCTCACTTGAAGCTTTCCTCTGTTTCGCCGTGCCGTTTGTTAAGATCCGACCTTACACAACTGACGGTTGCAAGGCAAATTTTATTGTGCTACAGTGGCAGATTATATAGACTAGAAAAAGGAAGGTTGCCAGACAGTGGTTTACATCATATAAAGACTGTCTCGGCTCAGGGTTAACTTCCCTGGGAGAAAACCGATAAACCCACAATCATCAAAAATAACCTGCACGTGCAGGCGGGGAGACAGCTTTGCTTGTCTCATTTTACATTCTTTCTGATCTCTGGGCCCTGGTGATTTATCTCTCATGGAATGGAACAAGGAGGGGAACAAGTAGGGACAGTCCCTTCGAGCAGCGGCGGCATGCCTGGCACGTCCGCAGCCTGCTCGCAAGGCTGACTGCTTCCCACACATGGGGCTACTTCTGCAGGTGGGGTCAGAATCCTCCTCAGTTTCAGGTGGTCCCCGTGCATATTCTAGGTGATGCTTTTCCTCTGTTCTACTGCTTCAGTTTCACACTCTTCCACTTGTCTTCCGTCTTTCAAAACTATGTTGAAACCTCTTGATTGTTGTGGGCTTATATACTTAAACACTTTGATACCATCATTGTAGTGTCTTGTGAAAATGGAGAAGAGCTGAAAGAAAGGGTTCTCAGTGCATTCTGAATCTGCTATTCTGTGGTCCCAGTGTTTAAACTTCTTGGTCTTCCCCAGTGTCTATCATTGCTTTTAGAAACACAATCTCCTGGTCTACTCATGAAGGAAATGAATACCTCACATCTAAAATGACAAGGAAGGCGGGTTAGATGCTCTAGGGTCTTGTCGTACTCTGCCATTTACTAATAAACCACTACGTGCTACAAATTGTAGGTGCTCATTTATAAAATAAAGGGGGTAACTCTACATGAACTATAGATTTCTCCTACTCTAACATAATTTTCTAAGTTCTTTTTTTAAAATTCTCTACATTATCATTAATTTTAATTAAGAAAACAAAAATCTAACTTTCTCTTTTGAAAATCAAAGAGTAATTCCCATAGTCCTACAATAATGGGATAATTAGTTCTGAAACCTGTCAAGTTTCATGTTTCATACAAAAGGAAAATCATATTAAATAATTTTAAAAAGTTAAACATGGACTTTGTAGCACAAAGACAAGGTCCCCCCAAATGGTGTTCCTTTATTTACTAGAAATGTTCAGTTCTGCATTACAGTTGAAATAAAATAAATATATTATTTTTGAGGTACAAAAATTTCTTATGAAAATCAATTTTTCTTTTCTGTCCATACAAACAAAAGTATGGAATGACATTAGAGGTCAGGTTTATTTGGTAATAGAATGTAGCTTCTTGATATTTTTTATTTTAGGAAAGGAGAATATCAACATGAAAACTTTTTTCAACTTTACTTTTATTTAAAATGAGGCCATATTTTCCTCTTGTAAAAAGAGAGTTCAACTAGAACTGTTAATTTTCTCATCTGTAAAACAAGAGCACTGAATCAGCTGACTACATTCATTCAGAACTCAATTTCTTTATCGTATGATCACTAAGGTTCTCCCTAAATCTAATATACTAAAGTTCTAAGCAAAGGAAAATATAGTACTAACGACATGTTTTGATTTTTATTTCTTAGAGTTCAAGTGTCCACCATTCACCCTGGTCTAAGCTTAAGGAACCATTCACGGGGATACAATGCAGATGGGAGGGGAAAACAGAACCCTCACACAAGCTGTGGCGTGTTGCAATCAGGCTTCCGTTTGAAAAATAATCTTCTCTATAGCTTTCAAGTGATAACTTTGTCCCGGCAATGCTTCTTGTTTCAAACGGATTTTCTCTGGCTCTTCCTGAACACTTTCTGAGGAATCATCGACCTCTGATTTCTGAGGAGGAAGGACTCTCTACTGTCACAGTCGCAGGAAATTCTGATGGACCTGAGTGTCACAAGAAGAAGATAGGAAACCACAGCGTTGTTAAACTAAAGGGCAAAGAAAGAAAACAAGATTGTATAAAACATAACACAAGCCTGATACCGAATATCCAAATATTAGAGGACATTTAACAAAAGTGATCTGAGGTATCATTATTTATAAACGTCTCTCACTGCTCCTTAGTCTAAAACAGGCAATGACTAAGTAAAATTACAGGAACTTATTTTTGCTATGTTACTGCACAGACCTCTGTTGTACATGGTTAGGATTAGTAATGGGAATTGCCCATATTATTTTATTAAGTTTCTTTCACAGAAGCCAAGTGAAGAGCCAAGGTAAACATTTTTTCTCAGATCAACTTTATACTGCAAATAAAAAATTTATTTTCCACCATCAGACAAAAACAATCTGGAAGAAAATGTAGTTTTTTGGAGGAAAATACATCAGTAAAGGGACTGACAAAGAATCAGAAGAATAACCAGAAAGTCAACATATGTAAGCTGTGTATAATAGATGTTACCATTTAAAAACGAGAAATCACATACACATACATAACTAAAACTGACCCATCAAAAATTTCATCTTCTCATCACCCTGAAGCCAAAACTAGGGTAACAGTAATACAATTCTCCTGTCAAGCTTCACTGCCACTGCAATGTTGTTCAATTGGACATTTCCAAACATTTAAAACTTGACCTGGCCACAACCCCGTAAAAGTCTACAGATCATAAAGAAGTGTGCTGGGATTATGTAACTACGCAGAAGACAAGTCACTAGGACATCATTTTGACAACAAGCAGCAAACCTGCAGCATAGGAAAATCTGAACAGGAGAACGAGGTGCACACCCCTCTCTCTGGGCATGCAAGGGCAGGACTGACACCCAGGATGCTCTTCTCTCAACCTCAGCAGTGGTGCCTTTCACAGAGCAACGATGCAGTCTCCCAGAACCGCTGGGAAGGAGAATCTGATACTGACAGTATTAGCTTGCCATGAGGCCATAAGCGAGGAAATGTGTGTGGCCTTGGTGAGAGAGCAGAAGTGTGGGAGATGTTGCTTTATCTTGACTTTCAGATCAGGAAATTTGTACACATAGCCTGCAAACAACATTTCTTGCAAACGTGAACGTTCTTGAGTGTGAGAGCTCCATGTGAGGGGTCAGAAATGGCAGTCAAGTTCTTTTCACTGGGTAACAGGCGATTTGCGGACCGGAGAACAGGCTTCCTTGTTTACAGACATAACCACAAGGCTGCCAGTTGTGTGCCAAATCCACACAACTACACAGTTGCACTGGGAGAGCGACCAAACATACTTTCCATGGATTTATTTCAGAGCGGGAAATGCTTCTTGTAAGGCTCTGTCAGTTTAAAAAGCAAGGAGAATGCCCATCCACCTTTCCCAATTCACGCCTTATGTATCATCAATATGATAGCTACACACGAGCAACTGATTACATACATCACAAGCTTTGATGAATGCAAAGCCCCTAAAAAGATATCAACAAAACAAAGTTAGATCTTGATGTAAATACATCACCAGTTAAACCCAGTTAATACAACTATTTAGTATTATGTACAGTATCCATACAGAATTGTGTATACAAATAAATAAGCTCAAAACAAGGACCTGGAGGGCTCTGCTGCAGAGAAAACTGAACAGAATTCAGCCGACTGGCTTGGTAATTAATAACTGTGAACTGCTGAGAGGCCCCTTCAGTTCCTATGTTCAGGATGGTTGAGATTTCAGTCTCACTTCTTTAAATGGTGATATTAATCGTTCTCTAATTTACCACCCTGTGTGACGAGGATGGACCTGAGATTAAGTGTCTCAGGAAGAAGATAGGAAACCACAAAGTTGCTAAACTCAAGTGCAAAGACTGGGGATTCAACACTATAGTTTATGCAACAGCAATTCACATTACCATTTGCAAAAAAGTAGTCGGTTGTCCAATGGGGATTACAAACATCCATTTAACATGAGCAACTGAACAGATATTTTACACAGTAACTACTTCAAGTACTATTTAAAATCAATTCTCTTTGTTTTCTTAAGCAATTGTTAATCCCCAATTTCGTGAATACTACCAAGTCAGTCGCTTGAAACTCATCTAGAGCAATCTATTTCACTTAGCAAGCCTAAAGCTATAGTTCAACCATTTTATTTACTGTTATGTGACAAAAATTACTATGAACAGCTATCCCCTGGATAAGTAATCAGCTAAAGCTAGTTTGACTCACTAAATCTGATTTACTGAGTTAATAAGCCTGTTGATTTAGAATAGGTCTAATGCATATTTCTCATCCATTCTGCATTAAACTATTTCCCATGCCTAAAATGTCTTTTTTCCCATTCGTACATATCCGAATTCCTACTTCTGTGCTGTAGGGCTTCGCACAACTACACCTGCCTTTAGTGAAACTTTCCTCACCTGCACAATCGGAGATAATTTTAGTCTCCTCAAGACTCCCAAGGGGTTACCTGTGTTGTGACACTTGAGAAACAACTTGAAGCTCCCAATTGCATTTGGTTTTTCTTCCTTAGAGTGTTCATTAGGCAGAAGCCATGTGTGAGTTATATTTTTTCCTCTATAGAAAGCACCAGAGACCACCCACATAATAGCAGTTCCAAAATAAAGGATTCTGAACGACTGAAAAAGACAGGGAATCCAAGCACGTTACCTGCTGCTTTTTGCACGTTCTGCAGTACGCCACGGCCAGAAACCAGACACAACAGGTGGTAGACGTTCAGGACCATAACATTCCTTACCAGCAGAGTGTTTCCTTCCATTACTTACAGGTTGCTTTGCGGCCAAGCCTATGTTTGACAAAGCACGAAAAGAAGGAATCAAGATGCACCAAAGGTCTACAGAGCAACTGTCACACATGTACACTTCGAAAGGAATCAAACAGGCACTTGACAATGATGCCAAGGCCATTAAAAAAAAGAGGATCGTTTTGTACAAAGGTTTTACATAAGCCAGCATTTTTAAAAAATGTAAGTTCTCTACAGTAACAAGTTATTTTAACTAAAACAGAAGTATTGTGATGTGCAGAAATGTAAAAATAAATTTTTAAAATAATCCCAAAGTATGATACATTTTATATATTATGCAGAAACACTCAAGTTTACTGAATCTTAGAACACCTTTGGCATTTCTGAATCTCAAGGACACAGAAACACAGATATACCCATGACTTCGGCCAAACAGAGTCTTCAGAATTAGACCAAAATTTCAATTTAAGATGAATTTTTCTATGTAAAAACAATAAGAGTTGTAAGGCTGCAAGTTGCTGGGTGGTAGGTGAGTCAATGTTACTCTCCGATAAGCCTGTCAACCTTCACTGCTCCTTTGATTTCATATAGAAAATACACAAAAAATACAAATGAAACCCACGGGATAAAAGATGAAGTGTGGAGACTTATCCTATATTTCAGTAGTAAAGAGGCAAGTATCTTTATATGAAATATTTGGTTGCAAAAACTAGACCTACATGTTAATATTTTATTTAGAACAAGCCACATATTAAAATTCACATTTAAATATTTAATTTGAATTTACTGAAAACAAACATCATAGGTTAAAAGGGTTATATTTATCTTCAAAGCTACTATATTTTGTTATTTTATTTATTTATTTTAATAGATCTTTATTGGAGTATAATCGCTTCACAATTCTGTGTTAGTTTCTGTTACACAACAAAGCGAATCAGCCATATGCATACACATGTCCCCATATCCCCTCCCTCTTGAGCCTCCCTCCCACCCTCCCTATCCCACCCCTCTAGGTCATCGCAAAGCACCGAGCTGATCTCCCTGTGCTATGCTGTTGCTTTCTACTATATTTTAGCAGCATTAGGATGCAGGGTAAAATGGAGTGTATGTGGTAATATAGGACAAATATTTCATAGAGTGTAGCTTATTGATAATCACCACACGATCCTGTGTGATTTACATGCCTCTTAAAAATATATAGGAGCTCAGTTCATTTTGTGCTATTTTATTGTGTTTTTTAACTTAATTACCGTCAAAAAAAATGTTTGTATGCATGTGGTTTGTATGTGTATACCCTTCCTTTACTTTCAGAAACGAATGCAAATACATTTGTATTAAAATTTTTTTTAATTACACTTTTCTTGTTAGGAGATAAAAAAAATTTCTAATAAAAGTTCCCATCTTTTTTTTAGGCATACATAATTACAATATAAATGTGACACAATTCAAACCATTATTTCACCCCTACACTCACCTGGACCTAGGTATATAGCCAGATACTGATTTGGCTTACCTCTATGTCTCCAAATAACTGAGGCAAATACAAAAAAAAAGCCCAAGAAATAAAATTACTCTTAAAATAGCTCAATGAGTTTGTATATTTCAGTTACATTTCCACTTTGTTTAATCATGCTAAATAAAAAAAAAGTTTAACTGTTTTCTTCTCATTCCATGATGCCCTATTATATACCGCCAGGTACTAATTTTACAGAATTCCTAATATACATGCTTTGTTTGTATATATTTCCATTTCTAATATCATAGCAAAAGTCAACTTAGCTATTTTAAGAATACTTTACACATGATATAAATTTTTAATAATAATATCTAATCAGTGTGATACCACAAATCTTAACTTCTTTGTATGTACTATTTCATTATTAAAATATCACTCTCTTGAAATAACAATCGGCAGACGATCATAAGGTTTTTTTTGACTTCATAAACACTCTTAAGAACTTCTATTTAATACGCTATTGTCCAAGCAAGTTGATTAATAGAGAATCAAAAACATTGGGCTTCCCTGGTGGCGCAGCGGTTGAGAGTCCGCCTGCCGATGCTAGGGGACACGGGTTCGTGCCCCGGTCCGGGAAAATCCCACATGCCGCGGAGCGGCTGGGCCCGTGGGCCATGGCCGCTGAGCCTGCGCATCCGGAGCCTGTGCTCCGCAACGGGAGTAGGCCACAACAGTGAGAGGCCCGCGTACCGCAAGAAACAAAAACAAAAACAAAAATACATCTTTAAGTAGAAAAAAAAAAAGTTGTATTTATGAAGATGTTTACAATAGTTTATTTTAGGTTATTTCCAGTTTTTCACCAATTTAAAAAATTGACCAACTCAATTAAAACCTTGTGACTACAATGTTAAAAAGTATAACTATGAATCATAGAATTTAAATGTAGTATGAAAAGACAAGAATGGCAAATTATATTGAAGCTATGGGGAATTATGTTTATAGACAGCAGGAAGAGAAAAGAAAAATGTAAATATTGCTTGATAGGACAATGGGATTAGAGGTGATCTTTTAAATTTTTCATTTTTACGCTAATACAATACCTTTATAAAACCCCCAAATCTTCAAACAACACATTTAAAAAAGATTGTGGTAAACTACACAAAACAGAAAATTTATCATTTTAACCATTTTAAAGTGGACCGTTCAGTGATATTAAGTCAACAAATTTTTAAAACTTTCAGAGGGCACCTGAATAAAAGATGTGTTGTCCATTGGTGATTTTAATGTATCTGGTATATAACTAAAGTCACCACAAAACTCTTTCTGGGAAATTGGCAGATCATAAACATAAAACATTTATTTTGCTTTATATTCAACCTTATTGTTCTGCTGTTTCAAAATTCAAAGTTACTCACAAGAAAGAGTCAGTTTCATATTAGATTTGGTTTCACAAATGCTGCTCCTGCTATTCATTCTTATCACCAACAAAAAAAGACAATTTGTGACTAACCATAATATGTTCCAGAAAATAAGTTAAGGTCTCTTAGAAACAATACAAACGTTATCAGTAGAAGTGAATTCTAGGAAATTTATATATTCAGGAGAATGTGAAACTTACACCACTGATTGTTAAAGGCTTTTAAAAGCTTTTCATTACAATTACATTTCGTAACAAAATAATAGGCTTAGTTGTAAAATCCTGGGTTAACTGCCATTTGGAAAATTAAATATACATTACAGTAAACATTTAGAAAATGGTTTTCTAAAATGTTCAATCTAGGTAAATAAACTTGTCTGTAGAAGTCTTTTATAAGGATCATACATATTTCAAGTTTTTTTTAATCATTCAGAGAAACAAGATATTACCTGATTCAAAAATTTAGGTAAGCATTTCTAAGAAAGAAGCAGGAAACAATGGGAAGGTTGGAACTGAGAAGAAATTTTGTTTCTTGTAGCGCAAAAGGTAATTCTGCATTTAAAAAAAAATCATTCCTCAAAAGCACCACTACTAAAATTATCATCAAAGTGCACCCCAAATTTCAATTGCAAAGTGTCAGAAGTAATTATCAACCAGGAAATATTTTCAAAATAACGAAGTTTTTATGAGATCCAAACAATAATGTTGGTTAATATTAACATCTCTTTAAATTCATTTATTATATCTATATTCTATAAATTCTCATAAGTCTCAAAATAATCATAGGCTTCCTAATATGCATGTGGTTAATATTGGCTGCTTTAATTTTAGCACACCAGAAAACATAAGGGGTATAAGTTCAGAAAGAGTTACCAACTCTAATAGTAGCTTTTCCTTTTCGATCACTTCCCCAAATTAAGAGTTCTCTTTTTCTGTCTAGCAGCTTTGGATTGTTCCTTCACGATGGAGAAGTTAGCCACTGGTACTGAGACAGAAATGATAAATATGCCATTTAAGTTTCAGGTAATTTAGGAGGGTTTGATCTTCA
Source organism: Pseudorca crassidens (assembly GCF_039906515.1). Taxonomy (NCBI): domain Eukaryota; kingdom Metazoa; phylum Chordata; class Mammalia; order Artiodactyla; family Delphinidae; genus Pseudorca; species Pseudorca crassidens. Next base: position 35,526,707 of record NC_090313.1, on the reverse strand, counting down.
TTGGAAATTAAGATACTTTAAGTTAATAAAAGGTTTTCAATCTGCATTTCTGGGAACCTAAATTAAAGCATCACACAACATTTTCAAAAACAGAAAAGCCATTTCATTTGACTGACAACTTAGTTTTAAGATGGCAGAAAGTACCTTGATAATTTTCTTTTAAGAAAGAAAGAAAAACAAGCCATTAAAGAGAAATTCTTCCGAGAGAACTGAAACGTGTGATATACCTCTGACTTGGCACTCCTTCCATCTGGAGAACTTTTTTGATAACTGCTTTCATCACACAATGATCTAAAGTAAAATAAATTGAAGTTAGAGTCATTAGTTCCCAATGAGTGGCTATTTCCATTTAAAACCAAAAGCCAACTAATTATTGCTTTTCCCATAAATTTAAATATGAAATCTACATTATGTAATTATACACTTATCTCCCCCTTTGTGTATTCTAGTTTTCTTCCTCAGAAACCTAAGATGCCATCTTGCAGACTGCCTCCAGTGGCTACTATTTTGGCAGCAGCAATGGTCAGCTTTAAACATTTTGCATCTAAAGTGGCTTTGGATACCTTTGGATAGAAAGTACAGTCTGAGCACTGTCCAGACACTTAGATACCTAAAGGGCATCTAAGATAACAAACCAAAGTCCTGATATTCCCTCAAAAGCTGCTCCTCCCATCAGCTCCCCTTTTCTAAGTGATACCACCCAGTTGCACACATAGTCATCAACGACTTGTCTCCTTGTTACTATTCCCTTCATACCCCACATCTAATCTATCGGCAAGCCTTGTTAGCTACACCCTCAAAACACAACCTGAATTCAACCACTTTTCACTTGCTCCAAACTTCCAGCCTAAACTAAGCCATAGACATCTCTTTTTTGGACCACTGTGATAGTCTCCTAACTGCTCTCCCTGTTTCTCTTCTTTATCCTCCCAAGTCCATCCTCTATACCAGGTTCCCTTATTCAGATACTATTTGGATCATGCCGTTTACAAGTTGAAAACGCTCTACTCATTTAGAATAATCCAAATCTTTACTCTGGCCTTCAAGACTTTACAAGATCAGACCCCTGGCTAGCTCCTTGACCTCATGTCATACCACATCTTCTGCACTCAGTCCTCTGACCATGTTGGTCTCCTTGCTTTTCCTTAAACACTCCACCCACCTACCTGCCTGCATACTCATTGCCTCCTTGCTTTTCCTTAAATACTCCACCCACCTATATGCCTGCATACTCATGGGCTCCTTGTCCTGGAATGTGCTTACCCCAGATCTTCCATGGCTTGCTCCTCTCTTCATTCAGGTCTCCGTTCAAATGCCACTTCTCCAGTGAAGCTGTCCCCTAACAAACCTGTCCAATGGAGTCCTACCTGCCCCTGCTCACTCTCTTTACATTAAGATATTTTTGCACCTCCTACTATCTAAAATTATATTACTTATCTGTTTACTCATTTCTATCTGAACTCCTTCCCTAGAATGTAAGCTCCATGAGGGCAAGACTTTTGTGTGTCTGGTTCACTGCTTTATCCCTAGTGCCTAAACACATATCTGGCACACAATAGGTATTAAAATAATTACTTGTGAAACTGACAAATGAATAAAGTACTCCTTGCAAGAATTCAGAGGTCGCACAAGAAGGAAACAATGCTCTTGGTGGAAGCAGGCTTAGTATCTAGGTTCACCTCTTTCTGAGTAGTGTTGAGAACAATTTACAAGTATAACTCACTTTAATTGGTAAATTATCTGCTAAAAACATAAGGGACGTACAACATTAGAAAAGTGCCGTTTTTTGTTTTTTGGGGGTTTTTTTGGGGGGGTACGCGGGCCTCTCACTGTTGTGGCCTCTCCCGTTGCGGAGCAACAGGCTCCGGACGCGCAGGCTCAGCGGCCATGGCTCACAGCACAGCTGCTCCGCGGCATGTGGGATCTTCCCGGACCGGGGCACGAACCCGTGTCCCCTGCATCGGCAGGCGGACTCTCAACCACTGCGCCACCAGGGAAGCCCGAAAGTACCGTTTTCTAGGGTACAAATAATGACAGAGAATAGAGAATACATACTAAGAACCTTTCATCAAAGTATGACGGTCAAGAACTCTCGCGGTAAAACGTCAGACAAAAACCAGAACAAATGATCATGACTTCTAGTAGTTCTGAGGCTGAACAACCTACTCATTCAAACAAAAGGGATCATCACAAAAGCACAGGTATTAAAAACTATTACATGAAAGGAAACTATCATGAGTCATTTATTTAAGTGTTGTGTGGACCATCACATTAAAATAACTGGAGTCTTTCAACACCCCGTGACATACAAAAATAGCAAGTCAGACATATGGATCTGACAGGATATGATACAACCCCTACAAACTCTCACTACAGAAGAATGGACACACGGTGTCATTAACCAACTAGCCAAATGAATACAAGCAGCCAGTAAACCTCACCAGTAATTCGAATGAATACAAAATAAAACAAAATGTGGTTATTGTCCTATCAGATTAAGCCACGATTCTGTAAGAAAAGTCTTCAAAATGTCTATACCCTTTTGATGCAACAACTCTCTTTCTAAGAATTTAACCAAAAGAAATAGTCAGAGATATAGGTAAGGATATATATCAGAGTACTTTTTGTAACTGAAAAACTGGACATACCTTTTATAGAAGATTGGATAAGCTATGTGTACTGTGGCATATTCATATAACGGAACACTGAACAGTCACAAAACATGATGCAAATTGACTGACTTGCTAAGATGGTCATACTAAATTAACTGAAAAAAGGTATAAAATTTGGAGTAATCCCACTTGCATAAAAAAGGGAGAGGTACTCATTTTTGTAGTCTTTCAGTTTTTTAAAAGTGCTACCAGCCAGTGTTTGTGAGAGGCAGGCTTCACATCCACTCTTGGGGTGGACTACAAATTGGCATAGGCTTTCTGGGTGGTGATTCGGCAATGTGTATCAACAGTGTTAAAAATATGTCACACTTAGTCATTCCACGTGTAGTACCTTATTCTACACAAGTAAGCCCGATGGACACAGAGGCGTATATACAACGTATTCACATTGCTTGTGACAGGGAAAAGCAAACTGTCTAAATATAATTGCAAAGAATTGATTAAACTATGGGACATCAATATGATGGAGTATTACATGATACCTTAAGTGAAAAAAGCAGGAATATGAAATAGCAAGTATACTACAATTCTATTTTAGTAATCCCTAAGTGTATAAATATATTTATATATATAAAAAAAAAGGCCTGAAAATATATACACCAAAATGAACAGTGCTTATGTCTGGGTATTAAGCTTATAGGTAATTGTTCTCTTGTTACTGTGTATTTTCTGTAAAGAATACATGCAACTCTTAGAGAAAGTTTAAAAGCAACATAAAAGCTATCAGAAAAATGAGGCTCTGAAAAAAATCCTATCACAACAGTATCATGCCAAAAGCTAAGCATATATTATATTAAAAACTCAATATCTTCAATTTTAGAATGTACCTCCAAGCCATAAATCCTCACTAAGAGATTCTGCAAAAGCACGAACCCAGGTCACCAATGAGCTTGTTGCAGTTCAGAGTGATGCGCCTCCAACCAGGCATACAGTCAAGATCAGGTCTCCTGGAACGAAGCCTCTCTGCCCAGGTTTCTTCATGCCTTCTGATAGTCTGATACTTCAAAGCTTTAATGGGACAAAATTAAGATGCTTCAATAAGGAAACAGGGTGTGCCTACTGAGTATGGCTCATTATGTCAGAGATTTACACACACACGTATCAAGCATATGTGCCAGGAGCATCAAGCTGAGAAATTAAACAGTCAGTTCTGCTTTACGAGTCCAGTGACCCACATTCTAGTCGGTCAGGGATTAGATTCCAGCCACTGGATGACCTGTTTTTGAACAGTTATGTAAAGTTGGACAACTCAATTACAGTCTGAGAATTATTTTCCTTATCTTCTAAGTCAGGGAATTGGTTCTAAATTCTATCATTGCTGAGGCTCTAAATTGCATCATTCTGTCCTCCAAAGGTCTCCAAACACCTGACTGGGCAACCCATAAGAAAACTTTTTAATATGCATCTTATTTTTTAACAAATTATATACACAAAGTTCTATACATTTAACTTACATACATTATAAACTACACAGATAGTTTTTCATGATACAAAGCTAAATAGGTTCTAATATTTTGTTGCCCTAACTCCTAAGGCATTATTTTATTTTATTTATTTTGAAAAAATATTTAGTTATTTGTTTGTTTGGCTGTGCCGGGCCTTTAGCTGCGGCCTGCCGGATCTTTCACTTATTGCATGTGGGATCTAGTTCCTTGAGCAGGGATCGAACCGACGTCCCCTGCACTGGGAGCGCAGAGTGCTAACTGCTGGACAGTCAGGGAATTCCCAGGCATTATTTTAAAAACTATATTCACAAAATGGATCTCACATGCTACCTAGGGTATGCACACAAACTTCAGAGACCTGGACTATGCACAGCCAGTCTGATGTGCCGTGGGAAAATAATGGTTTGACATTTAACCACAAGTCTTGTCTTAAAGACTTTCAATTCTTTATATTCATAAAATAGATTCTGGTACCAGGGAATACTGACTTTAAATGAGAAAAGTCTTGTTACATTCTTGAAAAAATAAAAGACTCAAAGTGCCTTTGACACTCTAAAAGGAAAATCATTAGTGTCATTTTCCTATTAACAATAGCTTATAAGAGCTCCAAGCAGAAATAACAGCAATCACTTACACAGTGCTTAGTATGTGCCAAGCACTATTTATACAAATGAGTTCACTTAAACCTAAATGAGGCCTAGAGGTTAAGTGATTTGTCCATGATCACTAGCTATGAAAAGGGAGAAAGGGAATTTGAACCCAGGCCATTTGGCTTCGGCACCCAAGTTCTTGACTGTTTTCTCCCCCAGGGGTCAGTGGACTTGCCCTGTAGAGGCTCAAAGAATTCTTCAATTTTTAAAATCTAAATTTAAACATTTCCAGCTTTGTGGGCTATACAGTTTCTGTTGCAACTACTCAACCCCACTGGTGTAGGCTGAAAGTAGCCATAGCTACCATGTAAACAATGGGTGCGACTATGTTCCAAAAAAACTTTCTTTACAAAATCAGGTGGCAGGCTGGATCTGGCCCACCAGCCATAGTTTACCTATCCCTGATCTGCACCAGCAAACTACTAAAAAGGCTTCATGCCAAATTATTAAATAATTTAGGCCTAAATACAGTAATTATAACCACTGTAAACTTGTTAAGGCATTAGTTGAAAAATTGTATTTACAAGTTGCTGATGTAGTAATTTTTATTAGTTTATAAACTACAGCAGCTAATAGACACTTGATTCATTTAAATCTTGAAGACTATAATGGCATAGTTTCTGCACAGCATCACAATCAGTGTTTTCAGTAACTAAAAATACATAAAAGTATTATTATGTATTGTATATTAAATCTCTTATTTCTAAAATTAACTGGACTATCTTAACTAAATGGTAGAATCCCAAACTGACAAATGGTCATATTCTTTCAACAAAATGAAAGATGCACTCACAGGTATCAAAAGACAAAAATTAACTGCCATCTGTGTCAACATATTAATGTGCTTCAATCACATATGTTTTCAGGAAAGTTTAAACATAAAATCACCTTTAAGATCTTGGCCACGTAATCTGCTCCCTGCCATGTCAGATTACAGCCCGTGAAGTTTACTGTCTTAAGAGTGATAGAGTTCTTTATACCTTGACAAAAAACTACAAGGAAAAAAGAAAAAACCACACACACAATAAGATGAAGAGCCTATACATTTGTCAATCTTGACTTATTTGTTTTTCTTGAGTCAATTGGAGGTTTACAGCCACATTTTTAAAATCATTAACAACAATCTTCCCAAACAGGTAATTGATGAACTGATGTGTTCTAAAACTTGTCAGTAACAAAGTCTTATTCCAGTTTACAGCAACACTTTAATTCTATTTAGGTACTAAAACTGAATACAGTGAATACTGCAAACTTTATTGCCAACCACTCAGTAAAGTACGACATACTTTTGAGACAGAGGAAAAAGAAGAGAAACCTAAAAAGCATAAGACTCTTCCGATTTTCAGTTCCAATGATACATGCCAATCTTGATGATCAATCAGCGACTTAAATGTCCACTATAAACCCAGTATTTTATTAGCTGCTATGCAGTATACTAGAGCAATAGAAGAGAGAGAACCTGAAACCCTCTGTTCCCTCAAACTGAAAGGCAGGCTTCCTGACCCCTCCAGACCACTACTGGACATAGGGCACGCACGCTAATGTTTCAGGACCCCAATGAAGAGTCACCTGTTTTGTGATTACTTCCATGACACACCCTCACCACCGCTGAATTTGCTGCTCCTACAGGACGTTACATATATTTCCTATTTGAACACATACCACAGTGCATTATAATTATGACTGCATATAGACGTTCTAACAATTTAAAGAGAATGATGACTTTTTTGCTCTTTACGTCTTGCTATTTCCCTTCCCATACTATTTCTTGAAGAGAAACCATAAAAATATAAACACACACAAAAAACAGAAAATATAGAAAACGCGTGGTTTGTGGCTTAACACAAACTTAAGTAAGATTAATTCTGACAGTATCCAGCATGACAAACTTCCGTGGTACAAATGAGAATGGACCAAGGTTTGAGCAGGTACAGGAGACAATCCACGCATGAACACCACCAAGAAAAGGTAGACAGGAAAATGTAGACAGACATGGTGTGTAGGAAATCACGAGACCAGTCCGATGGGAAGAGACTTAAACAAGACTGAAACTCACTTTCTAAACCTCCATCTCCAACTGGACAATTCACAAGACACAGGTGCACCAAAGTGGCCAAATATTCAATCCCTTTAATGGGGAGGAACAGTTTAAAATTTTATTGGTTTAGTTTGCCCCAAAAGCAACTATCAAAGGTTGGCAGGACACAATGAAGGCTTACCTTTGTTAACACAGTTAAGTCTCTCTCTCTCAGAACTAGCCCACTTAGCTCCAGGTTCCTTAGCGCACCCGACGCACTTACACAGCATTTATGAGCTCTACAAATTGGAAGGTCACATCTTTATTTCTTATCGCAGGAACACGACTTCTGTAAACTTCATTTCTGTCACAACCTAAAGCAAAATATTATAAAATGAGTGATTTAAACCATACATTTTATCATCATTAAAAAGCACCTAAGTGAAAAGAAAAAAAGCATCTGCTCTGTGCTAAGGATTAGAAACGACTCCTGCCCTTAAAGCCTTCATTCAGGAGGAAGATGGATAATCTCAAAATTTCAATCACATGAGATAAATAAACATAACCTTTATGCACAGAGGTGCCTATGGAGGCAAAAAGTTATATCTAAGTGACGGCTTCATGATAACCCTGAAGTGGAATCTAGAAAGATGAGGCTATGCAGAGTTGGAGTAGGAGGTGCATTAACGGCAGAGGGAACATCTGTGAAAAGACACTCAAGCCTGACTCCTGCCGGGCACTGTAAATACTGCAGGTGGCGATGACTAAAGACCAGGGGTCCAAGTGTGAGGAGAGACACAAAGGAAAATAGAGATGCTGGCCGAAGCAAGCCTGGGAGAGAGCGTGACTTGAATCCCACAGGTGATGAGGCCTGGGACTACCACTGGCTGAGTAAGGGTGCCTCCGCTGATTAGAATAAGGCGACCCGCTGCTGAAGGACCAGTTAGATACAGGGAGTGATCACAAAAAGCTCCCCTTCCTCAGGGCCAAAGAGCCCCAGGACGGGGCTTCCCTGGTGGCGCAGTGGTTGAGAGTCCGCCTGCCGATGCAGGGGACACGGGTTCGTGCCCCGGTCCGGGAAGATCCCACATGCCGCGGAGCGGCTGGGCCCGTGAGCCATGGCCGCTGAGCCTGCGTGTCCGGTGAGGCTTGGCCCAGCACAGTTCAGACTACACACCTCTGGGCAGGGCAAACGCTGGGCGGCTAGTATGCACTAACTCTGTGTGGGCAAGCCATTAGCAGCATTATGTGAAGCATAGCTTTTTATGTTACAAGATCACTCAACACGAGTAGGCAGATGAACTTAGAGGAGCTGAGCCCAGGAGCCGCAAAACCACCCAGGAGTTTCTGCCATAGTCTGGGCAAAATGTAATATGGATGCAGAAGCAAATTTAAGAGGAGGCCAAAATCTACAAGCTAGCCCCACTGGATGCAAGACATAAAGGAATTTCAGTGAAGGAACTCTGAAGAGAATGGGCTCAACAATAAATTTTTCTTACATTCAATGTAAACTATGTGGCAAAATTAAGTACAGTGGCCTTTAAGTTCCCTTCCAGCTCTAATTTCTTTTGATTTCTAACTTATTACTCTGCTTAAGTAAAGTCCCTTCAGAGGTACAGAACAGTTCTTACACCTGAATGGGATGCAAAGAATAATCTGACTTCTGTTCACCAGGGGATGAATTGAACTGTCCTTGCAGGAGAGATAACAGATGGTGTGAACCCCAGATCCTAGAAAAGGGCCAGGCACACGAGAAGACTCAGCTTTTCGAAAACAAATGAATAATCATTTCCTTTCCTAGATCTTCACACCCTTCCTCTGCTGGCTACTTTCTCTCAGCTTATAAACATCCTCAAATATACCCACTTAAAAATCTCTCAGACCTATGATACTTTGGATATTCTTGTGGATAACCTAAATCTCTCCCATGCCTTCAAACACCTGTCCTTCCAAAAAGCCCAGATCTATATCTTGGGCCCAGACCTGGCCCCTCTACCAGGCCCCTCTAAAGCACTGAAGATGAAGTAAGATTCTCTCCCCACCCCCAATCCCTTCCTACTGTGCTCTGTATCTCACAAAAAGATGCAGCTGTAAACTGTCACCCACGCTTGCTGCCCTCCCTTTTCTAACTGGTCACCAGGCCTCACCCATTCTCTCTCAGATTTGAAAAATCCAGTCCCACCTTTTATAACTTAAGTGGGACCCTTTGATTACAATTCACGCTGCACCCAATCAACTGCCTTCCACATGGAGGTCCCAGTGAGCCTCTAAACCAGAAGTCCATCTCACTGTTCTTTGGTGTTTCCCACAGCCTTCAGGATAAACATCCAAACTTCTGACATGACAAACAAGGCCCCTTTCTGTGGGGCCCCACTAGCTTTCCAGTATCAACTCTCATTGCTTTCCCAAACCCTGAGTTCCAGTCCTGTACCTGAGTTTTGCCATATTTTTTTATATTTCTCAAACTTTGACACACACTGCTCCCTCCTGCCACCCCAGGAGCTTCTACATACCCTTAGAAAGGATGGCACCTCCTCCAAGAAGCCTACCCTGAACTTTCCCTTCCAAGATTCTGTGCTCTGCAAAGGGGAAAGATGGCGGGGAGGGATACATTAGGAGTTTGGGATTAACATATACACACGACAATATATAAAATAGATAATCAACAAGGACCTACTGCATAGCACAGGGAACTCTACTCTGTATCCTGTAACAACCTGTACGGGAAAAGAATCTGAAAAAGAATGGATATATGTATAACAGAATCACTTTGCTGTACACCTGAAACTAACACAATATTGTAAATCAACTATGCTCCAATATAAAATAATAATTAAATTAAAGAAAAAAGAGATTCTGTGCTCTGTAGCACCAGAACTCACTTCTTCCAGAGCACTGACTACTGTGCTTGTGTTTACTTGCCGCCCAGTAGAAGGGTAGAGTACTTAGGGGAGAATCATCCTCTCCAGCATCCCTTCGTTCTGACAACTCATTTAAGTGCCAGGATACTTTACACACATAACCTGCTTAATTAATTCTAAGAACCCACAGAAAGAGTGTTTTTTAATGTCATTTTACACGTGTGGGGATTGTAGTGCAAAAGAGACCTGCCCAGGCCACAGAGAGCATAAACTCTGGAATTCAAACCCTAAGCTGCCTTCACACCGGTGCTGTTTCCACTATAGGATAGGACTATCGAAAAAAAATTTTTTTTTCCTGAGCCCTGTTTTAATGAAAAGGAAATGAAGCTGGGATATATCAATTTCCTAATCGCTTTGGCGTGTAGCAGGCAAAGTCATTCAACAGACCAGGTAACATCTGTGGAACAATGAACGATGCTCCAAACTGTGCTAAGTGTTCTACATTGTAGAGTGTACAAGCATTAACAGAGTGTAACCTTTTAACAGTCATACAGAGTGAGTCCAGTTAAGCCCATGCTACAGATGAGAACACTGAGACCTAGAAGCCTTAAGGCACTCGGCCGGGGTCACCGAGCCGGCAGGAGTCCTAGGCCGCACGCCCCGTCTAGTGCACGCACACCCGGGCACTGGGCACCGGTTCTAGTGCCCACCCTCCACCTTGTACCATCTAAAACTCCGCTTCGCAGCGCCCACATGAGGGCCCCTGGAAGCGTAAAGTACAAACCCGTCTCGCCAAGGCATGGCTGGAAGAAGCTCTGGATACAGATCGGGGGCAGAGAGTGCTCAGGGGCGGCACCCAGTCCACCCCGCGCAGGCGGTGGGCGTTGAAGTCCAGCAGGCCCTCCCACAGGGAGTCGCCCACAGCGGGCAGAGGCACCGAATCCTGCAATGCGCACAGGTCCTCACAGAGCCAGAAGAAAGTCGGCCGCGCTGTCGTGGCGCAGCTTCACTCAGTGATGATGGGCCGAGCGCGGCCTCGGGGACACTGGCTGCAGACACGATGCCCACACACGCCTGGAAGCCCTGGCTGGCCTCCCGGCCCCTCGGGCGGCCATCGCAGTCCAGGGAGTGGTAATAAGGATCAAAGTGGTAAAGGTCCTGCATTCTTCTTCTTGCATTATTTCAAAACCTGCATCGCTGGCGTCAGGCAGTCCGGTAACTGGGTCCGGCGGACCGGTAATTGGGTTCATTTGCCTCTGCGTTATCTGCCTGCCATCTGCTTCCTGAAATGCAAACAGCTACACAGGGTGATTTGCTACAAGACAGTGCAGGGAGCTTAAGCACAAGATGCAGGATGTAATTTACATTGACAGCTAGGGAGTGATAGGAACAGGATGTAATTTAGTTTTGTGAAACACACATCTAGTTACAGACACTACAGATTAGTAACAGTTTAAATAAAACTAGGATTGATTAACCCTTTCAGGCCAGTTTATGTGTCTTCTCTAGCCTGTTCACTGTCCCCTTTACTTTCCTTGTTTTCAGGAGAGGAAAAACTTCATTTCTATTTTTGCTGCAACACTATTATGCTTAGTGAAATAAGTCAAACAGAGAAAGACAAATACGGTATGTTATCACTCGCATGTGGAATCTAAAAAATAAACAATAAATGTAACAGAAAGGAAATGAACGCACAGATGTAGACATCAAAGCAGTGATTACCAGTGGGTAGAGGGAAGGGGGGAGGGGCAAGATAGGGGTAGGGGAGGGGATGAAGAGGCACAAACTACTATGCATAAAATAAATAAGCTATAAGGGTAGCCAATGTTTTATAATAACTTTAAATGGAGTATAATCTATAAAAATAGTGAATCACTGTGTTCTAATATATTGTTATTACAATATAATACTGTAAATCAACTATACTTCAATTTAAAAAATGATCACCACAGTATGTCTAGTTAACATCCATTACCATACATGGTAGAAATCTTTTTTTCTTGTGATGAGGACTTTTAAGATCTACTCTCTTAGCAAATTTTAAAAATGCAATACGGTATTATTAACTATAGTCACATCCCCAGGACTTATTTATTTTATCACCTGCAGTTTGTACACATTGACCACCTTTACCCATTTCACCCACCCTCCACCCCCTGCCTCTATGAGCTTTTTTTAAAATTCCATATAAAGTGAGATCATACAGGACTTTTCTTTCTCTGCCTGACATATTTTACCTAGCATAACACCCTCACGGTCCATTCATGCTGTCACAAATGGCAGGATTTGCTTCTTTCTCATGGCTGAATTATATATATATATATATATATATATATATATATATATATATATATATATATATATATATATATAATTTGGCATATATATATGCCAAATGTCCTTTATCCATCGATGAACACAGGGGTTTGCAAGTGTTGGCTACTGTAAATAATGCTGCAATGAATATGGGGGTACAGATTTCATTTTGAATTAAGAGTTTCTGTTTCCTTCATACAAATACCAAGTAGTGGAATTGCTGGATCGTATGATAGTTCTATTTTTAATTTTTTGAGGACCTCCATACTGTTTTCCATACTGGCTGCAACAATTTACATTCCTACCAACAGTGTCCGAGGCTTCCCTTTTCTCCACACCCTTGCCAACACTTGTTAGTTCCTGTCTTTTTTTTTTTTTACATCTTTATTGGAGTATAATTGCTTTACAATGGTGTGTTAGTTTCTGCTTTATAACAAAGTGAATCAGTTATACATATACATATGTTCCCATACCTCTTCCTTCTTGAGTCTCCCACCCTCCCACCCTCCCTATCCCACCCCTCTAGGTGGTCACAAAGCACGGAGCTGATCTCCCTGTGCTATGCGGCTGCACGAATTTGCGTGTCATCCTTGTGCAGGGGCCATGCTAATCTTCTCTGTGTCGTTCCAATTTTAGTATATGTGCTGCCAAAGCGAGCACGTTCCCGTCTTTTTGATAGTAGCCATTCCAACAGGAATGAGGTGACACCTCTTTGTGGTTTGATTTCTCTGCTGATTAGTGATTTTAGGTGCGTTTTTAACTATCTGCTGGCCATCTCTGTATCTTCTTTGTAAAAATGTCTATTCAGATCCTCTGCCCATTTTTTAGTTGGATATTTTTTCTATTTTTTTTGTATGAGTTCTTCATATAATTTGAATACTAACCCCTTATAGGATATATGATTTGAAAAATTTTCTCCCATTCGGTAGGTTGCCTTTTCATTTTGTTGTTGGTTTCCTTTGTTGTGCTTTTTAGTTGGATGTAGCCCCACTTTATTTTTGCTTTTGTTGCCTTTACTTGGATCAACGTCTTTGCATAAGTTCTGGAAACAACTCTTTCATAGTTTCCATGGATCGTTTTTAGGGGAGAGGGTGAGTTGAGATGAACTACTAGTGAAAGGAGGGTCAATGGGTCGAACTATAGCTTCTGTTACTGTAGGTGGCCTCAAGGCCACAACTGATAGTCATTGTCTCCCTCCTGTGCTATCCATTCTCAATTCCCCTCATCCTTGGATAATATCTCTGCTAAAATGGATGGCTTACTTCGTGCGGTGAACCTCACGCTCGTCCCCGAGTGAGTGTTCTGAGCCCTGGTCATCATTTCTTTCTCAAACCATGGCTGCTGTACTTGACCATTTACTGTGTACTTGACCATTTACTGTCAAAATTGGGAAAGGCAATACCAAGAAATACCCCACAGACTTGTTTTTAATCAATCATTTTCCAATTAAAAAATTTTTCCCCCAGACATTTTTATCACCCCAAAAGGAAACTCTGTACCCATTGAGAAGATACTACTTCGCTCTCTCTATCAGGCCCTGGAGACCACCAATCTGCTTTCTTTCTCTATGGATTTACTTATTCTGGATATTTCAGATAAATGGAATCATACAGTGTATGACCTTTGTGTCTGGCATCTTCAACTTAGCATGATGTTCGTGAGAGTCACCCACACTGTAATATGTATTAGTATTGCCTTCCTTAAAAAAATGTTTTTGGCCGTGTAACTGATATTTAATGGCTCCATTCCTTTTTATGACTGAATTACTATTCCACTGTATGTACATACCACAATTTGTTTATTCATTCATCCAATGATGGACATTTGGGTTATTTCCATGATTTTTCTATTGTGAATAGTGCTGCTATAAACGTGTGTACGTAGATTTGAGTGTTTGTTTTCAATGATTTAGGAGTGGAATTGCTGAGTCATACGGTAATTCTATGTTTATCCCAAAAAACACACCCCAAGAAACTTCCTGAAAGTCTGTCCTTGTCTCAGAAGCAGCTTTTCAGGAAACATGACATGCAACAGTATGGACAGTGTCCCATGAGAGCTTATTTGTGATGCCTGGGGGTCTGGAGTTGGAAAGGGCTTCCCTTAGGAAGTGGCAGCTAAACTGAGGGCAAATTCAATGTTTTTTCCTTCCTTCCTTCCTTCCTTCCTTCCTTCCTTCCTTCCTTCTTCCTTCCTTCCTTTCTTCCCTCCGTTTTTCCTTCAGAGGGATGACATAGATGTTTTACACAGTATATCCTTTTAAAACTTTTGCATTTGAACCCTGAACTTATTCATAAGACAAATGAATGATTATTTTAAGCAGGGTATTAGGGCTCAAATTACTAATATCATAGAACCATTACAGTGACAACTTGGATTGGAAATTTATTAGGAAAAAATATGGAAGCTTTTTTTAATAACAATTTTGATAAAAAAGTTGACAAATCAGTGTATAGAGAGAATATTGGTTATTTGGGAAATTGTATCATAAAATGGATGGGCTCCACAAATTCTTTGATGTACTTGAAGAAAAGAGTGCTAAGTCAGTTTGGGCTGCTGTCACAAAGTACCATAAATGGGGCGGGGTGGGGGCCTGTAAACAACAAAAATGTATTTCTCAGTCCTGGAGGCTGGAAGTCTGAGATCTAGGTGCTGGGATCATCGCCTTCTGGTGAGGACTCTCTTCCGGGTTGCAGACTGTCCACTTCTCATTGTGTCCTCACAGGGCAGAGAGCAGAGAGAAAAAGCCAGCTCTCTCATAACTCTCACAAGGGTAAGAATCTCATCATGAGGGCTCCATCCCGATGAGCTCATAAAATCCCAAAAGACCCACCTTCTAATACCATCACATTAGAGGTAGGGTGTCAACATGTGAATGCTGGGGGGACCCAAATATTCAGTCTATAACAAGTACTAACGGGGAAATGAGAGCTTCTCTTGAGGATGTTAAGGGCTGCTACAAAGATCAACGGTACATGTGTTTCCAGAGAGAACGACAATATAGAATAAGTTCTATAAGGCGTTCACAGAATAGATTCATCTTTCTTCCCGAAAACAGCCCTTGGTAACCAGGGACCCATTCCTGGAAATTCACTCTTGCTCAAGGAAATCCATCCTCTCATTAAAAAAAAATCTTACGAAGCTACATGAATGACACAAAGGACTTTTCCCAGCTCTAAGATTCTGTGTGTAAAACCTGTTAGTCTAAATTTATTTCCAAAAGATAGACCCTCCGCGGCGTCTGCTCCTGCGGGAAAGGTGGGACCCCCGCTTGTGTCCTGGCCCCCAGGTGTGGCTTCCTCAAGTTTGGGGTGAAGCCCCCAGCCCCCTTGGGCTCTGCAGCGGGGCGGTGGGCTCGGGGGAAGGAGCACGGTCTCCTGGGTTTCTCAGCAGGAGATGCCGGGGCTGCCGCGCAGAAACCCAGCGGCCCTGGGTGGGGCGCAGACTCGCCAGGCCTGGGTGTCCCTGGCGCACGGCTGCTGAGAACAGGGTCCGCGATGAAGCTCTGCCTGGCAAACGGGGACTGTGGGCGGCTCCATCCTCCCCTTCCGTCGGCACAGGCCCATCGCAGCCCTCCCTTCCAACAGGCAAAGACTGTGACTTGCGGCCGGACAGCTCCACACCCTCACGCTCCGGTGCTCGCCCCACGCCGGGAACAGGCACAAGCCCTGGGCAGGCCTCTCCGGACGGCTCGAGCGGGACGGCTTCTTCGGCGTGCCCGTCACCCACTCCGAGCCCAGGGGCCGGCAGGGAGGTCTGAGGGCCGCTCGGGCCGGGCGGGGCGGAGGCACGGGCTTCGCGGCTGGGCCGGCCCTCCTCGCCGCCTCCTGCCTCTGCGCCCTGGCCCGGGGTGGGCTTCCCGTGGCACCGTCTCCTTCCCACCCCCGTCGCGCCTCTTGCCCCCCGGCCGCGGGATCCACCCGTAGCAGCACCGAGTCGTGAGGGTGCGGGAGAGCTCCCGCCCTCGGGGCTTCCCCGACACCTAGCCCCTGACGAGGGTCAGACCGGCACCGCGCACGAAGCGGCCCTGGCGGGAGGGAGACCAGGGGGGAGGGGGTCGGTGGGGAGGTTGACTCGCAGTCACTTCCGAGGGGACGCTGAGCCCCCAGGGCTGGGGGCTGACCGGCCTCAGCACTCCCACGAGGGGGTGGTCAGGAAGGAGGGACCCTGTCCCTGGGGCTCAGGGCGTTCCCGGGTCAGGCGGAGTCGCCAAGTGTGTCGGGTGCCGTGGACAGCTGAGGCACATTTTGCCCAAAGGTAAGTTCCAGCGCATCGCAGAGAGCAGACGAAGTACACACACGGTGGTGAAAACTCCCTGTTGCTAAGGGTTGAAACGAACCAATAATTCCTCCCGTTTCTCAGGGTGTTCCCTTTGGCTGTTAATGAAATGTATTTCCAAGGAATGCAGGCATGTGGCTAAAAAGGCCAGCAGTGCCTGCGGGGGTCACAGCGATACCCTCCCATCTCGCCCCTCTGGGCCATCCTGTGCTCTGGGAACAGAGCTCTCACCCAGAAGTGAAACATAGTAGCTTCCACATCCGGATTCTAAGATTTTCTAAAGCCTTTTAAAGGCCCCCTTCTCTGAGTGGTGCTTGACCTGCTGGTGTTTGGGGCGGGAGGGTGGACTGGGTGGAGGGTCTGAGCGCCACCCCGGGGGCCCAGTGCCCATGGCCGAGGGGAGGCTAGCGCTGACTCCAGCCATGCCGAGCCAGACGTCGCCCTCCTTCCCGACAACCCAGCAAAGCCTGTCGCTCGCATTCCTGGCTGTGCTGCTTACACTTGCCCTTTGAGAAGGCCAGCCTGGCAGAGCTCTGTTCCTGCCCTCTGGGCTGCTGGTAACTGAGTACCTAGCCTGGGTGCTGGAGGGGAAGAGCCATAGATGGTGGAGGCCCAGTCCCCACCCAGGGTGCTGCCCCTCTGCTGAGCTGAAACTTCTAATCAATGTCTTAATAAAACCAAAAGGGACGTGATATTGTTCTACCACCTGTGCCCGACCAATGTTAGCCCAATGTTAGTCATATGGGGCAGTGCTGTTTAATGGTAAAGCTTCCACTATCAGATCCCCAATCCCTTCTCCTACCCCCTCCTATGGGGGTTCAGTGGGTACATCTGTATTTCATAGAACCTGAAACTCTGATTTTACAAAGGAGCTGGAGGTCTGGGGAAAGAACTCGTCTGTTCTCAGTTAAGAAAGCAACTTTACACCTGGACGATACTAGAGCACTTTAGCACCTCATGTGTTTGAAAGAGATCTTCACAAAGACCTCATGGGCAGGAGACGCAGGCAGGAGAGGGGACAGACTGAAGCTCTGTGACTGACTGATCAAGTAGAAGAGGTCCAGCTGACTTCCAGGCCTACCGCTGATTTACTATCACCAGAGCCACGTAACACACCTTCCACATAGAGAACCAGCAGAAAAATGAGTTTGAAGAGGATTTTAGCTAAATTCAAGGTCATTTTGATCATTAGTGAAAGTCATTCTGTTCCTACACGCTGCCCACACCCTGATCCCCCTTCCTAGAACCAAATGGGTTCTGAGATTAAAGTGGAAGTGACAAACCTGGGGGTGACCAGGCTTTACTTTATCATCTCTTTCTTCTTCTTCCACGTGTGTTCCTGGTGTTACTCTTCCTGGTTCTTCTGCAGGGAGCGGTCCAGCAACGCTGTCAAGCAAAATCACACACCCTAAGGATGACTATCACAGACTCCTCCCGTGGAGGCAGTTTTCAAAAGGTCTTCCTTCTTACCTACACACCTCCCCACCCCCCAAAAAACCAATCTTCATCTCAGGAGCCCTAAAAGGCACATATTACCTCAAGATTTAATATTTAATACAACCTTTAGATGTAGTTCTGGTAACTGCCAGTTGCCCCAATTCACTCTTTGCAAGAGAATTCTACCTGAATCACAAGGTTAATAACCTGACTGCAAACCCAGCATCCTTAAGATATCTATGGTCACCCTGGCAACTCACTATAAAGTTCTTCTTTTTAAAAGACTTCAGAAAAGTAATTTCAGTCATCACGATTACATATTGCACAGAAAAAAAAGCTTTATTATTCTTACCGTTCTCCGGATGTAACTCTACGTCTCTTTTCCTCCTATGTGGAGAGAAGGGAAAAAGAGAAAAACAGTATTTCAAAAGAAGATCAAAACCAAAAGCAAAGGGCTTCCCTGGTGGCGCAGTGGTTGAGAGTCCACCTGCCGATGCAGGGGACGCGGGTTCGTGCCCCAGTCCGGGAAGATCCCACATGCCACAGAACGGCTAGGCCCGTGAGCCATGGCCGCTGAGCCTGTGTGTCTGGAGCCTGTGCTCCACAACGGGAGAAACCACAACAGTGAGAGGCCCGCGTACCACAAAAAAAAAAAAAAAAAAAAGCATGAGTCAAAGTATTAAATAAATACGTTTGACGTGGTTAAAAACAGGGGTTGGGGTAATCTCGGTTTGGGGGAGATCTGGGCAACCTTCAGTCTGGTGTTGATGTCCCACCACCCTCAAAACAAAGAGAGGCCCAGGAGCTGTCCCGGCACACGTCTGTGCACTACAGGTCATCTAGTGATGCTACGTAAAGTCAAAGATCCACCTCATGTCAGGAATTTGTTAACACTAGAAAAAAACCAAAGGAGTAATTTGGGATTCACATCAGGAAGTGATGATTACAACCTAAACTGGACACCAGCTCTTCTCTGATGAATACCTTAGTACACTACTTCCCTAAGTTCACAATACTTGCCATCTCCAGGATATCTGTATTTATGTATTTAAGAGGGATAAAAATATTGTCGTGATGAAACCGATCTATGTCTTGTCTGAGGTGGAGGTTACAAGAATGCATACGTGCATACACATGACCATACATGCACAGTGAATAAAGTCTGTAGATTATGCCGATGTCCATTTTCTGGTTTTGCTATTACAGTCATGTGCGATGTCACCATTGGAGAAATTTGGGTAAACTACACAGAACCCCTCTGTACTATATTATATGGAATTAATCTGTATGTGTATATATAAAATTCTGCCTCCAGACTGCCTTTGGACTTGGGCTACAACATCAACTCTTCCCTGAGTCTGCCTCTCTTGGCCTGTCCTGCATATTTCAGACTCACCAGCCTGAAGTCGTGTGACTCAGCTGCTTAAATTAATCTCATATACACAGACATCACTGGGTCTGTTTCTCTGGAGAACGCTACGATAGATTTTATACTAATATACTACAGTAATATATACATACATATAATCTGAAACAATACAGAAGAAACTGATACATGCTTGCCTCTCGCAGGAAGGACAGGACGGAGAGGGGGGAGCACCACCCCTATGTACCAAACAGCCTTCTGTGCTGCTGCCAGCCCGGCCGCCCCAGGTTCAAGCAGATATAATGGCGTGTGGCCCAGGCAGTGGCTACACAGCTAAGGATTTTAAGGCACAATGCAGCGAGATGCCAGGGCCACGGTCACACACGTGAAACATTCTAAAGCCAAGAGCAGTCGCAGGATTCTGCGCATGGGCCCCCAAGGGCACTCTGGAGGCCGTCGCAGACCCTCAGGTCCCACGTGAGGAGACAGCCCACTAGAACACAGCAGGCGGCCCTCCTCCCAGATCTCACCCGGGTCAGCCTCCCGGGCACCCAGCCTCCTCTGCACAGCACGGGGCAGGCTCACAGAGGGAAAAGCGGCCCAAACCCAAAGGTCACACCAAACCCCACAGGAGAAGAGTAAACCAAGGTGATGAGGGGAGAGGGGAGGGGTCCCTCTGGAAGCTGGCCACTCAGGATTTCCAGCCTCTTCCACAGGAAGCCAGCTCACGAAGCACCAAGGCCTGTCCTGGGTCACACTCAGAGGACTTGACCCCTGACCCCACAGCCCCGATTCCCAAGCCTCCTCGATGCTGACGATGCTGACGCGGATCGGCACGGAGGAATGGGGGACTGCACGGCTGGGGGCTGCTGGGCACTCAGGACTGGCCCACCCCGAGGCCCCGCGCCAGCAGGCGCCACACTCACCGGATGGTCTCCATGATTTCGTGAGCGGCATCGTGGAGTTTGTCCTGAAAGACAACGGGACAGGGTTCAGAGCCGTCCCTCCCCGCTCCGGTGATGGGGGCGGCCAGAGGAGGCGGGTACTGCAGCCCCCGGGACTCCCCGACCCGCGGGACCTACCAGAGAGCTCCACCCACAGCGCTGGGGCCATGTCCTGCCACGTGGGACACGCTGGCTCCGGGAGCGCCTGTTCCTGCAGCGCCCTGCCGCCCAGCGGGCTGCGGGGAAGGGACCGGGAAGGACTCTAAGCCCCCGACCCGCCTGCCCCAGGACTTCCCCCAGGCGCTCCTGCAGCCTGGAAGCCACAGGCCTGCCTCTGAGTCCCTGAACTGCCGCAGGCCTCGGTCTCCATCTGTAAAATGGGGAAACACCACTCGTGCAACCACCGGGAACGGGCGAGCAGCGGTCCTCCCTCCCGGCCACGGCGACGCTCTCCTGGCCTCACTGCACCCGAGGGCTGGCCTCGCCACTTTCCCCGAGGAGCACGTCAGGGGTCGCTCTGGCTTTTCGCCGGGGTCTTGGCGGCCAGCTAACCCAAGACCCCGCAGAAACCAAGTGAGGACGATGCATCGTGTGGACGGTCTGTAACTCTAGACTGCACCTCCGCCCCGCCGGTGAAGGTTCCTATCGCGGTGAGGAGGGGCCTCGAAGAGGATGCACAGCGAGAGGAGGGCCCGCGAAGAGCACGGGCTGAAGCCGGAGGTGAGATGGTCAGGCCCAGAGCTGCCAGCCCTGCCCCGGGACAGCGACTGCCTCTCTCAGACCAGGCCACCATTTCCACGCTTCACAGTGGAGGACGGCAACGCGGGCAGAGCCCCTACGGGCCAGGGCATGGATGCCCGGAAGGTCCCAGGACAGGGCCCCCCACGGTGCAGCGGTCCTAACAGGTCAAACAACTCTGGAAACACCCTTTGTGTCCTAAGCCTCATCTTTGCAACAGCAGCCCTACTGAGCTATAATTCACACAGAATGGGCCCCCGCTTCAAGTATACAGTTCAGTGGGTTTTAATACATTCAGAGCTGGGCAACCACCCCCTCTATCTAGTTCCAGAACATCCCATCACCCCATTAGTAGACGTGCCCCAATCCCCTCCCCGGCCCCTGCCCACACTAATCCACTCTCTGTTTCTGTGGACTTGCCCGTTCTGGACGTTTGTAAATAGAATTACGGTATGTGACCTTTTGCCCAGAATCTTATTTTTTAAGGCAAAGGAAAAAAACAATCTTCTATCGTTCTTAATAATATCCTCCAACTTACCAAGGACGGAGCAGTAAATATCCATTGAACTCATATTACTTAGACAAGGCCGGGGGCGGGAGATGGAGCATGTGCGGTCCAGCACAGGACAGCCCTGCAGACCAGTGGTTCCCGACACGGGGGAACCGACCCGCAGCTTCAGCACCACTGCTGACCCAGAAACCCTGGGGAAGAACCACTGATGGGAACAATCGGCCCCAAGACCTCCTGGCAAACGACAGAAAACAGTGAGGACAGCTGGGTTTGGAAAACAGTCTGGCAGCTCCTCAAAAGTTAAACAGTTAGCAAATGACCCAGCAATTCCTCTCCTGGGTGTCTGCCCAAGAGAAATGAGAATATTCGTCCACACAAAACCCTGAACATTGGGCTTCCTTGGTGGCTCAGTGATTATGAATCTGCCTACCAACGCAGGGAACACAGGTTCGAGCCCTGGTCCGGGAAGATCCCACATGCCACAGAGCAACGAAGCCCAGGTGCCACAACTACAGAGCCCATGTGCTGCAACTACTGAAGCCCACGTGCCTAGAGCCTGTGCTCCGCAACATCACTGCAACGAGAAGTCCGCGCACTGCAACAAAGACTAGAGCCCACTCGCCACAACTAGAGAAAGCCCGCGCATAACAATGAAGACCCAACGCAGCCAAAAAAATACCACACCAAAAACCCGAACATTAATGTTCACAGAGGCGTGATTCACAACCGCCAAAATGTGGAAAACACCCAAATGTCCATCAACAGATGAACGAATAAACAAATGTGTCCCTCCACACACTGAAATATTATCCATCCACGAAAAAGAGTGAAGCAATGACACTCGCTACAATGTGGATGGACCCTGAGAACACAATGCTCAGTGAGAGGAGCCAGACGGAAGACACACAGGGTGTGTGATTCCATTGATGGGAAACGTCCAGAACAGGCAAGTGCACAGAGACAGAGAGTGGGTTCCTGGTTGTCAGGGGCTGGGGAGGGGGATGGGAGGGATGCTAATGGGGATGGGGTTTCCTCTCGGGGTGATGGAATGTTCTAAAATTGGTAGTAGTGACGAGTGCACTCAATGAATACACTACAAAGCAGGGAACGGCACGCTTTAGGTGGATGAGGTGAAGAGTGTGGGAATTACACCTCAAAATAGCTATCAACAACAACAACAGCAACAGGGACTTCCCTGGCGGTCCAGTGGTTAGGACTCTGTGCTTTCACTGCTGAGGGCCCAGGTTCAATCCCTGGTTGGGGAACTAAGATCCCACAAGCTGCACGGCGCGGCAAAAAACAAACAAAAAACTACAACACGATCTATAGGAGGAAATGCGAGGCATTGTTAAAAGCACCTCCACCTCAGTAGGAAAATACTGAGCATCTAAGACACTCATGTGGCCGACGGACTCTGTTCCTGGTCCACAACATTCAGTGAGTCCAGACAGACAGTCCTGGCAGCCCTGAATTCCCTAGGCTCCTGTACCCACTGAAAGCAGAGAAGATGCCACGCTTCCCGCAGGGTCTGCTCAGAGACAAACGCACACAGCACAGTGTACAAGATGCTGAGGTAGCCACAGGATGAGGAGGAGGGTCTAGAACTTTCCACCAACGCTCTCCCGCGTCACACTCCTCCTGAGGGGAGCCAGGCCCCGTGCACTGAGGAGCCTCAGCAGCCCTGCGGGGCCCACGTGCAGAGGAGCCACAGGAGGGGCCTCCTGGAAGCCAGGCATCCCGGCCGGTCCGGCCTTCGGATGGGGAAGCCCCGGCTGAAGCCCCTACTGCAGCCTCCTGAGAGACCCTCGGCCGGAATCCCCTGGCCCGCCTGCTCTGAATCCCTGCCCTCAGAAACCACGGGAGGTCATCAGTGTGCGTCGTCTCAAGCTGCTAAATTCATGTCTGCGTTTAGGCCGATACACTACCCTGCGGGCACGGCCCGTAAGAACAAGTCTTAGAGCCACGGGAGGACGTGACAGTACCCAGGAGAGTCTCATTTTGGTCACCACTGTGGAGTTACAAAACAGCATGTGCGCTCTGAAAGGACCCCGTGAGCACACGCGTGTGCCTGAGCATGAGCCGCGTGGCAGCCCCGTGCCGGCTGGTTCTGCGCTCCCTCCCTCAGCCCCCTCAGGAGGCTGGACGTGCCCCAGAGACTCTCCTCCTGCAGGGGCAGCAGGGGCCCTCACGGCACGCGGGCCGCAGCCCTGGCTGAGCCACCGCGTCTCAGGCCGCATCACACAGACCTGGGAAGACAGGGGCCTGTCTTTTGTGCCAGTATGGTGCTGGCACAAAAACAAAAATATGGATCAATGGAACAGGATAGAAAGCCCAGAGATAAACCCACACATATATGGTCAACTTATCTTTGACAAAGGAGGCAAGAATATACAATGGAAAAAAGACAGCCTCTTCAATAAGTGGTGCTAGGAAAACTGGACAACTACATGTAAAAGAATGAAATTAGAACACTTCCTAACACCATACTCAAAATCGATTAAAGACCTAAATGTAAGGCCAGACACTATAAAACTCTTAGAGGAAAACATAGGCAGAACACTCTATGATGTAAATCACAGCAAGATCCTTTTTGACCCACCTCCTAGAAAAGTGGAAATAAAAACAAAAATAAACAAATGGGACCTAATGAAACTTCAAAGCTTTTGCACAGCAAAGGAAACCATAAACAAGACCAAAAGACAACCCTCAGAATGAGAGAAAATATTTGCCAACAAAGCAACTGACAAAGGATCAATCTTCAAAATATACAAGCAGCTCATGTAGCTCAATATCAATAAAACAAACCACCGAATCCAAAAATGGGTGGAAGACCTAAATAGACATTTCTCCAAAGAAGATATACAGATTGACAGCAAACACATGAAAGGATGCTCCACATCACTAATAATTAGAGAAATGCAAAACAAAACCACAACGAGGTTACACATCACACTGGTCAGAATGGCCATTATCAAATATCTATAAACAATAAATGCTGGAGTGGGTGTGGAGAAAAGGGAACCCTCTTGCACTGTTGATGGGAATGTAAATTGATACAGCCACTATGGAGAACAGTACAGAGGTCCTTAAAATTCTAAAAATGGAACTGCCATATGACCCAGCAGTCCCACTACTGGGCCTATACCCTGAGAAAACCATAATTCAGAAAGAGACATGTACCTCAATGTTCATTGCAGCACTGTTTACAATAGCCAGGACAAGGAAGCAATCTACATGTCCATCGACAGATGAATGGATAAAGAAGATGTGGCACATATATACAATGGAATATTACTCAGCCATAAAAAGAACTGAAATTGAGATTCTGTAGATGTGGATGGACTTACGGTCTGTCATACAGAATGAAGTAAGACAGAAGGAGAAAAATAAATACTGTATGCTAACACATATATATGGAATCTAAAAAAAATGGTACTGATGAACCTAGTGGCAGGGCAGGAATAAAGACATAGACATAGAGAGTGGACTTGAGGAGATGAGGGGAGGGGGAAGCTGGGGCGAAGTGAGAGTAGCATGGAGTTATATACACTACTGAATATGAAATAGATAGCTAGTGGAAAGCAGCAGCACAGAACAGAGAGATCAGCTCGGTGCTTTGAAAGACCTAGAAAGGTGGGATAGGGAGGGTGGGAGGGAGGCTCAAGAGGGAGGGGATATGGGGATATATGTATACATATAGCTGATTCACTTTGTTATATAACAGAAACTCACACAACATTGTAAAGCAATTATATTCCAATAAAGATGTTAAAAACTAGAAAACATTTATCATAACTATTTTCCTTTTATCTGCAGAGTTCTACACCCATTATTCCAAATAAGCAGGGTTAGGGAAGAATTTTATTGTAAGTTTTGAATCATTCTGTTAATATAACCTTAATTATTCAGTGCAAGTTTTCAATCAGTGTATTTTAGATGATTTCAAAGTATTTTGTTTAATCATAAGCAATAAGCATTCAGATTGGGGTGAGAGTTGGAAGACAAAAGTCAATTGCTGTATTGGCAATTTGTATTATGCAAATCAGAGGAGAATAAAGCAATTAAGAAACAAAGCTGTGAATCAGAGAAAATGATTTAAAAATATAGACAATAGGACACAATGAGGTTCAGACCCTTATGAGGGAGATACTGATACTGGCACAGACACTGAGTAGGGTCTGTTCAAGAGCTATGCTGATGTTAGCTGTCTGCCATTGTGGCCTTTTTACATGTGGGCTTGTATGTCTTTCCAGATCTTGGATGAGAAAGACTCTGCATCTAATGCCTACTGATAATTTATTTTGATATGTTTTCCCTTAATTTTAGGATTGAAGAAGCTGCTTTTGCTTTTTCTTGATCTATGCTTACATATTTGTGGAACATGCCTCTGGAAGATGGGTGTGTAACAAGTCCTTTTGTGATTCAAGCTATTTCAAAAGACACTGTACCTCTTGAATGTGTTGTGTAGTCTTTTGAGAGGAAGATAAAAATCATCCTTCAGAATCTGTAGACTGGTAACATAGAATCTGGTCTGGCCCAAGACCAGGGACAATCTTGCACCAATGTTTCTCTATGTAAACTGAAGGAGGTGATTATTAAAACTGATAGAAACACTTTAGGCTCATGTTCATGAGGACATAGGAGCTTCAACATGAACAGGGCTCTGAAGAGTGTTCCTGAGGCAGGCTGGGACCTGGGACCATTTGCTGCAGTGCCGGCACCGGGACAAACATTTTCTTGAGCAACAAACTACAAAGAAACTATAAGGGCTTAAAAATAACTGTGTGCATGCCCAGTTGGGGCAAATTATGAACAACAAGATACAAAAAGATCAAAAACTCTACCACTTCTGAGGAGCCTGGAGCAAAAGCAGGGCACTGTACATGTACCCTGCACACAGTATCACCGATGGTTTGGGCAAACTACCTAAGTAGACCTCCAGCTCGACTCCCAGACCCACCCCTACCATCACCCCATATAAGGAGGCAGCTCAACCCACCTCAGGGAGCAAGCGAGCAAGGGAACATGTTAACATGTTGCTTGTTCTCCTTCCCTCCTGCTGCAGCAGGAGTCCCAATAAAGCCTTGCCTGAATTTTTTGCCTGGTCTCTTATCAATTTCTATTCATTAAGGAGGCCAGGAACCCTGGTCAACAACATTCCCCATGCCTCCTGGTAGCTTTGAAGCATTGGGCCTCAGCCACTTGCTCTAAATTCATTGATGCCCTAACTGCTCAAGGATCTGGAATTCTCCTAGCAACAGTCAAACTCACATTCCTGAGCCACTTTGGATATCATCTACCATGTTGACACAGTACAACAGGCTTGGCAAAACCCAGTCCCTGCCCTCTCATTCCTGTAATAAAGGGAACTGACAGAGCTGGAATTTAAATGATGCTGGCCTCCTTTCCTCTTTTGTTTATGGTACTGTGGTTGGTCAGACTCAGATCTCATCCAGTAAATATAACACTGGTGAGTAGGAATTCCACCCTCTAAGATTCATGACCACAAGGAGACAATCCATGGTTCTACGGAACAGGGACGGCATAAGGAAATTTGTGATTTTAGACATGATTGACCATGGCCTGCCTCTTTCTTTAGTAGCCAATTCTATTTCACCAGAACATGTATTAAGATAGAATTGAGCTGAATTAATTTCCCCTTCAAGACATTTATAAGTACTATGGGAACCCTGAGTTCATAATAGGAAAGGGGTAAACAGAGACAGTGGGTAAATAGAGACAGTGGGTCTTCTTGATATTTTTGGAAGCAGGTGACTCAAGCATTGCACTCTAGGGAAATCTCATACTCTGTTATTTGCACCTTAAACTTTTTGGATATATTCTCCAGCTCTGTATGTTTGAAGGCTTAGCACAACAGAATTAACACTATACCTCTATTTCTAGTTTGGTAAATTTTATGCAAAGGTAATCTTTCATTACTGGTCAATACTTTGATCTAAATTTGCTTTAAAATCACAGTACTTTGCTATTAGAGCACCTTTTAAAAAATGGAGGTACATTGAGAAAGCGAGTGTTAACTTTTAAGCATTTTTAAGACAAATGATACACATTTGTGCAAATGAGTGGAAGAAAATCATTTGTATTAAATTAAATAACTTGATTGGGGCACCAAGATTTGTATCTTTTCTTTAGAAGAAATAAGAACATATGAAGGGTAGCAATGTAGGTTCCAGGTCTGACTCTCCCATAAATAAATATGTTCCCTTAATCTAGTAAATTAAGCCTTCTACATCTGATATTTTGGGATGTTGATTTTTTCAGTTTCTTTTTATCCTTAACATTCTGTGTTTTTAATTCTAAAGTCTTTCTTGTAGTTCAGGTAGTATATTCATCTACTAGTTTGATAAATGTGCTAAATAAATTTTGCAAGGTTAAAAGTCAATGTAATGTGCATACAAATTGCTTAGCTGTGCCATATTATAGGGACATAGGGAATGGCCTATTGATACTTTCTGGCATTCTTGTTCTATAAATATCAAGTCAGCTCTAATACACAAAAGGTTGAATTATTATTTAAATCATTTGTATTGTCCTAGACTGTCAAACAGGTAAATTTAAACAAAAAAAGTCCTTGGTAAGCGTAAGAATTATTCCCATGTCTATCTAAACTATTCCAAATAATTCAGTTTATTTGAGCCATGTGTCTGCTTTGAAAACAATGTGTCTAATTTGAAAAAGAAATTTCACAATTTTCTTTGATAAAAGAAACTAGAAGCCATAAGTCAGATAAAAACTGACTGACTGCCATCACCACTTTACAGAAAATGTTTTTGTTAATGTTATTTTCTGCTAATTACTATAGCCAAAGGCTAAAATTGTGTTTTATTTAATTATCCTAAAGGGCTTAAGAGTCTCTAACAGTATTGACTCACACTATTCCTAAAAGTCTTTTTTCTACTCTTTGTTTTCAAAGTAGTTTTTTTCTCCTTTACTTCAATACCTCTGACTATTCTACCATGGTCTCCCCTTCTGTTCCTCTACCTCTGCCCACCCTTTCAAGGTGAAATTTAAGGTGAAATCTCCCACTCCTCTGTTTTTACTCTTGGTTCTTCTTGGAAGATGTCATCCATTCCCATGGCTGTGATTGTATCTCAGTATCCAATCTTTATCCCAAATTTCATTGCCACATAGGATTAACTGTCCCTATTTACTTAAATATTCTATATAGGGACCTCAAACTGAAATCAAAAACCAAACTTATTTTTCTCTCACTTAAGCATTTTCTTCAGTTTATAATTTCAGTTATACTAGTAAAGTGATCATTCCACTGTCTCCTACGCTGGAAAAACTGGCTGCATCTTAGATTCTCCATTCCTCACTTCTACTTCCTACATCATCAAATCCTATCTAGTCTACCTCACTAGGAGCCTTAGAATCTCTTAATCCCTATTTATTGCCTTCCTAGGCCCTCAATCTCTCCAATTTACAATCTTGTTGAGGTCAGCAGTTTCCTAAAATTTTTCTTGGTTACTAATCTTTTCTCAGGTCATTTTTCATATAGCCAC
The DNA here is from genome assembly GCF_039906515.1 of Pseudorca crassidens. Classification (NCBI taxonomy): domain Eukaryota; kingdom Metazoa; phylum Chordata; class Mammalia; order Artiodactyla; family Delphinidae; genus Pseudorca; species Pseudorca crassidens. The sequence continues at coordinate 35,497,949 of NC_090313.1, read as the reverse complement.
CAGAATGGTTAATACCCTACCTTATAATCATGCTCATTACCTCCAAGTTAATATCAAATCCCATTAATGCAGCAAAGAGAAATATTCATATTCTACACTCAGCCCACCTCTTTATCATAAACTCTTTACCATGCCATCATCCTCTCTTCAACTTGCCACTCACAGAGTCACCCCACCCTACTGAACTTCTCATCACCCTCACAAACCTACCCAGTACTTCATGAATCTGGATTTACCACTGCAAAGCCTGACTCAGCTCAAATATCTCCTCCCAGATAATACATTTTGTGACTTCACAAGGAAACTAAGAAGGTGTTGGAAAATGGTACATATCTCTTATTGGGAAGCCACAAATATGGACCCAAGACAAAATGAGAGTCAAGGATTACAATTTGTGTTCATGTATGAGGCTTCCTGTACTACCACAGTCATTTTCTCTGCTGATTTAACATCAGCTTCTACTATTGAACTGAAACAGAAAAAATGGACTCAAGTGAAGGCAGACCTTTCATCTGCAGGTGGACATGTGAAATGGATTCATCAGTGATTACTTGGGATGCTCAGAAATGGAGGCTTTGCTACTTTGTGTTGTCTGGTACCATGCATCACTGTACCCTACTGAGCTTGAAAGGATCATATAAAGTGTGGCTACTATCTATATTCCTAACGAAATGAAAATGCAATTCACCTTGAAAGTATATTTCCCTTGTTAAAATAATCAGAAAACATTAAAATATTGGTTCAGTTCATATTTATAATGAATTAATGTGTTAATATGATTTTCTTACTGATTAGTATTAATTAGCTAGTTAAGTTTTTTGGGTTCTGTTAAATATTCAATTCAAGGCACAATACAGGTGAATTGAAATTGTAATGTTACTACTATAATGGTCAATTATGTTCTGCTTGAATTATTCATAACCCAAATACAAATGCCTCATTCTGTAGCACATATCCATGGGAAAACCAGGTTTTCAAATACATATTTGGTCAGTACAAAGTATTAGCTGGTTACTGATAACTCCGCTATAGGAGCCACAAATAAAATTACCATGACAAATATGCTTAATGGTTATTCTGCAGATGTTCCATTGTAAAACCTTACTCATGTTATTAATCTTCTGAAGCCTATTACCATTCCTGCAGACAAGACCATCAACTATACTAATGCTGTTAATTGTCTAATTCCAGGAGTCTTGAAAATAGAGGTTAGAAGCAGCCTTAGGTAAAACCAAAAAAGCCTGACAATAGCCCTAATAGATAGCTTTAAGTTACAAAATGAAAAAACTCTAGACAATTTATAAAGTGAGCTTTCTGAATTTGCACACTGAATTGTCACTAATGCTGGACATATCACTGTAAATCAGTTTCAAAAAATTGTACTTTACAACTCCTAAATTAATAAAAGTTTAAAATTGTAATATTTTATTCCCCAAAACATAGTGAACAGATAAGTTTTATTTCTTATCAACTAATTCAAATGACAGTTTTCCCTTCCTGAAGTCTGCATATATCTACGAAATGTTGCATACATCTCTCTATATATCTATATGATTTTATATAAATAATATACATTATATAATTATATATAAATGAATTATGCATATAACTATAAAAACAAGAATAGTGGAGGGTTCGTGGAGGAAATAAATAGAATCCAGGAGATAAAAAATATCTTTTTTCTAATTGCCTTTTTATTTGCAGAAGAAAAAAATAATATTAAAAAAAGTGAAAGAAAAATGTGTTGATCTGGGTACTAGCATGTCTTACTTTTTTCTAAGAATTTTCTTCTATTGTTTCCATCTTTCTCCTTTGGTACCTCTAAACGTAACTTTCAGCTTTCAAAGGCTGACCTAGAGCTAAGCTCCTGAAGGGATATTTTTTTTCCCACTTAGCAATGTAGAATGCTGGATAGATGTGTGTTTTCTCAATGCCAATGTGATATTTAAATATCATGTGTAGTACGTGTATCACAGACACAAGTGGCCCAATGTGTGTACCTGTTAGCTGAATGAAAGGTCATACTCTCCTAAGTTCCTGTGTATTTAATTAATTGTTCCTGCCTTAAAGTCCATACAAAACAATTGTGATCTGGCCCTTGCTCTTTGCCTTCACCATTTCCTCCATAAAAATCCAGATTTAAACCATAGTTATCTTTCTTTGTGTCTTCCCACTTATTGTTTTATTTTGAGTTTTTGTTTTTTCTACCTGAAACACTCTTCCCAAGCATTGACTATCTAGAATCCTAGTAATCCTTCAGTTGCCAACTTAGACTCCTCTTTCTTTGGTCAGCCTTTTGTGATTTCCAACAGTCATTTTGCATATTTGCTTCTATAGCATCCTTGAATTTCATTATTACGTATACTGCAAACTACCTGCTTGTTGAGTTTGCTTACACTTTTATATCAGAAGCTGCATGAAAAAAAAGAGAACTTGACAGCCTAATTTTTTGTCTCCTTCATGTTTGGCACAATTCCTGACACAGAGTGGCCACCCAAGATATAGGTGCTGAATAAATTAATGGAAGACTAAGTGGAAGAATGAATGAATACCACCGTAGGAAATGATAGTGTTTATGCTACTTATGCTCATTGCATTGAATTATATCAAAGATAAACATTTGATTTCAATTCAATGACTCAAAAAAGGCATGACACAATAAGAAAAATCAGGAAAACCTTCCAAATTGGTTTTGAAAAATATCTGCATTCTTTAATATTGGACTATATTAGATGTTTGAAGAATAGCAGAGAAGCCAATTTAGAAGAGAAAAAAAAAAAAGCTTTTGCAATACTTTCTCCCAGATCCATCTATAAATCACACAAGCCCTCTTGAATTTAACTATGTTAATAATTTATTTTGGGACAGGGAGCTGTATATCTACTCTAATTTGCATTGTTCACTTGAAAATTAATAGTATAATTATGCATTGTGTAATATGTATAATTTTAATATATGTATAATTTATAATATATCTAGGATTAAAAAAACAGTAAAATCTCTGGAACTGTCTTGCAGAAACATAGACCTTTTGTCCAGTTTTATTTTCAGCTTGTTGGTCTGCACTGAGGGTATGACCATTCAATCATGATAGAGAATGACACCAAATGACCTTATAAAAGTTTAAGTTGCTTCCATGGTGTTGGCAATTTGATGTTAAAAATTATTTTAACATATTGGTAATACCCACTTTTTCTAAAAATTTTAATCCACGGGGAATTTTACTTTTAGCCTTTATTCTGTTTGTCAATTATGGCCACGTTCTTATAAAAATGTCAAGAGAAGCCTCTGAAAACACTGGTTTTTAATGATTAAAAAATTGATAATGGAGGTAGGTGATCTCAGGATGCATTTCTTTACCACATTTTTCTCTAAAACAGATCAACCTCAAGTGAACTTATCTGGAATCCTGCAGTGAACCTGTTTCAATTTTTAATGCTTAAAAATAAGACCTTATATATTTTATATCAGTAAATGATGGTTAGCTCTTTCTTGAACTTCTATTTTATCGCAGAAATATCGTCTCCATTCAAGCATATAAACCCCTTCTGTCTTGCAGGTTATCATCAACCCTAAGAAAAAAATAAGAACACTTTGAAGAAAACTAAAGGCAAAAAAGCATTTTTATGAGCACTTAAATAAAATTCACACATAGAATTATTCTAACCGCTTGAGAGATGTATACATACAATAAGTAGCAGAAAGTTCTAATGCAATATTAAAGGTTCAGTGGGCCCCTTTCAAAGGCAAATTCTAAGACCAAACCCTAACTAAGAGGCACTTCCTTTGCAAATGCAGATCAAAAGGTCAGCAAATGTATAGAGTCAAATGGCTCTTGTTTTATTGCCCCATGGAGGCAACACACATTTAATTTATGTCTTTCTGGATCTTAAAACCCTTTAACTTGTTTTATTGGGGAGACTTTAGTTCGGAACTTAGATCAACAAGGTACAGGGGGACAAATGACAAAAAAACTAAGTGTAAGTGGCTCTGAAGCAAGTCAGTGTTTTGAACACTGAGGAGGGAAAGGAGACTTCCCTTGGGGGCTGTATAATAAATAAACAGGTGATGAAGGACAGAAGGGGTAGGTGAGCTTTTCTTTCTCCAGTTAGTGATAGTATTTGTTTGCAAATGTAATCAAAACAACAGTAAAATAAGTTAATTAATAAGCATATTTTTTTCTGATTCTGTTGTGTCATGAATAAACAATATGAAAACATAGGATGGCATTTATTTATGAGGTCCATGTTCTAAACACAAAGAGAGGGTACGAACCAGTGACAGTAAAGGACCTGAGTCCAAGTTTGGAGTTTGCATTCGTTAACTCTGAATTTGTCATTAATCTCCCCAGTCTATGACTCAAAGAATGAGGCAACACTCGAAAGCATAATGACTATAACCTGATTGGTAAAGCTAAAAATGTCCCATGATCTTATAACATTTTCAGGTAATATTTTAAATCTTTTTAATTAATTACTTAAATTCTTCTCTTTCCTTTTTATTGCCACATTCTTTACTCAGCCCAGGCATCTGCTACTCCTGCCCAGGCATCTGCTATTCCTTTTCTGTCTTCCACAGTACGATTATATTGACTCTAGGACAGATAGGATTCCTGTTTTGATCTAGGACCATTTGCACACTGAGGTCAGGGAAGGGAGTGGGAGCAAGACTCAGTGGTCTACGTCTGGGAGAGGATGGGGGCCGGGCGTGGGGTGTGGAGGCACCATTTGTCATCTGTGCAGAATTGAACAGCAACAATAAAATCAGGGAAAAGCTGGTCTGCTTTTCACCTTGACCTGGTAGTTTAAAACAATGTCAGTAATAAAATACTCCTCATCCAGAATAATCTTTTGTTGGTTTAAGTTCTAAACAATTGCCTGCTGTGTGCTACCCAGCCATTGTCTGGGATTAGCTTTCATTCCGTCATTTCCCACTTCAAATGTAGAAGAGAAAATATCACACTGCAAAGATGAAGATGTCTCATATAAAAGTACAATGTGAAAGGAATTAATCAGCTAGACAAGTGCAGGAAAGAAGATTACTTTGTATTTAAATTAAGTCTAATAAATATGGATTGTTATTTTAAAACAACATAATTTAATGAAGTATATAAATGTGATTAAATTTATCTTTTCTAGTCTTCATTGTTCATGAAAATGCAACCAAAATAAGAGAGATGGTAATGAGATGAGAGGTTTGATCCTACCTGTTTATACATAGAACTTCCTGAAAGTTAATCGCTAGATGGAAATAGATATTTAGCCATAATTACTTTTGGATCCAAACGTAAGTCCAACCTTAAATAATTTAATTTCAGCTTTAATTTTGAGATCACTGTGGATACACATGTACTTGTAAAGTTTATAGAGATCTTGTGTACCCTTTACCCAGTTTCCATTGATGATGACATCTTGAAAACCAGTACAATTTCATAACCAGGATATTGACATTGATACAGTTGACAGATACCAATCTTGTTTAGATTTCCCAGCTTTATCTGTACTCATGGTATGTGGTGTATGTATGCGTGTGTGTGTGTGTGTGTATACTTAATTCTATGCATATTTGTCACATGTTTGGTCCATGTATGTATATCCACCACCACAGTTAAGATAAGAGAACTCTCCCATCACCATGAAACACACCTCATTCTAGCCCCATCCTTAAACCTAGAAGTCACAGATCTGTTCTCCATGTGTATAATTTTATAATTATATGAATGTTATATAAATGGAATCATACTGTAGTTAACCTTTTGAGATTGGCTTTTTTCACTTAACATCATTCTCTGGTAATTCATCCAAGTTGTTCCACATATCAATAGATTTTTCCTTTTTATCCCTGAGTTGTAATCCATGGTATATTAGTTAATTTTAAAATAACACTTTTTGGGGGGCATGAGGATTCTCAGAATATTTTATTTTTATATTAATATTTTAAATTGGGGAGAAAAATCCTTACTGCTTTATAGAGCAGATTTTTCCATGTTAATGATAATAGGAAATACTTGTATGCATGTATTACTGCTCGGTATTGTCTAAGCTCTTTACATAAATTAATATTTTAAGTCTGATTACAATTCTAAAAGGTAAAGACTATCATTATCATCTTTTTATCAATAAGAAGCAACACAGAAATGTTAGGAAAATTGACCACCTAGAGACGAGTGGTCAGTATTTTCATCTAGGCCGTCAGGCCCTGGAGCCTGTACCTCCTACACAAGCAGAAAGCCTGAGGATGCAGATTTTACATTATACAGCCTCTTCTCCTCTCTGTCTCAAATCTATTTTGATGCATAAATTACTGTACTATTATATCCTTGTCCTATATCAGAAGTTTATTAAACACTATCATGTGCCCAAGATTATGTTCAGTGCTGGGAAATTATAATGTGAAATGTGAGCTGGACATTTAAATAAGTAAATATATAGCAAAAGGTTATAATAATTAGAATTAGATAAAACATTTATGAACATATAGAGAACAACTAATTTTTGGAAGTGAAACATGAACAACTTTTGAGAAAACAATCTTTGAACTAGATCTTGAAGGGTTAGTAGAAATTCAGGAGGGTTTCTGATTTCAAGAACTAGAAGACAATTCTTGAAGATATGATTGTATATGTCATGACTGGGGATTATTTAGTAGTTTGGCTAGAGCTCAGAATGCATTTTAAAGGTCAGGAGCTCTTGAAAATTCAAAGAGTTAGACTGGCACTAAGGAATAAAGAACCCTACATATTATTCCAAGTTGATTGGCACGTCTTATATGCAATGAAAATCCATGATTATTTTTTTTACAAGACATCTCATGGGCCTGTCACTGTACCTGAAATCTTCTATTATAGTTATGCTTTTAGAACGGGAACCAAAATCTACTCAGAAAGCAACTGTTTAAATGCATGTATATGTTACTTGTTATATGAAGGAGAAAAGATATTCGTTAATTGAGAATCCAAGAATTCCTAGAGGTACACAGAAGTATTTTTGTAACCCCTGAGTTTTCAAGTAACAATTTAGGAACTATTCGTCAAATTATACTTTTTAAAGTGAAAATGTAGGCACATCACTTTTCCTGGAACAAAAAAATTTTGAAGAAGTGTATCATGTTGGATAGATTTTAAATAAGAGTCACAGATTTCTGTTCCTAAGGGGGCCTAGAAGTTACCTTGATATTAAGTGCACAGAAATATTGTTCACTGACACAAATTCATAAGCTGTTTCTCATTTTTCTGCTACTGTGTTTTCTTGATCATTCATTTTTGAGAGAGACACAAGGACAGAGAAAGAATTCACTTCTCTAGGGAAGAGTAACACCACTAATGTGATAATAAGTAATAACTGACATATAGGACCATTTTCAGAAATCCAAAAAGCAGTTATAAGAAGTTTGAAGAACTAGTCAGACATACTCAATCTAAATAGGGCAGCAACTACTCAGCTCTAAGCTGATAGCTGCCATGCAGAAATCAGACTTGGCATTTTTATAGATAATTTTATTAAAAAAGATAAACGAGGATTATTACATTATTTTTATCTGCAGCATTTACAAGATGGACTGAAATATGCCCAGTGGTTAATGGTCTGCATTATGAGCCACTGACTCAAAGTTTGAAATTGTCAACAGGATGGGACATTGCTGCAGAACAGAAATATGGGGTGAGAATGTAGTGCTGGCTTGGAGGTATCTGGAAATAGTGATGGGAGAAAGACAAAATAAAATAAAGATAAAAAGGTAAGAGGAGAGTTAGGTATAAAGGCGGGCATTGCCAAAGACAAATAAATTTCAGTGCTTTTTATTCTACATTTATGGGATAAAACCTAGTTTAAATCTAGACCCACCTCATTTTTAATAGGCCGTTGTTTGTAATACTTCCGTCAAGCCCTAGTTAGTTGGCTAATTAAATATAAATATTTGAAATGGAATATTATATTTTAATACTTATTGTTTACTTGAAGGTTTTATCAGAATATAGGGCAATATCCATACCTCTATCAGTAGATTAATGATACAAATATCATTTTCACATGCCCAATTGAACTAAAATAAAATTAAACACATTCTTATTGAAATTAAATGTAAACTTATCAGAAAGTATCATAAATATGTAAATGAGTCTCATCTGTTATATCATAGAGTGTAAAATCTGAAATATACCCTATTTTTTACCACCTATTTTTGCCCAAACTTCTTTGTCAGAACATTGACCAAAGCTGAACAATTTGTGAATATTCTTGTCCATAGAGAACATAAAAATATAAAAAAGAAACTTCTTGAAAATTTAAAACATCCTGTTTTATAAGAGTATACAATAAAAAAAAGAACTAAAAAAAAACTTGCTCTAGAATGCACTGGATAGTTCTCAAAAAAAAAAAACCTCTTGCAATAATTTTTCTTTTATTCTTGAGGATAATATCAATGAACATATTAAAGAAATTTAATTGGCAAATGAAAAGAAAATCCTCTCAAGAACCTCAGATTTTACACTGAAAAAATTTTAAACAACTAAAATTTTATATGAACAGATCTGTGAAGACAATTAAAAATTTAAATGGAGTAAGTTAATCATGAATTATAGATATGTGTCAAAATGAGGAATAATTTAAAAAGAGTGGAAGAGTCAGAAAATATGAAATTCATATTTACTTGAGACAAAGGCCTGCCCTGGAAGTGTATAGCCTGACACTTTCTCCGTTTCACTCACATTTCTTCCCAACAGGGTCACTGGTGCATATTGTACCCAATATGAAAATGTTACAAAGCCTTTCTATGCTTTGAAACAATTATTTATGCAATGCTGCATATAAAATTATTGATATAACATTAAAATCATTTCAAACTTTTTGTACATTCATAAGTCACTTCCACATAATAAATCCTTTCATTCTCTTTATGAAAATTATACATAATACAAAGAATATATATAGCACATGTAAATACAGTACATAGTATATTTTCCCGAATATTTTTAATAAGAGAAAACTTAGCAAATGATTGCTTAGCTGTTTAATCCTCTTTCCTAAGTGTTCTTGTTCATGCTTTTTAAAAATTTAAAAGCTGAGAATTATTCCTTCTATTATTTACTGTTTTATGTCTAGGAAACTTAAGGTCCCAGTAACTTCAGTCCTATATTTAGAAGTTGATATTTATACAGAAGTTGGAAATTATTCATAATATTTGGATATGAAAAAGACTGAAAAGATCAAAAACTTAAAACATTGCCAGGAACACAACTATATGAATGATATTTAATATTAGTTGATTGTCTACCTCCATCTGGTGGTAGTATGTGGTATTACACAGTTGAGACACCTGATATCGTTACTAATATTTCAATATATAAGCACATTTTAAATGGATTATTTAATTTGATTATCTTTGAAAAGGTAAAGTTTCCCCCTCAAATATTTTTTCATTTTTTTCAAGTTCCAGTAACTGAAACAAAAATATACTTAAAAGTTCCTTTCTTTTAACTTATTTGAAATATAATTTGGATAAATTGGCATTCACATTGTCCAAAAACTGTTGCTTTAAGTGATTTAATTCATGTTTAAGTTTTAAAATGTTGTATACTTTGATAAATTGTCTATCAAAACAAAAGCTTAAGCTTAAAAAAAAGTTTTTTGCTTTCATTTGCTTTCATTGTAATAGCTGTGGAAATCAATAAAATAGACTCTTAGCAATGTATATGATTACAATCAAATTTAACCCTAAGAAAATATTGCTTTTAACTTACTAACCTACTCTGGTGGGTGATTTTTAATAATAACTGTATGACGCATATTATTTAGTGCACAAATTATATTATCATCTTACTATTTGATTCCTCCAAACTGTAAGGAAACAGATTCAAACAGATGTTGCCAGGATATTGATACAAATTTCAAACCTATCAGTGTTATTTTTTCCATTGGAAAGGTTTCCCCTCTTCTTTCCCCTGCCCAGCTTCCCAAAGTAACATATAGATTCAGAAGAAAGTTTATGTACGTTCATAGAGGGACAAGGGAGAGGCATGGATCATCCACTTATTGTATTGCTGTTTTCTGGGTCTTCACGAGCCTCTGCTAAGATATGCCTCAGGCCACTCTATCAGTGTTTCTGGTGCTGGATTACAACAGTGTGGCAGATCCTGCCTAATATGGGGGCATTGTGATGGCAGCTGTTACTGAAATCTGAAAGCCCTGTGGAGTCTTTATTCGAGAAATTTCCCAAATTTGATCCTTCTTATCTCAATTCCAGGCCTATTCCAATGAAGATTTTCTCTGCATTTCTGAGTTCCCTCTACATGGCACATAGGAACTTCTGGATCAGTTGCACTGTTGATCTTAGACTGTTAAGAATATAGAATTACTGGGACTTCCCTGGTGGTCCAGTGGTTAAGACTCCATTCTCCCAATGCAGGGGGCACGGGTTCAAACCCTGGTTGGGGAACTAAGTTCACGCATGTCGCAGAGTGTGGCCAAAAAAAAAAGCAAGAATATAGAATTACTGCTCAGGACACTCTCTAGAGACAACCTCTAGAACACTCCAATGATGATGTCCTGCCTGGTGTTAATTTGGACAACCCTGGAGACATGCCTCATATCCCAGTGACAGGTGAGCAAGTGGAGAGCTTTGCCACGTCTTCTAAAATTTCCCTAAATATGCACTTTTTTTTTTTTTTTTTGCGGTACACGGGCCTCTCACTGTTGTGGCCTCTCCCGTTGCGGAGCACAGACTCTGGACACGCAGGCTCAGCGGTCATGGCTCACGGGCACAGCCGCTCCGCGGCATGTGAGATCTTCCCGGACTGGGGCACGAACCCATGTCCCTTGCCTCGGCAGGCGGACTCTCAACCACTGCGCCACCAGGGAAGCCCCTAAATTTGCACTTTTGTTGAAGACCAAATAACGATAATTGTGTTGGTCTATTTCTGGACTCTTCTGTTCCCTTCACCTATATGCCTATCCATGTGTTAATACCACACTATTTTTTTTAGTCAGTACCTTTATTCTTAAATATTCTTAAAATTGGGTAGTGTGTTTCTTCAAAGGTTGTTCTATTTCAAATTACTGTTGCTAGTCAAGTTCCTTTGTTTTCCATATAAATTTTAGATTCTATTTCTATATATCTATTAAAAAAATCATCCTGAGATTTGGATATGTACTGCGTTAAGTCTATCACTTGGGGAAAAGCTGACATCTTTGTTATGTTGAGTCTCTCATGGAATCCTTCTCCATTTATATAGGCTCTGTGATTTCTGAAATATTTTGTCTTGTATTGTTTAGTTATTGTGAAGGGAATATATATTTTAAAATTCTGATTTCCAATTGTTGATTGCTTGATTATAGAAATATGACTATTAGAAATATTAATTTTTGAGTGTTCACATTGTATTTCATACCCTTATTGAACTCACTCATTATTTCTAGGAGGGTTTTTGTAATTCCTGAAATTTCTACATGGAAAATCATGTCATTTGTGAATAGGAGCAGTTTTATTTTTACCTTTCCATTCCCTATGCTTTTAAATCCTTTTCCTTGTCTATTAGCCTGGTTAAGACATACATTGCTGTGTTAGATAGGAGTGGTGAGAATGAATATTCTTGTCTTACTCCCAATTTCAGGGGCAAAGCATTTATTTCGTCTTTCACCATTAAGTATGACATTTGCTGTAAGAATGTTGTCAATACCCTTTATTGGGTTAAAGAAGTTTCTTTCTAAATCTGGATGCTAAGAGTTTTTATCATGAATTGATGTTGAATCTTTGTCAAATGTTTTTCTGCACCTGTTGATATATGTGCTTTTTCTTCTTTAATTTGCTAACATTGTGTATCATATTGATTGATTTGTGAAAACTGAACCAGTTGTACATAACTGCAAGGATTTCAATTTGCTGAGGTGCATTCTTTTTATATATTTCTGGATTTTATTTGCTAAGACTTTGTAGAAGATATTGGTATCTATATTATTCAAAGATATTGGCCTATACTTTTATTTTTTTGTACTGTTTTAAAATTTTGATTTCAGGATAAATCTGGCTTCATAAAATGTTTTTGGAAATGTTCTTTCCTCTTCTACTTTCTGGAATAAATTGCATATAACTGGTACTATTTTTTCCCTAAAGATTTGGTAAAATTTACCAATGAAATCCTCTATACTCGGAGATTTTTTTCCCAGATCTTTACCTATGAATTAAATTTCTTTAACAGTTTAGGGTTATTCAGATTATGTATATTTGTACTTTTTAAATTATTGCTCTCTATTTTATTCAAGGTGTTGAATTTATGTGTGTAGAGTTTTTCACAGTATTCCTTTATCATTCGTTTGATGTCTCTGGGTCTGTAGAGAATTTTCTCAGTCTTGGTATTGGGAATTTATGTCTTTTCTTCTATCAGTCTTGCTAGAGGTCTTATCAATTTTATTGAATTTTTTAAAGAATCCACTTTTGGTTTCATTGATTTTCTAAACTGATTTTCTGCTTTCAACTTCATTAATTTATTATCTTAATGATTTGTGTTCTTAAGTTTCATGTTCATTTATTTTACTTTTCCCAGGTTCTTAAGTTGCAATTTTAGGTTATTGATATTAGACCATTGCTTTTTCTAACAAAAACACTTATTCCTATAAACTTTCTTGAAGCACTGCTTTATCTATGTCTCACAAATTTTGATATTTAATGTCTTTCTTTTAAGTTAGTTAAAAATATTTTATAATTTCCTTTGGAAATTCCTTCACTTGTAGCTTATTTAGAAAGCAGCAAATTGAATTAATGCCACTGAATTGTATTGTTTAAAAGAATAAAATGGCAAATTTTATAATATATAATAAAATAATTATAATATATATGAAATATTAAAAACAAATTGTATTTCTATATTCTACCAGTGAACATGTGGATGTGAACATGCAATCATTCAATAAATCAAATACATAGAGGCGAATCTAACAAAACATATGCAAGACTTGTCTGCTGAGAACTGTACAACACCAGTGAAAGAAACCAAAGATGATCTAAACAAATAGAGAGACATACAGTGTGCATGAATTAGAAGAGTCAACATAAAAATGGAGGTCAATTTCTTAAAGCTGACATACAGTTTAATGCAATTCATGTCAAAATCCCAGCAAAGATTGTTGTAAGTATAGAAAAGATTATTCTAAGCTTGACATAGAAAGGCAAAAGAACCATTCTATATTTTTTTAATTTTCATTTTTTGACACACGAACTATTGTTCTTTTTTAAAAAAATAATTTATTGAAGTATTGAAAAAAATTTTATTGAAATTTAAAACATTTTTTTAAATTAAAAAAAATTTATTGATTTACAATGTTTCAGGTGTACAGCAAAGTGATATATATATATATAATTTTTTTCAGATTCTTTTCCCTTATAAGTTATTACAAGATATTGAATATAGTTCCCTGTGCTATATAGTAAGTCCTTATTGCTTATCTATTTTTCTAGTGGCGTGTATCTATTAATCCTAAATTCCCAATTTATCCCTGCCCCTGCTTTCCCCTTTGATAACCATATGTTTTTTTTCTATGTCTGTGAGTCTATTTCTGTTTTCTAAATAAGTTCAGTTGTATTACTTTTTAAAATTCCACATATAAGTGATACCATATATTTGTCTTTCTCTGTCTGCCTTCTTTCACTTAGTGTGATAATCTCTATGTCCAACCATCCTATATAAATGGATGCCAAGTTTTGCCTAAAACTTTGTCAAGTATCTGAGAAAATCAAATCCACAGCAAATGTCTATGGCAGACATAGGCTGAAATACATCTAGAACAGTATGTGAGTATTAGTGTGAATGTTGAATTATCAAGTAAGCAATTTAAATTCCCTTGGTAACATGAACTCTTGTAGCCCCCATTATTCAGTTTCCCCCAGTGGTAACATGTGGTAAAACTATAAGACAACAGCACAACTAGGACATTGACAGTGATACAGTAAGCTAGAGAACATTTCCATCAGGACGAGGGTCCCTCACGTTGCCCTTATAAGCCTTATCAATTTCCTTCGTACCCCTATTCCTTCCTTAACCACAACAACCACTAAGCTTTTATCCATATCTGTAATTTTGTCCTTTAATAATATTATATAATTAAAATCATACATTATGTATCTGTTCCAGATTGCTTTATACTACTGAGTGGTAATACTTAATATGGATGTATCACAGTTTGTTTAAACATTCACACATATAAGGACATCCTGTTCATTTCTTCTAATATTTTTACTATTATGAATAAAATTGTTAAACACATTCATGAGCAGATTTTATGTAAACATAAATTTTGATGTCTCAGGATAAATATCCAAGAGTGCAATTACTGGATCAGATGGTAGTTGCATGTTCAGTTGTATAAGAAACTATCAGTTTTCAGGAATAACTATACAATTTTATATTCCCGTAAGCAAAAATCCACTTGCTCTACATTTTCACCAGTATTTAGTGTTATCACTATTTTTTATTCTATCTCTTTTCATAGGTGTGTGGTGATATCTCATAGGTGTGTGGCTTTAATTTGCATTTCCCTAACAGCCAATGATATTGAGGATTTTATCATGTGCTTATTTGCCATATGTATAATTTTTTAGTGAAATGTCTCTTCATGTATTTTGCCCACTTTGTAATTGGATCTTTTGGTTTTTTATTGGTGAATTTTGAGAGTTGTTTATATATTCCAGATACTATCCTTCTGTTAAATATGTGATTGTGTATATTTTCTTCCAGGCTCTTTACAGAGTCCTTCGGAGAGCAAAAGTTTCTAATTTTGATTAAGTCAAAACCATCAACTTTTTCTTTTTTCTTTTTTAATGAATTATGCTTTAGTGTTAAGTCTAAGAACTTTTTGCCTAGACCTAAATTCCAAAGATTTTTTTTCTATGCTTTTTATAAAAAACTTATAGTTTTAACATTTACATTTACATTTTATAGTTTTACTGTTTGTACCTGTGAGCATGATTCATTTTGAGCTAATTTTTACATAAGGGGTGAGACTTCTTGTATTATTACCCTTTCTAGTCCCTTGTTTCTGTCATCATTTCTTCCTGTGAACATTTTGGTGTGCAAGAAAATGTTAATATCTTTACTTATGCCATCATTACTTTCTACAGAAACACTTCAGCTATGTGACAAAGTTCACTCTACCATTTTACCATTACACATCCTAACCAAGATCTGATTCCTGGGATTCAGTTCTAATATCAAACATCTGCAAACTAAGACAGACCTGAGCCAAGTACTCCCTAAGAAACTGAGGTTTCTCCCCCTCCAAGAAGCTTACACTGAATAGCCCACTTGGAAAGAAGATCTTTCATTCAAAAATCTATAACAGGGCTTCCCTGGTGGTGCAGTGGTTGAGAGTCCGCCTGCTGATGCAGGGAACACGGGTTCGTGCCCTGGTCTGGGAAGATCCCACATGCCGCGGAGCGGCTGGGCCTGTGAGCCATGGCCGCTGAGCCTGCGCGTCCGGAGCCTGTGCTCCGCAACGGGAGAGGCCACAACAGTGAGAGGCCCGCGTACCGTAAAAAAAAAAAAAAAAAAAAAAAAAATCTATAACACATTTTATAGCTTTCATTGGATACATCTTTAACCTGTTTGAAATCAGGATTTTATTTATATAAATTTATAAACAAACATATGTCTTACCTTTCCATGTAACCTCTGAACTATATGATACTTGAGATCAAATCTTATGTTTCATTTTATCTTTCATAGTACTTTTCATAGGCATCAGAGCAAATATTTGATTATTTACAAATAGTTATCAGAGATAACTTAAATCCATCTTAGATCAGATCCTCACAAACATCACCAATCATGTGCTTGTATTTCCTCTAGCATATATTTTGACAAATCCAGCCCATTCTGAACACTTACTGAGATGTAAAACACGGTTTCAAATATAGGACTTTATCTCTTAACACCAGTAATATAGTTCCAGTTTTTTCACCTTTAATAAAACAATTATTCAAAGTTAGGGCCTTTTCATTTCAGGGGTATTTTCCATATATAAAAATAAAAATAATAATATAGATAAAACCAAATAAACGATACAGTAAGAGAGTTAACTTATGCATATTAAGCAATTTTATTAGGGTAAGACCACACTTAGGCCGTTAAAAGTGCCTCAAATTTGATTTGAATAGGAACTACTCAGTTGGACAAAGGAAGTTAACATTTATGAGAAAGAGGATAATTGATAATTACTTGTTAACAACAGCTTAGAGTAATGAAATGTTTATGATTCAGGAAAGAACTTGTTAGGAACTAAATTTAAAATCAAAGTAACTCCATAAAGATTCACCCTTGCATACCTAGCAAATAGGAGTATGATTAAAAGCTAGACAGATCTACTTAATGAGATTTCACATAGGTTCTTAATTTGGGGAATTATTTCTTTATGTAATACACAAGCTCTGATATAAAATGGTCCACACTGATAAATAGTTAATATTATTTAATAATGCAGATATTTTGAGAATTCTAAAGAAAGTTCAAAAAATATCAGCTATACAATATTTAAACTTGAAATGTTCAGAAATTAAAGTCTTAGGTGAATTTCTTCCCTTCCTTCCTCCCTTCCTCCTTTCCTTCCTCCCTCCCTTCTCTCTCCCTCCCTCCCTCCCTCCCTTCTTTCTTTCCTTCCTTCCTTCCTTCCTTCTTTCTTCCCTTCCACCTTTCCTTCTTTTCTTCCTCCCTCCCCTCTGTCTCAGTTTCTCTCAGTGTCTTTAACTCTTGTTTCTTTCTTTCTTTCTCTTTCTAATAACAGTTAAGAGCTTGGACAATAATGTAACATTTTATTTATATATTTTCATTATTATTTTAAGTTACTCTGCTTACAGTTATTAATTTTATGTAGTTAAGCAAATATAATAGTGAAATGTCACCTACTGAATAAATCAAGTTTTTATGGTAATTGATTTTTCTGTATTTTTGTGCTTACTTTCTTTTGACAGATGCTGGTTTTATACTTTCATTTGTTTCCTCATTTTCATATTATTGATTGAGACTGCTAGAAAAATTGGAATTGTTAGGCTATTGTTTTAAGGTATTAATTAATTTGATTTATATATGGATTACACTTTGAGTAATTACAGTGTGAAGAAGCAATGCTAATGTAAATAAATCACTTTATTTGAATACACTACTTTTAGTGGTTATAGTAAGTAAACCTCTCATTCCATAAAGAATATTTGTGATTAGAACAAAATCAATACCATAATTTTTCACCCTTTCCCTCACACCACAAGATTTTGTCTCTTTTTACATAGCTCTTAATCAGGGTCAAATGAAGAAAAATAGAAAAACCTAAAAATCCAGCAGGGATGATCCTAGACCCTGTATTTAACATTTTAATCAGTAGCCCAATAAAAGAGTAAACATCTTCCTTAGTATTAGGTATATTTCACAAACACTAGGTTATGGGAAAGGTACATTCTGAAGTTTTTAATACATGTTGAATTGGTAATAAGCAAGAAAGCTACCAATGACAAAATCAGGACAGAATATCTGCATATATATATATATAAATGATAAAAGAGAATGACTTTCAACTTAGATTTCTAAATCCAGAGAATAGGGGAGTTCAGATCAAGATGGCAGAGTAACGGCTTCCCTGGTGGCGCAGTGGTTGAGAGTCTGCCTGCCTATGCAGGGGACACGGGTTCATGCCCTGAACTGGGAAGATCCCACATGCTGCAGAGCAGCTGGGCCCGTGAGCCATGGCCGCTGAGCCTGCACGTCTAGAGCCTGTGCTCCTCAGCGGGAGAGGCCACAACAGTGAGAGGCTCACGTACCGCAAAAAAAAAAAAAAAAAAAAAAAGATGGCAGCGTAAAAGGACATGGACCTCACCCCACCCACCCACCAAGAACACATCAAAATTACATCTACAGGGGCTTCCCTGGTGGCGCAGTGGTTTAGAGTCCTCCTGCCGATGCAGGGGACACGGATTCGTGCCCTGGTCTGGGGGGGGATCCCACATGCCGCGGAGCGGCTGGGCCCGTGAGCCATGGCCGCTGAGCCTGCGCATCCGGAGCCTGTGCTCCACAACGGGAGAGGCCACAACAGCGAGAGGCCCGCGTACCTCAAAAAAAAAAAAAAAAAAAAAATAGTAGCCCCTGCTCGCCGCAACTAGAGAAAGCCCGTGCACAGCAACGAAGACCCAATGCAGCCAAAAATAAATAAATAAATAAACTAATTAATTAATTACAGAAAATCTGGACCAATAAGGCAAGCTTTCATAACATTAAAAAAAAATTACATCTACATGTGGAACAAGTCTCACTAAAAACTAACTAGAAAGTCACAGAAGGATTCTTGTACGACCAAGGCTGTAAGAAATATATGCACGTAATCTGGTTGGATGGGAAGAAAAGGGATCAGATTGGCACATGTGCCCTGGGACGGGACTCTGAGGAAAAGGAAGGTTGTGGTGGGGACACCTTCTCTGGGGAGTGAGCAGTTTGAACCACAGTTTAGACACCCCAGTCCTGGGGTCTTAAGTGGGGGAGAGAGGACCCCTTGGCTAGTTGGAGGACAGCTGGGACTAATAGGAGGGCTGTGGGGAGCCTGGACTCCACCTGTGAGGAGCATGTGTGCGCTGGCTTGGCCCCAAAGTACGGTGGAGAAAGACCTGCTTTAGATGCTGCCAGGTTTCCCAGGCCAGCCTTACTGCAAACCCCAGTCTGAGCCGAGTGAACACTCAGGCCCCAACTCACTCCACACCACAGAGCAGCACAGAGCAGCACTGGATCTGGGAAGATAAGATTCTTCTTCTTGGGAAAAGAATCTACCAGGGATGAATCTGGGTGGGACTTCAGCAGTCATTGTTGGCCCTTACTCAAGCAGTGCCTCAGAAGCAGCCCAGATCTCTGACTGTGGGTGGCTCCTCCACCATAGCTCACCATCCCTCCATGCATGATGAGAGACCACACAGGCCCCCCTGCCTGACCTGTTGAATGATTCCACAACAGGGCAGCAGAGGCTGGGGATAGTGATTGGTTGTGAGGAGCAAAGGGGACTTGGACCTGAGGCTGTGTTTGAGCACAGGCACTGTGCTGAACAGGTGCTGCATTGGACCTCTGTCTGTAGCCACCATGAGCCGAGAGCTTACACAGACCCCACTTGCTTCAGCATTCCCACCTCTCTGGGGCAAAGGTCTCAGTGAAGGGAGAGGGGAAAACACACACTTAAAGGGAACAGAGCCAGCTCAGGCCCAGACTTCGTGGTTTCTGCTCCAACAACTTGGTATCAGACCCCACCTCTGATAGGGTAGTGATGGCCACTAAGGAGAAGGAAGTTTTACTTCACACTGGGATCCATCTCTAGGCCCTGCATCTCCAGCCCCACCTCCTATGAAGGTGGTAGCTGCCCGTACACCCTCAGGAAAGACATGACTTCATCCACATCAAAGTCAAATCTAGTTCTCCCACCAAAGGCATTAGTTACACCACACAGTCTGTATAATGATGTACTGATGAAAGATCACCCTTTCAAGACTGTAATATTGTAATACTGTAACTATTGCATCATAGTGCAGAGTAACTGAACATCCAACTGAACATGCATGGGTCATGTAGAAAGGTTGAGGTGGTGGTCTGTTATGAGTTGTCAGAGTGTAAATGGGCTGAAAAAAGTAACTCTGGGTGGTAAGGAGAAGGGACAACTTCAGCAAGGGGAGATTGAATAAATAGAGCTGGATTGATGAATAAGTAAATATATTAAGGATAATGGGAGCCAGGTATTTTACTACTGGAGTTACATATATAGAAAAGAAAAAAAACAAGAACAATTTCTGTCATGTTGCATTAGAATTAATCAGTTAGAACTCATGTAGTTCAATATAGAAATAAGCACAGATGTTAATGTAGATGTATATATATATATATATATATATATATATATTCCCTTGCTCTGCCCACTAAAAGGACAGAGGAGCACTGATAGTCCCACACCTAGCATCCAGATATTGGTTTCTAAATTTGATTTGGCATACTAAAAGTAAACAGCACTTCTGAGAGAAACGACTGATTCCTAGGTTAGGGAAGAAAAATATAAGATGGACCTGGAAAATATGCACCAGAAAATAAAGTGCTCAAAGAAAGGTGGAACCTCATCTAAATAACATAGAGCTGATTTTAAAAGGCCTCTAGGAAAAGCTTCAAGGTGGCGGAAGAGTAAGACGTGGAGATCACCTTCCTCCCCAAAGATACATCAGAGATACATCTACATGTGGAACAACCCCTACAGAACACCTACTGAACGCTGGCAGAAGACCTCAGACCTCCCAAAAGGCAAGAAAAACTCCCCACGAACCTGGGTAGGGCAAAAGAAAAAAGAAAAAACAGACAAAAGAATAGGGATGGGACCTGCACCAGTGGAAGGGAGCTGTGAAGAAGGAAAGGTTTTCACACACTAGGAAGCCCCTTCGCAGGCGGAGACTGTGGGTGCGGAGGGGGGAAGCTTCGGAGCCGCGAAGGAGAGCACAGCAACAGGGGTGTGGAGGGCAAAGCGGAGAGATCCCCGCACAGAGGATGAGTGCCGACTGGCACTCACCAGCCCGAGAGACTTGTCTGCTCACCCACAGGGGAGGGGTGGGGCCTGGAAGCTGAGGCTCGGGCTTCGGAGGTCGGATCCCAGGGAGAGGACTGGGGTTGACTGCGTGAACACAGCCTGAAGGGGTTAGTGTGCCACGGCTAGCCGGGAGGGAGTCCGGGGAAAAGTCTGGAGCTGCCGAAGAGGCAAGAGACTTTTTCTTCCCTCTGTTTCCTGGTGCGGAAAGAAAGGGGATTCAGAGCACCACCTAAATGAGCACCAGAGATGGACGCGAGCCACGGCTATCAGTGCGGACACCAGAGATGGGCATGAGACGCTAAGGCTGCTGCTGCAGTCACCAAGAAGCCTGTGTGCAAGCCCAGGTCACTCTCCACACCTCCCCTCCTGGGAGCCTGTGCAGTCCACCCCTGCCAGGGTCCTGTGATCCAGGGAAAACTTACCTGGGAGAACACACGGTGCCTAAGGCTGTTGCAATGTCATGCTGGTCTCTGCCACTGCAGGCTCACACCACATCCGTACCCCTCCCTACCCACGGCCTGAATGAGCCAGAGCCCCCAATCAGTTGCTCCTTTAACCCCGTCCTGTCTGAGCAGGAACAGACACCCTCAGGCGGCCTACAAACAGAGACGGGGTGAAATCCAAAGCTGAACCCAGGAGATGTTCTAACAAAGAAGAGAAAGGGAAATCTCTCCCAGCAGCCTAAGGAGCAGTGGATTAAATCTCCACAATCAACTCAATGTACCCTGCATCTGTGGAATACCTGAATAGACAGTGAATCATCCCAAATTGAGGCAGTGGACTTTTGGAGCAACGATATATATATATATTTTTTTCCCTCTTTCTCTTTGTGTGAGTGTGTTAAGTGTATGCTTCTGTGTGCGACTTTGTCTGTATAGCTTTGCTTTTACCATTTGTCCTAGGTTTCGTCTCTCTGGTCTCTTTTTCTTTTTTTTTTAGTATAGTTTTTAGTGCTTGTTATCATTGGTGGGTTTGTTTTTTGGTATGGTTGCTCTCTTCGTTCTTTCTTTTTTTTTAATGACTTTTAAAATATTTTTAAATTTCTAATAATTATTTTTTATTTTAATAACTTTTAATTTTATTTATTATTTTCTTTCTTTTTTTCTCCCTTTTGTTCTGAGCCATGTGGATGACAGGGTCTTGGTGTTCGGCCAGGCATTAGGGCTGTGCCTCTGAGGTGGGAGAGCCAAGTTCAGGACATTGGTCACCGGGGACCTCCCAGCTACACATAATATCAAACAGCGAAAATCTCCCAGAGATCTCCAGCTCAACGCCAAGACGCAGCTCCACTCAATGACAAGCAAGCTACGGTGATGGACACCCTTTGCCAAACAACTAGGAACACAGGAACACACTCCCACCCATTAGCAGAGAGGCTGTCTAAAATCATAATAAGGTCACAGACACCCCAAAACACACCACCAGATGTGAACCTGCCCACCAGAAAGACAAGATCTAGCCTCATCCACCAGAACACAGGCACCAGTCCCCTCCAACAGGAAGCCTACAGAACCGACTGAACCAATTATATCCACTGGGGGCAGACACCAAAAACAACAGGAACTAGAGACCTGCAGCCTGCGAAAAGGACACCCCAAACACAGTAAGTTAAGCAAAATAAGAAGACAGAGAAGCACACAGCAGATGAAGAAGCAAGGTAAAAACCCACCAGACCTAACAAATGAAGAGGAAATAGGAAGTCTACCTGAAAAAGATTTCAGAATACTGATAGTAAAGATGATCCAAAATCTTGGAAATAGAGTAGAGAAAATAAAAGAAACGTTTAACAGGGACCTAGAAAAACTAAAGAGCAAACAAACGATGATGAACAACACAATATTTGAAATTAAAAATTCTCTAGAAGGCATCAATAGCAAAATAACTGAGGCAGAAGGTTGGTTAAGTGACCAGGAAGATAAAATAGTGGAAATAACTAATGTACAGGAGAATAAAGAAAAATGAATGAAAAGAATTAAGGAGAGTTTCAGAGACCTCTAGGACAACATTAAATGCACCAACGTTTGAATTATAGAGGTCCCAGAAGAAGAAGAGAAAAAGAAAGGGACTGGGAAAATATTTGAAGAGATTATAGATGAAAACTTCCCTAATATGGGAAAGGAAAGAGTTAATCCAGTCCAGGAAGCACAGAGAGTCCCATACAAGATAAATCCAAGGAGAAATACTTCAAGACACATATTAATTAAACAATCAAAAATTAAATACAAAGAAAAAATATTATAAGCAGCAAGGGAAAACAACAAATAACCTACAAGGGAGTCCCCATAGGGTTAACAGCTGATATTTCAGCAGAAACTCTGCAAGCAAGAAGGGACTGGCAGGACATATTTAAAGTGATGAAAGGGAAAAACCTACAACCAAGATTACTCTACACAACAAGGATCTCATTCAGATTTGATGAAGAAATTAAAACCTTTACAGATAAGCAAAAGCCAAAAGAATTCAGCACCACCAAACCAGCTTTATAACAAATGCTAAAGGAACTACTCTAGGCAGGAAGCACAAGAGAAGGAAAAGACCTACAATAACAAACCCAAATCAATTTAAAAAATGGTAATAGAAACATACATATTGATAATTACCTTAAATGTAAATGGATTAAATGCTCCAACCAAAAGAAATAGACTGGCTGAATGGATACAAAAACTAGACCCATATATATGATGTCTACAAGAGACCCACTTCAGACCTACGGACACATACAGACTGAAAGTGAGGGGACGGAAAAGATATTTCATGCAAATGGAAATCAAAAGAGGCTGGAGTAGGAATTCTCATATCAGACAAAATAGACTTTAAAACAATGACTATTACAAGAGACAAAGAAGGACACTACATAATGATCAAGGGATCAATCCAAGGAGAAGATATACAATTGTAAATATTTATGCACCCAACATAGGAGCACCTCAATAAATAAGGCAAATACTAACAGCTATAAAAAAGGAAATTGACAGAAACACAATCATAGTAGGGGAATTTAACACCCCACTTTCACCAATGGACAGATCATCCAATATTAAAATAAATAAGGAAACACAGGCTTTAAATGATACATTAAACAAGATGGACTTCATTGATATTTATAGGACACTCCATCCAAAAACAACAGAATACACTTTCCTCTCAAGTGCTCATGGAACATTCTCCAGGATAGATCATATCTTGGGTCACAAATCAAGCCTTGGTAAATATAAGAAAATTGAAATCGTAGCAAGTATCTTTTCCGACCACAATGCTATGAGACTAGATATCAATTACAGGAAAAATCTGTAAAAAATACAAACACATGGAGGCTAAACAATACACTACTCAATAACCAAGAGATCACTGAAGAAATCAGAGGAGGGACTTCCCTGGTGGCACAGTGGTTAAGAATCTGCCTGCCAATGTGGGGAACACAGGTTCGAGCCCTGGTCTGGGAAGATCCCACATGCCGCGGAGCAACTAAGCCCGTGAGCCACAACTACTGAAGCCCGTGTGCCTGGAGCCCATGCACCACAACAAGAGAAACCACTGCAATGAGAGGCCCAAGCACCATGACGAAGAGTAGCCCCCGCTCGCTGCAATTAGAGTAAGCCTGCACCCAGCAACAAGGACCCAATGCAGCCAAAAATAAATAAATAAATTTATTTTTTAAAAAATAAAGGAAATCAGAGGAAATCAAAAAGTACCTAGAAACAAATGACAATGAAACCAAGATGACCCAAAACCTATGAGATGCAGCAAAAGCAGTTCTAAGAGGGAAGTTTATAACAATACAATCCTACCTTAAGAAACAAGAAACATCTCAAATAAACAATGTAAACTTACAGCTAAAGCAATTAGAGAAAGAAGAACAAAAAAACCCCCAAAGTTAGCACAAGGGAAGAAATCATAAAGATCAGATCACAAATAAATGAAAAAGAAATGAAGGAAACGATAGCAAAGATCAATAAAATTAAAACCTGGTTTTTTGAGAAGATAAACAAAATTGATAAACCATTAGCCAGACTCATCAAGAAAAAAAGGAAGAAGACTCAAATCAATAGAATTAGAAATGAAAAAGGAGAAGTAACAACTGGCACTGCAGAAATACAAAGGATCATGAGAGATTACCACAAGCAACAATATGCCAATAAAATGGACAACCTGGAAGAAATGGAAAAATTCCTAGAAAAGCACAACTTTCCAAGACTAAACCGGGAAGAGATAGAAAACATAAACAGACCAATCACAAGCACTGAAATTGAAACTGTGATTAAAATCTTCCAGCAATCAAAAGCCCAGGACCAGATGGATTCACAGGCGAATTCTATCAAACATTTAGAGAAGAGCTAGCACCCGTCCTTCTCAAACTCTTCCAAAATATAGCAGAGGGAAGAAGACTCCCAAATTCATTCTCTGAGGCCACCATCACCCTGATATCAAAACCAGACAAAGATTTCACAAAGAAAGAAAACTACAGGCCAATATCACTGATGAACATAGATGCAAAAATCCTCAACAAAATACTAGCAAACAGAATCCAACAGCACATTAAAAGGATCATACACCATGACCAAATGGGATTTATCCCAGGAACGCAAGGATTCTTCATTATACACAAATCAATCAATGTGATACACCATAGTAACAAATTGAAGAATAAAAATCACATGATCATCTCGATAGATGCAGAAAAACTTTTAACAAAATTCAACATCCATTTATGATAAAAACCCTCTGGAAAGTAGGCATAGAGGGAACTTATCTCAACTTAATAAAGGCCATTTATGACAAACCCACAGCTATCATCATCCTCAATGTTGAAAAACTGAAACCATTTTCACTAAGATCAGGAAAAAGACAAGGTTGCCCATTCTTAGCACTATTATTCAACACTGTTTTGGAAGTTTTAGCCACAGCAATCAGAGAAGAAAAAGAATTTAAAGGAATCCAAATCAGAAAGGAAAAAGTAAAACTGTCAGTGTTTGTAGATGACATGATATATCTATACATAGATAATCCTAAATATGTTACCAGAAATCTACAAGAGCTAATGAATGAATTTGTTAAATTAGCAGGATACAAAATTAATGCACAGAAATCTCTTGCATTCCTATATATTAATGATGAAAAATCTGAAAGAGTAATTAAGGAAACCCTCCCATTTACAATTGCAACCAAAATAATAAAATACCTAGGAATAAACCTACCTAAGGAGACAAACGACCTGTATGCAAAATTGTATAAGACACTGATGAAAGAAATGAAAGATGATACAAACAGATGGAGAGATATACCATGGTCTTGGATTGGAAGAATGAGTATTGTGAAAATGACTATACTACCCAAAGGAATCTACAGATTCAATGCAGTCCATATCAAACTACCAATTGCATTTTCACAGGACTAGAAAAAATTTTTTCACAATTTGTATGGAAACACAAAAGACCCCATATAGCCAAGGCAACCTTGAGAATGAAAAATGGAGCTGGAGGAATCAGGCTCCCTGACTTCAGACTATAATACAAAGCTACAGTATTCAAGACAACATGGAACTGGCACAAAAACAGAAATATAGATCAATGGAACAAGATAGAAAGCACAGAGGTAAACCCCCACATATATGGTCACCTTATCTTTGATAAAGGAGGCAAGAATATACAATGGAGAAGAGACAGCCTCTTCAATAAGTGGTGCTTAGAAAACTGGACAGCTTCATGTAAAAGAATGAAATTATGACACTCCTTAACACCATACAGAAAAATAAACTCAAAATGGATTAAAGACCTAAATGTAAGCCCAGACACTATCAAACTCTTAGAGGAAAACACAGGCAGAACACTCTATGACATAAATCACAGCAAGACCCTTTTTGACCCACCTCCTAGAGAAATGGAAATAAAAACAAAAATAAACAAATGAGACCTAATGAAACTTAAAAGCTTTTGCACAGCAAAGTAACCATAAACAAGACCAAAAGACACCCCTCAGAATGGGAGAAAATATTTGCAAATGAAGTAACTGACAAAGGATTAATCTCCAAAATTTACAAGCAACTCATGTAGCTCAATATCAAAAAAACAAAAAACCCAATCCACCAATGGGCAGAAGACCTAAATAGACATTTCTCCAAAGAAGATATATAGATTGCCAACAAACACATGAAAGGATGCCCAACATCATTAGTCATTAGGGAAATGCAAATCAAAACTAGAATGAGATGTCATCTCACACCAGTCAGAATGGCCATCATAAAAAATCTAGAAACAATAAATGCTGGAGACGATGTGGAGAAAAGGGAACACTCTTGCACTGTTGGTGGGAATGTAAATTGATACAGCCACTATAGAGAACAGTATGGAGGTTCCTTAAAAAACTAAAAATAGAACTACCATACGACCCAGTAATCCCACTGCTGGACATATATCCTGAGAAAACCATAATTCAAAAAGAGTCACATACCACAATGTTCATTGCAGCTGTATTTATGATAGCCAGGACATGGAAGCAACTAAGTGTCCATCTACAGATGAATGGATAAAGAAGATGTGGCACATATATAAAATGGAATATTACTGAGCCATAAAAAGAAATGAAATTAAGTTATTCATAGTGAGGTGGAGGTGGATGGACTTAGTGTGTGTCACACAGAGTGAAGTACCTCAGAAAGAGTAAAACAAATACTGTATGCTAACACATATATATGGAATCTAAAAAAAAAAAAAAGGTCATAAATGACCTAAGGGCAGGACCAGAATAAAGATGCAGACCTACTGGAGTATGGACTTGAGGACATCTGGAGGGGAAAAGGTAAGCTGGAACGCAGTGAGAGAGTGGCATGGACATATATACACTACCAAATGTAAAATAGATAGCTAGTGGGAAGCAGTCACATAGCACAGGGAGATCAGCTTGGTGCTTTGTGACCACCTAGAGAGGTGGGATAGGGATCGTGGGAGGGAAGGAGACCCAAGGGGGAAGAGATATTGTATATATGTATACGTATAGCTGATTCACTTTGTTATAAAGCAGAAACTAACACACCATTTTAAAGCAATTATACTCCAATAAAGATGTTAAAAAACTAAATAAGTAAAAATTAAAAAAATAAAATGCCTTGGGCTTCCCTGGTGGCACAGTGGTTGAGAGTCCACCTGCTGATGCAGGGGACATGGGTTCGTGCCCCAGTCCGGGAAGATCCCACATGCCGCAGGCCTGTGAGCCATGACCGCTGAACCTGAACGTCCAGAGCCTGTGCTCCGCAATGGGAGAGGCCACAACAGTGAGAGGCCCGCGTACTGCAAAAAATAAATAAATAAAATGCCTCTATTACTTCCAATTCCTATCATCCTCATGACTAGTAAGGGAACCCAGTTACTGCAGCTCTTACCATCAGCCCTGACCTAGAGAGAACTGCCACCTCTGATTTTCTTAGTGATGTTGGTGCCCCTCTTAATAAACAATCTCTTATTGATTTTACAAATCCAATGTTCTCCAGACCCTTTCACAGAACATAGTCATAATGTGAGTTTTTTAACCTTACATCGTAAGTCCACACTAACATACCCAATTATCTGGGCCTTTAGAGTCTTTCTTCCACCATCTCTCATAGCAGTTCTGGTATTTTCACTTTATTTAGTGTGCCCATCTGTTTCTTCATGCTTCTAGTAGCCATCCTAAGAGCATCGTCTCTAAGTGTCTTTGCTGGGATATTCAATTCCGTATTGATAATCTCCCTTAACTTTGTTTTCTGCACATCTTTTCTTGATTCAGCACCTGCACAGTCCAGTCCCATATGTATTTTTTCTGACTCCTATGGGTGCATCTTGGCTAGTTCCTGTACCTTTTTTGGGATACAGATTCATTCCTTCCTTGGGAGGTCTTTCACTATGCTGGGAAGGTTATTTTTTACTTAATCCTATTTATTGGTTTAAATATTGAAAATAGTTTCTGAGAATAGGGAATAGTTTGTATCTCGCAAGGAAGAGGTCTTGGTCTTGCCTTCCAAAAAGGGGGAGGCTTTAACAGTGAGATGTGGGTCATACCTGTAGAGAAATTTGATTCTCAGGAAAATCTGGAAATTCAAACCAACGAAAATATTCCTATCACATGTGTTAGTCTTCTACTTCTCAGTCAAGTCCCTGACCTGTCAGGACAGAGGATTCAAGCTTCTGTGGATTCCTGCTGACTCCTATGACCGAGGCCCAGGCCCAGACTTCACTTTTTTCTGCTTTGTGGGTGCAGGAAATGAGTCTCCTTGTAGATTTCAAGGAAGCCTTCTGGCTTTCACCCTCCAGTTGTCTTTCTCCAAAAGTTTTATGTGACAGCTATCTAATTCCACTGTCATTTTAACTAAGATTTCTGGTGCCCCTAATACAACTCAAATGCCCAATATGTTGCCTCAACCAGCACATTTCCTTCTACCATTATGGCAGCTTAGTTCAGTGACCATTTGAATAATTGTTCTGCTCCCACATACCAGGGAGTCTGAACATGACACCTAGGACTAGTGTGATGGGGCCCTCATTGTCAGCTGACTGACAAAGATCTAACTTCAAAATCCTAGTTTAGAGTCTTTCTTGGACCTCTCCCACAGCTAACTTAGTGGTTAGGTCCAACCATGAGAAGGAGACTCAGAAGGAGATTCATGTAGGAAGTTACTGGAGATTACCTATAAAAATGAAGAAAACAAGATTTGGAAAAGAGAGAAGTTGAATTCGAATGAAGTCATAATAAAAGTTTCAGTCAGTCCCACAGGGAGTTCTGGAGCTGGGATGGTCATACAGAGTTCCTTGTAGTTAGGGCAAGGGACATGGATATTGTTACTCCACACTGGACAGTCATTGGATTCAGGTCACTCCAGGGTGTGAGCATAATTATGGGCAAGGCAGCTCTCTTCAGATAAGGTCAACTGCAGGGAGAGAACTTAGAACTAAGCAGACAGCCTTCAGCCATCGACATTCCAAGCAGTCAGTTCTTCCTTCCTGAAGGGAGACATCTGGGCAGCACACCACATTACTATTGTAGGTGGAAATGGCTGGGCAGGTATTTTTCACTTAAAGTATTGAACCACTGGAAGTTTAATGCTGTCTTTTACCAAATGTATGCATGACATTGCTACCGCCCAGGGTCCTTGGCTTTCTCCAATCAATAGAAATTGATAAGAGGCCGGTCAAGAAATTCAGGCAACGCTTTATTGGAGCCCCTGCTGCAGCAGCGGGGAGCGAGAACAAATAACATGTTCCCTTGCTCACTCCCCAAGGGGAGTGCCTTTTGCTCCCGACATCCTGTTTTTGCTCCCAGCTCTTCAGAAGTAGCAGTTGGGTTTTTTTTTGTTTTTTGGGTTTTTTTTTTGTCTTTTGTCCATAATTTGCCTCAACTGTGCATGCACACAGTTATTTTTAGTCCCACAGAGTTTCTTTGTAATTTGTAGCTTGAGGAGACATTTGTCCAGGTGCAAGCATTGCAGGCATTGCAACTAAGGGTTTCAGGTCTCAGCCTGTCTCAACATGAGGGTTGGATGTACTACAGAAGGACTGGGTATCATGGTATGTGGCATGATACTATGTTGGTGTTTTGAACTATTGAAAGAAATTCCAAGGTAAAAATCCCTTTTTTGGTTGACTTTACAACGTTTCTCTGAAAGGGCTTCCACAACTAGTCATAGAAAGGTTTGACTTGATTTGTTCAGTCCCAGGAAAATTGTATTTTTGGAAACACTTTAGACTAATATCCTACTTTGAAATTAGCTTCTGAAAATAAAACTGATGGCCTGAACTATATTCTGATAAATTTAGAGTTTCAGAGTGAAATACAAACTCCTCTCATTTAAAACCTTATAAAAAA
Source organism: Pseudorca crassidens (assembly GCF_039906515.1). Lineage (NCBI taxonomy): Eukaryota > Metazoa > Chordata > Mammalia > Artiodactyla > Delphinidae > Pseudorca > Pseudorca crassidens. The sequence goes on along the minus strand of NC_090313.1, from coordinate 35,467,551 downwards.
TGATTTAATAGTGTTAAACATGCTTTCTCCATTAATATTATATTAATTAAGAGCTATATATGGAATTGATTTAAATAGTGCTGTAGTAGGAAGCTAAATATGATAATGTTGAAATGCCAGAATTCTATAACATATATAAAGTGGTTATCATAATATATTAAAAATTATGGGGCTTCCCTGGTGGCGCAGTGGTTGAGAGTCCACCTGCCGATGCAGGGGACACAGGTTCGTGTCCCGGTCCGGGAAGATCCCACATGCCGCGGAGCGGCTGGACCCGTGAGCCATGGCCGCTGAGCCTGTGCGTCTGGAGCCTGTGCTCCGCAACGGAGAGACCACAGCAGTGAGAGGCCTGCGTACAGCAAAAAAAAAAAAAAAAAAAAAAAAATTATGCAAACCATTCTGTGTTTAGAAATCTTAAAATACATTTTTCCCCAGTTAAAGGAGTAAATGAGTTTTATAATGCATACCATTAAACAATAAACACAAATACTGATTGTTATCTTTGTTCATAAGAAAAAAATATAAGATTTCTGGGTTCAAAAATTGAATAAAATTATAAACTTCTGAAGAATTCAATAATGGTATTTTCAATAGTATTTTATATAGTATTCTTACACAATAAAGCATGTTCGATTATATTTCTGGAAAACACATACACACACATATATATTGAGATAATACTACACACCCACCAGAATTGCTATAACTAAAACTTGACAATATCAAGTTTTGCTGAGGATATAAAGCAATAGAAACTTTCATATCCTGCTGGTGGGAATATAATTGGTACATCTTTTGGAAATTATTTATGTATCATACATTAAAGGTAAGATAACAATATTTGAGCCTGAAATTCCACTCTTAGAAACAGTCACACAGAAATTGGTATAAATGTGCACTAAGAGAAATGTGCAAGGTTATGTACATAATAAAGGCAGTCAAAGCAAAAATAAGAGTGAATGATTTCTAGTATTCAACAATTCAATCTATGAATTTCAAAGATTTATAGAATGCAGAAAATTATCAGAAAAAACACTTTGAACCACTCCAGTCCAATAACCATGTTCATGTAAATCTGAACCCCAAACAGCTGACAATAATGAATCTTTAGAAGACTAAGGAAACACTGCTCATGATTCTGACAGCTCTCCCTTCTGCAAAAGCACAGATTAGATTTTTTTTTTTGTAAATCTCAGGCAGCTTTTCTGAACAGAACACTTTGTTGGACCCTCATACCCACATTTGATTAGATTGTATTGGCTTCCCATAAAACTGCTTTTACTGAGTTGCAATTTGATATGAAGCCATCAGGTTATATTGAAGGCATCTAAAAACACAGTCCTATAAAATTCACTATAAAGATGATGAGAATATTTCTCATTCAATCACACAGTGTTTTTTCTCTCCATAACCCCCCACTTCAATTAGGGTATCTTGAAATTAATTCTCCTTTGGTGTAAGTATAAGAAACAAACCATATATCTTAGAATTCAAAGCAAAGTTTAAGCAGAAATGAACCTCTTATATGTTTAGAAGACAACTTTTGCAATAAATACATAAGCATGCATTAAATATTCATGCTATATAAAATATTCCAAAATGAATACAATATTGTCAATGTTTTCAATTCATTTTGGGGAAATTACTTCTTTCAAACATCAATACTTGATAAGGTAACACCATAAATAGCATTATAGCACCAAATAAATAAATTCAAGTGATAGTGGAACATTAACAACTCTTAGAATTGGAGGAAAAGATAGACAAAAAGCAAGAGCACAGATGATTTTAAAAATAAAATCATAGACATATATTTTAATAGCTAGAGTTCTTCCAATCTGTGTTATAAGCAGATAATATGCTTTCTTTACTGGCTTTCCTTAACTACTAAAATGGCTTAAAAATTACATGTATACACACACACACTTGATAATCATAAAGAAAACTTCAATAAATTTCCCAAATTGGAAATTACTCAGTCTATACTTTCTGTAAATATCACAGTAAATTTAGATAATAATAATAGAAGTAAAAATATATTAATAAAGAAAATAATGACTCCATATGAAAATAGTACATTGTCTCAAACCAACTGTTAATGAAAAAGAAAATAAAAACTGAATTAAAAAAACTTGTAAATCTATGGGGTTTTTTTTTGTTTGCACGTCTTTGAAACATATTGATATCATATACATTTTAAACAAAAGATTCAATATAGTTAATTGAGGAATTTAATGAGAAAATCCAATAGAACAATTTTAATAAAAGCTAGAAAAAATAAATAATAATTCAATATAATTTTAGCATTAAAAAGGTATGGATTGATAAAAACAGTAAGCAGTACAACAGAAAACAGTTTAATCAAGTTCAATCAAGAAACAAAATAATTATAAAAATTAAAGCAGAAATAGAAACATATTCTTATTTAAAACTTAATGATAGAGCTTCCCTGGTGGTGCAGTGGTTGAGCGTCTGCCTGCCAATGCAGGGGACACGGGTTCATGCCCCGGTCAGGGAGAATCCCACATGCTGTGGAGTGGCTGGGCCCGTGATCCATGGCTGCTGAGGCTGCATGTCCAGAGCCTGTGCTCCGCAATGGAAGAGACCACAACAGTGAGAGGCCCGTGTACCGCAAAAAACAAACAAACAAAACTTAATGATAATGGTTTTTTTTGAAAACTTGATAACAGATTTTTTGAAATATTAGCTAATTAATTCAAGAAGAAATAAAGTAATCAAAGTGTATGCATGCAATAAATACTGCATTATTAAATAAATTCTGTTAAATAACCCCATCCAAAATGGCATAATGCAAATTCTCTCATATTTTCAAAATGCTGATCATTTCCACATCAAATAATCTAGTCCAACATAAATAAGGTGAAATACTTTGCAATTAATTTTATGATTATTATCCTAAAAAACAAAGTACCTGATATGTAAGGTAATGTAATATAATATAATATGTAATATTATAACTGATAATGTAACACAGTAACTAATGTTAGAGATTTAACTCACATGTGAGCAGTAGAGACAAATAACTTTAGAAAAAAAACCCACTAGTAATTTAATCCAGCAGTGTACTAAATAATAGTTTAGGAAAATCAAATAAAATTTATTGTAGGATAGTTACAAAACCAGTTGGTATAATTAACTATAATAATAATTCAATAAAAATAATTAATGAAATAATGAATAATAAAATTAATTTTGATAGCAGTTGAAATATAAGTCAGTACAATTCAACTTTTATTCCCCCCAAAATATTTTATAAATAAGAAATAAAAATACTGTTTATTAGTATAACTAGTATCTAATTGATACATCATTCATACCATTAAATGCATTTCTATTAGAATCTGAAAATGTATCACAATTTACAACATAATTAACATATATTCAATACATTTAAGATAAACATATATTTGTTTCTTAAAATGTGAGGACTGTATAAAACTAATAAAATATTCTCATGTATATTTTAAATAAATTATTTTCATTATACTATTACTTAAACATGTAGAAAATTTACAAGTACTTGTAAACCTATTCTTCTGACTTTTTTAGAAATGCAAAATCCAAGTAAATCAAATACAATTAATTAAATGTAAAATACTTCCATCAATTTTATGTGAAAGACAATATTATTAGATGAAACAAAATGTCTTCTTTCAACACAGCTATGACAGTAATCACTATTGACAAAGGTTCCTAAAACTTCAGCATTTCTATACAAACACATGCCAAAGTTATCTGAATAATTCATTATTTTTTAAATTAATTAATTATTTTATTTATTTATTTTTGGCTGCATTGGGTCTTCGTTGCTACATGCGGGCTTCCTCTCTTTGCAGCGAGCGGGGGCTACTCTTCATTGTGCTGCGTGGGCTTCTCATTATGAAGGCTTCTCTTTTGTGGAACATGGGCTCTAGGTGCAAAGGGTTCCGTAGTTGTGACACCCCGGCTCTAGAGAGCAGGCTCAGTAGTTATAGTGCAAGGGCTTAGTTGCTCCACAGCATGTGGGATCTTCTCGGAACAGGGCTCCAACCTGTGTCCCCTGCATTGTCAGGCAGATTCTTAACCTCTGTGCCACCAGGGAAGTCTGAATAATTCATTATTCTGCACATTTTATAGACCAAAAATAGTTTTAAATCATTATTGATGTATTACATCTACCTTACTTCTTTTTTCATTAGTCTCTGATGATTAAAATAGCACACTACTGTGTCACAAAATGTCCTTTTCATGTGCTGGCAAATTCATACACAATTTTTAAAGTAACTTCATTGACTATACCCTTACTATTTAAAAATAGACTTTTAATTTTGAACTGTTACTGAAAGCATCTTTGTATGCAGCTATTTAAATAGTTTAGATAAATTTAGATAAATCCAGGGGTCCACAAGGACTATTGTTGCCATTTTGTGCTTAAGATGTGTTGACAAAAAAAACACGCAACCTAAAAGCTGTGAGTTATGCTTTATTCCAGGACCTTACTGAGGACTATAGCCTCAGACACAGCCTCTCAGATAGCTCTGAGGAACTGTTCCGAAGAGGTAAGGAAGAGTCAGGGTATATAGGAGTTTTCACTGGAAAAACAAAGCAAAACAAAAAACCAAAAAAAAAAAAAAAAATCAGGTAGTCAGACATCAAAAGATTACTGCTAATCACACACACAAAAGACACCTCTAGTTAATGATTTTAGTGCTTTTCTATGTAGGGGAAGTTGCAAGAGTCCTTCAAGCCTCCTTGAAATTATTCCTTTGATAGGCATGTTAACTATCTAGGGCCAGTATCCTGTTTTTCTTCATCCTGAATTCCCCTCAGGGTGCAACGTTGGGGGCAGCTGCAGTGGCTGAGGGCTTGAGGGCAGAAATACTCTTTCGTTTACTGAAATATCAGACAACATTCTTTGTCCACAGATGTGTCAGTCTAACCAAAAACATCTGTAAATTAGAAACAATATATTAGAAATTAATCACTTATATTTTAATGTTCATCTGTATCACTGTGATCAATATCCATAAATGATATTGGCAATCTATCTGGAAGCACAAATAAATCAACTGAAAACTATTATACTTAAGAGGAAAACAAAAATACATCATGATGTTTGAATTATTTGCTCTAAGTGCTTATTTTCTTTACCTATCTTTTCTGTGGTAAAAGGTAAAACAAGTCTCACTGAATGACTTGTGTTCCATGGCAAAGTCTATTAAGTCTATTTCTTTCAACTGGTTTCAATTTACATTGCATGATGTCAAAAAAAATGCTGTAATTTATTTACTAATCCACAACTTTAAATTTCTTGGAATGAGATAGATTAAGAAATTGTGTGGGGATTTACTCTCATTGCCTTGGGAAGAATCAAATCTTTTTTATAAATTGGAGCTAATAGTGGTCACCATGTAGTATAGTTCAAAATCGTTAGGACCATGTTACATGACTCTAGAGTACAGTATATTTTTAAAGACTGAGTCTGCAGTCTTAATATTTTATGAATATTTTATTTTATAGGTTGTAAGTAATGAGTTTTCATAACCTATGAAAAGACCTTAGAGATACTGTTAGACCTGCGCGGTCTCCTAGGAGTTTCGACTCGCCCAGGAAACAACAAGAGTCGGAAGTCGATGCAAAACGCAAGAGGTTTATTGAAGGCCGGTGCACCGGGGTTCCTTGGTCCTCACGCAGGAGGTCGAAGAAGGAACCCCTTTTGGGGGCGAATATGTCAGTTTTATAGGTTCCCACTTCCCCGTATGTAAATTATAGATTTGGTTGTGTTTTCCTGCTGATTGGTCCCGGCTTAGGCTCGGACCAGAGAGGGAACTTGTCCCCAGCTTCCTGATTGGTCTTTGACAGACACCTTTTTTACATTTTGTTTATCTCCCTCCTTCTCGGAAGGGGGCCGGACATCCTGGAAATTCACCCATTGTCTAAGAAGCCCCTATTGTCTGGAGAGTTCTTAATCATTAGCTGGAACAATGTCCCTCGAGTCCCACAATACATAATATTAAATAGTTGTTCATAAAAAAAATTGCATATTGGTGAATTCATCAACAGAGTAAAGTAAAAAGAGAAAATAACAGAAAAAGCTCAAGATTGGGAATGTGAGTTATGGTCCTACAACTCCTATGTATTCACTGGGTTTCCTTAGGTTAGTCACTAAGTTTTTTTGGATCTCAGTTTCCTCATCTGTCATAATCAAGAAGCTTGGACTCAAAAACGTCTAGATGCCCAAGTTCTAAAATCCTGTTTTTTACTGTGATGTTAATTCCATTATTTTTGCACTTATTCCAGAATAGCATTCTATCCAGCAAGCTTTCTCTAATTATCGAGACAAAAATAAAGTAGCTTTTCTTTAAATACCTATAGCTCGCATATACTAATTTTGCAGTATTTATTTTGATTTATTTGGTCCTTATCAATTCATTTGTCTTGGTTCCATAAAAGAAGTCAGGGGTCATTTTGATGACTCCCCTCCTTCTGCATTACCCCTACCACAAGGGCCTTCTAGTGCCACATATACATGGAGGGTATAGTAAAAGTTCAGTAGAAGTGCGCTGACCCAAACTTGAATCTTATCTTGCCTAAAAGAGCTACTAAATCTTCCTCTTAACTTACTTGATTATTTGACCTTATCAATACTTCAGATAGTCCCTAGAAATCTCAGCTCTGAATAAATCAATGTTGATTTTTTGAACTTGCTAATGATATGATCCTCTCAGTTTCAAATATACTCTCTACTATCCCAACTAATAACTCTAAATCTCTTTCATGGGCCAGATTCCCCTATTTCTGTCACTGGCCTTTATCAGAAACTTAGAGCAAAGCTCTTTTTCAGTATTTTCCCTACTTGTAAAATATTTTTTAACGACTTGAAAGAAAAAAAAATTGTATTGTGAAGGGATTGCCTGTTTCTTTCAAATCACTGTATTGTACTTTTATCAGAGCATTGTTCATGCTTCATTTTAATTGTACATTAATTTTTACTACACACTAGGCTATGAATTTCTAAGGACAGGGATTTTTGTCTTTAATCTCTGTTTACTCCGTACTTAATATAAAGCCTACCAGAGGACCCCACAGAACATGAACCACCTGAATAAACAAGCTCTGTGCCAGGGCCTGGGTGGAATACATGAGAACTATAAATTGTGGTTGATGCCTGAGAAAAGTTCACAACCTATTTATGATGACAGTGTAGGTGTATAACATGTGGCAATAGAAAAATCACTGGGTAACACGTAGGTCTTTTCTTTGAGGAAATTAAATCCTTCTTGATAGGACAAATCTAAATATTCAGCAAAGAAGGGATAGAAACATGTCAGAAGAGGTATGGGGATATCAGAGTTAATTGATTGAGGCTATAATACTATTTATATTCATCTCACAATATTGCAGAGTGTTTAAAAATGTGAAAATGGATGTATAGAGAATATAAACATGATAAATTAGTATTATTCTTGGTGAAAGTGCAGAAACCCATAGGTAAAGGCTTCAAAAGAAACAAATCAAAATTAATGGCATTCTTCTGAGTGAATATTGATACCAACATAAATTATAATTTCTATAAAGTTCATGAAGTATAAATTAAAATTCTGCCCTACACAGCATTGCATAATGTATGTATGTAAATGTTAGTGATAACATGTTTTACTACTCATAATTTATCATTTTCAAAATTATAGATGTATATTTATCTATTGAAAATTATATTCTTTTCCAGAGATAATTCCTTTTTGAATATATATATATATATATTTGTATAGGATATATATATGTATATATATATATAAAATATATATATATCTCACGGTCAGACAATATCTCTATACCTATATACAAACACATATATTAATTGACTGTGATTGTCCTAATTTCATGTTTTTCTAATATCTATTATGTGAAAATATTAGGGGGGAACTTTCCAACCTAAAATTTAAGGTCTTTAATATATTTGATATTAATAGTATGTTTTACTTTTCAAAACTAAGCTCACCAGTAATGTCACCTATTTCTGCATTCTATAGAATAATATCCAATTTATTTTTTTCTAAATATTGCTCTTAATTGATGAATATAAATAGCTCATTTCCAAGTTTCCTAAAAATAATTGTATATTTCTTAGGAGTACTACACTAGAAAAATCCTGAAACATCAATATTAGTAAGATAACTTCCTACTAGTTTGGAATATATGAACATTTTCTCAAAATATCACAATAAAAAAATTCAAGAAATCTGAATTTTCCTTTCCATTTCAGCATTCTAACCTCCACCTTAGAGGTTAGAGCCATCTTCCAAAAGCAAGATACTTGAATTTGTTTTTGACCGCTTGAAGTTGCACATTCCATGGGGCATAAAAACACTAATGGCTGAATAAGTAGAGGAAACTGTTCCTTAATAGGTTTAATGTTACTATTATTATGGTTAACATGAATTCAACCTTGCTATTTGCCAGACACTGTGCTGATTGCCTTATGATCAATTTTTTCCTCATGTTTTCTCAATTTTATTTTTACAGATGAATGTCAGAAATATTATGTAACTTGGTCAGCATGACACGGCAAAATCAATTTAAAATACACGTTTTATGTCTTCAAGCCAGTGATTCATAGACTACTCCAAGAAATTCTACTCTCGTTAAGCCACACTGTAATATATCTCATTACAATACAGTGAAAGGGACATGACGGTGCTTTTTGCAAGTCAAGAAGTATATCAAAGACATTGTAATACCAACAAGGACTATTTTAAGAATGAGTCTTGGAATAATGAGAATTTAGAAAGCACATGAGAGTCTATATATGGTCCTGTACAGAAATAGTTAATACTTGCTAGGGAAATCATTTGGATGAGAGGAAATTCGTATAGAAATCAAACAATCTTCGTCTCCTTAATTCAGTTAGAATTCTCACAGAAAATGTATTTTTGTGAATATTCTTTAAAATTCAAGCTTTTATGAACTCATCTAATATCTAACTTGTCCATCCTCTGTTAGGTAGATAACTAACAAGCTTGGAGCAGCTAACAGCAGCATCTCAGGAAGGAGGAAAGCACGGTCTTTAATAATTAGAAGAGCAGAATTTCATTCTCACCTTGCGGCCACTTCTGTATATTCTAGTTTCTTCATATGAGATATTAATATTATTTCACATTTCTTTTGAGATACCAGTGTATTTCTCATAAGATTTCTGTAAAATGCCAAAGAGCTATATACAATTGAAGTTTTAAATGTCCTGCTATGCAACACATGGCCGTTGGGTGGCAGAGCAGAGGTTCCGCATCAAGGGAACAGGGAAGTCATCCTGCCACTCAAGATCTCTACAGAATAGCTCGCAGGCGAGTTCACTGAAGACCAGGTCTAATCAACTACATATAGATGATTGTTTCATGAACTGAATTATGATAAGCAATTAAAAAAAATCAAGTGATTGATTATAAGATGGTTATTGAATCCAAGCAAAGATATTTATTATTGAGGTAAGTTTTAACTGGGTCACTCTCAAGCCTGATGAAATCTTCCTGTCTGAGACAGAATGTATCTCTTTTGTGTGCAGGATGTGATGAATAATAGCATGGTTTCTGGAGTCAAACAGATGACAAATTCTGACTCCATCATTTATTTGTTGTGTGACCCAGGGAAAGCTACTTAATCTAGATACGTGTGCTTCAATTTACTCTTTGTAAAATAGGGGAAATTATGGTTCCTAGCCCAATATATTGAAGGAAGGACTGAACGAAATAATATATGCAAAATAAGCAGTATCTAGGACAGAGTAATTATTCATATTTTATATTAGTAGTACTAGTATTAGTAGTAATAGCATGATCCAAACAATGGTAACTCATAGACTCAAGACAACCGTGTTTAAAAAATTTTTTGAATCTAAAAAAAATTTTTTTTATTGAAGTATAGTTGATTTACAATGCTGTGCTAGTTTCTGGTATACAGTAAAGCTTCTGACCATCCTTGTCCATTTCTCTTTCTCTTTAATCGTCCTGCTACAGAGATTATTTAGTAATCCTTGCATCATGTAGAGGTCACATGTGAAAGTAAGCAAGCTTAAAGGGAAAATTTTATTCCTTACAAGCAGCGTATCTTAAACATTTTGGCTTTTTACACTCTTCAAAATCACTGAGGACCCCAAACAACTTTTGTTTATTTGGGTGTTACCTATTATTATTCACTGAATTAGAAATTAAAAATGAGAAATTTTAGAAAATATTTGGTTTAGTTCATTTACCAAGGATGTTAATATATTAATTACATGTTAACAAAAGTAAAGTATTTTATGACAAATAACCACATTTTGTAGCAAAAAATGTTGAGAATGGCATCCTTTTTGCAAATTTATTTAATATTTGTCTTATTAGAAGGCAACTGGATTTTCATATTTGCTTCTGCTTTATATCTGCAGTAATATATGTTTCAGTTAAAATATGTGAAGTAAATCTGTAAATCATAATACAAGTATGTTTTTGGAAATGGAAGAAAACTTTAAAAGACTTTTGGGATAATTATGAATATTATTCTTTGAAACTCCACTAAGCAGACAGGTATTAGTTCCTAAAATATGAGTTGCAATGTGGAATCTAAAATTATGTTAAAGGTCTTTTTGTATTCTGCTATATTAATCCAAATTCTAACTTGTCCTTTTAATGCATCTTTTCTTTATACATGGGTTTCAAAATATTATGCAGTTTTGCATAAAACTGGTTCATTGAGTTATACATACTTATCAATGTTGACACATTTCAATATACAATATTTTTTTAAAAAAATATTTGTTTATATCATCACCAATCTCAAGAGAAAACTCTTTAGTGTTGGAAAGATTTCAAGTTTACATGGGAGGATCCTATTTTTCCAGAATTCTAATATTCACTTGAAAGTTTGAATTTTATCATTGGTAAAAACATTGTCTCTTCTTTTCCCTAAGGTGACATTCATTTTTGAGCAATATCTGCCAAATCCCTATGTCTAAATAACTATAGTTTATCATTGTTTTTAAAGTAAAAATGACTTCTCATGGAAAAAAAAATAGTTCAACTCTAAACTTAATCACACAACTACTTTTTGCTCAAGGAATTTACTTAAAGTTGGGTATGCAGCACAAGTGCTTTGTTAGCTCATCTCATTTCTTCATACAGCACATTAAAAAGACTTGTATTCAAAAGCTGAAATTTCTAAAAGTGAATGTCCTTTACTGATTCATCAAAGCATTCTTAAATGAATTTTTTTTCTTTTTTAACATTATTATTATTATTATGCACTGGTAAAGTATACAATGAAAGCTAGTGAGGCTTGGTTTCACCACCTTAACTCATGCTAAGGCACTATCAGTTTTGTCCATGATTACTTTTGCACAATGAGTGAAAATATCAATTTAGTGGAGACGGAAAATAGCGTTTTGGCATATTATGAGAAAAGTTTTGACCACAAGGACCCTCTGAAAGTGGCTTGGGAACCTCAGGGATTTTATGGAGCACTTTTAACGAATTGTTTTCTTAGAGCAGAATTTGAGCAGATTGGATCTTCCCTAAAATATTTTATTTTGAAAACTATAATTATTTCAGAATTTCTATTGACAACTTGTAAAATGTTCCTAGAGAACATTCAAACTAAAATAAACTTTATCAAAATTAAATGGTTTGCATTAAGTCACAAAAACACTAATGATAAAACAAAAATCGTGTCTTTAGATCAGCCTTAGCTTTTCTCTCCTTTACTATTCCCTCTTAATTTAACCTTGTAAAATAAAATTTGTCAAGGCATTGATTCTTTCTAAACTATTTCCAATTTCTGACAAACAAATATTTGACAGAAATCTTTAAGATTTAGGAGTAACAGTCTTGAAATTATAAGAAATCACAAATTCATAACAAATTTGAGACAGTAAGGTGAAGAAAATATGATGCAATTAAAAGGTGAAACTACATTAATTACTCTCAATAAAAAATCACATCATATGTAAAAAGAATTTCTAAGCTACATGTTTTGGCATAGCAGAATAGTACACACTGAAAGAATAAATTTTATTTTTTTCCTAGTGTTATACGTTATCAATCATTTATGGCTATCTGTGAAAATCCAATGTCTTTTTCTATTTAGACCAGCTAAAAATATAAGAAAAAAAATGTTGCTTTTTTTGGCAACATGATAAATTAATTATGAAAGGACTGCAATTTTGAGTTGTACAGTACTGTGGCAAACACAATAATTAAAAGGTAAAGTATTAACATGGTTATTTCCAAAGAGTTTTTCTTATTTTCCTATGCATGCTTCAATAAAATTAATCAAATGCTTAAGGATTTTAAAAGTTATAAGAATGAAAATATTTCCTTAGGAAAGCTGATATATGTATGTATGTGTATATATTTTTTATATATATATATATATATATATATATATATATATATAATTTCTTTACAGTAAGGAACCTGGATAGTACAAATGTGGTTTTCAAATTTCAAGGGTTTTGGTCAAACTAAGCCTGAGGTTTGTATCTTTTCTGATTAATCAAAAATATAATATTTTATCTTATAGTCTGATAATTTTTGGAACATGTCTCTAAAGACCACATAGTCTTTGTCTCCATAGCCCTCTGTGCCAAATGTAGTGCTTTCCATATAGTGCACACAATAAATGCTGATCAAAATGAATTTTTAAATGAACATTCAGAATTCCCCATTTTCCTGGTAGAATAATGTTCATATGACCTATGAAAGATGGAGAGTAAGATGAAGAATGGATCATTTAGATTTCATTCTCCAGAGCACATGGCCTTTTTTATATGCCAGCATAATGGATACACAGGTGAAGGGAAGTTGGAGGATTTTTCTCCTGGGCTGTTCCATATTTATCATCTATGTTGTCATTGGGTACACAAGGTCTATGCACTTTATAAGAGGATTTCTGCCTAGAAAGCTATATTTTATTTTTCTGCTAAGATGATCATTATAAAAATGACAAAGTGTTTGCAGCCCGAGTTTAAAAGTAGTTCCTGAAACTAGAGCATGTTTTTCTCAGTCTTAATGGAGCCACCAGTGTAGCCAATTGTTTAATGCTTATTTCAGTCGTATAGAGGTGAAAACCTTGAAGAATCACTTGGGCTAAAATTAATAAACTGAGCAAAGGAAAAGGCCAATTTGCTATTTATATGAGTCAAAAGGATGCACAAATAAGCTACTGCCCAATTTATGATTATATTTACACAGCAAAATAAAACAGTGCTACACTATTTCCTTCCAAGGATATTGTCAATTAAGGTAACTGTGAAAATTACTATGAAGTGTTTTGATATCACAAGGAAGGATATTGAAAATGCAGTATCAATCTTGTTACCATTCATGAAACATTTCAACTGAACAATATTTTTGGGTGCCAATCTGCTCATTCCAGTATAAGGGGTTCAAACTAGAGGTTAAATTGTAGATACTTCTGAATATCAATAGTTGAACTACAGTATTTCTAACAGCCTTTTCACATCTCTGTAGAAAAGATTGGATCAAGTATGAAGTAAACAAAATCACACAATTCAAGAGAAAATACTGACTTCATTGAACTATAATTCTTTGAATGATATTTATTTCCATCAGTTATATTATTAAATACTTATGGAGAGTGATACATAGATTAAGTTTTATTTATTAAATTTTGGATTCTTAATCTTTATATTTTTGTGGTGTATTTTTCTTAAGTTTAAAAAGGCTTAAAAAAGATGAAAATAGAACAGATTAGGAGGTAAAATTTGAAGAGTAAGGACTGAAGTTTATTTCTAAATTTTCTTTTGACAACAAAATAATGGACTAAGTTTTTAGATATTCTACTGAATATTAATTTTAAAATATGCTTTCTTAAAAATCTTAAATTCCATCTTTCTTTTGTGGTGATGCTTATATCTCAAAAAATTGTGTAGGAAGTGATTATAATATGATGTATTATTAAATAAATTGATATTGATATTCAAGCTTTCAAACTGTGTTTCCTGTAAGGAATATAAGAAGGTGTCATTTGGTGGCATGTGATTTAGAGAAGACTTGTTTTTTAGGGTAACATTTTCTCTAAGTAGAAAAGTCTGTGATACTGACAATGTATGTGCTAGAGTGGAATTACTCTGAGTACTATTACCTAGCACAGTTTTTTAAATTTAGAGTCTGAAAACTTATTCTTAATGGAATAAGAGTTTTTATAATAATTTTAATAGTACTTTTACTTATTAATGTTTATATAATACTTTTACTTATTACAGTGAATGTTTCCATCTCTTTTTTAAATCTTCTCTTGTAATGATTCCACTGAAAAGTTGAAATTGTTAAAATTTCTCTAACTCATGATAATGATGACCAAAAAAAAAAAAAACTACAGCTTATTGAATATTTATTATGAACCAAACAACACACCAGACACTGTACATGCGTGATTTTTGTTAATCCTCACAGTGACCTCTAGGCAAAAACCACAATACATTCAATTCACAGATGAGAAAAGGGTCTCTGGGAGTTTAAATAACTTTTCTAAGGTTGCACACTAGTAAGTGACAAAACTGGGATTCAGACCCAGGGCCTTTTCTAGTGTGAATGATTTCCTCTGAATTTAGTTGGAATTTGACTTGTGAATGAAGTTGATTGTAACAATCACAATGAACTGTAATGTATAGCTAAGTATCTTTATGCTATGTTTTCATTAAGTATCATTTAGATTATATTTTAGGTCAGCAAGAGCTGTTTAATGGTCTGTTCATTCTGTATTCTTTTGCTGTTTCCCAAAACATAATCTGCTGTCAGAAAGGATGAGGTATTTATAAAAGAGAATGATGCCGTATAATTATATATATATATCACCATCTATCAATGGTGAGCAAGGCTTATGAGCTCTAATCTAGTATTTGAATCGACTCAGTGCTTAAAATGGTTACATTGGGATTTGTTACAGTTTAGGACATTAGTCAGTTTTCTTCCTGGGTTAATAGGCTAAGTAATTTTCATTCTCTATTAAGGCAATAAGGACTCATTAATTTATAGGAACGAAATATATCCTAGTAAGGTCACTCATGGCCTTTTCTTTACCTAAGAGAAGAAAATTTAAAGAATTATGAACTTGGATTATTAAAACTCCTTTTCCATCTATAATACCTTTCATTATGCAATATTTACTGAGCAATACCCAGATCTAGGCACTGGTCTGGAACCTGAAATATAGTTTTCTCTATGGTCTCATGTGCTTACATTTGCGGTGGGGAATGAAGAAGGAGACAGACAATAGATGAGAAAAATGTATATGAAAAAAATAATGAAGTGACATTATATAATAAAAACAAAGTGGGAGCCGCAATGTAGAATAATAGGGCTGGAGGAGTGTCTGTATGAACAGGTAACACAAAGCTAAGGACAAAAGGGACAGACAGTTGCAAACAAAGGTAGAATTTGGCTTTTAACAATAAACAAATGACAACAACCAAACAGACAAAAGTCCTGTATTTCTGAATTGTATGGAAAATGTAAGAGAGTGAATTGGGATAAATTCCGAGAGTATTCAGGCAGGGGGCAGATGCTATCAAGAGATATACATTTTACACACAAATACATACACACTTGCACACATGCATCAGCTTCATTAGGACATACCTCTCTGAGTGGTGCCACAGATCTTAACACTGAAAATCTGGAGATATCACAGATTGGTGTTTGCTCATCAAGAGAACATACGTCTCTACACAAATTGGGTGAAGTTTCTAATTATCACAACTAAGTAGTTGGACATTTTTTCTTGGTTAAGGACTTCAGCTGATGGAGCTTTAGCAGGATTTTCTCTTATGCAGAATTTCAAATGTATCCTACTAAAGTACTGTCATTATATGAGATAGCCATGGGGGAGAACACTCAGACTGTGTCACAGAATGTCACAGAAATTAGAGTTAAGGTTTAAATATGTATGCTGTTCAAAATCTGGATAACTGTGCAACAATGTTAGAATACCATAAGAATAGTTGCATAAATAGACATCTGGCAATTGTATAACAGTGATATTTCTTTGATGATGTTCTGATGATACACATATCCATGAATAAACTTGTGTCATCTTGATGCAACCAGTATGTTAAAAAAGTAAGAGAAAGAGAAATGCGAGCAGATATATTTTCAACATAATTTTTATTGGCCTCTTCTATTAATATTATTGTTACCACATTCCAGAAGAAAATATATATACATGAAAGCACAGGTAGCCTAATTCAGAAAACAATTTGGTATGCTCTGTAAGACTTAATGCGACATCTGATATCTATCATATCTGAATAAAAGCGGTGATTTCTTAGCTTCTTTATTGCTTACTAGAAGTAGACAAGATATCACATTGCACTTAGCTAATATAAATATACTTCCTAGAATATTTTGGGCTTATTGACATCATTATCCTGCTACTACTATGCAAGATAAATATTTCTTTCCCAAACGCTGTCTTGCTTTGAAGATTATGGTATCCCTATAATACAGCACCAACAGGGTATTATTCATACAGCGATAGACTCCATGCTTTACAACTTGTACCTTGCAACAAATTGCAGTTTGTGAATTGAAAATACATTTTAGACAGGGATAAATATATTCCTACTCTCCAAATATTTACCATATTATAAACTTAAGAATGTACATTCTAATCCTTACCTAGAATCAAATTGAAAAAAAAAACATGTACAGAAGAAATACGTTAAATAGTGAACGTAATTCCCTTAAATTTTATATTATTAATTTAAAACTTTTTATCAAACTAAACTCATGTTCTATCACTATTCTTCTTAAAGCCCTCCAGTAAGTCCTCACTGCAAATTTGAATAGGATTTAAATATGTTAACTGGCCTGAAAGACTGTGCATAGCCTGATTTCCATTTATTTCTCCAAACTCATTTCACTCTGCCTGTCTTTCTCCAACTGCTATACTCTACTTACACTGGTCTCCTCTCTCCCTTGAACACATCAATCTCATTTCTGTCTCTGGGCCTGGGAACATTCATTTCTTTTTCCCTGAAAGCTACTCTCTCTGGACTTACCATTACTGCTTACACTAATTACATGGTTCTCATGTTAAATTTCACCTAATTGTGAGAGCTATTTTAACCACCCAAGTGAAAGCAACCACCAAACACCTTCCACACAGATCATTCTAGTTCTACTCTATCTCATGACTCTTTTCAAATTTCATTCATATTACCCCCAGTTTATTTTTGTTTTTGTTTTTTTTGATTTTGCGGTACGCGGTCCTCTCACTGTTGTGGCCTCTCCCGTTGCGGAGCACAGGCTCCGGACGCGCAGGCTCAGCGGCCATGGCTCACAGGCACAGCCGCTCCGCAGCATGTGGGATCTTCCCGGACCGGGGCACGAACCCGTGTCCCCTGCATCGGCAGGCAGACTCTCAACCACTGCGCCACCAGGGAAGCCCTACCCCCCGTTTAATAGATAATTCAATCTGGAATTACATGACTCACTTTGTACTTTAACTTCCATCTCACTCTGCAGAAATTTTGAATGCTGTATGGATAGAAATAATGCTTTTTCTATTCACCACTGTTACCATAATAGACCACAATAGTGCCTGGCACATGACATATTGTCCATGAATAATGATTTGGAAGACACAGACAATAAAAAATTGCAATTTTTAGATCCTGAAAGAGTTGCCTTTACTATCATATCTGCATGCACTAGAGATGCTACAAGAAAAGTCACAAGCATCCATTTACTGTATTTATTGTAGAAATGTTTTCAAGGGTTTTTCACTAATTACTTTGGGGTCTTAATGAAAAGTCTATCAACATTAAGAAAACTAGTATTTGTTTTAAACATTTGTTTGTTCTGTTTCTTATGCACTTTATCATTCTTGTGAAAGTATTGTTCTCTTTTCTTTAGTTACTAAGGATTTCAAATCAAACTTATGACATTATTCCAGTGACATGTAGGGTCATGGGATGTAAATATCTACATGCCATTTTTATCTGTCTTAATTTTTCTTGCTTTGAATTCCACTTATCCAACTTTCACAATAATTTTATAAATACATCTTATATATTTATAATATTATAATGGCCTTAAATATTATGTGGAATAAAAAAGTGAATAAAACCTTCTATCCTAACACTGAATGACCACTTCAAAATTTTTGGAAATATGAAACAACAACAATAGTTTTGAAGCTAACCCAACTAATATTTATTGGTTACCTTTTATGTAATGTGTTCTTCTAAATATTTCCATTAAATTAAAAAAAAATTCTAATATCATCTCTCAGGAAGACATATTGTTTGTCTAAATTACAGATAAGAAAGCCAAGAAAAATATATAGGTTAAGTAAATGACCTTAAGAGAAGAAATCTGTGAGTGATAAAATTGAATCATTAAGTCCTACACTTATGCTTAAAAATTCAGGGTTTTTTTTCAGATATTCCCTAGAGCCATCACTGAGACATCATGCATTCCACTAAAACCTAAGGACAATTACAAGAGATGTGTTTACTTTTTAAGGATGAAAATATTGATGTTAGCAAGAGTCACAAAATTTAGGACTACTTATCTTTGTCTCTTTCTTTAAAAGGCAGCAAATATTTACAGTGACCTTTAGCATAAATGATCACAATGCTGTCTGAGGATTCTCTTCTAAGCCCAAACCCTTAATTGTGGTACTGCATAGGCAGTGTGGATATTTTTGTTGTTCAGTGCTTATGACCAGACACCTGTCTTAAAGCCTTATGGGGCAATAGCTCAGGCTGACTCCATGAGGCATCTGCTGCTGACCTTCTCAGGCTATGCTGGGTCTAATTTCCTTGGATTGATGTTAGAAGTCTTCTGTGACCCACACCTTCAAGCCTATCAGATCACATTGGTGACTGCATGTGATTTCAGGGTGGACCACTTCTCAAAATGGAAATGTCAAATTGCATGAACCTGGTGACTGACGTATAAGGGATTAGAGGAAGCAAAACAATTTTACAATTTTAATATAAAAAAAAACTTGCTGTAGAATTTCTGTGCTTTCGTGAAAGCACATTTTTCCTTCAGATGACCATCTCATGTTATCTTGACACACTCAATGCACCAAGTCCAGGAACTCTTCACCTTCGCTCTTTGGAAGGAAACGTTGTCTCTTTATCTTAAATTAATTGTGTAAATTCCAAGAGATTTAAAAGGAGTAGAGACACTTGGGGTAACCTAACAGTAGGCACCCTATTTGTCTTTGAAATTCACTAAGTTAGTGGAACACTTTCAAAGAAAGACCTTTTTGATCTTAGGAAACAAGCTCTTTAAAAAATGTGCTCCCAGTTTAATCTAAAATTCAACTTTTCTAATTACAGCTCTGTACCTGTGATTAGCATTAAATGAATTAATAGTATCTATTCTTCCTGAGAATGAATCTTCATTGGACTCATTTGAGATCAAAAGGAAAAACATATTCAGACTTTCCCTATTAAATCCCAATGCCCTCAAGCAAGTTGTCTGCCTGAAAGTTGGTACAAACTATTAAAGATGCCCCAGAGCAGCATGTTAGAGGATATCAATTAATACAAATGGCCAGATTTCTATTGCTCAATATGTCACTCCTTGCACAATCAGTACTATTGAATTATTAATAGTACAGCATTCTGGGACTTGCCTCAATGATTTCCACCCAGACTTAAAGAAAAGTTTTAAGGCATATGAGAACATAGACCAGGACAGCTAGAATTTTTGTCTCTGTTTCAAGATCCTGCCTTTAGCTAGAAATTATAAGGTGATACCTAAGTTCTTTATTTGATATTAGAGATCATGGGTCCATGGGCTACTGTAATTATATTTTGTACTCAACTGCAATAACTTCTCTCTCAGAGTAGATAATTCAGAATAAAATTTCCAGAAATATCTCCTCTAAAATCAACTTGCCTATGGATATACCTACTTGAAGGACTTCTTAGAGTTCCAGAAGAAAAAAAAAGAAAGAGCAGTTCATTCCTTGCTACGGAAAGAGATGCAACTTAGTATTCCAAAATCAATCGATGTTCCAGGGTGATTAGACTCACCACTTTTCTGATTAAAAAATTGTGCCAAGGAGATAGGAGCACTGAGGTCAGTGCATAGTAACTGGTTTGTTAACATTGATTTTGTGAGAATAAATTGATTTATGGTACGGTGAGTGCAAGGGAAGGATACGTTGTTGAATATTTAATGACCTCACCTATATACTGTCTAAATAGAACTATGTGTATTGTCTCTTTATGATGATTTCTTGCTGTGTTTTATACAATTTTAATGATTATGTAGTAAAACAGTAGGACTCTAATGTCTATTTTTAAAATATTCTCAGTAACACATTTTCAATGTATCATAAAAAATAATTCATTTTCACTATATAAAATTTTGGTCTTTGAAATGTCAATATGTTTCAGCATTTGACAGGCAAAGGCATTTTTGAGAGATACTCATGATAAGCTCAGCAGTTTTGTGCTTAAAAATTTAGGAAAAAAGATTTTGACAAGCCTTAGAAACTTATACCCTGTCTATCTGAACAGGAGTAGATATTTTTAAATGATTAAGTACCACTGTAGAACCTAATGGGGAAGCCAGTACAGTCACATGTTAGAAGACATCATACTTGATCATCTCTAATATTAATTATCTCTGAAATAACTAGAATGTAAAACCATTTAAATTAAGATCTGGTTAAACAAAATAATTAGCTATAAAAAATATATGGAGCACTCCCCTGGTGGTGCAGTTGTTGAGAGTCCACCTGCTGATGTAGGGACACGGGTTCATGCTCTGGTCTGGGAAGATCCCACATGCCGTGGAGCTGCTAGGTCCATGAGCCATGGCCGCTGAGCCTGTGCATCCGGAGCCTGTGCTCCACAATGGGAGAGGCCACAACAGTGAGAGGCCCGTGTACCGCCAAAAAAAAAAAAAAGTATATGGAGTTACAGATACTCACCAAAGTCCTAATATGAGAGAGTTAGAATGTGATAGAAATGAAAGAAAGAGTGAGAGAAAGAGAAGTGAAAGAGAAAAACTTACATAATGAAATACCATTCATTTGTGGTTCAGTCACAAACAACCAAATATACCCTAACTATTTTTTGTTCTGAAATGTAAACATATTGACAATTAAGTGATCCTTCAGAGCGTTAAAGGACTGCATGTTAAGAAATAATATTGAGAGTGTTCTAATTTCATTCTTTTACATGTGGCTGTCCAGTTTTCCCAGCACAACTTATTTAAGAGACTGTCTTTTCTCCATTGTATATTCTTGCCTCCTTTGTCATAGATTAATTGATCATAGCTGTGTCGGTTAATTTCTGGGCTTTCTATACCATTCTATTGATCTGTGAGTCTGTCTTTGTGCTAGCACCATACTATTTTGATTACTGTAGCTTTATAGTGTAGTGTGAAGTCAGGGAGCCTGATTCTTCTAGCTCACTTTTTCTTTCTCAAGATTGCCTTGGAGACACGCCTTCCAGATGGCAGAGGAGTAAGACGTGGAGATCACCTTCCTCAACACAAATACATCAAAACTACATCTACATGTGGAACAACTCCTACAGAACACCTACTGAACACTGCCAGAAGACCTCAGGCTTCCCAAAAGGCAAGAAACACCCCACGTAACCTGGTAGGGCAAAAGACAAAAAGGAAAAAAAGAGACAAAGGAAGAGGGACAGGACCTGCACTGCTGGGAGGGAGCTGTAAAGGAGGAAAAGTTTCCACACACTAGGAAGCCCCTTCACTGGTGGAGATGGGGAGTGGGCCAGGGGGAATCTTTGGAGCCACAGAGGACAGTGTAGCTACTGGGGTGCAGAGGGCAAAGCAGAGAGATTCCCACATAGAGGATCAGTGCCAACCAGCACTCACCAGCCTAAGAGGGTTGTCTGCTCACCCGCTGGGGTGGGTGGGGGCTGGGAGCTGAAGCTCGAGTTTCAAAGGTCAGATCCCAGGGAGAGGAGTGGGGTTGGCTGCATGAACACAGCCTGAAGGGGGCTAGTGCACCACAGCTAGCTCGGAGGGAGTCCTGGAAAAAGTCTAGATGTGCCAAAGAGGCAAGAGGCTATTGTTTCAGGGTGTGTGAGGAGAGGGGATTCAGAGCACCACCTAAAGGAGCACTAGAGACAGGCACAAGCCACGGCTATAAGTGCGGGCACCAGAGACTGTCTTGAAATGATAAGGCTGCTGCTACAGCAAAGAAGCCTGTGTGCAAGCACAGGTCACTATCCACACCTCCCCTCCCAGGAGCCCATGCAGCCAGCCACTGCCAGGGTCCCGTGATCCAGCAACAACTTCCCCAGGAGAACACATTGTGCACCTCAGGCTATTGTAATGTCACGCTGGCCTCTGCCACCGTGGGCTTGCCTCGCATTGCATACCCCTCCCTCCCCCTGGCCTGAGTGAGCCAGACCCCCTAATCAGCCGCTCCTTTAACCCCATCCTGTTTTGGGGGGGGGGGAACAGACGCCCTCAGGCGACCTACACACAGAGGTGGGGCCAAATCCAAAGTTGAACCCCGGGAGCTGTGCGAACAAAGAAGAGAAAGGGAAATCTCTCCCAACAGCCTCAGGAGAAGTGAATTAAATCTCCACAATCAACTTGATGTACCCTGCACCTGTGGAATTCCTGAATAGACAACAAATCCCAAAACTGAGGTGGTGGACTTTGGGAGTAACTGTAAACTTGGGGTTTGCTTTCTGCATCTAATTTGTTTCTGGTTTTATGTTTATCTTAGTTTAGTATTTAGAGCTTATTATCATTGGTAGATTTGTTTATTTATTTGGTTGCTCTCTTCCTTTTTTAATTTATATATATATATTTTTTTCATTTTTCTATTTTTTTGAGTGTGTATGTGTATACTACTTTGTGTGATATTTTCTGTATAGCTTTCCTTTTGCCATTTGTCCTAGGGTTTTGACTGTCCTTTCTTTTTTTTTTTTTTGTATAGATTTTATTGCTTCCTATCATTGGTGGATTTGTTTTTTCATTTGGTTGCTCTTTTCTTTCACTCTTTTTTTCTTTTTTTATTACTTTTTTATTTTTAATAATTTCTTTTTGATTTTAAAACTTTATTTTACTCTTTCTTTCTTTCTTTCTCTTTCTCCATTTTCTACTGAGCTGTGTGGCTGACATGGTCTTGGCGCTCTGGCTGTGTGTCAGGCCTGAGCCTCTGAGGTGGGAGATCCAAGTTCAGGACATTGGTTCACCAGAGACCTCCCAGCCCCACATGATATCAAACAGAAAAAGCTATCCAAGAGATCTCCATCTCAATGCTAAGACCCAGCTCCACTCAACGACCTACAGGTTAAGTGCTGGACACCCTATGCCAAACAAATAGCAACACAAGAACACAACCACACCCATTAACAGAGAGGCTACCTGAAATCATAATAAGTTGGCAGACACACCAAGAAACATCACCAGACACGGTTCTGCCCACCAGAAAGACAAGATCCAGCCTCATCCACCAGAACACAGGAACGAGTCCCCTCCACCCAGAAGCCTACACAACCCACTGAACCAACCTGAGCCACTGGGAGCAGACCTCAAAAGCAACGGGAACAACAAACCTGCATCCTGAAAAACGGAGATGCCAAACACAGTAAGTTAAGCAAAATGAGAAGACAGAAATACACAGCAGATGAAGTAGCAAGGTAAAAATCTTCCAGACAAAACAAAAGATGAGGAAATAGGCAGTCAGCCTGAAAAAGAATTCAGAGTAATGATAATAAAGATGATCCAAAATCTTAGAAATAGAATGGAGAAAATACAAGAAATGTTTAACAAAGATCTGGAAGAACTAAAGAGCAAACAAGCCATGATGAACAACACAATTAAAGAAACTAAAAATTTTCTAGAAGGAATCAAGCAGAATAACTGAGGCAGAAGAATGGTAAGTGACCTGCAAGATAAAAAAGTGGAAATAACTACCGCAGAGCAGAATAAAGAAAAACGAATTGAGGGGAATCTCACAGACCTCTGGGACAACATTAAACACACCAACATTCAAATTATAGGGGTCCGAGAAGGAGAAGAGAAAAAGAAAGGGATTGAGAAAATATTTGAAGAGATTATAGTTGAAAACTTCCCTAATATGGGAAAGGAAATAGTCAGTCAAGTCCAGGATGTGCAGAGAGTCCCATACAGGATAAATCCAAGAGGAAACACGCCAAGACACATATTAATCAAACTACCAAAAATTAAATACAAAGAAAAAAATATTAAAAGCAGCAAGGGAAAAGCAACAACTAACATACAAGGGAATCCCCATAAGGTTAACAGCTGATCTTTCAGCAGAAACTCTGCAAGCAAGAAGGGACTGGCAGGATCTATTTAAAGTGATGAAAGTGAAAAATTTACAATCAAGGTGACGCTATCCAGCAAGGATCTCATTCAGATTCAACATAGAAATTAAAATCTTCACAGACAAGCAGAAGTTAAGAGAATTCAGCACCACCAAACCAGCTCTACAAAAATGCTAAAGGAGCCTCTTTAGGCAGGAAACACAGAGAAGGAAAGGACTTACAATAAAAAACCCAAACCAGTTAAGAAAATGGTAATAGGAACATACATATCGATAACTACCTTAAATGTAAATGGATTAAGTGCTCCAACCAAAAGACATAGACTGGCTGAATGGATACAAAAACAAGACCCATACATATATTGTCTACAAGAGACCAACTTCAGACCTAGGGACACATACAGACTGAAAGTGAGGGGATGGAAAAAGATATTCCATGCAAGTGGTAATCAAAAGAAAGCTGGAGTAGCAATATTTATATCAGACAAAATAGACTTTAAGATAAAAATTATTACAAGAGACAAAGAAGGACACTACATAATGATCAACGGATCAATCCAAGAAGAAGATATAAGAATTACAAATATTTATGCACCCAACATAACAGCATCACAATACATAAGGCAAATGCTAACAGCCATTAAAGGGAAAATCAACAGTAACACAATCACAATGGGGGACTTTAA
The DNA here is from genome assembly GCF_039906515.1 of Pseudorca crassidens. Classification (NCBI taxonomy): domain Eukaryota; kingdom Metazoa; phylum Chordata; class Mammalia; order Artiodactyla; family Delphinidae; genus Pseudorca; species Pseudorca crassidens. The sequence goes on along the minus strand of NC_090313.1, from coordinate 35,442,559 downwards.
TACTCCATGTTCACCAATGGACAGATCATTCAAAATGAAAAAAAAAAAAAGGAAACACAAGCTTCAAATGATACATTAAACAAGATGGACTTAGTTGATATTTATAGGACATTCCACCGAAAAACAGCACATTACACTTTCTTCTCCAGTGCTCATGGAACATTCTTCAGGATAGTACATATATTGGGTCACAAATCAAGCTTTGGTAAATTTAAGAAAATTGAAATTTTATCATGTATCTTTTGACCACAATGCTATGAGACTACATATCAATTACAGGAAAAATTTTAAAAAATACAATCACATCGATGATAAACAATACACTACTGAAGAACAAAAAGATCACTGAAGAAAGCAAAGAGGAAATCAAAACATACCAAAAAGAAATGACAATGAAAACAGGATGACCCAAAACCTATGTGATGTAGCAAAAGAAGTTCTAAGAGGGAAGTTTATAACAATACATTTCTACCTCAAGAAACTAGAAACATCTCAAATAAACAACCTAACCTTACACCTAAAGCAATTAGAGAAAGAAAAACAAAAGAAACCCCAAAGTTAGCAGAAGGAAAGAAATCATAAAGATCAGATCAGAAATAAATGAAAAAGAAATGAAGGAAATGATAGCAAAGGTAAATAAAAGTAAAAGCTGGTTCTTTGAGAAGATAAACAAAATTGAAAAAGCATTAACCAGACTCATCAAGAAAAAAAAAGGGAGAAGATTCTAATCAACAGAATTAGAAATGAAAAAGGAGAAGAAACAACGACACTGTAGAAATACAAAGGATCATGAGACATTACTACAAGCAACTCTATGCCAATGAAATGGACAACCTTGAAGAAATGGACAAATCTTAGAAAAACACAAACTTCCGTGACTGAACCAGGAAGAAATAGAAAATATAAACAGACCAATCACAAGCCCTGAAATTGAAACTGTGTTAAAAAATCTTCCAACAAACAAAAGCCCAGGACCATATGGCTTTACAGGCTAATTCTATCAAATATTTAGAGAAGAGTTAATACTTATCCTTCTCCAACTCTTGCAAAATATAGCAGAGGGAGGAACACTCCCAAACTCATTCAATGAGGCCACCATCGCCCTGATACCAAAACCAGAGTAAGAGCCACAAAAAAAAAAAGAAAGAAAGAAAGAAAGAAAGCAAACTACAGGGAAATACCACTGATGAACATAGATGCAAAAAATCCTCAACTAACTACTAGCAAACAAAATCCAACAGCACATTAAAAGGATCATACACTATGATCAAATGGGGTTTATTCCAGGAATGCAAGAATTCTTCACTATAAGCAAATCATTCAATGTGATACACCATATTAACAAATTGAAGGTGACAAACCATATGATCATCTCAATAGATGCAGAAAAGGTTTTCAACAATATTCAATACCCATTTATGATAAAAACCCTACAGAAAGTAGGCAGAGATGGAACTTATCTTAACATAATAAAAGTCATATATGGCAAACCCACAGCCAACATCATTCTCAATGGTGAAAAACTGAAATCATTTCCACTAAGTTCTGGAACAAGACAAGGTTGTCCACTCTGACCACTATCATCCAACGTAGTTTTGGAAGGTTTAGCCACAGCAATCAGAAAAGAAAAACAAATAAAAGGAATCCAAATCCAAAAAGAAGAAATAAAACTGTCACTCTTTGCAGGTGACATGATACTATCCATAGAGAATCCTAAAGATGCCACCAGAAAACTACTAGAGCAAATCAATGAATTTGGTAAAGTAGCAGGATACAAAATTAATATACAGAAATCTCTTGCATTTCTATACACTAATGATGAATAATCTGAAGGAGAAATTAAGGAAACACTCCCATTTACCATTGCAACAAAACAAATAAAATACCTAGGAATAAACCTACTTAAGGAGACAAAAGACCTGTATGTAGAAAACTATAAGACACCGATGAAAGAAATGAAAGATGATACAAACAGATAGAGAGATATACCATGTTCTTGGATTGGAAGACTCAACATTCTGAAAATGACTATACTACCCAAAGCAATCTACAGATTCAATGCAATCACTATCAAACTACCAATGGGATTTTCACAGAACTAGAACTGACAATTTCACTATTTGTATGGAATCACAAAAGACCCCAAATAGCCAAAGCAATCTTGAGAAAGAAAAATGGAGCTGGAGGAATCAAGCTCCCTGATTTCAGACTATACTACAAAGCTACAGTAATCAAGACAGTATGGTACTGGTAGAAAACCAGAAATATAGATGGAAAAGGATAGAAAGCCCAGAGATAAACCTACACAGATATGGTCATGTTATCTTTGATAAAGGAAGCAAGAATATACAATGGAGAAAAGATAGCCTCTTCAATACATGGTGCTGGGAAAACTGGAGAACTACCTGTAAAAGAATGAAAATGAACACTCTTAACCCCATGCACAAAAATAAACTCAAAATGGTTTAAAGACCTAGATATAAGGCCAGAAACTATCCAGCTCTTAGAGGAAAACACTCCATGATATAAATCACAGCAAGATCTTTTTGACCCACCTCCTAGAGAAATGGAAGTAAAAACAAAAATAAACAAATGGGACATAATGAAATTTAAAAGCTTTTGCACAGCAATGAAAACCATAATCAAGATGAAAAGATACCCCACAGAATGGGAGAAAACATTTGCAAATGAAGCATCTGACAAAGGATTAATCTCCAAAATATACAAGCACCAAATGCAGCTCAATATGAAAAACACAAACAACCCAACGCCAAAAAAGGGCAGAAGACCTAAATAGACATTTCTCCAAAGAGCATATAGAGATTGCCAACAAACACATGAAAGGATCCTCAATATCACTAATCATTAGAGAAATGCAAATCAAAGCTACAGTGAGGTATCTCCTCACACAAGTCAGAATGGTCATCATCAAAAAATGTACAAACAATAAATGCTGGAGAGGGTGTGGAGAAAAGGAACCCTCTTGCACTGTTGGTGGGAAAGTAAATTGATATGACCACTATGGAGAACAGTATAGAGGTTCCTCAAAAAACTAAAAAGAGAACTACCATACGACCCTGCAATCCCACTACTGGACATATACCCTGAAAACACCATAAATCAAAAAGAGTCTTGTACCAAAATGTTTATTGCAGCTCTATTTACAATAGCCAGGACATGGAAGCAACCTAAGTGTCCATTGAAAGATGAATGGATAAAGAAGATGTGGCATGTAGATACAAGGGAATATAAAGAAATGAAATTGAGTTATTTGTAGTGAGGTGGATTGAGCTAGAGACTGTCATACAGAGTGAAGTAAGTCAGAAAGGAAAAAACAAATACAATATGCTAACACATATATATGGAATTAAAAAAAAGAAAAAATGGTTATGAAGAACCTAGGGGCAGGGCAGGAATAAAGACGCAGCCATAGAGAGTGGACTTGTGGACACAGGGAGGGGGAAGGATAACCTGGGATGAAGTGAGAGAGTGGCATGGACATATATACATTACCAAATGTAAAATAGCTAGTGGGAAGCAGCTGCATAGCACTAGAAGATCACCTCAGTGGTTTATGTCCACCTAGAGGGGTGGGATAGGGAGGGTGGGAGGGAGATGCAAGAGGGAGGCAATATGGGGATGTATGTATATATGTATAGCTGATTCACTTTGTTATACAGCAGAAACTAACACACCAATTGTAAAGCAATTATACTCCAATCAAGATGTTAAAAAAAAAAAGATTGCCTTGGCTATTCGGGATCTTTTGTGTTTCCATACAAATTTTAAGATTTTTTTCTCTAAATATGCAGAAAAGGCCATTGGTAATTTGATAGGGATTGCATTGAACCTATAGATTGCCTTGGATAGTATATCATTTTGACAATGTTGATTCTTCCAATCCAAGAACATGGTATATCTTTCCATCTGTTTGTGTCATCTTAGATTACTTTCATCAGTGTCTTATAGTTTTCAGAGTACAGGTCTTTTGCCTCCTTAGGTAAGTTTGTTCTTAGGTATTTAATTCTTTTTGTTGCAATGATAAATATGATTGCTTCCTTAATTTCTCTTTCTGATTTTTCATTGTTAGTGTATAGAAATACAACAGATTTCCATATATTAATTTTGTATCCTGAAACTTTACCAAATTCATTCATGAATCCTAGTAATTTTCTGATAGCATCTTTAGGATTTCCTGTGTATAGTATGATGTTATCTGCAAAGAGTGGCTGCTTTATTCTTCTTTTCCAATTTGGATTCCTTTTATTTCTTTTTCTTCTCTGATTGCTGTGGTTAGGACTTCCAAAACTATGTTGACTAAAGTAGCAACAGTGGACAACCTTGTCTTTTTCCTTATCTTAGAGGAAATGCTTTCATCTTTTTACCATTGAGTATGATGTTTGCTGTGTGTTTTTCATATATGCTCTAATTATGATGAGGTATGGTCACTCTATGCCCACTTTCTGGAGAGTTTTTACCATAATGGGTGTTGAATTTTGTCAAAACCTTTTTCTGCATCTATTGAGATGATCATATGGTTTTTACTCTTCAATTTATTAATATGGTATATCACACGGATAGATTTGTGGATATTGAAGAATCCTTGCAACCCTGGAATAAATCCCACCTGATTATGTTGTATGATCCTTTTAATATATTTTTGGATTGGTTTTCTAGCATTTTGTTGAGATTTTTTGCTTCTATGTTCATCAGTGATTTTGCCTATAATTTTCTTCTTTTGTGTTGTTGTTTTGTCTCATTTTAGTATCATGGTGATGGTGGCCTCATAGAATAAGTTTGGGAGTGTTCCTTCCTCTGTAATTTTTTGGAATAGTTTCAGAAGGATAGGTGTTACCTATTCTCTAAATATTTGATAGAGTTTTCCTGTGAAGCCATCTGTTCCTAGACTTTTGTTTGTTTGGAGTTCTATAACCATAGTTTCAATTCCAATACTTGTGATTTGTCTGTTCATATTTTCTATTTCTTACTGGTTCAGTCTTGGGAGATTGTACCTTTTTAAGAATTTGTCTATTTCTTCTAAGTTTTCCTTTTTTTTTTTTTTTGCGGTACGCGGGCCTCTCACTGTTGTGGCCTCTCCCATTGCAGAGCACACGCTCCGGACACGCAGGCTCAGCGGCCATGGCTCATGGGCCCAGCCGCTCCGTGGCATGTGGGATCTTCCTGGACCAGGGCACAAACTCATGTCCCCTGCATCGGCAGGCAGACCCTCAACCACTGCACCACCAGGGAAGCCCTAAGTTTTCCATTTTATTGGCATATAATTTCCTGTAGAAATCTTTTATTATCCTTTGTATTTCTGTGGTGCCAATTGTAACTTCTCCTTTTTTATTTCTAATTTTATTGATTTAGTGTTAGAACATTCTCTACACCAACTACAAAAATAAACTCAAAATGTATTAAAGACCTAAAGCTAAGACAGGATACTGTAAAACTCTTAGAGGAAAACATAGACAGAATACACTTTGACATAAATTGCAGCAATATCTTTTTGGATCCACCTCCTAGAGTAATGAAAATAAAAACAAAAATAAAGAAATGGGATCTAATTAAACTTGAAATCTTTTGCATAGCAAAGGATACCATAAACAAAACAAAAATACGACACACATAATGGGAGAAAACATTTGCAAATGATGTGACCAACAAGGGATTAATCTCCAAAATATACAAACAAGTCATGCAGCTCAATATCAAAAAAACAAGCAACCCAATCAAAAATGGGCAGAAGATCTAAGTAGACATTTCTCCAAAGAAGACATACAGATAGCCAAAAAGCACATGAAAAGATGTTCAACATCACTAATTATTAGAGAACTGCAAATCAAAACTACAATGAGGTATCACATCACACTTGTCAGAATGGCCATTATCAAAAAGTCTACAACAATAAATGCTGGAGATGGTATGGAGAAAAGGGAACCCTCCTACACTGTTGGTGGTAATGTAAATTGGTACAGCCACTCTGGAGAACAGTGTGGAGCTTCCTAAAAAAACTAAAAGTAGAGCTACTGTGTGATCCACAATCCCACTTCTGGGCATAATTCGAAAAGACACATGCATGCTAATGTTCATTGCAGCACTATTTACAATAGCTAAGGCATGGAAGTGACCTAAGTGTCCCTTGACAGATGAATGGATAAAGAAGATGTGGTACATAAATACAATGGAATATTACTGAGCCATAAAAAAGAATGAAATAATGTCATCTGAAGGAACATGGGTAGACCTAGAGATTATCATACTAAGAGAAGTAAGTCACACAGAGAAAGAAAATATATCACTTATATGTGGAATCTAATAAATGCTACAAATGAACTTATTTACAAAACAGAAACAAATTCACAGACTTTGTAAACAAACTTATGGTTACCAAAAGGGAAAGGTAGGGGAGAGGGATAAGTTAGGAGGTTGGAATTAACATACACACACTACTGTATATAAAATAGAAAACCAACAAGGACCTACTGTATAGCACAGGGAATTCTACTCAATACTCTGTAAAAACCTATATGGGAAAAGAATCCAAAAAATAATAGATATATGCATATGTATAATTGAATCACTTTGCTGTATACTTGAAACTACCACAACATTGTAAGTCAACTATAGTCCAATATGAAATAAAAATTTTAAAAAACTAATGGAGGGTTTCCCTAGTGACGCAGTGGTTGAGGGTCCACCTGCCGATGCAGGGGACACGGGTTCGTGCCCCGGTCCGGGATGATCCCACATGCCATGGAGCGGCTGGGCCCATGAGCCATGACCACTGAGCCTGCACATCCGGAGCCTGTGCTCTGCAACGGGAGAGGCCACAACAGTGAGAGGCCCGCATACAGCAAAAAGAAAAAAAACAAAACAACTAATGGATTCTCTTGAAGAATGTTTTATACTCTTCTGACTAATTTGTGTTATGTTGAAAAACTACATTTCAAAAACATTTTGTATTTGAAAATCATAAAACAAATTTACTACATAAAAAAAGAAATGTTGATATTAAACAGCAATTATGACTAAGGTGTTTTCACATTGAAAATGTACAAATAAATTAATGTAAATTACCTCTAAACAAATCTTGGATTTACAGAATTGCAAAGGGATGAATAATTCATTTAAATTTATTTAGAATATTTAACAGGGAAAAATTTAAACTTTGCCATGCAAACATGTCTTCAATATTTCAGCTTGGCCATTCTCCCAACTGAATTCTTTCTTTCCCAGTGAGGGAAAGAGCATTGGGATATCTTTTTCATTCAGCACAGTTCTTTGCACATAGTGGTTGTTTAAATGTGTTTAATGGTGATCAAGGAAAAGAAAGCTGGTGATTAGGAGTAAATTCTATATAAAGAATGTTTCCTTGCTGAGCTCAGGATGTCACTGCCGTATTTTGTTAGTGCAGTGTCACACTTACTTTTAAATAAAAGCATTAAGTAAGAATTCAGAGTGTACTGAAGGTTCTTTGACTGTTTGGAGTCTTTTGTGTTTCCACATAAATTTTAGGATTGTGTTTCCTATTTATGTGAAGAATACATTGATATTTTGATATCTCCATTTGATAGACTGCATTGAATCTGTAGATAGCTTTGGGTGGCATGGGTATTTTAACAATATCAATTCTTGGGATCGATAAACCCAGGATATATTTATTTCCATTTGTGTGTATCTTCAATTTATTTCCTCAAAGTGTTGTATTGATAGTTCTCAGTGTACAGATCTTTGACCAATTTTGTTAAATTAATTCTATAGTATTCTATTATTTTTGATGATATTGTGAATGAGATTATTTCTTTCTTTCTCAGACGGTTCATTTCAATATATAAAAGCATGTAAAATTTTGTTGATTTTATAACCTGTAACATTACTTATTTTTAAAGTTTTACATTTTTTTGGTAAAGTCCTTCAGGTTTTTTATATATGTCATCTAAAAAGAGAGATAGCTTTACTTTTTCCTTTACAAGTTGGATGACTTTTGTTTCTTTTTCTTCCCTAATTACTCTGTTTAAGCCTTCCAACACTATGTTGAATAGAAGTGTCAAGAGTGGGCACTGTTGTCTTGCTCCAGATCTTAAAGGAAATGCTTTCCACTTTCCAGCATTGAGTATTATGTTAGCTGTGGGCTCATCATATATTCCTTTATTATGTTGAGGTACATTCCTACTGTACCCAGTTTTCTGAGAATCTTTATCATGAAAGAATTTTGAATTTTGTCAAATGTGTTTTCTGCAACTAATGAGATCATCATATGATTTTTATCCTTCACTCTGTTAATGTGGTGTATGATAGTAATTGATAGAAATCTTACTTCTGGATATATACCCAAAGGAAATAAAAGCAGAATCAAAGAGACATTTGCACTCCCATGTTATTGCAGCATTATTCACAATAGCCAAGACTTAGATAAAACCTAAGTGTCCATCAATGGATGAAAAGATAAATATAATGTGAACACATGTATCTATGTAATGGAATATTATTCATCCGTAAATAGGAAGGAAACTCTGTCAATTATGACAACATGGATAAACCTAAGGGCATTTTGCTAAGTGAAATAAAGCAGATGGAGAAAAACAAATACTGTATGATCTCTCTTATATGTGGAATCTAAAAGAGTCAGACTCCTATAAGTAGAGTAAAATTGTGATTTTCAAGGTCTAGGGAGTGGGAGAAATAAGATATTGGTCAAGGGGTACAAACTTTTAGTTATAAGATGAATAAACTCTGGAAATCTAATATTCACCATAGTGACTATAGTTAACAGTACTATATTGTATACTTGAAGTTTGCTTAGAGAGTGGATCTTAATGTTCTCACCACACACACACACACACACACACACACACACACACACACACACACACAGGTAACCATGTGAGGTGGTGGATGTGTTAACTAATTTTGTCGTGGTAATCTTTCACAATATATACATATATCAAATAAAAAAAATAATTCAGAGGGTTATGTGAGAATTAAAATGATCAAACACCACCAAACAGATCCCTAGATGAAACTATTATAACCATTTATGTGCTTATTTTACTGTATACAAAATTTGATTATTCAAAATTGTATAAATATGTTGATTTAGAAGCTAATTTGAGGCTAAGGTACAAATTTGGCCCAGAAGATTTTTGAGATACAATATGCCTGTTAGTTAAAACATGACAGGTAACTCTGTCTATAATTGACTGAAATGGGATTTGTAGTTCTATAATTCTACAGGGAAAACAATGTAACAGCTGCTAAATAACGTGATTCTTTTTTTTTTTTTTAAACATCTTTATTGGAGCATAATTGCTTTACAATGGTATGTTAGTTTCAGCTTCACAACAAAATGAATCAGTTATATATATACATATGTTCCCATATCTCTTCCCGCTTGCGTCACCCTCCCTCCCACCCTCCCTATCCCACCCCTCCAGGCGGTCACACAGCACCGAGCTGATCTCCCTGTGCTATGCGGCTGCTTCCCACTAGCTATCTACCTTACGTTTGGTAGTGTATACATGTCCATGCCTCTTTATTGCTTTGTCACCATTTACCCTTCCCCCTCCCCATAGCCTCAAGTCCATTCTCTAGTAAGTCTGTGTCTTTATTCCTGTTTCACCCCTAGGTTTTTCATGACATTTTTTTTTTTCTTAAATTCCATATATATGTGTTAGCATACGGTATTTGTCTCTCTCTTTCTGACTTACTTCACTCTGTATGACAGACTCATACTTCACTCTGTATGACAGACTCATATCTCTCTTTCTGACTTACTTCACTCTGTATGACAGGTCTATCCACCTCATTACAAATAGCTCAATTTCGTCTCTTTTTATGGCTGAGTAATATTCCATTGTATATATGTGCCACATCTTCTTTATCCATTCATCCGATGATGGACACTTAGGTTGTTTCCATCTCTGGGCTATTGTAAATAGAGCTGCAATGAACATTTTGGTACATGACTCTTTTTGAATTATGGTTTTCTCAGGGTATATGCCCAGTAGTGGGATTGCTGGGTCATATGGTAGTTCTATTTGTAGCTTTTTAAGGAACCTCCATACTGTTCTCCACAGTGGCTGTATCAATTTACATTCCCACCAACAGTGTAAGAGGGTTCCCTTTTCTCCACACCCTCTCCAGCATTTATTGTTTCTAGATTTTTTGATGATGGCCATTCTGACTGGTGTGAGATGATATCTCATTGGAGTTTTGATTTGCATTTCTCTAATGATTAGTGATGTTGAGCATTCTTTCATGTGTTTGTTGGCAGTCTGTATATCTTCTTTGGAGAAATGTCTATTTAGGTCTTCTGCCCATTTTTGGATTGGGTTGTTTGTTCTTTTGTTATTAAGCTGCATGAGCTGCTTATAAATTTTGGAGATTAATCCTTTGTCAGTTGCTTCATTTGCAAATATTTTCTCCCATTCTGAGGGTTGTCTTTTGGTCTTCTTTATGGTTTCCTTTGCTGTGCAAAAGCTTTGAAGTTTCATTAGGTCCCATTTGTTTACTTTTGTTTTTATTTCCATTTCTCTAGGAGGTGGGTCAAAAAGGATCTTGCTGTGATTTATGTCATAGAGTGTTCTGCCTATGTTTTCCTCTAAGAGTTTGATAGTTTCTGGCCTTACATTTAGGTCTTTAATTCATTTTGAGCTTATTTTTGTGTATGGTGTTAGGGAGTGATCTAATCTCATACTTTTACATGTAGTTGTCCAGTTTTCCCAGCACCACTTATTGAATAGGCTGTCCTTTCTCCACTGTACATTTCTGCCTCCTTTGTCAAAGATAAGGTGACCATATGTGCGTGGGTTTATCTCTGGGCTTTCTATCCTGTTCCATTGATCTATATTTCTGTTTTTGTGCCAGTACCATACTGTCTTGATTACTGTAGCTTTGTAGTATAGTCTGAAGTCAGGAAGCCTGATTCCTCCAGCTCCATTTTTCGTTCTCAAAATTGCTTTGGCTATTTGGGGTCTTTTGTGTTTCCATACAAATTGTGAGATTTTTTGTTCTAGTTCTGTGAAAAATGCCAGTGGTAGTTTCATAGGGATTGCATTGAATCTGTAGATTGCTTTGGGTAGTAGAGTCATTTTCACAATGTTGATTCTTCCAATCCAAGAACATGGTATATCTCTCCATCTATTTGTATCATTTTTAATTTCTTTCATCAGTGTCTTATAATTTTCTGCATACAGGTCTTTTGTCTCCTTAGGTAGGTTTATTCCTAGGTATTTTATTCTTTTTGTTGCAATGGTAAATGGGAGTGTTTTCTTGATTTCACTTTCAGATTTTTCATCCTTAGTGTATAGGAATGCCAGAGATTTCTGTGCATTAATTTTGTATCCTGCTACTTTACCAAATTCATTGATTAGCTCTAGTAGTTTTCTGGAAGCATCTTTAGGATTCTCTATGTATAGTATCATGTCATCTGCAAACAGTGACAGCTTTACTTCTTCTTTTCCGATTTGGATTCCTTTTATTTCCTTTTCTTCTCTGATTGCTGTGGCTAAAACTTCCAAAACTATGTTGAATAAGAGTGGTGAGAGTGGGCAACCTTGTCTTGTTCCTGATCTTAGTGGAAATGCTTTCAGTTTTTCACCATTGAGGACGATGTTGGCTGTGGGTTTGTCATATATGGCCTTTATTATGTTGAGGAAAGTTCCCTCTATGCCTACTTTCTGCAGGGTTTTTATCATAAATGGGTGTTGAATTTGTCAAAAGCTTTCTCTGCATCTATTGAGATGATCATATGGTTTTTCTCCTTCAATTTGTTAATATGGTGTATCACGTTGATTTGCGTATATTGAAGAATCCTTGCATTCCTGGAATAAACCCCACTTGATCATGGTGTATGATCCGTTTAATGTGCTGTTGGATTCTGTTTGCTAGTATTTTGTTGAGGATCTTTGCATCTATGTTCATCAGTGATATTGGCCTGTAGTTTTCTTTCTTTGTGACATCCTTGTCTGGTTTTGGTATCAGGGTGATGGTGGCCTCGTAGAATGAGTTGGGGAGTGTTCCTCCCTCTGCTATATTTTGGAAGAGTCTGAGAAGGATAGGTGATAGCTCTTCTCTAAATGTTTGATAGAATTCGCCTGTGAAGCCATCTGGTCCTGGGCTTTTGCTTGTTGGAAGATTTTTAATCACAGTTTCAATTTCAGTGCTTGTGATTGGTCTGTTCATATTTTCTATTTCTTCCTGATTCAGTCTTGGCAGGTTGTGCCTTTCTAAGAATTTGTCCATTTCTTCCAGGTTGTCCATTTTATTGGCATAGAGTTGCTTGTAGTAATCTCTCATGATCTTTTGTATTTCTGCAGTGTCAGTCGATACTTCTCCTTTTTCATTTCTAATTCTATTGATTTGAGTCTTCTCCCTTTTTTTCTTGATGAGTCTGGCTAATGGTTTATCAATTTTGTTTATCCTTTCAAAAAACCAGCTTTTAGTTTTATTGATCTTTGCTATCGTTTCCTTCATTTCTTTTTCATTTATTTCTGATCTGATTTTTATGATTTCTTTCCTCCTGCTAACTTTGGGTTTTTTTTGTTCTTCTTTCTCTAATTGCTTTAGGTGCAAGGTTAGGTTGTTTATTCGAGATGTTTCCTGTTTCTTAAGGTAAGATTGTATTGCTATAAACTTCCCTCTTAGAACTGCTTTTGCTGCATCCCATAGATTTTGAGTCGTCGTGTCTCCATTGTCATTTGTTTCTAGGTATTTTTTGATTTCCCCTTTGATTTCTTCAGTGATCACTTCGTTATTAAGTAGTGTATTGTTTAGCCTCCATGTGTTTGTATTTTTTACAGATCTTCTCCTGTGATTGATATCAAGTCTCATAGCGTTGTGGTCGGAAAAGATACTTGATACAATTTCAATTTTCTTAAATTTACCAAGGCTTGATTTGTGACCCAAGATATGATCTATCCTGGAGAATGTTCCATGAGCACTTGAGAAAAATGTGTATTCTGTTGTTTTTGGATGGAATGTCCTATAAATATCAATTAACTCCATCTCATTTAATGTATCATTTAAAGCTTGTGTTTCCTTATTTATTTTCATTTTGGATGATCTGTCCATTGGTGAAAGTGGGGTGTTAAAGTCCCCTACTATGAATGTGTTACTGTCGATTTCCCCTTTTATGGTTGTCAGTATTTGCCTTATGTATTGAGGTGCACCTATGTTGGGTGCATAAATATTTACAATTGTTATATCTTCCTCTTGGATCGATCCCTTGATCATTATGTAGTGTCCTTCTTTGTCTCTTCTAATAGTCTTTGTTTTAAAGTCTATTTTGTCTGATATGAGAATTGCTACTCCAGCTTTCTTTTGGTTTCCATTTGCATGAAATACCTTTTTCCATCCCCTTACTTTCAGTCTGTATGTGTCTCTAGGTCTGAAGTGGGTCTCTTGTAGACAGCTTATATATGGGTCTTGTTTTTGTATCCATTCAGCCAATCTGTGTCTTTTGGTGGGAGCATTTAGTCCATTTACATTTAAGGTAATTATCGATATGTGTGTTCCCATTCCCATTTTCTTAATTGTTTTGGGTTTGTTATTGTAGGTCTTTTCCTTCTTTTGTGTTTCTTGCCTAGAGAAGTTCCTTTAGCAGTTGTTGTAGAGCTGGTTTGGTGCTGCTGAACTCTCTCAGCTTTTGCTTGCCTCTAAAGGTTTTAATTTCTCCATCAAATCTGAATGAGATCCTTGCTGGGTAGAGTAATCTTGGTTGCAGGTTTTTCTCCTTCAACACTTTCAATATGTCCTGCCACTCCCTTCTGGCTTGCAGAGTTTCTGCTGAAAGATCAGCTGTTAACCTTATGGGGATTCCCTTGTGTGTTATTTGTTGTTTTTCCCTTGCTGCTTTTAATATGTTTTCTTTGTATTTAATTTTTGACAGTTTGATTAATATGTGTCTTGGCGTATTTCTCCTTGGATTTATCCTGTATGGGACTCTCTGTGCTTCCTGGACTTGATTAACTATTTCCTTTCCCATATTAGGGAAGTTTTCAACTATAATCTCTTCAAATATTTTCTCAGTCCCTTTCTTTTTCTCTTCTTCTTCTGGAACCCCTATAATTCGAATGTTGGTACGTTTAATGTTGTCCCAGAGGTCTCTGAGACTGTCCTCAGTTCTTTTCATTCTTTTTTCTTTATTCTGCTCTGCAGTAGTTATTTCCACTATTTTATCTTCCAGGTCACTTATCCGTTCTTCTGCCTCAGTTATTCTGCTATTGATCCCATCTAGAGTACTTTTAATTTCATTTATTGTGTTGTTCATCGTTGCTTGTTTCATCTTTAGTTCTTCTAGGTCCTTGTTAACTGATTCTTGCATTTTGTCCATTCTATTGTCCATTCTATCTCCAAGATTTCGGATCAACCTTACTATCATTATTCTGAATTCTTTTTCAGGTAGACTGCCTATTTCCTCTTCATTTGTTAGGTCTGATGGGTTTTTATCTTGCTCCTTCATCTGCGGTGTGTTTTTCTGTCTTTTCATTTTGCTTATCTTACTGTGTTTGGGGTCTCCTTTTTTGCAGGCTGAAGGTTCGTAGTTCCTGTTGTTTTTTGTGTCTGTCCCCAGTGGCTAAGGTTGGTTCAGTGGGTTGTGTAGGCTTCCTGGTGGAGGGTACTAGTGCCTGTGTTCTGGTGGATGAGGCTAGATCTTGTCTTTCTGGTGTGCAGGTCCACGTCTGGTGGTGTGTTTTGGGGTGTCTGTAGACTTATTATGATTTTGGGCCGCCTCTCTGCTAATGGGTGGGGTTGTGTTCCTGTCTTGCTAGTTGTTTGGCATAGGATGTCCAGCACTGTAGCTTGCTGGTCGTTGAGTGAAGCTGGGTGCTGGCGTTGAGATGGAGATCTCTCGGAAATTTTTGCTGTTTGATATTATGTGCAGCTGGGAGGTCTCTTGTGGATCAGTGTCCTGAAGTTGGCTCTCCCACCTCAGAGGCACAGCACTGACTCCTGGCTGCAGCCCCAAGAGCCTTTCATCCACAGGGCTCCTTAATTTGGGATGATTGGTTGTCTATTCAGGTATTCCACAGATGCAGGGTATATCAAGTTGATTGTGGAGCTTTAATCCGCTGCTTCTGAGGCTGCTGGGAGAGATTTCCCTTTCTCTTCTTTGTTCTCACAGCTCCCAGGGGCTCAGCTTTGGATTTAGCCCCGCCTATGCGTGTAGGTCGCCGGAGGGCGTCTGTTCTTTGCTCAGACAGGACGGGGTTAAAGGAGCCGCTGATTCGGAGGCTCTGGCTCACTCAGGCCCGGGGGGTAGGGAGGGGCACGGAGTGTGGGGCGGGGCTGCGGCGGCAGAGGCCGGCGAGACGTTGCAGCCTGAGGCGCGCCTGTGCGTTCTCCCGGGGGAGCTGTCCCTGGATCCCGGGACCCCGGCAGTGGCGGGCTGCACAGGCTCCCCGGAAGGGCGCGTGGCCAGTGACCTGTGTTCGCACACAGGCCTCCCGGTGGCGGCAGCAGCGGCCCTAGCCACGTCCGTCTCTGGGCTCCGCACCCCCAGCCGCGGCCCGCGCCCGTCCCTGGAGCTCTCTCAAGCAGCGTTCTCAATCCCCTCTCCTCGTGCACCAGGAAACAAAGAGGGACGCAAAAGTCTCCTGCCTCTTCGGCAGTCCCAGACTTCCCCCCGGACCCTCTCCCGGCCAGCCGCGGTGCACCAACGCCCCGCAGGCTGTGTTCACGCCGCCAACCTCAGTCCTCTCCCGGCGCTCCGACAAAAGCCGGAGCCTCAGCTCCCAGTCCCGCCCGCCCCGGCGGGCGAGCAGACAAGCCTCTCGGCTGGCAAGTTCCGGTCGGCCCGATCCTCTGCGCTGGAATCTGTCCGCTTTGCCCTCCGCACCCCTGTTGCTGTGCTCTCCTCCGCGGCTCCCAAGCTCCCCCACTCCGCCTCCCGAAGTCTCCACCCGCGAAGGGGCTTCCTAGTGTGTGGACACTTTTCCTCCTTCACAGCTCTCTCCCGCTGGTGCAGGACGCGTCCCTATCATTTTGTCTCTGTTTAGTTTTTTCTTTTGCCCTACCCAGGTACGTGGGGGGTTTCTTGCCTTTTGGGAGGTCTGAGGTCTTCTGCCAGCATTCAGTAGATGCTCTGTAGGAGTTGTTCCACGCGTAGATGTATTTCTGGTGTATCTGTGGGGAGGAACGTGATCTCCGCGTCTTACTCTTCCGCCATCTTCCCGGAACTCCAAGCTACCTAACGTGATTCTTAAATGGCATTTTTTTTAACAAGTAGTAAGGATTTTTAATTGATGTATTTAACAGGTATTAAAGAGCTCTCTACATTCATGTCCAGTAAGAGGTGGTTGTCATGTGCCCCATGCTGTTATCCCATATGGCAGAAATGCCCACATTGAAAATTCCTTCCATTTGGATCCGATCAAAATCCTTGACTAATTTAGACTTGCAGTTGGAAGTGTTGTAAAGAAATACAAACAAAATAGCATTCCAAAGTTAAGGTTTTCCCCTCTACCTTTCGATAGCTTAGATAAAGCATATGTAGCCATGTTTTATTTGAGGATTAAGGTCATGATAATTTTCCTTCATGTATTAGTTGAGATCAGATAAAACATTATTTTAATAAACTTCCTTTAAGAGTAATGGACATTTCACAATGAAAACATTCTGAGTGGAATAAAAATTCCTACTTAACATCCAGGTGTATTCTAAGAGGATTAACTATATTAAATAAGTGAGAACAGTTTATAAATATTAAAGTTTGATATAAATCAAGCATACTTGGTATTATTTGTAGAAGTCATATTTTTTTAGAAGCAATTCTTTAATATGTAGCAAGAGCCTTGATTATTTTTAGTTTTTTTTTTCAGTAGTTGTATTTTTTATATCTTTTGTGATGAATTCCCTTATGAAGGTACCAAGGCAGCAGCAGTGAAGTGTGGTAGAAAAAGCTTAGGATTTGTTGGCAGTTTATCTAAGTTTAAATCCTGGATCTGAACGTCTTAGCTTTGTGTTTCACCTAAACTTTCTAAACTTTAGCACTCTATTCAGGAAAATGTGCATAATTCAATGATCATTGCTGTTTGGAAAAAATTCAATAAAAGTCACCTAAAACCTAGTGCAGTTTGTGGCACATTTCATTATTCAATAAATATTCAAAAAATAAGGAGTTTTAAAAAATTCTACAGGAGATTACATTTGTAATTATTAAATACATGGAATTAAAATAATTGCTATTATTGCTCTTCTGATTAAGTACCTGGAATTAAAATAATCTCATAAAATTGTACAGCAATTAAAAAAATCAAACCTATTTCTGTAGAGAGTTGTGAGAACAGATAAAAAATAAAGCTTTCTTTGAACCGATGTCTGGTATATGTTTATTAAATTATATTTATACATTATCACTGCCCTGAACTGAAGAATTAAAATATAGTTTCATCATTTTTAGAGAAAAGAAGCATTTTTCCTGTTTTACAATTGTGTCCATGTGTGTGAAGGAAGCAGATGGTGGAGCAGAGGGACGAGATGGTTCACATATATTATCAACTACACAGCATATAAATCAACACTCTTAAAACTCAAGTTTAACTTAAGAATGACTTGATCAGATTCAGTGTAAAAGTTATGTCATCTCCAACATAAAATATGCAGTTACTAGAATAATCGTTTTGGTGTTTTGTTTTGTTTTGTTTTTTTAAACTATAGTAGATAATTTAACTGAAATATATAAATTATAGATATATTACGAGGTAGTTAATAGTATGTGGAAGTTAATGAGATTCTGATTTAGAGGAATGCTGTTTCCACAAATTAATCTTCATCTTGAGGACTGAGAAATCTTTACTAAATATATAAAAGGAAGACTGTATCTTTGCTGAATTTCACCCACGCTTGACATTATAACATTTTGCCACTAGAGCTCATTGTTGCTCTTTCTATAGATTCCAGGGTTCAATTTTCCTTTCCCTTCCTTCCTTCCTTCCTTCCTTCCTTCGTTTCTTTCTTTTCTTTCTTTCTTTCTTTTTCTTTCTTTCTTTCTTTCTTTCTTTCTTTCTTTCTTTCTTTCTTTCTTTCTTTCTTTCTTTCTCTTTCTTCCTTCATTCCTTTCTTTTTTAAATTTTCTTCCTTCCTTCCCTTCTTCCTTCCAGCCTGCCTGCCTTTCTACCTTCCTTCCATCTTTCTTTCTTTCTTTATTTTCTTTTTCCTTAAATCATTCTGCAAGCTGGTATAGTATCCTCTGAAAAATGTTGCATTCTAAAAATATACTGGTATTTAAGCAGGAAAATATCCCAAGATCCAGAATCGCCTTCTAAAAGTATGATAAGATATCCAAATTATGAGGATTTCTTTTTTTAATATATATTTTTTAATTTTTATTTTTTGGCCACACTGCACGGCATGTGACATCTTAGTTCACCCCCCACCAGGGATTAAACCCATGCCCCCTGCAGTGAAAGCACCAGAGTCTTAACCACTGGACTACCAGGGAAGTCTGAGGGTTTCTGATAATATAATACCTTACAGAATAATTTGTATGAATATCAGCCTGGTAAACAAATGTCTTTTAAGGAAACATATTACACCATGTGTATAAAACATGTTAAATTGCTCCTTTACAAGTATTCTCCAAGCTTGATCAATTTAATAACATATTCTAGAGAATTCTGCCATATATAATTTGGAGAACTTAAAAATCATTTCTATTGCAATTTCTTAAAACCTAACCCTTTCATTTATATTCCAATTTAGTTTAAATGTCTTATTTCTAAAAACCATTACCTAGACCAATAGCTCTTAAAGAGCTTTTGAATTCCTCATTTTACATCAAAAGAAACCTCTCCCATTTCAAATTGAGAATTTGTCATCTTCAAGTCTCTGTTTTATCTGAAAACAAATAAAAATATTTAGAACTATATGAGGAGAATATATACAGAGATAAACATAAGTTCCTTCCACATTCTGCTTTATCCTTGCTCTCCCATACATGTCAAATTAGCACATGCTCTTCTGCTCTCTTAATAACTTGGAAACTGTCTAAGTCGAACTCCAAATTCAGTCAAATAGAAAATGATCTTCTTTATCGTTGACCAAAACTCACTGAATGTGTGTAAGACTTTCCCAGGTACTGTTAGATAACAGAAGGCCAAAGAAAATATCCAAATAATAAAATTATTGCTATTTATACTAATTTAGTGATTGTAAAGTTATCATGGTCACACATACCTATTAAACTATAGATACTCTTTCCCTAGGAAAACTCCCACTTGGAAATTTCCAGGAAACACAATAGCCCAAAGCAAGTCAAAATCCCAATCTAAAACTTCCCTAACTAGCTGGGAGATGGATTTCCAACTCATGCCCTCTTTCAATTTTTCCCAATGAACCTTTGATGAAAAACATAATTTTAAAAGGTGTGTGTGCATGTTACATACACACACAGACATACACACACCCCTCTCAAGTTTGCCCACATGCATTTATGAAAGCATACTTCATAAAAGAAGAGTACTCTTTTTAAATTTATTTTATTGAAGTATAGTTGATTTACAAAGTTGTGTTAATTTCTACTGTACAGCAAAGTGATTCAGTTATACATATATATACATACTTTTTCATATTCCTTTCCATTATGCTTTATCACAGGATATTGAATATAGTTCCCTGTGCTATAGGACCTTGTTGTTTATCCATTCTACATATAATAGTTTATATCTGCTAACCCCAAACTCCCAATCCATTCTTCCCTGGCTCCCCTTTCCCCTTGGTAACAACAAACCTGAAGAACAGAGTACTTTAATCTGGTTCTTGCAAGGGTTTGTCCCACCTCAATTCAGATGCAAGCCTTATGTTTCAAGCCCACCTACCTCCACCCTCAACTAATTGAGGCTCTTCTTTAGTGATCAAAGTAAAAACTTTTCTTCTGCTCTACTCTCTGCTTCACTGAGGTAGAAATCTAAGCATTTCTCTTACAAATCTCCAATTCCCTGGATGTAAAATAATGGATAGTCAAATTGCTTATGTACTTTTATAAAACACCAGGCTATGAAAAGAAATTGGGCTTAGAATTTATGTTCATATTTTAATAACTGGTATAGGTAAATTTCCTATTTTTTGCCTAGTTAATTTTACATGCTGAGAGAGTTCCCAGAGATACAGGCAGGGTAAGGGGTAGGAGAAGGAAGATGGACAATGTAATTTGAATGAGAAAGATGTGCTGTGATACTTTTCCTTTCAAATTACCTGACAATTCAAGAGACATGGGTTATATATTAAGGAAAGAGTGTAGTTCCAGACAGCATATCCCTGTCTGCCTGGGACTGTCTTAGATAAATGGACAGCTTTCTATACAGTGGAAGTTAGATATTATATTCACGATAAAGGGTTTGACTGACAGATCAGTATCTGAGTAATATCTGGCATATCATTACCTTCATGAAAATAAGGACAGCCATCCTAAAATCATCAGCTGAGCTTTTGGCTGGGGGTGGGCCTGAATAACTAAAATCAGGAGTGCCGTAGTGCTTAACATTTCCACAAAAATCCACAGATCAGAGAAGCTATATGTGAAAACAATATAAAGTAAATGTAAAACAATATAAAGTAAATGTAAAACAACTATCAATAAAAATTTTTGAATTATTTCACTCATGAATTGTTTTATGAAACATAAAATCTTTCAAGCCTTTTTTTTGTTTTCGTTTTTTTGTTTTTGTTTGCGGTACGCTGGCCTCTCACTGTTGTGGCCTCTCCCGTTGCAGAGCACAGGCTCCGGACGCGCAGGCTTAGCGATCATGGCTCACGGGCCCAGCCACTTCGCGGCATGTAGGATCTTCCCGGACCAGGGCACGAACCCGTGTCCCCTGCATCGGCAGGTGGACTCTCAACCACTGCGCCACCAGGGAAGCCCTCAAGCCTTTTTATTTTATAACATATGCACAAGAGTAGTGCATCATAATAAGAATGATATCTACCTGAAAACTTTTAAAAGTTAAATGTTCAGAAAATATAAATGATGGTTATTATTAACAGATGATAGTACTTGGATTTCATTCTTTTTCTCTTTTTTTCTAATTTTTGTCATTTTGCTTTCCTTAGCATATTTCAATAATCATGTTCATTATTTTCACAAAAAATAGTAAGTCCTATTCTCAAAGTAATTAACATATTTAATTTATCTTCAACTATAGGAAACACACTCATCCTTAAAGCCTAGTTATTTTTCATTGTACCATCTTTTTTCAACTCTCCACCTCCTGTCCCACCCCAGGTTTCAGCCAACCCTTTGGGGATTTAAAATTTCCAAATTTTTGAGAGTTCCATTGAATTTGTTTTCATTCTGAGATAACTTTACAACATAAAATAAAAAGTCACCAACATCAACACAGACAATGCAGTGTGAAGGTTCTTTATGATACTCTGCCTTCCTTTTTGATCCGAAGACAAAGCTTGGTTCTTGGAAACTAAAAATTGCTGGTCTCATTGGAACAGTGTTTTATAAAAGGAGTTGATGCTTATGTGAATACAGTGTGCACAATTATGCAAGTAGCCATTAACCTTTAAGCTGTATCCAGCTCCTCCTGAGCACAATCATTTACTTGGGGGTATCAAGTTAACATCAACTGAGCTGTTATCATCTTACAGACCTGTGAAAGTATTATTTGGCATTTACAGTCTATTGTCTCTTCACCTGTGGCTTATTTTCCTGTGGTTCAAGAACTCAAAACTACGTCTTCTTATACAGTAAAGCTGAACAAAAATTTTTGATGTTCCACTTTTCTTTTACAGAAGACACTGATTTCCCCAGTGGTTGCATAGAATTGTTTCAAATTCCTGGGCAATGTAGTTCCAAAGTCTATACTTATTTGAATTATGCAGATAAGATTCTAAAGAAATCCTCTTCATTTTCTTTATTATTTTACCTGTGGGAACAATTCATGTTTTGTATGTGCACATGTGTGTGTGTGTTTGAGGAAGGGTTATAGAATTATGTGTTAGTCCATGTAATAAACAAGGAAAGTCTGTAGTGATCAGCAGAATAGTTAGAAAGCGCTACTTCTTGACCATAAGGGGTGGAAGAGGTTTTTTTTGTGTGATATATTTTCAAATGTTTCTATATGAATTGTTTGTTTTTGTGCTTTATTTCTGGTCATTTATTTTTCTATTTTAAATCATCTTTCCAGAAAATATCAACCAATTCTTAGGCTGTACCAGTTTCCTGACAAGATGAAATGAGCAAACACAATGAATAAATTTTATCACATACTCAAATGCTGTTTAGATCTCTTGAATAAAATGAAAGAAACTCATATATATTTACAACTACCTCAAACTTCACAAATATCTCTTAAGGAGTTTATACTTTTCTTTGTTTATCTTCAACCAGCTGAACTGGCCATTCTATTTACAATGAGTTGGTCCGAAACCTGTGTGTCATCCATGAATTTACTATTTTCCACATCCTTACTTCCAAATAACCATCCCTTAAAGGTCACTAAATATTGATTTCTTTTCTTCATACCCCTAACACTTTGCTAGTGTGGTTTCCCATTTTCCTTCTTGTGGTTTACTGTAGTAGCCTAATTTGTCCGCACTGTTGAAAACTTCCAGACATGAACCAACATTTTACTGAAGAGGATAGCCAGATGGCAAATAAGCACATGTAAAGTTGTTCAACATCATTCATCATCAGGGAAAAGTAAAAACCACCATGGGATTTCACTAAATATCTATCAAAATGACTAAAATAAAAAAAACTGTGGAAACATCAAATGCTAAGGAAGATGCAGAGACACAGGGTCCCTCATGTTTGCTGATAGGTATGTAAAGTGATGCAACTTCTTTGAAAACACTTTGGCAGTTTTATTATAAAACTAAACCTGCAACATGCAAGACTTATGTTTACACACAGACCTGTACATACATGAATGTTTATAGCAGCTTTAATCATAATAGCTGAAACCTAGAGACGACCTGGATGTCTTTAAACAGGTATATGCTTAAACAAACTGTGATACAGCCATGCCATGGAATACTGCTTGACAAAAAATGCAACAAACTACTAATACATGTAATAACCCAGATTAGTCTCCAGAGAATCATGCTGATTCACGTCAATCTCAAAATGTTATATAATTTATGAATCCATTTCAATAACATCATTGAAATGACAAAATTATAGAACTAGAGAACAGGTCAGCGGTTACCAAAGGTTAAGGACCTGGCAGGAAGAAAAGAAGAAATCATATTAGAAAAAGGCAATACAAGGGATCCTTGTGGTCATGGAACTATTCTTTATCTTCACTGTGTGATGGGTGAATGAATCTAAACATGTGATAAAATTGCACAGAACTAATCACACACACACAAGTACAAGTAGATCTGGGAAAATTTGAACAATGTTGGTGTGAAGGGAGAGACTACTGAAATAGAGGAGAGAGATTGAAACAAAGGGCAGGAGAGGTTTTAAGCTCTGGGGCATGCTAGTGAGAAAACATTACTGGAAGTTAGTGGGGAGGTTGATCATGATGATGAGGCCATCTGTGTTTGCTAATGGGTGCTCATTGAAGTTAGGCTTCTGTTCTCCTACAGAGACCTGGATATATGTCACTACTTTAATGACTACATTTCAAAGGGATGGATCTCAGGTCCTTGAGAAGGACATTCCTGGGCTGTAGAAGTTTTACATCTCAAAGAGGCATCTCAAAGAATTTACAATTTACAAAGAAATACTCTTAAGAAAAGGGAGGTCAGGGGCCTATATCAGGAAAAAACACAGCTAAAATTTAGCTTAGCTGAGGGAAATGTTCAGGCTGTCTTGGTCACTTCCAATCCATTCCTCACATTGCAGCAATTTCTTTAATTCTTTGGTGAAACAGCCATTAGAAGTTTTCCTGAATCCATTATACCTCTTCTATGAAAATTTTGAAGGCATCTTCTACTAATGGTATTTTTATTATTCTATCTCACGCAGTGGACTGCAAGCTCTTTGAAAGCAAGTACTGTGTTTGCCACCTTGTGTTCTTTGCATTAGGCTAGAACCTGGCACATAATTTTTTTATTCATTTGGCAAATCTCTATTAGGCAATTCAAATATGTCAGAAACTCTATAAACCCTCTTTGTCATGTCACTTGCTTTTTTTTTTTCCTTTGGATTTCTCTCCTAATACCCACATATTTTGCACCTCAGAACAAAATTTGTGCACACACGTAGTTATTATTTTTTCCAAGTGAAAAAATAGTGTCTGTTCACTCCATTCAGGATACTCAACAGACTTAAAATTTAATTATACTTTTTGTTCCCTCCAAACCTGTTCCTTTTCCTTATTCTTTATTTGTAGTTTAGGATAGCAATATTCATGTCATTTCTCAAAACAGAAAAAATGAAGTCATCCTAAACCCTTCTTTGTTTTTCAGGTTGTGAACAAAGAGAAATGAACAACATTGTTCACCACCCAGTTCTACAAGGTTTAAGTCACAACCCACTGCAATTGTCCACCTACCTGCACCCTGAGAAGAATTCAGGGTGAAAAACCGTCAGTCCGTGCTTTGGATAAAAAAGCAGATAAATAGTTAGATACATATCTCAGGAAAATTTCAATAACCCCAAATTTTCACATTTTCCCATACATAGAAAAGCACTAAAATCATTAACTTGAGATGCTTGTTCTTTGTGATTAACAGTCATCATTAACAAGATGTATGCTTGACTGTATGTTTCTCTTAGCCAGAAAATTCATATATAAACTACCTTTTCTACAAAATACTGAGTTACTGAGAGGCTATCATCTCCCAGGCTATAGTCCACAGTAAGGTTCCTGAATAAAACTTAAACTCACAATTCTCATGCTGTGCATTTTTCTTTAAGTTGAGAATCCCCTATTTTTATTTGGTGAGCAGGCCCTAATGATTGTGCCACTAAAGTGGCATTTCCATCTCCTCTTTTTCATACCTAAAGTCATTCCTTTAGGTCATCAATAACCTGGTATTAATCTCTCTGACTTGCCCAATCCTTTGTCCACATTCCAATCAAGTAATTTTTTAAAAAAATAGAATCTAATCATGCCACAATTCCGAAGCACTTCCTACTCTCTCTTCCCTCTACCCCCATCACCAAATATAAACTCTAGAGTCCTTAGCATGGTATACAATGATCTTCAGGATCCAGCTCCCACCTCCCTCTCTAGACTCTTCACGTTCCTTCACTCATGTTATGCTCCAGAAATGAGCTTGCAGTCTCAATACTTCTGTGAGACTGCAAGCTTGCCCATGCTTTGGTATTTTTGCACATTTCTCTTTTTAATTTCTTTTCCTGGAATTATATCCCTCTCCTTTACCTCCACCCACACGCTTGTCCTCAGTATATTACACAAAATAATCCTCCAAGTAGATATACACCTTCAGTGGGAAAAGTTTCTCTGACTACACCCTACTCTTAAATTGATTTAAGTGAACACTATAGATTTCCATCTGCCTGTCTGTCTGTCTGTCTATCTATCAATCATCTCTCTATCTCTTTAAAAGCTCTAATCAAACAAGTGTTACAGGAAATTAGGCACACTCAGAAAGGCAAGAAGATTCACAATCTAGAAATATTGGAAATCATAAATACATGGAGGAACAAATGCAGAGCATCTCCTGATCCTTGCTCTTAAAATGAGAAACAGAATTGAGGGAGGTTTTATCATGCTTCACTGGCATGCCCAGGATTATTTACCAGAACACTTAAATGAAAAAGGTCAGATGCAGTATATTACAGTCCTTTTCTTAACAATGTAAATCATTTGAAACTAGTAACGGTGTAAAAAAAAAAAAAAAGTGAAGTTTCAAGAGCAGAACAAAATACGTTGAAAAGACTTGAGCCCAGAATTCTTATTATAACATGTGCTGTAAAAATGTGCAGCTCAGATTTCATGTAATCCGTGAAGAAAATAAAATATAGCTTTTGCATAATGCATTTCATAGTAATAACATTATCCATGATAGATGAATAAAGCTAAAGAATTTGCTTTATTACTGTGTGTCTTGTCTGAATAACGGCTAAAATGTACTTGTGTTTTCAATTAGTATCATTGCCTTTATATAGAGAGTCAAGTGCGGCCAAATTGCATAGAGAGGTGAACTGACAATTCGTCAATTCATTGGCTCAATTACACACCCAAAGAACCACTTTGGGTTTTAGATTCAGGACAGATTATTTACACTGATTGAATTAACTGGTTCAGAGATAAATCTCCAACTCTGAAGACATAACTTGGAAATGAATATATACCTACGAATCATTTAAAATTTGTTGCTGGCTCAAACTTCTATGTTCTAAACTTCACAACTAACAAAACAAAAAGAAAGACAGTTACCGTATATCTTTGCTTATGGGTACTTTATCTAAGATATTGAAATTTAGGTAGGTGCTAGATTCCTAGAGGATGCCCTTTAGAACTGGAATGAAGAGCCCTTTACAACAAGGAAAGGGAGATGTAGCTTTTATTTGCAAAAGATATCTGATTTCTCATAATGCTTTATTGCTTCCTAGAGCACATAGCCACTGTATTTTTGTTCTAAGTAAGAACACAGAGCCACTGCACATTTTTTCTAATTATTCTTGTTAGAATTTAAGTTGAATTCATTGATGAAAATGGGTATTTCATCATATGTAATAGAAAGTTAGATTTAATTAGAAGACTTGTTGAGAATAAAAATATTCCAATAAGAAATTCTCACTTTATAGAGAGAATACCATTTATTAGCAAATTTTGCTTGTAATATTTTCCTACGTTTACTTGCTATTTTATTTGCTTTTTTCAGTATATACTTCTGAAATATTTTAGAATGTAAATCAGAATAAACGCTTAAGAATAGTAAATATGGCAATTTTTTGAAAGGAAACCCTATGCGATAAAAGCATTATTTTAAGAACGTTGTTCTGGACACAGAGCCAAGGCCAAAAAAAAAAAAAAAAAAAAAAGAAGAGGTATTAGAAATGCAATATCTACCAAAACCTGAGGTGGTGCTAAGTGCCTGTGTTAGAAAAAAAAGAATGTTTTTCCTATACCTTGGTGTTACAAACTGCATCCCTTCATTATCCCTACATTCACTCCTTTGCAAAAATGTTCCCTCTGCCTCAGTACCTGTCTCTGTAAAAATGGAATCTTCTCTTTGATACTTGGCTGAGATTCCATCCCTTGTGAGGTGATCCTTTATTATTCTGATTAGTATCAAACGTTACTAATTCTGTACCCCTGAGGCCCAGGGAGTCGAGTGTCAGCTACATGGTTTTTTTTTTATTACTATTTCCCGATATTTCTGCTATTATTTTGCATAATTATTTATAGGCTCATTGGTTCTGTCTTCTCAACTAAACTTTATTTTCCTAAAAGCTTTGATTGTAACTTTTACTTCTTTTACATTTCCATAAGGATTAGCAGTGCCCTGATTCTCACTTTCATACTACTTTTTTTCTATGGGTCTTACCACTCTCTGAACTCATCTTGTCCATCCATGTGTGTAAATGCTTTTGTTGCCTCTATCCACACTAGGATGTGAGCTCAAACAGTGCAGGGATCTTGTCTTTCTTGATCCCAGCAGTTTCTCAATTCATAGAAGAGTTCTTGGCCAAGAACGGGCCCTTAAATATTTGTTGAAAGAATGAAGGGGTAGGGTTCTGGTTAGGTAGTAGCTGTGTGTACATAATGGTTATTTTGAGCAAGGGTTAAGGAACAAGTGTTCTGAAAGTTCAAGCCCTGCAAAGTATTGGAAAGATATTCCAGAGAGTAGGACCAGTAGAATTCCATTCAATCCAACTCTTCCCCAATCAGCTCCACGACTTGGGCAAATCAGTAATACTCTCTCAGCCTCAGTCTCCTCATTTGTAGAATGGGGCTGACAATATAACTGTATTTTTTCTACCCATAATCTTGTAGGTTAAGTATGTGAAAATTATTTTTCAACCTATATAAGAGACTGTGCTGTCCAGTGCTATGATACTGGCACATGTGCTCGCTATACCCATGTCTCTTAGATTCATTCTTTTCAGTTTTAGTAGATGTTAATAAGTAGATTGTCTTTATAAGTATAAATGAATATATGCTTATCCACTAGAGTTTTATCTGTCATACATTTAGTGTTAAAAGATGTATTCATTTTCTGTCGATAGATGGCAGCAATGTACCAAATCTCACGTAACGATAGTCGACCTGGTGAAAAAGTTATCTGTATGCTAAATACCATGTTCTCTTAATAGTACATGAAAATTATTTAAGAAGAACTATAGCATCAATAGAATATGAACAAAAATATTTTAAAAATCCTCCACAGCCAGCCTCAGTCCTTTATTCAGTGAACTAAAGCGTTTCTTCAGTTTGCCCAGCATGGGAGTCTTTGTCATTTTAACTGAATGTCACAATAGATATTGATAAAAATAAAACTCTTTTAAGATAATAGCAATTCAAAACAATACCAGGAAAATGCCCTGTCTTTCAGTAGTGGCTATTAAAAATGGATTAATACATGCATGCAGCTCTCTTTTATTTGTTTAAAAAATTAAAATGACTGGAAAGTGCTTACATCCAGAAACCTTTTATAAGGAAAGAATGGGAGAAAGTAAAGAAAGGAGATTTCCAGATTTAGACACTGAGGACAAAGCAAACGAAGAGAAATGGGCCCATGGGAGACAAGAAAAGCTACAAGACGAGATTGAACTGGAGAGAAATATAATAAATCTAAACAATGCCTCAGACTGCCTATCAGAGCACAAAACATATTTCGGTCAGCTATTGAATTTTCTGTCTATAAAATTATCTGTCACATGTTGAATCACATCAGCTTATTTTTTTCCCTTTCTAAATTAACAGTTCATTATGAATACTTTGGAAATTATACCAGTGTTGAGAATCCAGTTGTGTGGAAGAAATATATTTCCATGTTAAATCATGAGAATTAAAAGAGCAGTGTGAAATTCCTCTATTATGCAACATTTAAAATCTGAAAATAACATTCTGGTAATGAAAATATTTTAGCACTTAATTTAAATGATTTGGAGAGAAGCATGCACCTAAAGAAAAAAAAAAGAAAGACGAAAATAGGGAGAAAGAACTTTTAAGACAGGCAGAGAGAGACAACGGAGACACCTCAAGCTGCCCAATGTACAGCTAAACATGGATGCAGCCCATCGAAGAGAAAGGACTGTTGAGTTAAGGTTCAAAGCAAAACTCCAAAACAACTTACAGATGTGGGATTTATCCATATCAGGGGTAGGTCTTTTAATATTGGCTTACTTAGCTCTTTGACTCTAAAAAATCCTAAGTCCTGTAAATCCTCTAGGGCCTACTATCTAATTATATTGGATATCCTGCAAGTCTCCTCAATAAAAACTACCTTATTACTTAATAACTGGACTTTGGAGTCTTTGAAGACTAGGTTCTGCTCTGTTGGAAATAACTTTAAAAATGTTGCTTTCCTTTTACTATAGTTCTTAATTTGGACCTTAATTTTCCATCTCATTATTTCACAACCAACAACAATCATGTGTTTTCCTAAATGAATGCATTTTCACAAATCCAGCAGTACAGACAGGAACTGCCCCTTTTTCTTGTTGTTTTTTTTCCCCATATGGTAAATGTCTTTTCTAGTACAACAAAATATGAATTTCATGCTATCGGTCCCACCTGTTTATAATTCTGTTAACTCATAGAAAACTAAATCAACAACAACAACAACAAATCAGGTTTTAGCATTATCCTAAAATAAGAGGTAAAAATAACAGATACAGGGAAGCATACAGAGCATTTGAAAACTACTAAGCTTTGGCACAAATTTCAAATTGTCTATTAGTCATAAATTTGAGTTTTTAAATTTATATTTTCTTTAAGTAAATCTGCAGGTTAAAATGTACCAAAAATATCTTAATTGCTACTGCATGAAGAGGAGATGATAGCAGTGATTCTTTTTGGAAACTATTTTATTTTTGATAAATAATATTCTGAAAAGCAAAACCTTAAAAAAATGTTGTTTGTTCTTTGAAATTGATTACTCAGTTGAATAAAAAATAAGATTCAAATTGAATATTGTGTAACATGTATCTTTAAACAGTGTCTCCCTAAACTACCTAAGGGGAAAAATAACTGATAGATGTTATACCTACATTGAAATATTTTTGGGGGAGAAAATTCTAAAAATATTTTTAGAAAAGAATTTTAAGGGCATTTATTGCAATTTTGAGTCCTGTTGTTATTTTGAGCTAGAAACATGATCAAACTTCTTACTGAAATCACTGATATAAAAATACTAGTGGAATTTTTTTGATTACTCTTTGTCACTTTAAAAATAATTAGAAAGGTGAAGATCTACTCCTATTAGGAAATATAAAATTCTTTCAAGACAATTCTTACACCCAGTTCCATAATCTTCTAGTGTTAACTTCTGGTACAAATAAAATCAAATGACAAAATGTACTTTCTGAGTGCACTGTTAATCACTAGACACTCAACAGTGCAACTATCTAATGTAAATTATTTCTGAGATGACTGTGTCCAGGTAAGTCACCCCCCAAATATGTGTTTTATTTTATCACCCTATTAAATGAAAAAATAATCTCTCTCCTTTAACAAATGGGAAGGGATACTGAAGTGAAAGTGGTACAGTATATATGACCAAATATCCTTGTACTAGAGCTAGTGTATTCATCAGACTGCAAATAAAATGATTGCACAAATGTTTAAATGTCTTCTTTCCATTAACAGAAATGATGAAGTCCCCAGAAAGCTAAATGTTTAAAAGTTGGGGGGGGGGGGAGGGCAGATTCTAATCTAAAATGCATAGTGTATACTGCTGCATATCTCAGAAAGCTGTTACAGTGATTGCAAAACAGAAACGGTGAAGTATACAGTGTGCTTTTCGGAAGCCAGCGTGGTTGAAATTAAAGTGCCAAGAATCAGCCATGTGATATGTGGTCCACATTTACAGGAGGGAAAGAAGGAGGGGGAATTCTAGCATTAAAAAGTCATCACAGCAGTATGAGGTATTAAAAACTGTTAATTAAAAAACATATAAAATTATAGTTCATATGGTTCTGTCTTTGAGAATTTAGATGTAGACTATAGTTCTATAGAAAATTCCTAAGAGTTACCAATAGAAGCCAGGAATATTCTGACCCTGAAATTAAGATCTATTTTTGCATTCTCATTTGTTGCTGTATTCATTAGTGTTACAATTCTATCATGAAAAATATTCTTACATAAAATGCATATATAATAAAGTTATAACATCATTTCTGTTGATTTTTATGGTAATATATATACTTTAACATTGTCTACAAGAAATAATCCTGTATTACAAATACTTTCATTGTTTCTTGCCCATGCCATAGTTATTTTTTATATTAAATTTAATGGGTAATTCATAAACATTTATCAATAAGTGAATTGTATAATTTCTTCCTAAAAATGAAAGACTCCCCAGCCAGCACTACATGGTCAAGAGGTATATTAGAGAGACCCTTCCTTCCTAATTCTAACATCCATATCCCCTTCTACAATAACAAACCAGTTAAATCTGCTATTGGGCTCATAACAAAAATACATCAACAGGTCAGTAGTTCTATTTTTTTTCACAATCTCTTACAAAATAGGTTGGGCATACTCATTTTACCAATGACAAATTACTTCTGCAACTACTTGGTGTCTCAAGAATTTTTCCTACAAATGATTTGAATTTGGGGTCTCAGTCTTTCACTTTTTTCTCATCATTGCTCTAATTTTCTATTCCGTAGTAAAATATTTACATAAACTGTTTAGCTAGTGATTCTTTTAGTTAAAAGACATTTAATACAATGGATTCCTTACCACTGGAGGTTTTTCATGGTAATTGCTGGAGATTCCTTGTTATTACAACCATGCATTCTAATTCTGCCTAATGAGCCAATTCTAGTGATAAAGAAAACCCCAGGGTAGAGTGAAGGCTGTCACTTTTGGAAAAACAAATGGTATAAAGGACACCTGAAGCCCAAGGTTTGGAATGGAGAGCATGAGGTAGAAGGAGGTTTTATTTTTGCTCACAATAGACATCAGCATAAGCTAAATGGTAAACTCCCTGAGAGATTATAATTGCAATATTTCTGACAAGATGGGGTGTGACATTAAAAACTCTTGTTAGTCTGAAAGGATGAAAACACAAAAGTAGTTTCTGTGGCTTAGAAGGTACACAAGAGAGTTTTGTTTATCTAGGTCATAGGTCATAAGAGAAGCATTTTCCCATCTATTGACAGACATTTTGAATATGGTAATATGAGATATAAGAGGAAGGAAACAATCATTTTGGGGACATTTACTGTGTGTTAGAACCACTGTATATACTGTCATTTAATGATCACAACAATCTAAAATAGGAATTTATATCCCTTTTTAAATATTAAAAAACTAAGATTTAGAGAGATTAATTGCCCTCAGAGATATAACTCAAAGGGACAAGGCTGAGATTTGGGAATTGGGTTTCTCTGACTACAATATTTAGCTCTTTTCATGCTGTCACATACTCACTTTGTTTTATACAGTGTTTTTGTAGAGGGATGAACCAGATACATGGGAAATAGACAAAAGACTCAGCCAGTGGCATTTACCTGGAGCATTTCGGTCACGGATGGTTAACGAGGAGAGAGTAGTTGAGTTGTGTCAAGAAGTAGAGATGATTTGTCAGGCAAAAAAGATGGTCAGAGAATTCCATCGTAAGGAATAGGAAAGGCTCTGGTATGTGAGACACTCATGAAAAATTCAGCATGAATGGATCTCAGGGAATAGGAGAAGCCTGTTGATAGAAGTGAAGCTAGAGAGATAGGTTGGAACTAGAACTGAAAGAGCCTTATTGCCCAGGGATAGGATGGCCAAATAATTAATATTAAAGAAAATTACTAATATATAAACAAAAACATAGTCACCAGCTATATGATTAAATATTTTCCATCCATCAGTTTTCTTCCTCTGGGAGTAGCATATAGTCAAATATTTTATTTTATTTTAATTTTTTAATATTATATTGAAGTATAGTTGATTTACAATGTGTTAATTTCTGCTGTATAGCAAAGTCATTCAGATATATATATATATATATATTCTTTTTCATATTCTTTTCCATTAAGTTTTATCACTGGGTATTAAATATAGTTCCCTGTGCTATAGAGTAGGACATTTTGTTTATCTTCCTCTTGGAGGAGTAGCACATAGTCAAGTATTTTAGACCATTTTACACTCTCAACTCATAACTGAGAATATTGAGAGATTCATAAAAGTAATGTATTTTCTCAATGTCTTAAAGTTACTTTTGAAGGAGCATGGTCTAAAATCCAGATCTTATAACTCCATAACTTCTCCATCATGCTATGTATTTTTGCTGCTTTTTGACATATGCTGAAACATGTGTTAGCATATAAATATGAACATGGTCTTTGACATATTACACCTGCAGATATAGATGAAAATAACTAAGGTCTATTCTAGAATTATAATATTTCAATTTGCCCAAAAAGAAATGCCAAATGCTCTGTATTCATCTTGCTACTTACTCTAAAACTCCCATGGATGCGTGGTAGGAGCTCTACGGCAAAGCCAATTCCTGGAGATAAAATGGAATGATAACTATTGTCAGTGATCCTTAGAAAATGGCCTGGCAAGTGGCCCACATCAGAGCAGAAAATGAGGACTTTGGAGGTTCACCTCCTGAGGTAGGAAGGCAGGAGGGAACCTGGTTGTTGTTGTTGTTTTTAATTTGTGTCTTAAAAACTGACAGGTTTTGGGACTTCCCTGTGGTCCAGTGGTAAAGAATCCACCTTCCAATGCAGGGGACGCGGGTTTGATCCCTGGCCGAGGAACTAAGATCTCACACGCCACAGGGCAACTAAGCCGACACGCCACAACTGCTGAGCTCACGGGCCTTAACTAGAGAGGCTGCGTGCCGCAAACTACAGAGCCCATGTGCCCTGGACCCCGTGCGTCACAACTAGAGAGAGAAAAACCTGCATGCCACAACTAGAGAGAAGCCCGTGTGCCACAACCAAGAGCCCGCACACCACAACGAAGATCCCGCATGCCTCAGGGAAGACCCTGCGTGCCACAACTAAGACCCGACACAGCCAAAAAAGAAAAAGAAACCTGACACGTAGCCTCCAGGTAAGGGAGAAATGTCCAAGGGTCCTCCTAATACAGAGAGAAAGTTTTCTGCCACTACCTAAAGGGAAGTAGAAAGTTAAGAATACTATTTAGTAGGAGATACCTAAGGGCTGGCCAAGTTCTGTGAAATTTGAGAACAGCTATATATGACTTTCTGTTTCCAGTACCCACATTTTAAATTCCTGTCTGTTATCCTAAGGCATTTAGTTATAATCTGGTTGTAGTTAACGTGTGGGGAAGTGATAGAAGAGATTAATGTCAATATTTAATATGCCAATTTGAAATAATATCAATAGGAAAAAGCAGTATGAAAGAGATAAAAGGTCTTTCTTTTAAGGGAGGTGATTGCAATATGAAAACAGATGAGTATTTAAAAGGGGAGCTCTGAGGAGATAAGCTACATTGAGTTGAATTTGTGAATTCCAAAATCTCCCAATTGGAGACTTCCAGAAACATCTGGGGAAGGAAATCTAATAAAATATCCAACTCCTACCACTTAAGCGGAATGTGGGTTTAAAGGGTGTGTGACATAAAAATCTGGCTAAATCTGGGTTGCATGTTTACCAGAATAATGTTTAAGGAAGATAACGGGTCAAATAAGTGTGATAGGGTTACAAAATTAATTATAAAATTCTAAGATATGCAGAGAAAATGAAGCTTCTGTATTTTTCTGTAACAGATTGATCTTATACTTCACAAGCATGGCAGGGGGTGGGGTGCAGGGGAGATCAGAGAGTTGAAGCTGATAATCTCCATTGTGTCCAAAAATCTAAACATCCCTTTGGATATTCAGTTGCTTGGAAGACTTGATCTTTCAGAATCCCATCCCTTCTTTCTGTTTCAATCTGACGTAATATGTGGGTACAGATTAGATAGATGGGCGGTGATGATAAGCGTGGCATATGAGACGTGACATGGGTTGTCCCTTAAAACCACTAGTTGACCATGGATGTGTAACAACTAGCCCATCAGGAAACATGCTTATATCCACTGCCTTAGACCATAACACTGGCCATTCACTCTACTGTTGAAGTTCCTGTATAAGTAGTCATTTCATTTCAACTCAGTGCTTTTGTTAGTTTATTGACCCTTTTAATTCACTTCCACATTCCCTCACAAGTCAGGAGAAAACCCAGGATCCCTTGGACACCATTCACATGCCCATGTGTCTACCTACTACTCATAGCCCCTCAGCACTCTCATAACAATGTCATGTTTGACTTAGATGAAGGTTACAACTACCAAGTTGACTTTTATATCTATGGAAAAACAAATTTTAAGTTCTAAAATAATTGGGGAATGCAATTTACCAAATATAGGACTATCTTTATTTGCCTTTAATCATAAATAAAAATTTTATATAAATAATTATATATTTAAAATACTGATAGTATAGAAAAAAATGAATGTTTTTTCTGAGTTATAATGGCATTACATTTTTAAATATAATTGATCTTAGTTATTTTAAGAGGGGAAATATTCTTACATGACAGCTTATTAAAATTGTTTCTCTTTTCTTTTAAAAAATTTAGTAATGACAAGATAGCTAATTTATAAAACACTGAGTGGAAACTATAGTATAGAAGTACTACAGATTTATATGGGTCTTAGTGTGAGTATGCATACTGGTACCACAGTAAGAAGTTTACAAGGATTGTATGATATAATTCTCACAACGATCGATTAGGTAGCTTTGATTTTATCCTTCATATTATAGATGAAGAAATACAGGCACCAGAAATTTAAATAAGTTTATCAAAGTCTCAGTGATACCAAATATTAGTAGGATTCAATCTTAAGCATTTTGACTTTGCAACACATCAATATAAATTTATATTTATGCTTGTTTTTTTGTGGGCTTTTAAAATATAATGGTTGATACAAGATTCAAATATTACAGAAATGCTAACATAGGATTAGCATATTATTCTTAATTCTTAAAAGATGAAATTTGAAAAGCAATCTAAAATTATTATTAGCTAGCACACAACATTTTATTCATTCTATTTGTCTAGCACATTAGCTAGCACACAGCATTTTATTCATGTTATTCATGTTTATTTGTCTATGTAATTTCTACTTTTTCTGTTTATGTTTCTCAGATGAATTCATTTAGATAAAAACATGGCATTGCTAAATTTAGAGTATATCAAATAAGGTGTTTATGGTCATCTAACAGGTTGAAAAAGAGCTAAATAATTCAATAGCTACCTCAAAGTATTAAGCTCACAGTAATTTAAAAGGTCTCTTAGTTCAACACAGCCTTAAGATATTACTGATATAATATATTCACATTATTCTGTGTCCCTGAACTTTTTATAAACTAAAATGACTTAAATCACTGTATTATTTAAAAGATCATTTATTTAAGGCTCGGAAAACCTATGTTATCTGCATAAATCTAGGATGTACCAAGATAGTTTGAGAAAGGTGTGTGTACTGGTCTAGAGTAACTATGTTTGTTGCTTAATCTACCTCAATAGTAATAATTTCTAGCTATCTGTTGAACTTGGTACTATGTAAGCCTGGCACAAGAAAATTCTGATTTCTCCAAAACATGGATTATTTTTAATAATTGAAGAGTTGGAATTGTGGCAAGAAGTAAAAATGAAATCCATCCAATTATGATTCTAATGACACATATACTGTTACATTAGCTTAGTGTACATAACTCATAAATCTAAGCACTTAATCATATGGCCTTGTAAGGTTGACATTATTTCCCCTCATTTTCAAAATCTTGCTGAACATGAAAACATCACCAAATGGATAGGTTTCAGGGAAAAAATGATACAGCCTGACTTAGAAAGGTAATACAATCCTCACATTTTAAAAAACATATTAGACCTTTGGACATTTGCTAACTTAAATGTTTTAGTATTTGAGAGATCATTTCATTTAGTTATTGAAAATTGAGGTAACTAAGTCTTTGGATATTTAGAAAATAGTCTTAAATATGCAACAGTATAATAACGATAACAGTTTATTGCAACCATTTAATTAAGAGTAACAGCTTTTTCAAACTCTAGAATCCAATCCAAACATAAATGCATGGGATTTGATAACTAGAGAATTGTCTTTGAAAGGAAGGATGACATGATAGCTAATGCATGCACATGGAAACTAATTAGATTTTTTAGTTAATGAATCCCCATTTAAATAAATGTGATTCGATAAATAATGGATCCCCATGGAAATGAATAGAATTGGATGACTAACACACCCCACTGAAATGAATGTTATTCAATAGTTATCGCATCCTCATAAATGTGTTAGATTGAATCCCATTCATTTTAATTGCAATAAATTAAAATAGCTTTTGTTCATGGCCTTTTGGCTAAGACCAAACATTCTGTCCTCTATTTGGGGACTATATTCCAGCCAACCAGACAACTCAGACTTACTGATCTATTAGGTCCCTTCCTTCTGTAACTATATGATCTATAAATTACACATGCCATTCATTCCAGTAGGGATGACTCACTACTAAAACCCATTCATTTCAATGAAGCATTTGATGTCAATAAGACTCTATTAATTTAAATGGAGAATTTTTAGCTACTAAAAATAGAACCATCCAAGTAATGTATTTAGATGCCACTTTTCCAGGAAAAAGTCAAAAGCATATTTGCATATATAAAATTGATTTAGTAATGCATGCTTTTTGTTACATATTACTAAATTCAAATAACTATTTAAATATATTAAAAAGGAATATAATTTATTTTTTTTAAATTTTTTTATTCTTTTTAAATAACTTTATTTATTTATTTATTTTTAACTTTGGCTGCGTTGGGTCTTCGTTGCTGCATGCAGGCTTTCTCTAGTTGCAGAGAGTGGGGGCTCCTCTTGTTGCGGAGCACAGGCTCTAGGTGCGCGCGGGCTTTAGTTGTGGCATGTGGGCTCAGTAGCTGTGAGCTCGTGGGCTGCAGAGCTCAGGCTCCATAGCTGTGGCGCCTGGGCTCAGCCGCTCCGCAGCATGTGGGATCCTCCCGGACCAGGGCCTGAACCCGTGTCCCCTGCATTGGCAGGCGGATTCTCAACCACTGTGCCACCAGGGAAGTCCCAGAATATAATTTATTAATAAATGTATAACTTACATTTGAACTTGTGGAAATAAAATATGGAAAATAGAATTTTGAAAACAAAGCACATGATTATCAAATATAATAACAATCCACCATGAACAAACCTCTTTTGGAGCATTTATCACATTTACTTAATTATATTTATTTATTTTTATTTTTTCCCATTTGTTTGTGTGTTTGGGGGGTCCAAGACTGTTTTATATACCTGTGTATTCCAAAATTATACAGCATGAGAACATAGTAAAGACTTGATGAATTGGTTGAATAGGTAAATGTACAGATAAATAGATAAGTAAATTAATACTTGAATGATTACAAGATGTCAGGGAAGAAAAAATGTATTGAACATTAAACAGTAATATACTTACAGGGATAAATATGATATTTATGCATATATTCATGTGTGTGTATAATCTTTATTTACTTTTCATAACTACTCCCTGCAATGAATGTTGAGATTTTAAAAATGAGTAAACTGAGTCCAAAATAGAATGAATAAAAGATCCTATGGCCAACAAATTATGGCCAAAACACAGATATTCTAAATAAGAAAGACACTGGATTATTCCTTACACTATGCCTTCCTCACTTAACATGCAAAGTTCTCCTGTAGGAATGCCTTTAATAAATTTGAGAATATAAACAGTTACAACTTGGGGAAAATATACAGTACTAAAAATAAATATTTAAATAAAATGAGTAAAAAAAGCCTTATAATAAAACCTATTTTAAGCACTGGTTTCAAGTATTCAAATTTACAAGATAAAAATACAGAAAGAGTGTGGTTGATTGAAAAGCATAAGAAGTATTACTTAAATGATATGAGTAAAAATACAGTAGTGATATTCAGTTTAGCTAAAGACTTACTAATCTTCCACCATTGCCCTCACACAAATGCAAACATAGACATGGAAAATATGAGAAGGTTCAATAAAATTATCTCGTCAGAATCTTGAAAGAAAAGATAGAGTTTGAAAGTGATTCTTTAGATAGCTTCCTGAAAATTTAAGAAATTCAATCCCTATTTTTCTCTAATTTCTCCTTCTTTCTTCTTTTTTTTTTTTTTTGTGGTACGCGGGCCTCTCACTGTTGTGGCCTCTCCCGTTGCAGAGCACAGGCTCCGGACGTGCAGGCTCAGCAGCCATGGCTCACGGGCCCAGCCGCTCCGCGGCATGTGAGATCTTCCCAGACCAGGGCATGAACCCGTGTCCCCTGCATCGGCAGGCGGACTCTCAACCACTGCGCCACCAGGGAAGCCCCTCTCCTTCTT
The DNA here is from genome assembly GCF_039906515.1 of Pseudorca crassidens. NCBI lineage: Eukaryota > Metazoa > Chordata > Mammalia > Artiodactyla > Delphinidae > Pseudorca > Pseudorca crassidens. The sequence continues at coordinate 35,403,095 of NC_090313.1, read as the reverse complement.
TCTTAATGATTTCCTGATAGAATTTAAATTATTTCAAAAAAATATAACTTCAATAATACTTCTATGTTATTAATGCACAAGCAAACACTGGCCAGTAAAAAAGGATGCCATGCATAGGAAATATTTCACACAGAATACAGTTTATTGTTATTATATGCACATTTTACTGAAACGTAATCAGGAAGTCACACAAGAAAGCAATAGCTCTTACCAGAAACAAAATTTCAAGTATATTAAAATAAGTCAGAGATTATAAATATCTTTAGCATATTCACTATACTTTGCACTGATTTAAAAAAACAAATCCCCAAAGAATAGTTTTACCATTGATTTTATGGTAGGTGATTTTAAATTATATTTTCCTATATATAAGATTTACAAAAAAATATATGTACAGATTGTTTTATGTTCTTGTGATAAAAAACATGCTTGATGACTCCCAATTTCCACTGAATACTATCTGTACTCTCAAACATTACATATGAAGACCTTCAATTTTCATTAGCTGCAGAAAAAGTCATTGAATATTCAGAAACAAGAAAGAGTAAAGAAAATAAAGATGGAAATTCCTTTACAAGTACAGGGAAATAATGTATAAGAAAGTATTTTTTTAACAGAAACTGAACATAACAAGATATCTTTTAATGTGTGGCCCATAAAAGAATTTTTTTTATCTGAGACAATATTCACAAACATAGCTTTCAAATGATTTATGAAGATTTTTTAAAATAAAATAAACTGACCTAATATAAGACATTTGTTTCCAGAAATAATCATGGTATTATAATTACTTACAGCTTTCTGGAATAAGAAAGATCTCTATCAGAAACTTTTTTCACTTGTTGCATCCTCAATTTACGTTAGCCTTTTGAAACTCAGGCCCAAATTTCTTGTTTTCCACCTAATACTACATTTTTCCCACATTATTTTAGAAGTTTAAATATATTTTTTCCTGCTTAACTGAGATATGATTGACATGCAGCACTGTACAACTTTAAGGTGTACAGCATAATGATTTGACTTACAGACATCATGAATGATAACCAAAATAAATTTAGTGATATGATAAATGATAACCAAAATAAACAACAAACAATTGTTTTCCCTTGTGATGGGATTAGTATTTACTCTCAACAATTTTCATTTATAATGAAGAGCAGTGGTAATTATCATTATCATGCTGTACATTACACTGCTACTACTTAGTTTTCCTTACAAATGGAAGTTTGTAACTTTTGACAACCTTCATCTAATTCCTCTCCCCCTACCTCCCACCTCTGGTAACCAGAAATCTCTCTTTTTCTATGATTCTGTTTGTTTTTGAAGTATAATTGACCTATAACACTATGTTAGTTCCTGTTACATAACAGTGATTTGATATTTGTATACATTTCAAAATAATCACTATGATACATCTAGCTGTCATCTGTCAGCATAAAAGATATTACATAATTATTGACCATATTCCCCACACTGTACTTTTTATACCAGTGACTTATTTATGTCATAACTGAAAGTTTGTATCTCTTAATCTCCCTTACTTATTCTTTACCTCCTTCCACCCCCCTCCCTCCTGTTACAACCTGTTTGTTCTCTGTATCTATGATGGATTCTGTTTGGTTATGTTTGTTCATTTGTATGAGAGTATTCTTTTTTTTATCATCTTTATTGCAGTATAATTGCTTTACAATGTTGTGTTGGTTTTTGTTTTATAACAAAGTGAATCAGATATACATATACATATATCCCCATATCTCCTCCCTCTTGCCGCTCCCTCCCACCCTCCCTATCCCACCCCTCTAGGTGGTCACAAAGCACCTAGCTGATCTCCCTGTGCTATGCAACTTCTTCCCACTAGCTATCTATTTTACACTTGGTAGTGTATATATGTCCATGCTACTCTCTTCATCCCAGCTTACCCTTTCCCCTCCCTGTGTCCTCAGGTCCATTCTCTACATTTGCGTCTTCACCCCTGTCCTGCCACTAGGTTCTTCAGAACAATTTTATCTTTCTTTTTTTTTTAGATTCCATATATATGTGTTAGCATATGGTATTTGTTTCTCTCTTTCTGACTTACTTCACTCTGTATGATAAACTCTAGGTCCATCCACCTCACTACAAATAACTCAACTTCGTTTCTTTTTATGGCTGGGCAATACTCCATTGTATATACGTGCCACATCTTCTTTATCCATTCATCTGTCGATGGACACTTAGGTTGCTTCCATGTCCTGGCTATTGTAAATAGTGCTGCAATGAACATTGTGGTACATGATACTTTTTGAATTATGGTTTTCTCAGGGTATATCTCAGTAGTGGGATTGCTGCATTGTATGATAGTTCTATTATTACTTTTATAAGTAACCTCCATACTGTTCTCCATATTGGCTGTATCAATTTACATTCCCACCAACAGTGGGAGTGTTCCCTTTTCTCCACACCTTCTCCAGCATTTATTGTTTCTAGATTTTTTTGTGTGTGTGGGTGTGTGTTTTTTCTTTTTTTTGGTACGAGGGCCTCTCACTGCTGTGGCCTCTCTCGTTGCGGAGCAACAGGCTCCGGACGCGCAGACTCAGCGGCCATGGCCCACGGGCGCAGCCCCTCCATGGCATGTGGGATCCCCCGGGACCGGGGCATGAACCTGTGTCCCCTGCATCGGCAGGCGGACTCCCAACCACCGCGCAGCCAGGGAAGCCCTGTTTCTAGATTTTTGACGATGACCATTCTGACCGGTGTGAGGTGATACCTCACTGTAGTTTTGATTTGCATTTCTCTAATGATTAGAGATGATGAGCATCCTTTCATGTGTTTGCTGCCAATCTGTATATCTTCTTTGGAGAAATGTCTGTTCAGGTCTTCTGCCCATTTTTGGATTGGGTTGTTTGATTTTTTTATATTGAGCTGCGTGAGCTGCTTGTAAATTTTGAAGATTAATCCTTTGTCAGTTGCATTCTGAGGGTTGTCTTTTCATCTTGTTTATGGCTTCCTTTGCTGTGTAAAAGCTTTTAAGTTTCATTCGGTCCCATTTGTTTATTTTTTTTTTCTATTTCTCTAGGAGGTGGGTCAAAAAGGACCTTGCTGTGACTTATGTCATAGAGTGTTCTGCCTATGTTTTCCTCTAAGAGTTTTATAGTATCTGGCCCTAGATTTAGGCCTTTAATCCATTTTGGGTTTATTTTTGTGTATGGTGTTAGGGAATGTTCTAATTTCATTCTTTACATGTAGCTGTCCAGTTTTCCCAGCACCACGTATTGAAGAGGCTGTCTTTTCTCCATTGTATATTCTTGCCTCTTTTATCAAAAATAAGGTGACCATATGTGTATGGGTTTATCTCTAGGCTTTCTATCTTGTTCCATTGATCTATATTTCTGTTTTTGTGCCAGTACCATACTGTCTTGAATACTGTAGCATTGTAGAAGAGTCTGAAGTCCAGCAGCCTGATTCCTCCAGCTCCGTTTTTTATCTCAACATTGCTTTGGCCATACAGGGTCTTTTGTGTTTCCATACAACTTGTGAAAATTTTTGTTCTACATCTGTGAAAAATGCCTTTGGTAGTTTGATAGGGATTGCATTGAATCTGTATAATGCTTTGGGTAGTATAGTCATTTTTACAATGTCGATTCTTCCAATCCAAGAACATGGTATATGTCTCCATTTATTCGTATCATCTTTTTTGTTTTTTTTGGTATGTGAGCCTCTTACTGCTGTGGCCTCTCCTGTTGTGGAGTACAGGCTCCGGACGCACAGGTTCAGTGGCCATGGCTCGTGGGCCTAGCCGCTCCATGGCATGTGGGATCTTCCTGGACTGCGGCACGAACCCATGTCCCCTGCATGGGTAGGCGGACTCCCAACATTTCGCCACCAGGGAAACCCTGTTTGTATCATCTTTGATTTCTTCATCAGTGTCTTATAGATTTCTTCATACAGGTCTTTTGTCTCCTTAGGTAGGTTTATTCCTAGGTATTTTATAATTTTTGCTTCAATGGAAACTGGGAGCATTTCCTTAATTTCTTTTTCAGATTTTTCATCATTAGTGTATAGGAATGCAAGAGATTTCTGTGAATTAATTTTGTACCCTGCTACTTTAACAATCATTGATTAGCTCTAGGAGTTTTCTGGTAGCATCTTTAGGATACATTGAATAATAGTGGTGAGAGTGGACAACCTTGTCTTGTTGCTGGTCATAGTGGGAATGGCTTCAGTTTTTCACCATTGAGAACGATCTTGGTTGTGAGTTTATCATATATGGCCTTTATTGTGTTGAGGTAAATTCCCTCTGTGTTTACCTTCTGGAAGGTTTTTATCATAAATGGGTGTTGAATTTTGTCGAAAGCTTTCTCTGCATCTATTGAGATGATCTTATGGTTTTTCTCCTTCAATTTGTTAATATGGTTTATCACATTGATTGTTTAGCATATATTGAAGAATCCTTACATTCCTGGGATAAACCTACACTTGATCATGGAGTATGATCTTTTTAATGTGCTATTGGATTCTGTTTGCTAGTGTTTTGTTGAGGAGTTTTGCATCTATGTTCATCAGTGATATTGGCCTGTAGTTTTCTTTCTTTGTGACATCTTTGCTTGGTTTTGGTATCAGGGTGATGGTGGCTTCGTAGAATGAGTTTGGGAGTGTTTCTCCCTCTGCTATACTTTGGAAGTGTTTGAAAAGAATAGGTGTTAGTTCTTCCCTAAATGTTTGATAGAATTCACCTTTGAAGCCATCTGGTCCTGGGTTTTTGTTTATTGGAAGATTGTTAATCCCAAGCTCAATTTCAGTGCTTATGATTGGTCTGTTTATATTTTCTGTTTCTTCCTGGTTCAGTATTGGAAAGTTGTGCTTTTCGAGGAATTTGTCCATTTCTTCCACGTTATCTATTTTATTGCACAGTGTTGCTTGTAGTAATCTCTCATGATCCTTTGTATTTCTGCAGTGCCAGTTGTTACTTCTCCTTTTTCATTTCTAATTCTATTGATTTGAGTCTTCTCCCAGTTTTTCTTGGTGAGTCTGGCCAATGGTTTATCAATTTTGTTTATCTTCTCAAAGAACCAGCTTTTAGTTTTATTGATCTTTGCTACTGTTTCCTTCATTTCTTTTTCATTTATTTCTGATCTGATGTTTATGATTTCTTTCCTTCTGCTAACGTTGGGGTTTTTTTGTTCTTCTTCCTCTAATTTCTTTAGATGTAAGGTTAGATTGTCTATTTGAGTTGTTTCTTGTTTCTTGAGATACGATTGTATTGCTATAAACTTCCCTCTTAGAACTGCTTTTGCTGCATCCCATAAGTTTTGGGTCATCATGTTTTCATTGTCATTTTTTTCTAGGTATTTTTTGATTTCTTCTTTGATTTCTTCAGTGATCTCTTGGTTCTTTAATAGTGTATTGTTTAGCCTCCATGTGTTTGTATTTTTTACAGATTTTTTCCTGTAATTGATATCTAGCTCCATTACTTTGTGATCAGAAAATATACTTGATAGGTTTTCAATTTTCTTAAATTTACCAAGGCTTGATTTGTGAAACAAGATATGATCTATCCTGGAGAATGTTCCATGAGCACTTGAGAAGATAGTGTATTCTGCTGTTTGTGGATGGAATGTACTATAAATATGAATTAACTCCATCATGTTTAATGTACAATTTGAAGTTTGTGTTTCCTTATTTATTTTCATTTTGGATGATCTGTCCATTGGTGAAAGTGGGGTGTTAAAGTCTCCTGCTATGACTGTATTACTGTTGATTTCCCCTTTTATGAGTGTTAGCATTTGCCTTATGTATTGAGGTGTTTCTATGTTGGGTGCATAAATATTTACAATTGTTATATCTTCTTCTTGGATTGATCCCTTGATCATTATGTAATGTCCTTCTTTGTCTCTTGTAATAATAGTCTTTGTTTTAAAGTCTATTTTGTCTGATATGAGAATTGATACTCCAACTGTCTTTTGATTTCCATTTACATGGAATATCTTTTTCCAACCCCTCACTTTCAGTCTGTATGTGTCCCTAGGTCTGAAGTGGGTCTCTTGTAGACAGCATATATATGGCTGTTGTTTTTGTATCCATTCAGCTAGTCTATTTCTTTTGGTTGGAGCATTTAATCCATTTACATTTAAGGTAATTATCAATATGTATGCTCCTATTTCCATTTTGTTAATTGTTTTGGGTTTGTTATTGTAGGTATTTTCCTTTTTTTGTGTTTCCTGCCTAGAGATTTCCTTTAACATTTATTGTAAAGCTGGCTTGGTGGTGCTGAATTCTCTTAGCTTTTGCTTGTATGTAAAGGTTTTAATTTCTCCATCAAATCTGAATGCGATCCTTGCTGGATAGAGTAATCTTTGTTGTAGCTTTTTCCCTTTTATCACTTTACTATGTCCTGACACTCCTTTCTGGCTTGCAGAGTTTCTGCTGAAAGATCAGCTGTTAACCTTATAGGGATTCCCTTGTATGTTATTTGTTGTTTTTCCCTTGCTGCTTTTAGTATTTTTTGTTTGTTTTAATTTTTGACAGTTTGATTAATATGTGTCTTGTCCTGTTTCACCTTGGATTTATCCTGTATGGGACTCTGTGTGTTTCCTGAGGTTGATTGACTATTTCCTTTCCCATATTAGGGAAGCTTTCAACTATAATCTCTTCAAATATTTTCTGAGTCCCTTTCTTTCTCTCTTCTTCTTCTGGGACCCCTGTAATTCCAATGTTGGTGCATTTAATGTTGTCCCAGAGGTCTCTGAGACTGTCCTCTTTTCATTTTTTTCTTTATTCTGCTTTGTGGTAGTTATTCCCACTATTTTATCTTTCAGTTCACTTATCTGTTCTTCTGCCTCAGTTATTCTGGTATTGATTCAATTTAGAAAATTTTAAATTTCATTTATTGTGTTGTTCATCACAGGTTTTTTTTGTGTGTGTGTGCTTTAGTTCTTCTAGGACCTTGTTAAACGTTTCTTGTATTTTCTCTGTTCTATTTCCAAGATTTTGGATCACATTTACTACTACTATCACCTTTGGATTACTCTGAATTGTTGTTCAGTAGACTGCCTATTTCCTCTTCATTTGTTTTGTCTAGTGAGTTTTTACCTTGCTCCTTCATCTGCTATGTGTTTCTCTGTCTTCTCATTTTGCTTAACTTACTGTGTTTGGGGTCTCCTTTTTGCATGCTGCAGGTTCATAGTTCCCACTGTTTTCACTGTCTGCCCTCAAGTAGCTAAGTTTATTTCAGTGGGCTGTGTTGGCTTCCTGGTGGAGCAGACTGGTGCCTGTGTTCCGGTGGATGAGGCTGGATCTTGTTTTCTGGTGGTCAAGACCATGTCCAGTGGTGTGTTTTTGGGGTGTCTGTGACATTATTATAATTTTAGGCAGCCTCTCTGCTAATGGGTGGGGTTGTGTTCCTCTCTTATTAGTTGTTTAGCATATGGTGTCCAGCACTGTAGCTTGCTGGTCATTGAGTGGAGCTGGGTCTTAGTGTTGAGATGGAGATCTCTGGTAGAGTTTTCATTGTTTGAGCTGGGAGCTCACATGGAGCTGGGAGTTCTCTGGTGGACCAATGTCCTGAACTCAGCTCTCCCACCTCAGAGGCACAGGCCTGAATCCCAGCTGGAGCACCAATACCCTGTCACCCACATGGTTTTTAGGGCTGTTCTTGGGGCCACATGCTGTGGAGTTACTATATGTCAATAATTCCTGCTAGTGTTGGAGGTTCTCCTGCAGAGGCGGGGGGCTGCTCTCACTCACCCCAGAGAGAAGGACACTGGCAGCAGAATTTCTGGTAAGTATTCCTTGGTATGAGCCCTCCAGGAGTCCTCCATTAGCCCCACCAAAAAGCCTGTAAGAGAGTATTCTTAAGGACACAAATTTAATGTAAAGTGGGAAAGGAAATTATCAGCAAACTAACAAAATCTTTCAAAAATAATGCCATTAGGGTTGTTATAAAACATGTTACATTATGTGGACATACTTAGCTGGAATTTCCTATGTGACTAATTTTGCCCCAAACAGATCGTATGGCATCACCAATTAGTTTAATACTTTGATGATAATGATAATAAAACATGCTGCTAAAAAATAAATCAGATGAAAAGCTTTGTTTTTTCAAAAATAGTCAGTGTAGCATGGTGCATAGGAGCGTGTACTCTGGATTTAGTGTCAAAACTCTAGCTTTGCCATTTATCTTTATTGTGACTCCTGGTGGGAAACTACCCTCTGTAGCCACAGTTAATTCATGTGAATTTCTCTATGAAAGAGGAATAATGATTATACCTATTTCATATCATTATTACATTAATTGATTTTTTTAAAGAACCACTTAGAACAGTGCTTTCCACGTAATAAGCACTATATAAGTGACTTCTAAATATATTTTTGAAGCATGTTATACCTAATTTAGGGAAACAGAAAAATCCCTTAAAACTGGATTTATCTTTAACTAAAAATAAATTACATTGGAATGGATGTTAAAAACCATACTGACGAGAATAATATTACTTTATCTATTCAAGTAAGATACTGGGAAGTTGATTCTGTATTTTGCCCCTGGCACATGACTGAAGAGTGCTTTTGAACCCTAAATTATCCAACATTTATATTGATTAAATTTATTGACTGATTAATATCCTGGGTAAATAAAGATATAATAATCAGAGAAGTAATCATTTTTCATGGAAAGCCAGAAGAAGACACATTCTATTAGAAAGATTATTTTATATTAGAACAGAAACTTCTCAAGATCATTTCCCACTCTTTATGTCATCTTGATTATTCCTTACCTGTCAAAAAATTTAAGTGGTTATGCAGCTGTGAGTTGAATTTCTTTATATTGAGAGTTACTTTATTTTATTTCTATCCAGCAATGACAGACATGGCACCATGTTGTCTATGGTTTGTGATTTAACTCTAGTGAGTTTTATGGAGAGCATTTAGACTAATGGTATAAACACGGTGCTGTTATTTTAGGAAATAGTGGACACTGGAAAAAGTGTTGAGTAAATGGAAACATACCAGTTGGTAGTTTGGTTTTGATAACATCATTTAGCTTAAAGTGGAAAATTGTTATTTCACACTAGAGGGGATTTCTGATTTTAATTTAGCCTTCCCAAAAAGGTGAGAAGCTTCATTAAAGATATCCCTCTGTTCATTAATTAATTGATAAGCTGTTGTAATAAAGTGCTTAGAGGAGTGCTTGTCATTAGGAATTTCTCTAGAGGCAATATTTTAAGAACAAACTATCAACTGAGGAATATTCTAAAAGAGTGTTTAATATGCACAAAAAGAAAGGCCAGAGGAAGTTTACATTTCTCTGAAGCTATGAGAAATAAATTTTAAAATCTCAAGGTAATTCGATACTTAAGCCATGATTCCCATGAATTTAATAAATAGTTTAATAGCACACAAGAGATATGGGTAATTGTTTAATAGGCATGTTTATATTAAATATTTATACATAATTTTAAATATTTTTTAATACTGTAAATGAAATAGGTATTTTAAAAAAGTAATTAGAAACATCTTTCTTTCACTTTCCTTTTTTTTTTTTTTTCTTTTGGTCTCTTACAGCAGTAGACTTTGTAATATTGCTTGGCTTTGCCCAACATATTCCTCACCCTCTTTTCCACTCCTGTTCCCTTTCTGCCCCACACACAGATTTTCAGTTGTTTTGGAGCTAGTTGTGATGCATTTTTTTTTTTACAGAACCTATTCACATTCTCTAGGATCAGTTGTCCTTGGACCCACAGAACACTTTACTATCACTAGAGTTTGAGAGGCAGTCAGCAGTCACACACACAGGTAAATATATTACATGACTGACTCTGGAATAACAGAGTGAGGAACACAGATGACTTTCCACCAACATTTTACTGGAGAAAATTATACTAAAATGCAAGCATTTAAAGTTTCTAGAAATTGCCTAGGGGTATACAGCAAATGGGAAAACATTCATTCAAGAAAGTGTACTAAATCTAAGTAAGAGAAGCAAGATTGTGGTATTGGAACCATGACTAGCTCCCCTACATAAATTCTTCCATTTATAACAACTATCCCTGGCCCTCCTTCTCCAATCGAGAAGATGGGGATCTCTTTCTCTCCATGTCCCAGTCTTGGGCTACATTTTCACCACAGATTGGGCAGGTTGCTGGTGTTTTTCACCTATCTCAGTCCCCTGTTGCAGAAGCTCTATTCTGGGCAGACACAGCTGAAATGCCTAGAATAACTTTCTTCAACCCAGGCCTGAATTGTTGGGCATAAGTTCTACTCACGGTGTAGTAGGTAGGAGCATTTGACCCTGAACACTCAGAAACCAGCTAGCACTTATGATGGATGTGCCAAGCAGGAGGAGCAAGCCAAGAAATCTAGGACATATCCAACCAATCTTGTTCATAGAGCAGGTACGTCTCTCCAGGGTAAGGGGGATGCAATCCTCACTCTTGTGAAGTAGTCCAGAGATTCTGCCAGAGAGAGAAACCATAGGATCAAACCTTCACAGCTCTGCTTGAGGGTAATGATTTCATTTGGAACAGAGCATGAAGAGTTCCATGCCTTGAGGTATTTTTCAAAATAATGGAGAGAAATAACGAGGGCAGTTTTAGCTCCTTGATACTATAGATACAAGTGAAAAGGCAGAACAATAAGAAGTCTAACAAAGAGAACCAAGGAAAAAGACAGCCAAGAAGACTCATCCTGAGATCACAGTCACTGGGATTAGGAAAATAGTATACAACGCTAGGGTAACACGAATTCAGTATCATCCAATGTATAACATGCAGAATACGTGAAAACATTCCACAAACTGCATACAGATCAATCAATAAAGAGTGGAATCCTCACTGGAGATAAGGGTTCATGCATAACCTCTGATCAAACACTGACTGAAAATAAGTGACACTGACCAGGAGTGATTCCATAGAAACCAGGCTTAAAAAAAAAATCACATGAATTCTTGGATGTCTGTAAACTTATGAGAAAGCCTAAAGCTGCACCTTTTTGAGAGTGATGAGAGAAAAAATTCAAGCTACTAGTATATTGTTAAATAAGTGGCAAAAATGTAAATTCAAACTGTGATAGAAACACCCAACACCCACCAAACAACTGCACACACACATCTGGTGGTAAAGCTCAATAATCTAACTGACCATCAAGGTTTAAGCACAACTTTTGTCCATTATGTGGCTTATACTGACCCAGGAGTGATGCATAGGTAGCCAGTCTAAAAGATGAGAACAAACAAACAAAAATATATGAGTGGAGACTGCAAAACTACACATTTCAGGAGAAATTGACTTCACAGAATTATTTCAGCCATGTCACTAAATATAGTAAGTGACTAAGTAAACAATAACAACATCAACACCTTGGTGAGGAGATCAGTATCCAGAGTAGCTAATATATTACCTAAAATGTCCAGTTTTGAGCAAAAATTATGACACATAATATTTTTTAAAAGGTAAAGTAAAGAAAAAGAAAAAAATTCAATAGAAATTTCTTTTGAAGGAGTCCAGATGTTGGACTTCTTAGAGAAGAAAGTCCCCAAAGCAATTATTATACTATTGTATTTTCATAAATATGTTCAAAAAAATGAGATCATGCCCAAAGAATTAAGGAAGATGTAATGAAAATATCTTATCAAATAAAGAATATCATTAAAATATACAAATGTTATAAAAGAATGAAATGGAAATTCTGGAGTTAAAAAGTACAATAGCTGCACTGAAAAATTCACTAGAAGAGCTTAACAGTAGTTTGAACTGACAGAAAGAAGAATCAACAAAGATAGATTGATAGATATTATATAGTTTGAAAAGCAGAGATTAAAAAAAGGAAAAAAAGAAAAAGCCTCAATGAAATACGTGATACCATTAAGCACACCCACATATTTATAATGTGAGTAATAGAAACAGAGAAGAGAGAAAAATGCAGGAAAATATTTGAAGAAATAATAGCTGAAAACTTGTCAAATTTAATGAAAAACACTTATATAGCAAATTTAATGAAAAACACTATATAGCAAAGAAACTAAAAAACTTCCAAGTAAAATAAACACGAAGAGATACACATCCAAACACATCAAATTCAAAATGTGAAAAGACAAACCAAAAAAATCTTGAAAGTGGTAAGAGAAAAACAACTCATTACCTACAAGCAAAGCCCAATAAGATTATAAGCTGACTTATCATCAGAAGCAATGAAAACCTAAAGAATTAGTATGAAATATATTCAAAGTGTCAAAAGTGAAACACTGTCAGTCAAGAATTCTATATCCAGTAAAACTACTTTTCCAAAATGAAGGGAAAAGAAAACAAAACAAAACGAAAAAAAGGTTATGTAATGTGTTTCCAGCAGGCCTGGCCTACCTGAAATACTAAAGGAAGTTCTCTAGGCCAACACTTAATGACACCAGATAGTAGTTTGAATATACAGAAAAATAAAGAACACTGATAAAGGTAATTATGCTGATATATATATATATGATATTATAAAAGACAGAATAATTATGTATTACTTATACTTTTTTTCTCTTAAGAAGCAATTTCATAAAATAATACAATATATGATTGTTTTATTGGTATTTTAGCATATATATGTAATATATTTAACAATTAGAGCACAAAATATACGGATTTGAGAAAACCTGTACCAAAAGGTAACTGGAATCCAGTGGAAAAAATTTAAAAATGGTAATTAGGAAGCTTGATATAACAAACTCTATTAACACACACTTGCTTTTCCTCTATTCTTTCAGCTTCTTTAAAAGAGATAATATAAAGACATAATTATAAGAATGTATTCTTGGGTTTGCAATATGTATAGACATAATATGTTTAATGATCACAGTACAAGGGTGGAGCCAAAGGAGCTATATAGGAGTAAAGTTTCTATACTTTACTGGAAGTAAGTTAGTATAAAATAGTTTTTGACACATTGAGAATACTGTAAGTTTTAGAGAATAAATTAAATCACTAAGAAAACTATAGAACATTGATGAAAGAAAGTTTAAAACACACAAATAGGTAGAAAGACATTACATGTTCATGGACTAGAAGAAATAATATTGTTAAAATATCCTTACTACCCAAAGCAATCTACAGATTTGGTGCAATTTCTATCAAAATCCTAATGGCATATTTTACATAAATAATAAAAAAATAATTATATGGAACTGCAAAAGATCTAAAATAACCAAAACAATTTTGAGCAAGAAAAAAGCTGCAAACAATCATGCTTCCAGATTTCAAAATGTATTACAAACATACAGTAATCAAAACAATGTGATACTGGCATAAAAGCAGACATATAGACCAATGGAACAGAATAAAGAGGCCAGAATTAAACCCTTCTATATGTATGTGATTAACTAACCTTTGAGAAGGGTACCAAGAATACAAAATGGGAAAACATTATCTGTTCAACAAATTGTGTTGAAAAAATTGTATATCCATATGCAAAGAATGTAACTGGACCCTTATACCATACCCCAAAATCAACTTAAAATGGATTAAAGACTTAAATGTCAGATGTGAAACTGTAAAACTTCTAGAAGAAAACAAAGGGAAAAAGCTCTTTGACATTGCCTTAGCAATTATTTCTTGGATGTGATACCAAAAGCACGGACAACAAAAGCAAAAAATAGACAAATGGAGTTATATTAAATTAAAGATTTCTTCACAGGAAAAGAAATAATCAACAAATTTAAAAGGCAGCCAGTGGAATAGGAGAAAATATTTATAAACCATATATCTGCAAAAGGGTTAATATCCAAAATGTATAAGGAATTCCTACACCTCTATAGCAAAAACAAAAACAAGTAATCTTATTAAAAAATAGGCAAAAGTCCTGAAATGACATCTCTCCAAAGAAGATAAACAAATGACGAACAGGTTAATGAAAAGGTACTCAACAACATCAGGGAAATAAAAACTTAAACCAACTGCAATGAAATATCACCACACACCTGTTAGAATGGCTATAATCAAACAAACAAACAAACCAAAAAACCAAAAGATATAAAGTATTAAAGAGAATATGGAGAAAAGAGAACTCTCACACACTGTTGGTGAGAATGTAAATTGGTACAGCCAGTATAGAAAACAGTATGGTCCTTGAATAATTAAAAATAGAACTAACATATGATCCAACAACCACCCTTCTGGGTATTTATCCAAAGGAATTGAAAATAGGATCTCCAAGGGATATCTGCAACCCTGCCTTCACAATAGCCATGATATGGAAAAAAGGTAAATGTCCACTGATGGGTAAATTGGGAAAATATTGGATTTATATAAAATGGAATATTATTCAGCCTTAAAAAGAAACATCTTGTAATTTGTGACAAAGTGGATGAACATTATGCTAAAGAACATTATGCTAAGTAAAAATAAGCCAGTCACAGAAGAACAAATACTATGTGATCCTACCCATATGAGAAATTTAAACTATTCAAATTCATGAAGCAAAGAATAGAATGATAATTAACAGGGGCTTGGGGGACAGAGAAACATAGAAGCCATGGTCAAAAGGTACAGTTTCAGTTATACAATATCAATAAGTCCTAAAGATCTACTCTATTGTATACTCCATAGTAAATACTGTATTGTATAATTAAAAGTTTTCTAAGAGGATACCTTTTCTAAGTGTTCTTATCAACACAAAAAATAAATAAATAAAGCAGGAGAAAACTTTTGGAAGTGATTAATATGTTTATGGCATATATTGTGGTGATGGCTTCAAGGGTATATACATGTCTCCAAACTCATGAAATGTATATATTAAACATGTATAGTTTTAGTATGTCACTCATACTTCAATAAAGCATTTTTATTCATCAGTTGCATATATATATATATATACTATACATTTATATAATGAAGAATCCAAAATTGAAACTAAGAAAACCATTCAATTTACAATATCATTATGAAAATAAAATAATTAAGAATAATTTTAAGTGCAAGCCTCAGGTACTGAAAACTATAAAACATTGTCAAGAGAAATTAAAGAAGACCTACATAAATAGAAAGACACCTCCTTGTTCAAATGGTACCTACTGTAGTAGATACTCTGAAGTGCTTATTGGCATACCCCATGTTTTAGTGATGGAAATCAAAGGGCTCAGAATAAACTTTTTCTTATTATTTCTTTTCATTGGTTTCTAAAGATCCTGTTATAACCATTTGTATGGTAAATGCTGGGAAAATGCGGTGAAGTCCCTGTTTCAGCCCCCCTAAAACTTGATATAGGATGTAACTTGAGAGAAACACTTGCCAGACTCATATTTAGGCCAGGGGTTTTCAACCCTGACACTAATAACATTTTGGACAACATGATTCTTTCTCTAGTGAGGAAACTAGCTTGTTCGTTGTAGAATGTTCAGTCCACTCCTGGCCTTTATCTACTAGATGCAAGTCAAACCCCCTATTCCCCATCGCAGTTTTCTTTAGCCCACAACTTCAGCTCAGTTGTGACAACCAAAAATGTCTCCAAAAAAAAAAGTCTCCAGACATAGCTAAATGTCTCATTGTTCTTGCCCTGTGTAAAAACAACAATTTATAGACAATGTGAAGAGCTTCTGAATTCATGCTCATTTTGTTGTTTTTAATCTGGGAATCCCTTCCTGTATCTCTAGCTATAACTTTCTGTTTGTCTGCTGGTACAAAGTAAAGTACTACTACTGCCATTTACTCAGTTTCTGATTTTTGTTCAATTATCTTATTTTCTTCTTAGTTCCTAGGGAAACTATTAGGTCACAAGACAAGGCATTAAATGATGTATTGCTTTATATTATTTTCTACTGATTTATGTTTGTTGACTTTTTCTCCACGGAGACTGTATACTTGTGACCAGGAAATATGTCTTTACAAAGTGCGTTTTCTGTGTGTGATCAACAAAGTTTAAATGCTCACTTAATAAGTGTTAGGTGTTTCCAAGAGTTAAACACACACAAACACACACACACACACACAGACACCATAAAGGGGAGAGAGAACCAAGTATCTTAGTAAAAGAACTATAAACAAATTTACCTTGGATGTGGCAATTTACAAAGTACTTTCAATATTCTATGATCATATAGTTTCTGGTGTGTAGTAGGAAACAAATTCACATTTGGTGAATGACACATAACAAACAAAGTCCTACCTGTATAAACTATCTTAAATTTTTTCCTATCTCCTGGCAATACATTTTTTTATCTACTCCAAGTATGCAAGCTACAAGTGAATTTGTTAAAATTCACTTCCATTCTCAACATTTATAAATATAATAGGCAATTTGACTTATGATAGCAGAAATAATGGACATGTGGAAAGGATCAGCTGAGGAAGTGTTTTCAGTGAAATTAAGAAGGATCTAGGCCCTTTCACGAATATTCCACTACTTGAAAGGAAGTTAGTAATTCTGAGATTATAGCATTCATTTGACTTTTTAAAGTTAGGAAACATTTCAAAGGTTAAACAAAGTTATTAAATGGCTCTAGGAGTTCATAATCACTATAGATATTTTTTTAACAAAGGCACTTTAAAATAAAGCAGAATGATTTGGAATTGTATTGATTTCTTCAGTTAAATGTGCCAATATATATTCCCTTTCACTTTTCATTTAGAGATATAACCAGGAAAATGTTAGTTCTACTGATTGTAATTTTTGATATTAAATTAGAATATTTAAGTAGATCCTAACTGATTTTTGTCCATGAAGAAAAAGTCACTAAAAATGTATTTGAAAGGAAAAGTGTCTGCCCTTATGTATCTAAGGTGGTAGAATAATTTGGAAAAATATAGCACTTGGTGAAATGTGCAAAAACACAGGAGGGTAGAGAAATAAAAACTCTTTCATGACTAATTCTTGAGTTGTGTATAAAATGCATCTTCTGATTTATGGCTTTAAAAGAAATTCTAAGTAAAGCTCCAGTTAATCAGTTATTTCATATAATTGGGAAAATTCTGTAAAATAATGTATTTCATGATGAAGAAATCTCTGGATTTCAAATTTTTGAGGCAACTGAAAGGTGGTAGAAATACAGAAGATGGAGGTGGAGATGGAATGTGGGACCTGATGGAGAGAGACAAAAAGAGCTCTGTTGTTTGCTTATTTTATTTTATTTTTTTTTTTGAGTCAAAATGCACTGGGGAAAAGGTGTAGCATGTCAAAATCTAAAAAGTCAGAAGAGGTGAAAAAACAAAAGAATAAGCAGTCACTGTGTCAAGGCAGGGTGAAACAAGGGAGATGTCTTGATCCTTTGTAGCTCTTTTCAACATGTGCTTGTGCCGTGTCTTAGAGTGACTCTTTCATCCAATGCTGGGTATGTGTGTTCTGTGTGTACTGTAAAGGAGGGAGTTGGGAGATGGTTACATCACTAACAGTGCCTGCTCGGTATAGGAGCATGTGAAAACAACCTATTCTGATGCATATGACTACCTGCCCCAGCAATGATCTCCTTTGTGAAGCAAGGGCAATTTATTTTGCACATTATCCTCTCAACATACTTACTGGAACTCTGTTCTCATTGGAACTCTTTCCTTAGGCAGGAAGAGCCTTCAGTCTGAGGCCACTTGAACTCTAAATCAATACACAGTAAGGCTTAAAAAAATTCAACCCCAACTACAATACCCAAGTTCTTGATTTGCTTTTCCTATGGCAAGTCTTCGTTTCTGCCCTTTCTACTTACTGCTTGCTGTGTCTTGTATCTATGTAATCCTTCAGGTTCAATCTGACAAGACCTTCCTCACTTGGTGGGCCTGGATGCATGTTTTTAAGTTAAATAGCATTATGCCTCCACTGAGACTATTACTATATGAACGACACTATCTGAACAGAAAGCAAAAGCAATGCAGAGAAGATAAAGGAGAATTAGAACATAAGTGGGGTTTATTGTTATAGTTTCAAAATGGAGAAAATAAGTTTAGAATGAGTGGCTAGAGTGAGGAATACCACCTGAGACATGTGACTAGACTCCATCTTTTCTTAAAAAGATATTAGCAAGAAATGGGAAACTTATTTCCTTTAAATAATATATTAAACTCTGAGCTAAATCTACATCTCTCATTTTATGCAGCTTTTATCTTATTGATAATCACTATCCTATATTTCAGAAGTGTTATGCAATGACCCCATTTTGAAAGGAAGTATACCTGTTTCAATAAAAAGCACTGTTGTACACGTTACTATATTTAAAATAGATAACCAACAAGGACCTACTGTATAGCACAGGGAATTTTGCTCAATATTCTGTAATAACCTAAATGGAAAAATAATTTGAAAAAGAATAGATACATGCATATGTATAACTGAATCACTTTGCTGTACACCTGAAACTAACACAACATTGTTAATTAACTATGCTCCAATATAAAATAAAAATTTTTAAGAAAGTACTTTTTTATTTACTTTAGCTTTTATTTCCATAATTTCATATGCTTTGATGTCAAAAAAATTCACTGCTTTCCCCCAGCCATACAGACTTTGCTAACATGAAATTTAAATCCTGAAGAAAGGCAATAATGATATAAAGACTTTTCCTGAGCACATTAATTTGTATCACAATCTGTATGGTGAACTGTCCAGAAGACACAGCATATACACAGTGTTCAACATAAGGGTAAGTATGAAACTTGCTTTAAGGGATTATGCAATTATTCATCATGCAATGTGTGTCCACCTACAGATCATCTGTGCCCAGACTTATATGTATGTACATGCATATTATTTGAACATATAAATCTCTGTCCTTTTCCATCTTTCCCCCTGGAGCTCTAGCCATCTTTTCTTTTAACCATTCAGATTAAAATACTATCAAAACCAGGCATGATTAGCCATCATTTATTTTATTATGGTAACATTTACCTTCATTTGAACAGTCATTAGCCAACAAACCTTCAGATGTTGTGTTACAGTGCCTACTTTCTGATATACAACAATATATAGAATTCTCAATAGAATGCATATAATTCAGAATTATGTAACTGAAATGATCATTAGATCTCTACATTTTGCTTAAAAGAAGTCAAAGAGGAAGAAGGTGAGGAAGACAAGGCCCAGAGAGTGACTTGGCCGGAGCCCTTAGCAGGTAAAGGGCAGATTCCCGCCTTCGTTCCTTACCCAGACCCTGTGCAGCCTCCCTCCCGGGTGCACTGCTGTCCCTCAGAATCCCTGCCTTTGCCTTTGAGCATCTCCCTTCCACCTTCCAACCTGTACTTGGGTGGTACCCTGAAAGGAGCAGCTCCGTTGTTACCCACTTCTGGCCGCCATCGAGTGGATGCTTCGGAATATCAAAGGTGCTTCCTGGGAGACAGTGGATACAGGGGAAGATGGCAGAAGAGAAAGATGCAGAGATCACCTTCCTCCCCACAGATACATCAGAAATACATCTACACGTGGAACAACTCCTACAGAACACCTGCCGAATGCTGGCAGAAGACCTCAGACCTCCCAAAAGGCAAGAAACTCCCCACGTACCTGGGTAGGGCAAAAGAAAAAAGAATAAACAGAGACAAAAGAATAGGGACAGGACCTGCACCAGTGGGAGGGAGCCGTGAAGGACGAAAGGTTTCCACACACTAGAAGCCCCTTCGCGGGTGGAGACTGCGGGTGGCGGAGGGGGGAATCTTTGGAGCTGCGGAGGAGAGCGCAGCAACAGGGGTGCGGAGGGCAAAGCGGAGAGATTTCCACACAAAGAATTGGTGCCGACCGGCACTCACCAGCCCAAGAGGCTTGTCTGCTCACCCGCTGGGGCGGGTGGGGCTGGGAGCTGAGGCTCGGGCTTCGGAGCACAGGGAGACGACTGGCGGCGTGAACACAGCCTGAAGGGGTTAGTGCACCACGGCTAGCCGCGAAGGAGTCTGGGAAAATGTCTGGACCTGCCAAAGAGGCAAGAGACTTTTTCTTCCCTCTTTGTTTCCTGATGCGCGAGGAGAGGGGATTAAGAACGCTGCTTAAAGGAGCATCAGAGACGGGCGCGAGCCACGGCTAACAGCGCAGACCCCAGAGACGGGCATGAGATGCTAAGGCTGCTGCTGCCACCACCAAGAAGCCTGCGTGCGAGCACAGGTCACTCTCCACACCTCCCTTCCAGGGAGCCTGTGCAGCCCGCCACTGCCAGGGTCCTGGGATCCAGGGACAACTTCCCCAGGAGAACACACGGCACGCCTCAGGCTGGTGCAACTTCACGCTGGCCTCTACCGCCACAGGCTCGCTTCACACTCCGTACCCCTCCCTCCCCCTGGCCTGAGTGAGCTGGAGCCCCCGAATCAGTGGCTCCTTTAACACCATCCTGTCTGAGCGAAGAACAGATGCCCTACAGCGACCTACATGCAAAGACGGGGCCAAGTCTAAAGCTGAACCTCAGGAGCTATGTGAACAAAGAAGAGAAAGGGAAAACTCTCCCAGCAGCCACAGGAGCAGTGGATTAAATCTCCACAATCAACTTGATGTACCCTGCATCTTTGGAATACCTGAATAGACAATGAATCATCCCAAATTGAGGAGGTGGACTTTGAGAGCAAGATTTATTATTTTTTCCCCTTTTCCTCTTTTGTGAGTGTGTATGCTTCTGTGTGAGATTTTGTCTATATAGCTTTGCTTTCACCATTTGTCCTAGGGTTCTATCCATCCATTTTGTTTGGTTTTTTATTTGTTTGTTTGTTTTTTACTTTAAAAAATGTTTTTCTTAATAATTATTTTTTTATTTCAATAATATTATTTTATTTTACCTTTATTTTATCTTCTTTCTTTCTTCCTTCCTTTCTTTCTTTCCACTTTTTCTCCAATTATTCTGAGACATGTGGATGAAAAGCTCTTGGTGCTGCAGCCAAGAGTCAGTGCTGTGCCTCTGAGGTGGGAGAGCCAACTGCAGGACACTGGTCCACAAGAGACCTCACAGCTCCACATAATATCAAATCGCAAAAATATCCCGGAGATCTCCATCTCAACACCAACACCCAGCTTCACTCAAGGACCAACAAGCAACACTGTTGGACACCCTATGCCAAACAACTAGCAAGACAGAAACAAATCCCCACCCATTAGCACAGAGGCTGCCTAAAATCATAATAAGTCAACAGACACCCCAAAACACACCACCAGAAGGGGACATGCCCACCGGAAAGACAAGATCCAGCCTCATCCACCAGAACACAGGCACTAGTCTCCTCCACCAGGAAGCCTACACAACCCACTGAACAAACCTTAGACACTGGGGACAGACACCAAAAACAATGGGAACTACAAACCGGTAGCATGCAAAAAGGAGACCCCAAACACAGTAAGATAAGCAAAATGAGAAGACAGAAAAACACAAAGCAGATGAAGGAGCAAGATAAAAACCCACCACACCTAACAAATGAAGAGGAAATAGGCAGTCTACCTGAAAAAGAATTCAGAATAATCATAGTAAAGATGATCCAAAATCTTGGAAATAGAATAGAGAAAATTCAAGAAACATTTAACAAGGACCTAGAAGAACTAAAGATGAAATGAGCAATGATGAACAACACAATAAATGAAATTAAAAATATTCTAGAAGGGATCAGTAGCAGAATAACTGAGGCAGAAAAATGGATAAGTGACCTGGAAGATAAAATAGTGGAAATAACTACTGCAGAGCAGAATAAAGAAAAAAGAATGAAAAGAACTGAGGACAGTCTCAGAGACCTCTGGGATAACATTAAATGCACCAACATTTGAATTATAGAGGTTCCAGAAGAAGAAGAGAAAAAGAAAGGGACAAAGAAAATATTTGAAGAGATTATAGTTGAAAACTTCCTTAATATGGGAAAGGAAATAGTTAATCAAGTCCAGGAAGCACAGAGAGTCCCATACAGGATAAATCCAAGGAGAAATATGCCAAGACACATATTAATCAAACTGTCAAAAATTAAATACAAAGAAAACACATTAAAAGCAGCAAGGGAAAAACAACAAATAACACACAAGGGAATCCCCATAAGGTTAACAGCTGATCTCTCAGCAGAAACTCTGCAAGCCAGAAGGGACTGGCTGGACATATTTAAAGTGATGAAGGAGAAAGACCTACAACCAAGCGTACTCTATCCAGCAAGGATCTCATTCAGATTTGATGGAGAAATTAAAACCTTTTCAAACAAGCAAAAGCTGAGAGAGTTCAGCACCACCCAACCAGCTTTACAACAAATGTGAAAGGATCTTCTCCAGGCCAGAAACACAAGAGAAGGAAAAGACCTACAATAACAAACCCAAAACAATTAAAAAAATGGGAATAGGAACGTACATATCAATAATCACCTTAAATGTAAATGGATTAAATGCTCGCACCAAAAGACACAGACTGGCTGAATGGATACAAAAACAAGACCCATATATATGCTGTGTACAAGAGACCCACTACAGGCCTAGAGACACATACAGACTGAAAGTGAGGGAATGGAAAAAGATATTCCATGCAAATGGAAACAAAAAGAAACCTGGAGTAGCAGTTCTCGTATCAGACAAAATAGACTTGAAAATAAAGACTATTAGAAGAGACAAAGAAGGACACTACATAATGATCAAGGGATTGATCCAAGAAGAAGATATAACAATTGTAAATATTTATGCACCCAACAGAGGAGCACCTCAATACATAAGGCAAATACTAACAACCATAAAAGGGGAAATTGACAGTAACACATTCATAGTAGGGGACTTCAACACCCCACTTTCACCAATGGACAGATCATCCAAATGAAAATAAATAAGGAAACACAAGCTTTAAATGATACATTAAACAAGATGGACTTAATTGATATTTATAGGACACTCCAACCAAAAACAACATAATACATATTTTTCTCAAGTGCTCATGGAACATTCTCCAGGGTATATCATATCTTGGGTCACAAATCAAGCCTTGGTAAATTTAAGAAAATTGAAATTGTATCAAGTATCTCTTCTGACCAGAACGCAATGAGACTAGATATCAATTACATGAAAAGATGTGTAAAAAATACAAACACCTGGAGGCTAAACAATACACTACTTTTTTTAAAATATTTTATTTTATTTTATTTTTTAACATATTTATTGGGGTATAATTGCTTTACAATGGTGTGTTAGTTTCTGCTTTATAACAAAGTGAATCACTTATAAATATACACACATTCCCACATCACTTCCTTCTTGCGTCTCCGTCCCTCCCACCCTCCCCATCCCACCCCTCCAGGCAGTCACAAAGCACCGAGCCAATATCCTTGTGCCATGCAGCTGCTTCCCACTAGCTATCTACCTTACGTTTGTTAGTGTATATGTCCATGCCTCCCTCTCGTCCTGTCACAGCTCACCCTTCTCCCTCCCCATATCCTCAAGTCCGTTCTCCAGTAGGTCTGTGTCTTTATTCCTGTCTTACCCCTAGGTTCTTCATGACATTTTTTTTAATTAAATTCCATATATATGTGTTAGCATACGGTATTTGTCTTTCTCTTTCTGACTTACTGCACACTGTATGACAGACTCTAGGTCTATCGACCTCATTACAAATAGCTCAATTTCATTTCTTTTTATGGCTGAGTAATATTCCATTGTATATATGTGCCACATCTTCTTTATCCATTCATCGAATGATGGGCACTTAGGTTGTTTCCATCTCTGGGCTATTGTAAATAGAGCTGCAGTGAAAATTTTGGTACATGACTCTTTTTGAATTATGGTTTTCTCAGGGTATATGCCCAGTAGTGGGATTGCTGGGTCATATGGTAATTCTATTTGTAGTTTTTTAAGGAACCTCCATACTCTTCTCCATAGTGGCTGAACCAATTCACATTCCCACCAGCAGTTCAAGAGTCTTCCCTTTTCTCCACACCCTCTCCAGCATTTATTGTTTCTAGATTTTTTGATGATGGCCATTCTGACTGGTGTGAGATGATATCTCATTGGAGTTTTGATTTGCATTTCTCTAATGATTAATGATGTTGAGTATTCTTTCATGTGTTTGTTGGCGGTCTGTATATCTTCTTTGGAGAAATGTCTATTTAGATCTTCTGCCCCTTTTTGGATTGGGTTGTTTGTTTTATTGTTATTGAGCTGCATGAGCTGCTTGTAAATTTTGGAGATTAATCCTTTGTCAGTTACTTCATTTGCAAATATTTTCTCCCATTCTAAGGGTTGTCTTTTGGTCTTGTTTATGGTTTCCTTTGCTGTGCAAAAGCTTTGAAGTTTCATTAGGTCCCATTTGTTTATTTTGTTTTTATTTCCATTTCTCTAGGAGGTGGGTCAAAAAGGATCTTGCTGTGATTTATGTCATAGAGTGTTCTGCCTATGTTTTCCTCTGACAGTTTGAAAGTTTCTGGCCTTACATTTAGATCTTTAATCCATTTTGAGCTTATTTTTGTGTATGGTGTTAGGGAGTGATCTAAGCTCATACTTTTACATGTACCTGCCCAGTTTTCCCAGCACCACTTATTGAAGAGGCTGTCCTTTCTCCACTGTACATTCCTGCCAACTTTATCAAAGGTAAGGTGTCCATATGTGTGTGGGTTTATCTCTGGGCTTTCTATCCTGTTCCATTGATCTATCTTTCTGTTTTTGTGCCAGTACCATACTGTCTTGACTAGCTTTGTAGTATAGTCTGAAGTCAGGGAGCCTGCTTCCTCCAGCTCCGTCTTTCATTCTCAAGATTGCTTTGGCTATTCGGGGTCTTTTTTTTTTTTTTTTTTTTTGCGCTACGCGGGCCTCTCACTGCTGTGGCCTCTCCCGTTGTGGAGCACAGGCTCCGGACGCGCAGGCTCAGTGGCCATGGCTCACGGGCCCAGCCGCTCTGCGGCACGCGGGATCCTCCCGGACCGGGGCACGAACCCGTGTCCCCTGCATCAGCAGGCGGACTCTCAACCACTGCGCCACCAGGGAAGCCCTATTCGGGGTCTTTTTTGTTTCCATACAAATTGTGAAATTTTTTCTTCTAGTTCTGTGAAAAATGCCAGTGGTAGTTTGATAGGGATTGCATTGAATCTATAGATTGCTTTGGGTAGTAGAGTCATTTTCACAATGTTGATTCTCCCAATCCAAGAACATGGTATATCTCTCCATCTATTTGTACCATGTTCAATTTCTTTCATCAGTGTCTTATTCTTTTCTGCATACAGGTCTTTTTTCTCCTTTGGTCGGTTTATTCCTAGATATGTTATTCTTTTTGTTGCAATCGTAAATTGGAGTGTTTTCTTGATTTCACTTTCAGATTTTTCATCACTAATATATAGGAATGCCAGAGATTTCTGTGCATTAACTTTGTATCCTGCTACTTTACCAAATTCACTGATTAGCTCTAGTAGTTTTCTGGTAGCATCTGTAGGATTCTCTATGGATAGTATCATGTCATCTGCAAACAGTGACATCTTTACTTCTTCTTTTCCAATCTAGATTCCTTTTCTTTCAATTTCTTCTCTGATTGCTGTGGCTAAAACTTCCAAAACTATGTTGAATAACAGTGGCAAGAGTGGGCAACCTTGTCTTTTTCCTGATCTTAGTGGAAATGCTTTCAGTTTTCACCATTGAGGATGATGTTGGCTGTGGGTTTGTCATATATGGCCTTTATTATGTTGAGGAAAGTTCCCTCTATGCCTACTTTCTGCAGGGTTTTTTTTAATCATAAGTGGGTGTTGAATTTTGTCAAAAGCTTTCTCTGCATCTATTGAGATGATCATATGGTTTTTCTCCTTCAATTTGTTATTATGGTTTATCACATTGATAGATTTGCATATATTGAAGAATCCTTGCATTCCTGGAATAAATCCCACTTGATCATGGTGTATGACCCTTTTAATGTGCTGTTGGATTCTGTTTGCTAGTATTTTATTGAGGGTTTTTGCATCTATGTTCATCAGTGATATCGACCTGTAGTTTTCTTTCTTTGTGACATCCTTGTCTGGTTTTGGTATCAAGGTGATGGTGGCCTCGTAGAAGGAATTTCGGAGTGTTCCTCCCTCTGCTATATTTTGGAAGAGTTTGAGAAGAATAGGTGTTAGCTCTTCTCTAAATGTTTGATAGAATTCGCCTGTGAAGCCATCTGGTCCTGGGCTTTTGTTTGTTGGAATATTTTTAATCACAGTTTCAATTTCAGTGTTTGTGATTGCTCTCTTTATATTTTCTATTTCTTCCTGATTCAGTCTTGGAAGTATATGCATTTCTAAGAATTTGTCTATTTCTTCCAGATTGTCCATTTTATTGGCATAGAGTTGCTTGTAGTAGTCTCTCATGATCTTTTTTATTTCTGCAGTGTCAGTTGTTACTTCTCCTTTTTCATTTCTAATTCTATTGATTTGAGTCTTCTCCCTTTTTTTCTAGATGAGTCTGGCTAATAGTCTAACTGTTTTGTTTATCTTCTCAAAGAAACATCTTTTAGTTTTATTGATCTTTACTATTATTTCCTACATTTCTTTTTCATTTACTTCTGAACTGACTTTTATGATTTCTTTCCTTCTGCTAACTTTGGGGTTTTTTGTTCTTCTTTCTCTAATTGCTTGAGGTGCAAGTTTAGGTTGTTTATTCCAGATGTTTCCTGCTTCTTAAGGTAGGATTGTACTGCTACAAACTTCCCTCTTAGAACTGCTTTTGCTGTATCCCATAGGTTTTGGGTCATTGTGTCTCCATTGTCATTTGTTTCTGGGTATTTTTAGATTTCCTCTTTGATTTCTTCAGTGATCACTTCGTTATTAAGTAGTGTATTGTTTAGTCTCCATGTGTTTGTGTTTTTTACACATCTTTTCCTGTAATTGATATCTAGTCTCATGGCGTTGTGGTCAGAAAATATACTTGAAACAATTTCCATTGTCTTAAATTTACCAAGTCTTGATTTGTGACCCAAGATATGATCTATCCTGGAGAACGTTCCATGAGCACTTGAGAAAAATGTGTATTCTGTCGTTTTTGGTTGGAGTGTCCTATAAATATCAATTAAGTCCATCTTGCTTAATGTATCATTTAAAGCTTGTGTTTCCTTATTTATTTTCATTTGGATGATCTGTCCACTGGTGAAAGTGTGGTGTTGAAGTCCCGTACTATGAATGTGTTACTGTCGATTTCCCCTTCTATGGTTGTTAGTATTTGCCTTATGTATTGAGGTGCTCCTCTGTTGGGTGCATAAATATTTACAATTGTTATATCTTCTTCTTGGATCAATCCCTTGATCATTATGTAGTGTCCTTCTTTGGCTCTTCTAATAGTCTTTAGTTTAAAGTCTATTTTGTCTTATATGAGAACTGCTACTCCAGGTTTCTTTTGGTTTCCATTTGCATGGAATATCTTCTTCCATCCCCTTACTTTCAGTCTGTATGTGTCTCTAGGTCTGAAGTGGGTCTCTTGTAGACAGCAAATATATGCGTCTTGTTTTTGTATCCATTCAGCCAATCTGTGTCTTTTGGTGGGAGCATTTAATCCATTTACATTTAAGGTAATTATCGATATGTATGTTCGTATTCCCATTTTCTTAATTGTTTTGGGTTTGTTATTGTAGGTCTTTTCCTTCTCTTGTGTTTCTGGCCTGGAGAAGATCCTTTCACATTTGTTTTAAAGCTGGTTGGGTGGTGCTGAACTCTCTCAGCTTTTGCTTGTCTGTAAAGGTTTTAAATTCTCTATCAAATCTGAAAGAGATCCTTGATGGGTAGAGTAATCTTGTTTGCAGGTTTTTCTCCTTCATCACTTTCAGTATGTTCTGCCACTCCCTTCTGGCTTGCAGAGTTTCTGCTGAGAGATCAGCTATTAACCTTATGGGGATTCTCTTGTGTGTTATTTGTTGTTTTTCCCTTGCTGCTTTTAATATGTTTTCTTTGTATTTATTTTTTGACAGTTTGATTAATATGTGTCTTGGCGTATGTCTCCTTAGATTTATCCTGTATGGGACTCTCTGTGCTTCCTGCACTTGATTAACTATTTCTTTTCCCATATTAGGGAAGTTTTCAACTATAATCTCTTCAAATATTTTCTTTGTCCCTTTCTTTTTCTCTTCGTCTTCTGGAACCTCTATAATTCAAATGTTGGTGCGTTTAATGTTATCCCAGAGGTCTCTGAGACTGTCCTCAGTTCTTTTTATTCTTTTTACTTTATTCTGCTCTGTGGTAGTTATTTCCACTATTTTATCTTCCAGGTCACTTATCCGTTCTTCTGCCTCAGTTATTCTGCTATTGATCCCATCTAGAATCATTTTCTTTTCATTTATTGTGTTGTTCATCATTGTTTGTTTCATCTTTAGTTCTTCTAGGTCCTTGTTAAATGTTTCTTGCATTTTGTCCATTCTATTTCCAAGATTTTGGATCATCTTTACTATGATTATTCTGAATTCTTTTTCAGGTAGACTGCCTATTTCCTCTTCATTTGTTAAGTCTGGTGGGTTTTTATCTTGCTCCTTCATCTGCTGTGTGTTTTTCTGTCTTCTCATTTTGCTTATCTTACTGTGTTTGGGGTCTCCTTTTTGCAGGCTGCAGGTTTGTAGTTCCTATTGATTTTGATGTCTGTCTCCAATGTCTAAGGTTGGTTCAATGGGTTGTGTCGGCTTCCTTGTGGAGGGGACTAGTGCCTGTGTTGTTGTGGATGAGTCTAAATCTTGTCTTTCTAGTGGGCAGGTCCCCTTCTGGTGGTGTGTTTTGGGTTGTCTGTGGCCTTATTATGATTTTAGGCAGCCTCTCTGATAATGGGTGGGGTTGTGTTCTGTTTTGCTAGTTGTTTGGCATAGGTTGTCCAGCACTGTAGCTTGCTGGTCATTGAGTGAAGCTGGGTGCTGGTGTTAAGATGGAGGTCTCTGGGAGATTTTTGCCATTTGATATTATGTGGAGCTGGGAGGTCTCTTGTTGACCAGTGTCCTGAAGCTGGCTTTCCCAACTCAGAGGCAGAGCCCTGACTCCTGGCTGAAGCAGCAAGAGCCTTTCATCCACACGGCTCAGAAAAAAAGGGAGAGAAATTAGAGAGAATTAGTAGAAGTAGGAAGAAAGAAAGAAAGAAAGAAGGAAAGGAGGGAAGGAAGGTAGGAAGGAAGGAAGGAAGGAGGGAAGGAATAAATAAAGAAAGAAAGAAAGAAGAAAAGAAGGAAAGAAGGCAAGAAGGAAAGAAAGGAGGGCGGGTGGGAGGGAGGGAGGAAGGAAAGAAGGAAGGAAGGAGGGAAGGAAGGAAGGAGGGAAGGAAGGAAAAAAGAAAGAAAGAAGATACAGTAAAATAAAATAAAGTATAATAAAGTTATTGAATTAAAAAGTTATTTAGAAAAAAAAATGGATGGATAGAACCTTAGGACAAATGTTGGAAGCAAAGCTATACACACAAAATCTTACACAGAAGCATACACATACACCCTCACAAAAAGAGGTAAAGGGGAAAAAATCATAAGTCTTGCTCTCAAAGTCCACCTCCTCAATTTGGGATGATTTGTTGTCTAAAGGAGGGAACGAAGGAAAGAAAGAAAGAAGGAAAGAAAGGAAGAAAGATAGAAGGTAAAGTATAATAGAGTTATTAAAATTAAAATTAATTATTAAGAAAAAAATTTAAAAAAATACAATGAACGGATGGAACCCTCGGACAAATGGTGGAAGCAAAGCTATACAGACAAGATCTCACACAGAAGCATACACATACACATCCACCAAAGGGGAAAAGGGGAAAAAATCATAGATCTTGCTCTCGAAGTCCACCTCCTCAATTTGAGATGATTCGTTGTCTATTCATGTATTCCACAGATGCAAGGTACATCAAGTTGATTGTGGATATTTAATCCACTGCTTCTGAGGCTGCTGGGAGAGATTTCCCTTTCTCTTCTTTGTTCTCACAGCTCCCAGGGGCTCAGCTTTGGATTTGGCCCTGCCTCTGTGTGTAGGTCGCTGGAGGGCGTCTGTTTTTTGCTCAGACAGGACGGGGTTAAAGGAGCTGCTGATTCGGGGACTCTGGCGCACGCAGGTCGAAGGGGAGGAGGGGCACAGCGTGCGGGGTGGGCCTGCGGTGGCAGAGGCCGGCGTGGCGTTGCACCAACCTGAGGCCCGCTGTGCGTTCTCCCTGGGAAGTTGTCCCTGGATCCCGGGAACCTGGCAGTGGCAGGCTGCACAGCCTCCCCGGAAGAGGAGTGTGGATAGTGACCTGTGCTCACACAGAGGCCCCTTGGTGGCGGCAGCAGCAGCCTTAGCGTCTCCCGCCCGTCTCTGGGGTCTGCGCTTTTAGCCGCAGCTCACACCTGTCTCTGAGGTCCGTGCTTTTATCCGCAGTTCGCGCCCGTCTCTGGGGTCCACACTTTTAGCCACAGCTCGCGCCTGTCTCTGGGGTCTGCGCTTTTAGCCGCGGCTCGCGCCCATCTCTGGAGTTCCTTTAAGCAGTGGTCTTAAACCCCTCTCCTCGCACACCAGGAAACAAAGAGGGAAGAAAAAGTCTGTTGCCTGTTCGGCAGGTGCAGACTTTTGCCCGGACTCCCTCCAGGCTTGCTGTGCTGCACTAACACCTTCAGGCTGTGTTCGAGCTGCCAACCCCAGTCCTCTCCCTGCGCTCCGACCAAAGCCCGAGCCTCAGCTCCCAGCCCCATTCACCCCGGCAGGTGAGCACACAAGTCTTTGGGCTGGTACTGCCGGTCGGCACCAATCCTCTATGCAGGAATCTCTCCACTTTGCTCTCTGCACTCCTGTTGCTGTGCTCTCCTCCGGGGCTCCGAAGCTCCCCCCTTCGCCTCCCACAGTCTCCGCCCACGAAGGGGCTTCCTAGTGTGTGGAGACCTTTCCTCCTTCACAGCTCCCACCCACTGGTGCAGGTGCCATCCCTATTCTTTTGTCTTTGTTTTTTCTTTTTTTTCTTTTGCCCTAATCAGGTACGTGGGGAGTTTCTTGCCTTTTGGGAGGTCTGACGTCTTCTGCCAGCATTCAGTAGGTGTTCTGTAGGAGTTGTTCCACGTGTAGATGTATTTCTGGTGTATCTGTGGGGAGGGAGGTGATCTCTGTGTCTTACTCTTCCACTATCTTCCCAGCACCCCCTAAACAATACACTACTTAATAACGAAGTGATCACTGAAGAAATCAAAGAGGAAATAAAAAAATACCTAGAAACAAATGACAATGGAGGCAGGACTACCCAAAACCTATGGGATACAGCAAAAGCAGTTCTAAGAGGGAAGTTTATAGCAGTACAATCCTACCTTAAGAAACAGGAAACATCTGGAATAAGCAACCTAACCTTGCACCTAAAGCAATTAGAGAAGGAAGAACAAAAAACCCCAAAGTTAGCAGAAGGAAAGAAATCATAAAGATCAGATCAGAAATAAAGGAAAAAAAATGAAGGAAATGTTAGCAAAGATCAATAAAACTTAAAGCTGGTTCTTTGAGAAGATAAACAAAATAGATAAACCATTAGCCAGACTCATCAAGAAAAAAAAGGGAGAAGACTCAAATCAATAGAATTAGAAATGAAAAAGGAGAAGTAACAACTGACACTGCAGAAATAAAAAAGATCATGAGAGATTACTACAAGCAACTCTATGCCAATAAAATGGACAATCTGGAAGAAATAGACAAATTCTTAGAAATGCACACCTAAGACTGAACCAGGAAGAAATAGATAATATGAACAGACCAATCACAAGCACTGAAATTGAAACTGTGATTCAATCGTCCAATAAACAAAAGCCCAGGACCAGATGGCTTCACAGGCGAATTCTATCAAACATTTAGAGAAGAGCTAACACCTATTCTTCTCAAACTCTTCCAAAATATAGCAGAGGGAGGAACACTCCCAAACTCATTCTATGAGGCCACCATCATCCTTATACGAAAACCAGACAAGGATGTCACAAAGAAAGAAAACTACAGGCCAATATCACTGATGAACATAGATGCAAAAATCCTTAACAAAATACTAGCAAACAGAATCCAGCCGCACATTGAAAGGATTATACACCATGATCAAGTGGGGTTTATTCCAGGAATGCAAGGATTCTTCAATATACGGAAATCAATTAATGTGATATACCATATTTACAAATTGAAGGAGAAAAACCATATGATCATCTCAATAGATGCAGAGAAAGCTTTCGACAAAATTCAACAGCAATTTATGATAAAAATCCTCCAGAAAGTAGGCATAGAGGGAACTTTCCTCAACATAGTAAAGGCCATATATGACAAACTCACAGCCAACATCATCCTCAATGGTGAAAAACTGAAAGAAATCATTTCCACTAAGATCAGGAACAAGACAAGGTTGCCCTCT
This sequence comes from Pseudorca crassidens, assembly GCF_039906515.1. NCBI lineage: Eukaryota > Metazoa > Chordata > Mammalia > Artiodactyla > Delphinidae > Pseudorca > Pseudorca crassidens. The sequence continues at coordinate 35,370,959 of NC_090313.1, read as the reverse complement.
CTTACCACTCGTATTCAATATAGTTTTGGCAGTTTTAGCCACAGCAATCAGAGAGGAAAAGGAAATAAAAGGAATCCAATTTGGTAAAGAAGAAGTAAAGCTGTCACTCTTTGCAGATGACATGATACTATATATAGAGAATCCTACAGATGCTACCAGAAAACTACTAGAGCTAATCAATGAATTTGGTAAAGTAGCAGGATACAAAATTAATACACAGAAATCTCTGGCATTCCTATATACTAATGATGAAAAATCTGAAAGTGAAATCAAAAAACACTCCCATTTACCATTGTAACAAAAAGAATAAAATATCTAGGGATAAGCCTACCTAAGGAGACCAAAGACCTGTATGCAGAAAATTATAAGGCACTGATGAAAGAAATTAAAGATGATACAAATAGATGGAGAGATATACCATGTTCTTGGATTGGAAGAATCGACATTGTGAAATGAATCTGGTACCCAAAGCAATCTACAGATTCAATGCAATCCCTGTCAAACTACCACTGGCATTTTTCCAATTTTTAGAACAAAAAATTTCACAATTTGTTTGGAAATACAAAAGACCCCGAATAGCCAAAGCAATCTTGAGAATGAAAGACGGAGCTGGAGGAAGCAGGCTCCCTGACTTCAGACTATACTACAAAGCTACAGTAATCAAGACAGTATGGTACTGGCACAAAAACAGAAAGATAGATCAATGGAAGAGGATAGAAAGCCCAGAGATAAACCCACACACATATGGACACCTTACCTTTGATAAAGGTGGCAGGAATGTACAGTGGAGAAAGGACAGCCTCTTCAATAAGTGGTGCTGGGAAAACTGGGCAGGTACATGTAAAAGTATGAGATTAGATCACTCCCTGACACCATACAGAAAAATAAGCTCAAAATGGATTAAAGACCTAAATGTAAGGCCAGAAACTATCAAACTTTTAGGGGAAAACATAGGCAGAACACTCTATGACATAAATCACAGCAAGATCTTTTTTGACACACCTCCTAGAGAAATGGAAATAAAAACAAAATAAACAAATGGGACCTAATGAAGCTTAAAAGGTTTTGCACAGCAAAGGAAACCATAAACAAGACCAAAAGACAACCCTCAGAATGGGAGAAAATATTTGCAAATGAAGCAACTGTCAAGGATTAATCTCCAAAATTTGCAATCAACTCATGCAGCTTAATAACAAAAAAACAAAAAACCCAATCCAGAAATGGGCAGAAGATCTAAACAGACATTTCTCCAAAAAAGATATACAGACTGCCAAAAAACACATGAAAGAATGCTCAACATTATTAATCATTAGTGAAATGCAAATCAAAACTCCAATGAGATATCATCTCACACCAGTCAGAATGGCCATCATCAACAAATCTAGAAACAATAAATGCTGGAGAGGGTGTGGAGAAATGGGCACACTCTTGCACTGCTGGTGGGAATGTGAATTGGTACAGTCACTATGGAGAACAGTATGGAGGTTCCTTAAAAAACTACAAATAGAACTACCATATGACCCAGCAATCCCTCTACTGGGTATACACCCTGAGAAAACCATAATTAAAGAAGAGTCATGTACCCAAATGTTTATTGCAGCTTTATTTACAATAGCCAGGAGATGTAAACACCCTAAGTGTCCATCATCAGATTAATGGATAAAGACGAAATGGCACATATATACAATGGAATATTACTCAGCCATATAAAGAAACGAAATTGAGCTATTTGTTATGAGGTGGATGGACGTAGAGTCTGTCATACAGAGTGAAGTAAGTCACAAAGAGAAAGACAAATACCATATGCTAACACATAAATATGGAATTTAAGAAAAAATAAAAATGTCATGAAGAACCTAGGGGTAAGACAGGAATAAAGACACAGACCTACTAGAGAATGGATTTAAGGATATGGGGAGGGGGAAGGGTGCGCTGTGACAGGGCGAGAGAGAGTCATGGACATATACACACTACCAAACGTAGTAAGGTAGATAGCTAGTGGGAAGCAGCCGCATGGCACAGGGATATTGGCTTGGTGCTTTGTGACAGATTGGAGGGGTGGGATAGGGAGGGTGGGAGGGAGGGAGATGCAAGAGGGAAGAGATATGGGAACATATGTATATGTATAACTGATTCACTTTGTTATAAAGCAGAAACTAACACACCATTGTAAAGCAATTATACTCCAATAAAAAAATAAGAAATCAAGGAAAAATAAAATTAGTGTATACCATTTCTAAATTGCCCATATTAAACCCTAGAGAGTTCATGAACAAACTTAATTCTGCTTTTCTGACAAATAAAGCAAAGCAAAATGCAATGATTTTCATCTATTTAGTAGTACTGTAGCACACAAGTGTCATTCTCTGGAACCCATATCTATCAGGCTAAATGACTGAATTTACATCAGCTATTTTATGGAATAAAATAAAGTCATTTTAATAAGGCATACACAGTGGATCAATGTTTCTTGCTTTGAAAATGAACATCTTAGTTTTCCCTAGGTATTTATGTGGGAACAAGAGATCATTATTCTATGACAGTGTTTCATTCTGCTGACATTTCTAAACAGGGAATACTTCTTTCCATGTGGGTCTATGAATTTGTTCATAAATAGCATGTATATAATTGGGGTAGGAGGAAATCCATCCTTTTGAAAAATGTGCATTTTAAGTGATATTAAGTCTGATTTGTCGAGTGTTTTAACTATTCCTTTTTCATAAGTGAAGTACCACTGAAAAGTATATTAACTCTTTTAAGAGACAAGGATACTCTTATTGACTAAATGACTGAATTGATTCATTAAATAGTGCTTTAGCAGCCTAAAAGAGTAAATGCAACTTCAAAAGGTGCCAAACCTGCAACCATGGAACATCTCTGGTACTAAAATAATCAATATAACTATTCTATTTTCCATTTTGTGAAGGATTTTATGGCCATATAGTAGAGTTCCTAGGCCTTGTTTTTAGATGTTTTTTTTTTCTTTCAAGGATACCACATAGGCCTGAATGATACAGCATGCAGAGAAAAAAAAAAAAACTGCTATATTTAGGGTTCAGGTTATAATGAAACAGAGTGACCTATTACCAGCAATGTTTTAAAAATCTCAGAAAGCCACTATTATGTAGAAATCACAGTGGCTTGGGGCAGTCAGAAATTTGATTCTTCTTTTTGAGAAATGACTTAGTGCTGAATCTAAACCAAAATAGAGGCTCTGTATAAAAGGGTTTTTTTCCCTATGAGTTTCAAGGACCATGGGTGGAGAGTATGTTAGTAGATAAGACACAGAAAGCTGTATTTAGCAGTGTTATTTTTGGACACCATACATATACATGACAAAACATGATTATCTCACATTTTTAATAATGTACTTTATTCATCCACTCAAAAATTTTTAATGAATATCATCTACATGAAATGCTAAGGATACAGAATTGAGATAAGCTCTTCTGATGAGTTCACAGTCTGATAAGGGAAAGAAATAAACAGTCATGGTATGGATGAACACATAACCACAACCACCATTTTATTCACACAACTGCAGATTCTGACAATCTTCCAAGATGCACCCACATATCAGAATCTTACACTGTGTCCACTATTTATTGGCTTCTGTACATAATGCACTTTCTATGTTGTAATGAAGCATCTGCTCTAAACCACAAGCTCCCCTATGTATACATAACTGAGCCTCTGCTCTTCTAATGACCCCATCCCCAGCTTATTTTCAAATTAATAAAGGAATAATCTGTGAACTCCCTGTCTTATGGTCCCACTGCCAGAATTACCAGTCCATTTGTTTCTTTACCTACGTGTTCTATCTTTTCTCCTGCTATGATGGTTCAAGAGTCTATTTCTTTAAAGACCAATCCTCCCATTTGTCTGAAGAATCTCTTCCCTTCTTGTCTACACAGAAATTTTGGTTTTACATTTATCTCCTTTCCTTTTCACTGAAACATGAGATAAATAGAGTTCTGCCTTGTTTAATTTGCTATTATTTGAAGTCTTTGCTGAAAGGAGCCAAACAATATTTGCTAATACACTGGCCTTCCTCAATCTCCAGGTCTGGAATGGATCTACTTAATCTTACAATTTGTATACTTTGGGTGAAAGGAGCACTTCAGTATGGACAAATCTTCATAAGGTATATTCAGAAGTATGGGAATGTACTGTCTAAAAGGCACTAGCAAATGGTGTTAAGATAGAGAGGACACAAAGTCTATCTGCATACTGTTGATAAGTAATTTATCTCTAAGTTCTCTCCTTTCTCTAGTCATGAATCTGAATACAGATAATCAGTCTTTCTTCTTTCATCCAGTTATTATGTCTGGCATAGTAAAGCCATCTCTATCAACTGAGTAAACACAAATAACAAAGGAAACAACCCACACATAGAAATTTTGTAGACACCTTTAGATTTTTTTAATCCTTCTCTGCTTTACTAGTGAAAAGATAAAAACTATAACTTTATTTTGTCTTCCAACTATACTGTAATTTTGACCAAGTCATTAAAATATCCTTGCTACAAGTTTATTCATTTATATAGTAAGTAGACTGGACTAGAGGATCCACCTATAAAATTTATTTCAGCTCCAAAATCCTATGATTTATAGAAGTCTGTATGTTAGCAAATGGAAGTAAAGGAAAATCCATATTAGCTAAATGTTACTAAAATTAAAAGTTCCAGCTTAGACATTTAGGCAATTTGAATGCAGCAGTAGTAAATAGAACAGGTATTAATTAGCATAATTTCCAATAAGACTAGGTTGAATTAAGGTTTTAAAGTCCAGATTAGATTTTTTCAATAAATTTCCATGTGGTAATTACTGAAGAACATGGAAAAATAACCAAGTTTGAATTTTATTCTTTTTTAAAAAAATTTAAGTCTCTCCATTAATTGCAAAGAGATAAATGCTTGCTTGTTTAAAAATGTCTTACACTTTTCAATCCTGAAACATATATGGCATGTTCTCTTGTTTTATTGTTTTGTTTTCTTCACATATATTCATTTGGGTATCTGATTATGTTAGGATATTTATCCTAAAATGCTTATGACATGTATATTTCCACTTTTCAAACTTAAAACAAAATGAAATAATGATCTTAATTCCCCCTATCTACCAAGCACTGATATTCAAAACACCTAACAACTGATAAAGTACCAGCATCAATAATCAGAACACACATCTGCACCCACCTGGATATGGCTGCTTTGGAAACAGCCAAGTCTCTCCCTAAAAATAGGTAGATGAAGAAGAATATGAGTTCCTATTCAGTTTCAACTATAAATAATTGTTTCTGCAAGTCTTGGGAAAAGGCACCAACGTGTTAGTAATTGCTGTCCTTAGAATCTGACAGTAAAAGATTTTTTCATCAGATATGACGGTATTCTTCCCATTTGTCTATATATTTCAATTTTTGCTATCTTTTATCAAATATGGCTCTATAAAAAGTGCTTCCACATTTATAGAGCTTCCAGGCTTTTCTGGTGCATTATACTTCTAAGCCAATTCCCCTTTTCTACAATTTAATGTAAGTATCCATGAGTTAATATCTGGAATTTTCAAATTGATTTACAACCAAGTTCTGTTTATATCCTCACAAAATTCTTCTTAGGTAAATGAAATTATTGTCTCCCATCTTACAGCTGAGGAAACCAGAGCTTAGAATGGTTACATATCTGTCCAAGGGGTATTTAGTAAGTGGAAGGACTAAGATCTTAATAAAGATCAGTTTGACAGAAATTTATGCTTTTAACCACTAGAATATACTAGCAAAGTGTCAATTTTAAGCCAGTTAAAGTGTGTAAGAAAGTTGGAAATAGTTCTTCAAGTATAATGGGTGGAATGCATGGAAACTGGTCCACAATAGGGTGATAGTATAATTAAGTATATGGACTGCTGTCAGTTTTACCCTTAAATCCCATAATCCTAAAAAACCTCACATATGTAAGTTTATATTCTCTATCAGTACAAGATGAAGGAAAGTAGGAATTTAAACTTAATACTTACGCTGAAAAAAATAAAATAATTATTTCTCTCCATTCACTGACCATAATTGATGGGAAAAAGTTTAATTTCAGAGTTTTGAATGTTAAGTGTTTGAATAGTATTCTCGAGCAATGGCTGGTTCAAAAAGTTGTCAGTGTCCCCTTCTGTTGTTTTCTGAAATCTGGCTGATCCCTCAAAGTGGGAGGAAAAACAAGTAACGTGATACCCTCTTCTTATGATATGTAAGAGGACTTATATAATTTTAAGCATTAAATAGGTAAATAACTATCAGGTTTATGCAGCATGGTAAGCTGTTTAATGGTCATTTATTATTATTCTTTAGATTACTGTCAAGATTTTTTATTTCATTATACACTTTAAAATATATAAATCTATTTTTAAATCTTTTTTGTCGGGAACTAATTCTGGAGCCACTTTTGCACTCTATTTTTTAAAATTCATATTCAAACTCATGAGCTACCATTGTTTTATTGGTAAACCAACAAATAAAACAATACAATTTCAACTGTTTTGTCCAATACTTAGGGGAAAAAGGGTGATCTTCATATATTATATATGGTACACTTTTCAAAATTTAAACAAAATAGTTTAGATTTAGTTAATTAATTTTAAATCAAATATACTGTTTTTCTAATTAAATTTTAGGAATGTATTTTGCAATTTAGGTAAAAGTATATTAATTGAGAGTCTACACTTTCTTTTAAAATTTCCCTTGCAAGGCTAGAAATGCAAAGGTAAAAAAGACAACTCTCATTTTGGACAAAAAGAAGATAAGGTACAGTGTATAATAATTACAAGCATGTGTTTCATATATGGTTTTTGAGATGTAGGTGAAATAAAATCACACTAACAAGAAAAATGCAACCATGCTTTGAGAGAAAAGAGGTAGATTAATTTGAGTAGGCAATAAAGTAAGTTTGCGATGGCAAGTTGGAATGACATTGGTATCAAATCTTAAAATTAGGAGATTTAGCTTAGTTTTAGAGATAACAATGTCATTGATGATAGTAAAAAATCACAGAAACTTTGTCCATTAATCTTGCAAAACTTCTTACCTGCCTGCTATATATAAGGAGTTTAAAACAAAGTAAAATCTGCTTCAAGTGCTTATATCTCTGGCCTTTAAGACCCAAACTCATCATCTATATAAGCTTCTAGAGTAAACACAAAGCAGAGGTGTCTTATATTAATGGACACTAGTAAAAAAACAAATGAAAGTATTTCGAAACATATTTGAGGCGCTATGGATCATTATGATCCCTGACGTTTCTAGAAAACAGAAACTCTTTGGGGCACATAAAAGTATCTGGTATTTTTCCTTTCCCTATTCCACTCTAAATATGGTTTTCTTAACAGCACAGAAACAATAGTTTTCTTTCCATAGTCTTAGACACATTTTATAACAAAAAGTAAATGTGCTCTTACCAACATTAAACCTGTCTTTTCTTTTGCTAAATACATTTGCTCTAATAAGTACATAATTTGTGTTGTTATTCACTGTTACGTATTTCAGAAGACTCAGATTTAATCTCCATAATTATTATTAATATGTAGATACATTTTCACTCAAAATTTCTTCCTTTAATATGGAATCATGTGATGACATAAGCCCCTCAATTTAAAATGCACATTAGATTGTCAATTTGGGGAAGCCTATTAACTGGGCAACTGAGAACTACAATGGTAAGGTACTGATCCCACCCTGACCCTAGATTGTAATCTTGTCACCTTACCTCTGCCTTGTTTAGGATAAGATTAACCCACATTTTCATCTGCTTATGGTCAACAGCTTCATGCTCACAGACACCCACAACTAGCAGGTAATATAAAGCAAGTCAGAGGATGAAAAACTCTCTCCCTGGGCAGCAGGATTATCCAAGTTCCAATGTGAATACTTAGACTGCCAATATTCTAAACTCTTTAAATACCTGGAGACCATGTTTTCCTCTCTGCTGCAGCTGATTTCCTTGGACTCAGCCTGTATGTTAGCACAATTTTCCATATCTGTAGAATGATGCCACTATTGTGACATGACTTCCTCCAGTCACTACTGACATTATCTACCATTTTGCTTCCAATAACTTGAACTGATACTTCATGATGACTTTTTACAAATACAACTAAGTTAAAGTAAAACTAAAGGAAATCTTGAAAAAGAATATCAATCATATTAAGGCAATAAATATTCAGAAGTCTGTGTGGAATTGGAATGCCTTATCCCATGATAGCACATGTAGGCTATGTGTATTCATGTGTATGAGGCCAGGAGTTTTTATCTGTATGTTAATTTCACTTTAGCATAAATTGTCAGAATTACCTCTCTTAACAACATTGATGGCCTTACCAAGTCACTAGTCAATATTCAATCAGGAAGGTAGCAAGAGCATCATTCAGTTCTTGGGCCTGGGCTAAGGACCATATCTGAAGGTAGCTTTAGGTATCACATATACAACTCCATGTGTCACATAATCCCAAAATAATTTCATAAATTTAGGTAAGATATAGTTGAATAAATCATATATCACTAACTGGCTCTAGTCTTGAAGACACACACACAAGCATAGCACATTCTTAGATTTTGATTTGTAACTCAAAGTGGATAAGAACTCCAGAGAGTTCAATATGGATACCATTAATTATCATGCTTTTAATTAGGCAAGAAATCTTTCACTTTAAATTTGTCATTAAGCAATCACTTTTACTGTATATCTTGCCAAATACTACAGTACTTAGTGTCATGGTTAGTATTGCCTTGAAAGATATATTGCTGCCAGTACATGTTTTTCTAAGGATCATAGACTCTATTTTCTGAACTTAAGGGTAAAAATCTGGGTTCAAAAACAAAATATGGGGCTTCCCTGGTGGCGCAGTGGTTGAGAGTCCGCCTACCAATGCAGGGGACACGGGTTCGTGCCCTGCTCCAGGAAGATCTCACATGTCGCAGAGTGGCTGGGCCCGTGAGCCATGGCCGCTGAGCCTGCGCGTCCGGAGTCTGTGCTCCGCAACGGGAGAGACCACAACAGTGAGAGGCCTGCGTACCGAAAAAAAAAGAAAGGACTCTAAATTTATTTTTTTAAAAAACTCTTTTAATTAATGGCTATGTGTTTTGTGCTTACATAGCCTCAATTTGTCGTTTGTAGGTTTCACAGATAAAACTTGTCTGAAATGTTTGAAAATAATGGATATTTAACCAATTCTTAATTCTTCCATTTTTTTTTAAAGAAAAATGTTAACATCTTTATTGGAGTATAATTGTTTTACAATGTTGTGTTAGTTTGTGCTGTATAACAAAGTGAATCAGCTATATGCACACATATATCCCCATATCCCCTCCCTCTGGTGTGTCCCTCCCACTGTCCCTATCCCACCACTCTAGGTGGTCACAGAGCACTGAGCTGATCTCCGTGTGCTATGCAGCTGCTTCCCACTAGTTATCTATTTTACATTTGGTAGTGTATATATGTCAATGGCACTCTCTCACTGTGCCCCAGCATACCCTTCCCACTTCCCGTGTCCTCAAGTCAATTCTCTACATCTGCGTCTTTATTCCTGTCCTGCCCTAGGCTCTTCAGAACCATTTTTTTTTTAGATGCCATATATATGTGTTAGCATACGGTATTTGTCTTTCTCTTTCTGACTTACTTCACTCTGTATAACAGACTCTAGGTCCATCCACCTCATTACAAATAACTCAATTTCGTTCCTTTCTATGGCTCAGTAATATTCCATTGTATATATGTTCCACATCTTCTTTATCCATTCATCTGTCAATTGACACTTAGGTTGCTTCCATTTCCGGCTACTCTAAATAGTGCTGCAATGAACATTGTGGTACACAACTCTTTTTGAATTATGGTTTTCTCAGGGTATATGCCCAGTAATGAGTTTGCTGGGTCATATGGTAGTTCTATTTTTAGTTTTTTAAGGAACCTCCATACTGTTCTCCATAGTGGCTGTATCAATTTACATTCCAACTGACAGTGCAAGAGGGTTCCATTTTCTCCACACCCTCTCCAGCATTTATTCTTTGTAGATTTTTTGATGATGGCCATTCTGACCAGTGTGAAGTGATACCTCATTGTGGTTTTGACTGGAAGTTCTCTAATGATTAGTGATGTTGAGTATTTTTTCACATGTTTGTTGGCAATCTGTATATCTTCTTTGGAGAAATGTCTATTTAAGTATTCTGCCCATTTTTGAATTGGGTTGTTTGCTTTTTTTGTTTGTTTTTGTTTTTTTTATGTGGTATGCGGGCCTCTCACTGTTGTGGCCTCTCCCGTTGTGGAGCACAGGCACCGGACGTGCAGGCTCAGCGGCCATGGCTCACGGGTGCAGCCGCTCCGCGACATGTGGGATCTTCCCAGACCAGGGCACAAACCCGTGTCCTCTGCATTGGCAGGCAGACTCTCAACCACTGCACCACCAGGGAAGCCCGGGTTGTTTTCTTTTTTGATATTGAGCTGCATGAGCTGATTATAAATTTCAGAGTTTAATACTTTGTCAGTTGCTTCATTTGTAAATATTTTCTCCCATTCTGAGGGGTGTCTTTACGTCTTGTTTATGTTTTCCTTTGTTGTGCAAAAGCTTTTAAGTTTCATTAGGTCTCATTTATTTATTTTTGTTTTTATATCCATTTCTCTAGGAGGTAGGTCAAAAAGGATCTTTCTGTGATTTATGTCATAGTGTGTTCTGCCTATGTTTTCCTCCAAGAGTTATATAGTGTCTGGCCTTACATTTAGGTCTTTATTCCATTTTGAGTTTATTTTTGTGTATGGTGTTAGGGAATGCTCTAATTTCATTCTTTTAAATGTAGCTGTTCAGTTTTCCCAGCACCACTTATGGAAGAGGATGTCTTTTTTCCATTGTATATTCTTGCCTTCTTTACCAAAAATATGGTGGTATTATGTGTGTGGGTATATCTTTAGGCTTTCTATTCTGTTCTGTTGATCTATATTTCTGTTCTTGTGGCAGTACCATACTGTCTTGACAACTGTAGCTTTGTAGTATAGCCTGAAGTCAGGGAGCCTGATTCTTCCAGCTCCATTTTTCTTTCTCAACGTTGCTTTGGCTAAACAGGGTCTTTTGTGTTTCCATACAAATTGTGAAATTTTTTGTTCTAGTTCTGTGAAAAATGCAATTGGTAGTTTGCGAGGGATTGCATTGAATCTGGAGATAGCTTTGGGTAGTATACTCATTTTCACAATGTTGATTCTTCCAATCCAAGAACATGGTATACCTACCTCTCCATCTGTTTGTATCACCTTTAATTTCTTTCATCAGTGTTGTATAGTTTTCTGCATGCAGGTCTTTTGTCTCCTTAGATAGGTTTATTCCTCGGTATTTTATTCTTTTTTGCAAAAGGTAAATGGGAGTGTTTCCTTAATTTATCTTTCAGATTTTTCATCATTAGTGTATAGGAATGCAAGAGATTTCTGTGCATTAATTTTTAATGTTGCTACTTTACCAAATTCATTGACTAGCTCTAGTAGTCTTCTGGTAGCATCTTTAGGATTCTCTATGTATAGTACCATGTCATCTGCAAACAGTGACAGTTTTATTTCTTCTTTTCTGATTTAGATTCTTTTTATTTCTTTTACTTCTCTGATTGCTGTGGCTAAAACTTCCAAAACTATTTTGAATAATAGTGGTGAGTGTGGCCAACCTTCTCTTGTTCCTGATTTTGGTGGAAATGGTTTCAGTTTTTCACTATTGAGAATGATCTTGGCTGTGGGTTTTTTCATATATAGCCTTTATTTTGTTAAGGTAAGTTCCCTCTGTGCCTACTTTCTGCAGCGTTTTTATCATAAATGGGTGTTGAACATTGTTGAAAGCTTTTTCTGCATCTATTGAGATGATCATATGGTTTTCTCCTTCAATTTGTTGTCATGGTGTATCACATTGAATGATTTGTGTATATTGAAGAATCCTTGGATTCCTGGGATAAACCCCATTTGATCATGGTGTATGATCCTTTTAGTGTGCTGTTGGATTTTGTTTGCTAGTATTTTGTTGAGGATTTTTGCATCTATGTTCATCAGTGATATTGTCCTGTAGTTTTCTTTTTTTGTGGCTCTTTCTCTGGCTTTGGTATCAGGGTGATGGTGGCCTAATAGAATAAGTTTAAGTGTGTTCCTCCCTCTGCTATATATTGGAAGAGTTTGAGAAGGATAGGTGTTAGGGCTTCTCTAAATGTTTGATAAAAATCACCTGTGAAGCCTTATGTTCCTGGGCTTTTGTTTGTTGGAAGATTATTAATCACAGTTTCACTTTCAGGGCTTGTGACTGGTCTGTTTATATTTTCTATTTCTTCCTGGTACACTCTCAGAAGGTTGTGCTTTTCTAAGAATTTCTCCATTTCTTCCATGTTGTCCATTTTATTGGCATATAGTTTCTTGTAGTAATGTCTCATGATTCTTTGTATTTCTGCAGTGTCAGTTGTTACTTCTTTCTCATTTCTAATTCTATTTATTTGAGTATTCTCCCTTTTTTTCTTGATAAGTCTGGCTAATGGTTTATCAATTTTCTTTATCTCCTCAATGAACCAGCTTTTAGTTTTATTGCTCTTTGCTATTGTTCCCTTCATTTATTTTTCATTTATTTCTGATCTGATCTTTTTGATTTCTTTTTTTCTGCTAACTTTGGAGGGTTTTTTGTCCTTTTTCCTCTAATTGCTTTAGGTGTAAGGTTAGGTTGTTTGAGATTTTTCTTGTATATTGAGGTAGGATTGTATTGCTGTAAACTTCCCTCTTAGAACTGCTTTTGCTGTATCCCATAGGCTTTGGTTCTTCATGTTTTAATTGTCACTTGTTTCTAGGTATTTTTTAATTTCCTCTTTGATTTCTTCAGTGACCTCTTGGTTCTTTAGAAGTGTATTGTTTAGGCTCCATATATTTTTATTTTTTACATATTTTTTCCTGTAATTGATATCTAGTCTCCTAGCATTGTGATCAAAAGACACTTGATATGATTGAAATTTTCTGAAATGTACCAGAGCTTGATTTACTTCCCAAGATATGATCTATCCTGGAGAATGTTCCATGAGCACTTGAGAAGAAAGTGTAATTTGCTGTTTCTGGGTGGAATGTGCCATAAATATCAATTAAGTCCATCTTGTTTAATGTATCATTTGAAGCTTGTGTTTCCTTATGTATTTTCACTTTGAATGATCTATCCATTGGTGAAAGTGGGGTCTTAAAGTCCCCTACTATGATTGTGTTACTGTTGATTTCCCTTTTTATGGCTGTTAGCATTTGCCTTATGTATTGAGGTGCTCCTATGTTGGGTGCATAAATATTTAAAATTTTTATATCTTCTTCCTGGATTAATCCCTTGATCATTATGTAATGTCCTTCTTTGTCTCTTGTAATAGTCTTTATTTTAAAGTGTATTTTGTCTGATATGAGAAATGCTACTCCAGCTTTTCTTTGATTTTCATTTGCATGGAATATCTTTTTCCATCCCATCACTTTCAGTCTGTATATGTGCCTAGGTCTGAACTGGGTCTCTTCTAGACAGCATATATACAGGTGTTGTTTTTGTATCCATTCAGCCAATCCATGTCTTCTGGTGGAACATCTAATCCATTTACATTTAAGGGAGTTATCGATACATATGTTCCTATTACCATTTTCTTAATTGATTTGGGTTTGTTATTGTAGGTCTTTTCCTTCCCTTGTGTTTTCTGCCTAGAGAAGTTCCTGTAACATTTGTTGTAAAGCTGGTTTGGTGGTGCTGAATTCTCTTAGCTTTTGCTTGTCTGTATAATTTGAATTTATCCATCAAATCTGATTGAGATCATTTCGGGTAGAGTAATCTGGGTGTAGGTTTTTCCTTTTCATCACTTTAAATATGTCCTGCCACTCCCTTCTTGCTTACTGAGTTTCTGCTGAAAAATCAGCTGTTAACCTTATGGGGATTCCCTTGTGTGTTATTTGTTGTTTTTCCCTTGCTGCTTTTACAATTTTATATTTGTATTTAATTTTTGATAGTTTGATTAATATGTGTCTTGGCATGTTTCTCCTTGGGTTTTTCTGTGTGGGATGCTCTGCACTTCCTGGACTTGATTGGCTATTTCCTTTCCCAGATTAGGGAAGCTTTCAACTATAATATTTGAAATATTTTCTCAGTCCCTTTCTTTGTCTCTTCTTCTTCTGGGACCCTTATAATTCGAATCTTGGAGTGTTTATTGTTGTTCCAGAGGTCTCTGCAACTGTCCTCAATTCTTTTCATTCTATTTTCTTTACTCTGCTCTGTGGTAGTTATTTCCACTATTTTATCTTCCAGGTCATTTATCTGTTCTTCTGCCTCAGTTATTCTGCTATTCATTCCTTCTAGAGAATTTTTAATTTCATTTATTGTGTTGTTCCTCATTGTTTTTATTCTCTTTAGTTGTTCTAGGTCCTTGTTAAATATTTCTTGTATTTTCTCCATTCTATTTCCAAGATTTTGGATCACGTTTACACTCATTACTCTGAATTATTTTTCAGGCATACTGCCTATTTCCTTTTCATTTGTTTTGTCTGGTGGTTTTTTACCTTGCTCCTTCATCTACTGTGTGTTTCTCTGTCTTCTCATTTTGCTTAACTTACTGTGTTTGGCGTCTCCTTTTTGCAGGCTGCAGGTTCATATTTCCCATTGTTTTTGGTGTCTGACCCCAGTGTCTAAGGTTGTTTCAGGGGGTTGTGTAGGTTTCCTGGTGGAGGGGACTGGAGCCTGTGTTCTAGTGTATGAGGCTGGATGTTGTCTTTTTGTTGGGCAAGACCATTTCCAATGGTGTGTTTTGTGGTGTCTGTGACCTTATTTTGATTTTAGGCGGCCTCTCTGCTAATGAGTGGAATTGTGTTCCTATCTTGCTAGTCACTTGGCATAGGGTTTCCAGCACTGTATTGTGCTGGTCATTGAGTGGAGCTGGGCCTTAGCATTTAGATGCAAATCTCTGGTAGCCCTTTCACTGTTTGATATTATGTAGGGCTGGAGGTCTCTGGTGGACCAATGTCCTGAACTCAGCTCTCCCACCTCAGAGGTATAGGCCTGACACCCAGCTGGAGCACCAAGACACTGTCAGCCACATGGCTCAGAAAGGGAAAAAAGGAAAGAAAGAAAGAAAAATAATAAAATAAGTTATTAAAATAAAATACAAAAAATTATTAAAAATTAAAATATTAAAAAGTAATAAAAAAAGAAAAAAAGGAAAGAAAGAAGATACCAACCAAACCAAAAAACAAATCCACCAATGATAACAATCGTTAAAAACTATACTAAAAGAAAAAAAAGAGACCACTGATGGGGGCTTCCCTGGTGGCGCAGTGGTTGAGAGTCTGCCTGCCAATGCAGGGGTCACAGGTTCGTGCCCCGGGTCAGGGAGGATCCCACGTGTCACGGAGCAGCTGTGCCCGTGAGCCATGGCTCCGCAGCAGGAGAGGCCACAACGGTGAGAGGCCTGCATACTGCAAAAAAAAAAAAAAAAAGACCACTGACAGACAGAACCCTAGGACAAATGGTAAAAGCAAAGTTATAGGAGAGTCTCCTGGGGGGAGGGCTGTCCTGAAGGCCACCGGCACCTTTTCCGTGAGCTTTCTTGGCCGGGTCTCAACTTCCCCTCCCACCTTCTCCCGTTGCTGGTGGGATCCCCTGCTCGCCCCAGGTGGAGTGGCTCAGTCAGGGTTAGGGAGGAACCTGGGAAACTGGCATCCTGCTGAGGCCATGGATTGGGCTGCGGAGACGACAGTACTTAAGGGCCTGGGTGAGCTCTGACTGGTGCCAGTGTCCTCTTCCTGGGACAGGTGTCCCCGTGGGGGTCGGCCGGGCATTGCCAGAGCTGCCCTGAGCAGGAGTGAGAGGCGGCCCGGCCACTCCTCCTGCCCCCGCGTAAGCCCTGCGACTGGCAGGGTGGGGAGCAGAAGAGAGAATTCCAGGCGCCGCAGGGGTGGCTGGAGAAGCTTCCAGGTCCCACCACTCTTCCCCTTCTGTTCCACATCTGGGTGGCTGATACGGGACACCAGGTGCCCTCTCCTTTGGCTCCCATGGGAAGGTCTAGCCAGCCATTTCTGGACCTGCTTCCATCCTTCCCTCCTCAGCGGCTACATTGTATACATCAGATACATCTACACGGGGAACTGCTCCCATAGAACACCCACTGAATGCTGGCAGAAGACCTCGGACCTCCCAAAAGGCAAGAAACTCCCCATGTACCAGGGTAGGACAAAAGAAAAAACAAAGACAAAGAATAGGGATGGGACCAGCACCAGTGGGAGGGAGCTGTGAAGGAGGAAAGGTTTCCACAAGTAGGAAGGCCCTTTGTGGGCAGAGATGGCAGGTGGCGGAGGGGGGAAGCTTCAGAGTCTCAGAGGAGAGCACAGCAACAGGGGTGCAATGGCAAAGCGGAGAGATTCCCACACAGAGGATCAGTGCCGACCAGTACTCACCAGCCTGAGAGGCTTGTCTGCTCACCCGCTGGGGCGGGCTGTGGCTGGGACCTGAGGCTTGGTTGGATGCCGGGAGAGGACTGCTGGCGTGAACACAGCCTGAAGAGGTTAGTGTACCACGGCTAGCCAGGAGGGAGTCCAGGGAAAAGTCTGGACCTGCCGAAGAGGCAAGAGACTTTTTCTTCCCTCTGTTTCCTGGTGCACGAGGAGAGGGGATTAAGCGTGCCGCTTAAAGGGGCTCCTGAGACGGGCACAAGCCACGGCTATCAGCACAGACACCAGAGATGGGCATGAGATGCTAAGGCTACTGCAGCCACCAAGAAGCCTGTGTGCAAGTACAGGTCATTATCCACACTGCCCCTCCCGGGAGCCTGTGCAGCCCGCCACTGCCAGGTTCCCGGGATCCAGAGACAACTTCCCCGGGAGAATGCACTGCGCACCCCAGGCTGGTGCAACGTCATGATGGCCTCTGCTGCTGCAGGCTCGCCCTGCATCCGTACCCCTCCCTCCCCCCGGCCTGAGTGAGCCCCCGAATCAGCTTCTCCTTTAACCCTGTCCTGTCTGAGCGAAGAAGAGACGCCCTCCAGCGACCTACACGCAGAGGTGGGGCCAAATCCAAAGCTGAACCCCGGGAACTGTGCGAACAAAGAAGAGAAAGGGAAATTTCTCCCAGCAGCCTCAGGAGCAGTAGATTAAATCTCCACAATCAACTTAATGTACCCTGCATCTGTGGAATACCTGAATAGAAAAAGAATCATCCCAAATTGAGGAGGTGGACTTTGGGAGCAAGACATATTATTTTGTCCCCTTTTCCTCCTTTTGTGAGTGTGTATGTGTATGCTTCTGTGTGTGATTTTGTCTGTATAGCTTTCCTTTCACCATTTGTCCTAGGGTTCTAACAGTCCATTTTTTTTTAATTAAAAATTTTTTTTCTTAATAATTCTTTCTTAGTTTTAATTTTAATAACTTTATTTTATTTTATCCTAATTTATTTTATCTTTTTTCTTTCTTTCTTTCTTTCTTTCTTTCTTTCTTTCTTTCTTTCTTTCTTTCTTTCTTTCTTTCTTTCTTTCTATCTTTCTTTCTTTCTTTCTATCTTTCTTTCTTTCTTTCTTTCCTTCTTTCTTTCTTTCTTTCTTTCTTTCTTTCTTTCTTTCTTTCTTTCTTTCTTTCTTTCTTTCTTTCTTTCTTTCTTTCTTTCATTTTTTCTCCCTTTTATTCTGAGCCATGTGGATGAAAGTCTCTTGGTGCTCTAGCCAGGAGTCAGTGCTATGCCTCTGAGGTGGGAGAGCCAACTGCAGGACACTGGTCCACAAGAGACCTCTCAGCTCCATGTAATATCAAATGGCAAAAATCTCCCAGAGATCTCTATCTCAACGCCAAGACCCAGCTTCACTCAACAACCAGCAAGCTACAGTGCTGGTCACCCAATACCACACAACTAGCAAGACAGGAACACAGCCCCATCCATTATCAGAGAGGCTGCCTAAAATCATAAAAAGGCCACAGACAACCCAAAACACACCACCAGACGTGGACCTGCCCACCAGAAAGACAAGATCCAGCCTCATCCACCAGAACACAGGCACTAGTCCCCTCCATCAGAAAACCTACACAACCCATGGAACCAACCTTAGCCACTAGGGACAGACACCAAAAACAACGGGAACTACGAACCTGCAGCCTGCAAAAAGGAGACCCCAAACACAGTAAGATAAGCAAAATGAGAAGACAGAATAACACACAGCAGATAAAGGAGCAAGGTAAAAACCCACAGGACCCAACAAATGAAGAGGAAATAGGCAGTCTACCAGAAAAAGAATTCAGAATAATGATAGCAAAGATGATCCAAAACCTTGGAAATGGAATAGAGAAAATGCAAGAAACATTTAACAAGGACCTAGAAGAACTAAAGAGGAAACAAGCAATGGGGAACAATACAATAAATGAAATTAAAAATACTCTAGAAAGGATCAATAGCAGAATAACTGAAGCAGAAGAACGGACAAGTGACCTGGAAGATAAAATAGTGGAAATAACTACTGCAGAGCAGAATAAAGAAAAAAGAATGAAAAGAACTGAGGACAGTCTCAGAAACCTCTGGGACAATATTAAATGCAACAATGTTCGAATTATACAGGTCCCAGAAGAAGAAGAGAAAAAGAAAGGGACTGAGAAAATATTTGAAGAGATTATATTTGAAAACTTCCCTAATATGGGAAAGGAAATAGTTAATCAAGTCCAGGAAGCACAGAGAGTCCCATTCAGGATAAATCCAAGGAGAAACATGCCAAGACACATATTACTCAAACTATCAAAAATTAAATACTATGAAAACATATTAAAAGCAGCAAGGGAAAAACAAAAAATAACACACAAGGGAATCCTCATAAGGTTAACAACTGATCTTTCAGCAGAAACTCTGCAAGCCAGAAGGGTGTGGCAAGACATATTTAAAGTGATGAAGGAGAAAAACCTGCAACCAAGATTACTCTACCCAGCAAGGATCTTATTCAGATTTGATGGAGAGATTAAAACCTTTACAGACGAGTAAAAGCTGAGAGAGTTCAACACCACCCAACCAGCTTTACAACAAATGCTAAAGGAACTTCTCTAGACAAGAAACACAAGAGAAGGAAAAGACCTACAATAAGAAACCCAAAACAATTAAGTAAATGGGAATAGGAACATACATATCAATAATTACCTTAAACATAAATGGACTAAATACTCCCACTTAAAGACACAGACTGCCTGAATGGATACAAAAACAAGACCCGTATATATGCTGTCTACAAGAGACCCATTTCAGACCTAGAGACACATACAAACTGAAAGTACGGGGCTGGAAAAGAAATTCCATGCAAATGGAAATCAGAAGAAAGCTGTAGTAGCAATTCTCATATCAGAAAAAATAGACTTTAAAATAGAGACTATTACAAGAGACAAAGAAGGACACTACATAATTATCAAGGGATCGATCCAAGGAGAAGATATAACAATTGTAGATATTTATGCACCCAACATAGGAGCACCTCAATACATAAGGCAAATACTAATAGCCATAAAAGGGGAAATTGATAGTAACACAATCATAGTAGGGGTCTTTAACACCCCACTTTCACCAATGGACAGATCATCTAAAATCAAAATAAATAAGGAAACACAAGCTTTAAATGATACATTAAACAAGATGGACTTAATTGATATTTATAGGACATTCCATCAAAAAACAACAGAACACACATTTTTCTCAAGTGCTCATGGAACATTCTCCAGGATAGATCATATCTTGGTTCTGAAATCTAGCCTTGGTAAATTTAAAAAAATTGAAATCGTATCAAGTATCTTTTCCGACCACAATGCTATGAGACTAGATATCAATTACAGGAAAAGATGTGTAAAAAATACAAACACATGGAGGCTAAACAACACATTACATTTTCTTTTTTCTTTTTTGCGGTACACGAGCCTCTCTCACTGTTGTGGCCTCTCCCATTGTGGAGCACAGGCTCCGGATGCACAGGTTCAGTGGCCATGGCTCATGGGCCTAGCTGCTCTGCAGCATGTGGGATCTTCCTGGTTCGGGGCATGAATCTGTGTTGCAAGCATCAGCAGGCAGACTTTCAACCACTGCGCCACCAGGGAAGCCCCAATACACTACTTAATAATGAAGTGATCACTGAGGAAATCAAAGAGGAAATAAAAAAATACCTAGAAACAAATGAAAATGGAGACACAATGACCCAAAACCTATGGGATGCATCAAAAGCAGTTCTAAGAGGGAAGTTTATAGCAATACAATCCTACCTTAAGAAAGAGGAAACATTTCAAATAAACAACCTAACCTTGCACCCAGAGCAATTAGAGAAAGAAGAACAAAACCCCCCAAATTTAGCAGAAGGAAAGAAATCATAAAGATCAGATCAGAAATAAATGAAAAAGAAATGAAGGAAACGATAGCAAAGATCAATAAAACTAAAAGCTGTTTCTTTGAGAAGATAAACAAAATTGAAAAACCATTATCCAGACACATCCAGAAAAAAAGGGAGAAGACTCAAATCAATAGAATTAGAAATGAAAAAGGAGGGCCTTCCCTGGTGGTGCAGTGGTTGAGAGTCCGCCTGCCGATGCAGGGGACATGGGTTCGTGCCCCAGTCCGGGAAGATCCCACATGCCACGGAGTGGCTGGGCCTGTGAGCCATGGCCGCTGAGCCTGCGCATCTGGAGCCTGTGCTCCGCAATGGGAGAGGACACAACAGTGAGAGGCCTGTGTACCGCAAAAAAAAAATTAAATAAATAAATTTAAAAAAAGAAATGAAAAAGAAGTAACAACTGACACTGTAGAAATACAAAAGATCATGAGAGATTACTACAAGCAACTCTATGCCAATAAAATGGACAACCTGGAAGAAATGGACGTTTTCGTAGAAAAGCACAACCTGCTGAGACTTAACCAGGAAGAAATAGAAAATAAAAATGGACCAATCACAAACACTGAAATTGAAACTGTGCTTAAAAATCTTCCAACAAACAAAAGCCCAGGACCAGATGGCTTCACAGACGAATTCTATCAAACATTTAGAGAAGAGCTAACACCTACCTTTCTCAAAATCTTCTGAAATACAGCAGAGGAAGGAGACCCCCAAACTCATTCTATGAGGCCAACATCACCCTGATACCAAAACCAGAAAAAGATTTCAGAAAGAAAGAAAACTACAGGCCAATATCACTGATGAACATAGATGCAAAAATCCTCAACAAAATACTAGCAAACAGAATCCAACAGCACATTAAAAGGATCATACACGATGATCAAGTGGGATTTATTCCAGGAATGCAAGGATTCTTCAATATATGTAAATCAATCAACGTGATACACCATATTTACAAATTGAAGGAGAAAAACCATATCATAATCTCAATAGATGCAGAGAAATCTTTCAACAAATTTCAACACACATTTATGATAAAAACCCTGCAGAAAGTAGGCATAGAGGAAACTTTCCTCAACATAATAAAGGCCATATATGGCAAACTCACAGCCAACATCATGCTCAATGGTGAAAAACTGAAACCATTTCCACTAAGATCAGAAACAAGACAAAGTTGCCCACTGTAACCACTCTTATTCAACATAGTTTTGGAAGTTTTAGCCACAGCAATCAGAGAAGTAAAAGAAATAAAAGGAATTCAAATCGGAAAAGAAGAAGTAATGTTGTCACTGTTTGCAGATGACATGATACTATACATAGAGAATCCTAAAGATGCTACCAGAAAACTACTAAAGCTAATCAATGAATTTGGTAAAGTAGCAGGATACAAAATTAATTCACAGAAATCTCTGGCATTCCTATACACTAATGATGAAAAATCTGAAAGTGAAATCAAGAAAACACTCCCATTTACCATTGCAACAAAAAGAATAAAATATGTAAGAATAAACCTACCTAAGGAGACAAAAGACCTGTATGCAGAAAATTATAAGGAACTGATGAAAGAAATTACAGATGATACAAAGAGATGGAGAGATATACCATGTTCTTGGATTGGAAGAATCAACATTGTGAAAATAATTCTACTACCCAAAGCAATCTACAGATTCAATGCAATCCCTATCAATCTACCACTGGTATTTTTTACAGAACTAGAAGAAAAAATTTCACAATTTATATGGAAACACAAAAGACCCCAAATATCCAAAGCAATCTTGAGAATGAAAAATGGAGCTGGAGGAATCAGGCTCCCTGACTTCAGACTATACTATAAAGCTACAGTAATAAAGAAAGTATGGTACTGGCACAAAAACAGAAAGATAGATCAATGGAACAGGATAGAAAGCCCATAGATAAACCCACACACATATGGTCACCTTATATTTGATAAAGGGGGCAAGAATATACAGTGGAGACATGACAGCCTCTTCAATAAGTGGTGCTGGGAAAACTGGACAGGTACATGTAAAAATGTACCTGTACATGTAAAAGTATGAAATTAGAACACTCCTCAATACCATACACAAAAATAAACTCAAAATGGATTAAAGATCTAAATGTAAGGCCAGACACTATCAAACTCTTAGAGGAAAACATAGGCAGAACACTCTATGACATAAATCACAGCAAGATCCTGTTTGACCCACCTCCTAGAGAAATGGAAATAAAAACAAAAATAAACAAATGGGACCTAATGAAACTTAAAAGCTTTTGCACAGCAAAGGAAACCATAAAAAAGACCAAAAGACAACCTTCATAATGGTAGAAATTATTTGCAAATGAAGCAACTGACAAAGGATTAATCTCCAAAATTTGCAATCAACTCATGCAGCTTAATAACAAAAAAACAAACAACCCAATCCAAAAATGGGCAGAAGACCTAAATAGACATTTCTCCAAAAAAGACATACAGATTGCCAAGAAACATATGCAAGAATGCTCAACATCATTAATCATCAGAGAAATGCAAATCAAAACTCCAATGAGATATCATCTCACACCAGTCATAATGGCCATCATCAAAAAATCTGCAAACAATAAATACTGGAGAGGGTGTGGAGAAAAGGGAACACTCTTGCACTGCTGGTGGGAATGTAAATTGCTACAGCCATGATGGAGAACAGTATGGAGGTTCCTTAAAAAACTAAAAATAGAACTACCATACGACCTAGCAATCCCTCTACTGGGCATATACCCTGAGAAAACTGTAATTCAGAAAGAGTCATGTACCAAAATTTTCATTGCAGCTCTGTTTACAATAGCCAGGACATGGAAGCAACCTATGTGTCCATTAACAGATGAATGGATAAAGAAGTTGTGGCACATATATACAATGGAATATTACTCAGCCATAAAAAGAAACGAAATTGAGTTATTTGTAGTGAGGTGGATGGACGTGGAGTCTGTCATGCAGAGTGAAGTAAGTCAGAAAGAGAAAAACAAATACCGTATGCTAACACATATATATGGAATCTAAAAAAAAGAAAACCAATAAAGGTCATGAAGGACCTAGGGTCAAGATGGGAATAAAGATGCAGACCTACTAGAGAATGGACTTGAGCATACAGGGAGGGGGAAAGGTAAGCTGGGACAAAGTGAGAGGGTGGCATGGCCATATATACATGACCAAACGTAAAATAGATAGCTAGTGGGAAGCCACCGCATAGCACAGGGAGATCAGCTCGGTGCTTTTTGACACCTAGAGGGGTGGGATAGGGAGGGTGGGAGGGAGGGAGATGAAGAGGGAAGAGATATGGGGACATATGTATATGTATAACTGATGCACTTTGTTATAAAGCAGAAACTAACACACCACTGTAAAGCAATTATATTCCAATAAAGATGTTAAAAAAAAAAAAAAAAAAGGGCTTCCCTGGTGGCACAGTGGTTGAGAGTCCGCCTGCCAATGCAGGGGACATGGGTTCGTGCCCCGGTCCAGGAAATCCCACATGCCGCGGAGCGGCTGGGCCCATGAGCCATGGCAGCTGAGCCTGTACGTCCGGAGCCTGTGCTCCGCAGCGGGAGAGGCCACAGCAGTAGAGGCCCGTGTACCGCAAAAAAAAAAAAAAAAAAAAAAAAAAAAAAAAAAAGCAAAGCTTTACAGACAAAATCCCACAAAGAAGCATACACCTACACACTCACAAAAAGAGAAAAAGAAATATATATATATCTTTTGGGAAGTCTGAGCTCTTCCGCCAGCACTCAGTAGGTGTTCTTCAGGAGTTGTCCCACATGTAGATGTATTTCTGATATATTTGTGGGGAGGAAGGTCATCTCCACATCTTACTCTTCTGCCATTTTGACAGTATCTTGCTGCTGCCTGCAGTCCAGCCTTCGGTCGCCGCTGCTGTCCTTATGTCCTGCGAGCCTTGGAGGGAGGACGAAAGAGGTGTCCCCATGGCTGGGTCAGGCTGTCAGAGAGGCTATGGGAAGGACCTGAGTGAGGAGCCAAGGCAGCTACGGCTGCTCGTGCCGTGGATTCTGCCAATTTCCCTGGGCTGGAGGTGTCGGATAGGCCGTGTCCTCAGGATTGCGGCTCCCTGAGCACAGCCCTCGCCTCTGGCTCGGCGGCTGAGTGCCGGGACGTGGTGGGCTGGGGTGGCGAGGCTGGGCTCCTCAAAGATGCTTTTTGAAGAATGTTATGGAAGATAGGTCTAATTCAGCCCTCTATTTCCCTTCATACCAGTTATTGCATTTTTAATTTATTTATGTCTTTGTGTATTTTTTCACTCTGACTCCTTCAGTAGACTGTATGTTTCTTAAGAGTGGCAATTTCGGGACTTCCGTGGTGGTCCAGTGGTTAAGACTCCACACTCCCAGTGCAGAGGGCCTGGCTTAGATCTCTGGTCAGGGGACTAGATCCCGCATGTCAGGCATAAGCAAGGCAAGGGAGATCCTGGGCGAGGGGTCCCACCAGGTCACGTAGACTCCTGGACTATCTGATGTCCTTTTATTCCTTTGTAGTTACTCTAGTTTCACTTGCTCATAGGGAGCTGCGTGAAGAGGCCTCGCAGCTTCTCCTTCAGAATGGAGTCGCTTTACTACTTTTTATTCCAAATGTTTCACAAGTTCAAAAGTAAAGTTCTATAGGGCTTCCCTGCTGGCGCAGTGGTTGAGAGTCCGCCTGCCAATGCAGGGAACACGGGTTTGTGCCCCGGTCCAGGAAGATCCCACATGCCGCGGAGCGGCTGGGCTCGTGAACCATGGCCGCTGAGTCTGTGCGTCCGGAGCCTGTGCTCCGCAACGGGAGAGGCCACAACAGTGAGAGGCCCGTGTACCGCAAAAAAATAAAGTTCTATAAATATATGAACAATTCAGATCATATTTTCAATGAAAACACCTAGGTCACTGAAGGAAAGATATACACTTTACTTAAATTGTTGTAAAGTTAACATTTTTTTGGTTTTACTTAGTTTTTTCAAAGACTGGGCATTTGGTGCCATCATAAATAGGGACTGTGCAGTATGCAGGAAAAACTAAAATGAATAATAAAGGCTGACCAGCTAATCAAGCCTCTCTTATGCTAAATCTCCTAAATCCATTTCACTATTTCAGTCTCACCATAGCCATTGTATTATGTCTGTTCTTTTTTAATAAAGAAACTTGGAATAAAAAATAAGCAAAATGCCAAATGTCTCATAACTAGTCAATAGAAGATCTAGAATCCAAGCCCAGGAATACATAATTCCACACTTCTACACAAATATGTAATTTCAATTATTTGAAAGTAGGTGGGAAACCAATATAACTTTTAATTTTTAATTCATTTGCTAAGTCTACATGATTTGGTACATGATTATATCAAATAATCATTAAATATTAAGAAATGTTAAATTAATGAATTTAGGATGAATATACAATTATGAACTTTTATAAACTTTCCATTTGCAAATGACATCTTCCTTTATATTTTGTTATATTTTTTCTAAATTAAGGGAAAACGAATGCCTTGGCAATAATATTTTAAAGATGATAACCTTTTATTTTCATTATGTGAGTAATATTTTTATGCAGCTAACAGTCCAAGATTGCAAAGAAAAAATATTAAAAGGGATAAAAGTATCTATTTGTGGTTTCAGATTCTGCTTCTTTTGAATTTCTGTTATAATATGTTGAAAATGTAAACCACAAGGCTTTTTCTTTCACCTTTGAAAATGTTGCAACTAACATCTAAGAAAAAAAGATATTTAAACATAATTATATTTTTGTGAGTGCTTGATAAGAATGTGGTTTTCAACTACCTTGTGAAATTTTAATACGGTTAGGAAGAGTTTAAAAAAAAAGCCACATATCATATATTTTATTCTTTCATTACTGCATAATGTACAGACCAAAATCCTGTTCTCTCTACTATCAGTTAATAAAACATTTCCTGAATTATTTAACTTCCTTACAAATTCAAACCATTTTTATGTTTTTATCATTTTTCTGTCAACAGTCAAATCCCAAAGGGAAATGCTATTTATGTTCATGTTTGCTTTTATTTAAAATTGTTTGATTTTAAAAGGTGTAGCATGAGCAGTACAGTGTGTGTTCGACTCTGGCTGATATATGTTATTACGGGTTGACTTTGAGTAAATTGCCATCTTGTTTGCTTAGAAAAAGAAAGATAGAGCTAATTGAATGAAAACACCATACAAAGGATTACAATAGTCCATTTTCTTTATTTGAAATATGTCAACACTGAAATATGAATATAAAAGTACTATATGGAAAATATAGCAAAGATTAAAATGGTTCTTGAAGATATCTCTTTTAAAATATGGTAATTTACATGCAAGCAATCATTAATTTTCAGTGCCATGAACATTTTATATTTCAGAAGAAAGTTATTGACTTAATATTCATAGAGGCACTTTTTTCATTTCAAATCATTGTATTATCACTGTTGCTATAGTCTGTTAATGTTTTCTTTATATTAATCAGAAGCTTGCATATTAAATATGTTTACTATCAAATTCCCTTATAGTTAATAAGATAATATTATTCTACAGTTTATTAGGAAATATTTCTCAAGGTTATGACTTTTAAAATTTGATAATATTTCAATTTGTTGCAGAAATTTAAAAACAAAGTTAAGTGATAAAGAGATCAAAAAGATGATGGCTTTTTAAAAGATGTATAATACTGGGAAAAATAAGCAATATCTTTAATAGTCTTTATACTATTATACATTTTCAGTTCATATCACAAAATGTATCAGTTTAAACAACATCCCACACTAATTGTTCTAAATAACTCATTTTTTTGTAAATAAATGTCTTCTTTTAAATAAAATAATATTTTAAACTGCTACAGTAACTATTATTAAAAATGAGAAATTTGAAGAAACAATGAATAATTTGCACTGCAAAATACTTCAAACTTTTATGATTAATTTTTCTCCCTCCATTGGGTTCTCTGTATTGACCAAATGATCCAATCAACCAAGGAAACTACTGTTTATTTAAACTACGTAGGTTCAGATTCAACCCAAATATTGTCTCTTTGGTTTGTAGACACATATTATGCACAAGCATTTCCCTAGACAAACGTTGTCCCCTGAATGATCTTTTCTCCTCATCTTTCTCTTCAGTGTCATTATGTTCCACTTTATTTAAGGTCTCCTCCAGCGCTAGTCTTCTGTAGGGGGGATTTAATTTTTTCTCTAATTTTTTTCTAACCT
Organism: Pseudorca crassidens; assembly: GCF_039906515.1. Taxonomy (NCBI): domain Eukaryota; kingdom Metazoa; phylum Chordata; class Mammalia; order Artiodactyla; family Delphinidae; genus Pseudorca; species Pseudorca crassidens. Next base: position 35,343,364 of record NC_090313.1, on the reverse strand, counting down.
TGAATTGGTAGAGAATTCTACTGGAATTTATTTTATTTTGAACTTATTTTTAAAATATGATTAATTTTCCTATGTGTTTCTAAATGTTAATGTTTATAATGGATTATTATATCATTTGAAGCAGTAACATATTTGCTCTAACTTATATTTGTATCTAACTTATTCCTAGTCCTTGGATAGAATCAAGGTAAACTGTAAGGAGAAGTATTTGGAGACTGGAGACTCCTTCCTTGCTCTACCCTATACCCCATACTCAGGTACTTAGAGATATTGGTACTGCTGTCAGGCAACCCTAGTGTCTGGGAGAGTTTTAAGACAGAAGTCAGCATGCACTATGGGAGGTCCTCAAGACAGAAACTTCACCATGATCAAGACTCACGCACGTCCTGTCTTATTAACTGCTCTATCCTCTCACATGTATTTCTTCTTTAAATAACATGTATTAAATATAGATAGATTCTGTGTAAAGCATTAAAAAAAGACCTGGATCTTCAGTGTTTATGATAATGAATAAGAAAACCCAGTGTTTCTTTCAAACATATTCTGTTAACTAGAGGCATAATCCTGGATATCCTTGGTCAAAATCACCCTCATAAGTGTAAAGTTTTCTAACACTCACTGTACAATAGGAAACAAAAGAGATTGAAAACATCATGTGATGATCTGTGTACACAGATCTCCAAGATGACAAATTTCACATATTGCAATAAATTAGTACATTTTATAATGTTCCTATGAACAATCTCTCTGCACCCAAATTTGGCTTACTGAAGCAGAAAGCAGGGCCTATTGCTCTAACCCCTCAGTGCCTCATGTCACAGAAGAGTGTCCTGAGCAAAAGTGAATAGAGAGGTTTACTGACTTCTTCAGCCTTATAGCAAGTAAGACAGAAATTGAATTCAAATGTGTTTGACTCAGGCTTTAAGAGTCTTAATTTCTGATTTGGATGGATAGATAAATGGAATAGGCTGAAGGATAAACAGATGACTATAGGTTTGTGTATATCTGTATACATCCACAGATACACACTCCTGGAATATATAGATCTATAAATGGGCTTATGGATATATAGCATATTTATATATTTTCAGAATAAAGTAATACGATGAACAATAAATACTTTTTGAACAAGTTATATTTAAACATATTTGAAGCCTGGTTTTTAATTTCAATTATTATTACTTAAGTCTATGATTTAGAGGGTATGAGATGGTAGAGAAAATGTGAACAAAATAATTGAAGTGTTTAAGCTGTTTTTATAATATAAGCTTGTGACCTCCCTGAACACAGGATAATGTCTTAGCATTCCTCTGCCTCTAATGTCCAGCATAGTCAATGACATATAACAGGAAATTAAAGGATATTTGGACCCCCATAGACTGGTGATTATATTGTCTATTGAAACACTTTGGAACAAATTCTACAGGCTAACTAGTAATTTTGAATTGAATATTCCAAAGGGACTCCAATTAATACTATCCGTTTATAAGCTATATAAAAATGTGAGCAGAAATTGAGTTCATGGGATCCTCTATTTGGTGAGTACAGAAGCATTTTTGTAAGAAAAGTAATACCATTTACATAATGCCGGTCTTTTCCTGCCTGCTTAATTCACATTTGTTTTACATATTTATTATTTAATTCCAATATTTATCGGTATAAGTGAGAAAACTAAGTTTTAGATGACAAAACTATGTTTAATCACAGTATCTTCAAATCTTAGTGTCAGGCAGTAAACATCACAATCCATATTACATTATGTAAAACAAAAGGCTTTTCATTTCCAGGGATAGTTCTCAGATAACTGAGACTTTAATAACTCTCCAGTAGTTTTTTCAATAGACTTTAATAACTCTCCAGTAGTTTTTAAAAACTACTCAATGATAGAATTGTGTGGATATATGGTCACAAATGCCTATTTCATCATTTGATGATTATGAATTAATGTATTTTATAATCATCAATTCCAAAGTTTATTACTGAATATAGAACCTCTTTTCAAGATAAGATAGTTACAGATTTGTTTTAAAAAGATACTCTGGCATCTGACAAAGGTCATGGTTGCATTTAAAAGCAAAACTAAACAAAACAAAGAGAATAATGTAAAGGAGAGCAACCTGCAATCACACAGAAGACAGATCCATCAGGCTGCATTGTCAGATTTCAGCTCCGGATCAACTAGGCTGCAGGAATCATTATAAATATCTGACATGTTTAGGTTAAAGCAAATGTTTGCACATGACAATGGCTAGGAAATAACAGTTGACTGTGTACATGTACAGTACAACTTTAATGCTCAGTATTGTCATAATTATATTAGAATTGTCTTGATACTCTTAAAGAAGGAAATATTACATCTTAAATTGGAGTTAAAAGATTTACATTAGATGTTAGATATTCAAGTAATGAGATTATTTAAGAAGAAACATTGCTTACAATAAGAGAGATTGTCTTTTTCGCTTAATTTTGCCAAATAAATATTTATTTAGTTAAGCATTTTCATAATAAAATGTGTTTTAGATTTGGATATTTTATGAACAAGTGTTTTCCTCCTCAAATACTATGTGTGAGGATAAAGGCAACAAATAGAAAGATTAGCAGTGTCAGTAAAATTCTACAATGTCAGCACATTAGAAAAGTCCTTATATCCAGCTTGCGTGAGAATTCTACAAATCTATATTTCTTTGAATGCTGAACTTCTTTGAGAGAAGGAGCAAAAATCTTTTTGTGTTTATGAGGGGATTTAGGTTCGTTTTTAAAGATCTCTTTTAAAAAGAGAGAGAGATTGTTTAAGACTATAAATATCTTTATTGGAATTATGCTCTTACCCTCATTTATTTTAACAAGATTTGTAATGCATTCTGGTCTTTGATCTCTTAGTTTGAAACACTGCCTGTTGTTCCATTATTCCGCCATCCATTTGCAGATAACAATACATCAGAACCTTTTTCTTGCAACAGAAACAATGCCCTTTATTTGAGAAAGGACATTGTTTTGACAGATAAAGTAGGCATTTGATAAATTGAAACAGGTTCTGAATTATTTTGAGGGGAATATGTGCTACATCTGTCTGCTGATTTTCCACTGAAGTAGTGCTTAACTTTCTTGTCTGTATGTGATTTATTGAGCTACAGAAAAGGTTAGGAAAATTTCATGCCTCTTCTCTTATAATTTGTAAGTGAATCAAACAGCATTTGTTAATGTTTTTGATACTTAAAAGGCAAAATTACTCCTAAACACTTATTCACAATAGATATTGTAGTGACAACTAAAACAAAAGGAAATAGTAAACAAATTGTTATTTCTCCATTAGCAAATTCCATGCTGGAAAAAAAGGAACACCAAGGTAAAACTATCATCCCAGACCAGTAATTTTAAATACTATGGAATTTCACATTAGGTCTCATGTTAATAATTTACTCTTGGAATAATTCAGATATATCAAACTATGAGAAAAATACTAAATGCTACCAGGAGTGACCTCTCAGATTTTAAGAGCTTTGAAAAAATATATTAATAGTTTATATTCTTTTTTTGCTAAATGAGTTTCTAACTTTCAGAATTCTTCCTTTAATAATACTAAAGATTCTACCTGAAAGGGCAGTTATAGCCAAAGACAAAAAGCTTCCCAATTATAAAATCATTTAAAGTGCTAAACAATCCAAAAATCACAAAATTGTATATAGCATTTTCAGGTAAATTAACTGCTGTCTCCCAGAAAAGTGAAAATTAACTCTAACACAGAAAATGGGTTTAATATACAGTATAACTGTATGCTCATAAACTTAACTATAAAGCATTCAAAATATAAACATCTACTTTTAAAAGTTATTTTTGGATCCAGTAATCCAGTCAGTCTTTGTGTTAATAGAGACAGATTTTTATACCCATTCAGCAGATGAAGACATTGAGGGAGAAAGAAAGAAAGGTCACAGAGTCATGTTAAGGTTCTGTGCTGACACACTTCTGACCTTCTTTTTAATACTCCTTTCAGGGGACACACTGCCAAGAGTTTCTCCTTAAATCTTAAGAATTAGAATCTCTAAATGGACACTCTATAAGAATTGTTAAATACCTGATCTGCAAAGTAGATTGTTGTTTGTATCTTTATGCCAGAAAAAAATAGGCAAAATGTAGTACCTTAATTGTTCTGGCTCCTGGAACATAGCTCTTTGTTTTTTGTTTTTTGTTTTTTTTTTTGTTGTTGTTGTTTTGGTAACAAGCCAAAAATGCACACTTTTTTTTTGGATGAAAAGCCAAAATTAATACACAAAAATCAAATATTTAATTTGCTATATAAAATATCAAAGTGTACCATACTTTTCAATAAAAAAGTAGGATAAGTTTACAAATAGTGTTATAAGAGGAAAAATTTCTTAGAAAGATTTCCTTTAAGACAAGACTGAGGAATTAAATAAAGAGTAAGTTAAAGTATGATAGCATTGCTGTGATAAGATCTCTTCAATATGTATACCCAATGTATATATTTTGCAAGTCCCTAATACAATACACAATAATATGCCTATAGAGTGTACTTAGCAGAAAGAAAGAAGATATTTCCTATTGCTCTTATATCTTCTTTTTTCTCTATTTCTCTTATCAGAGCATGTCTTTATGTCTCTCTCTCTCTCTCTCTTCCCCTCCCTTCCCCCAACACACACACACACACACACACACACACACACACACTCATGATCCTGAAAATCACAGTCATAGTTTAGCTGAGGTAATTTATTCCCAAAGATCCAAGCATGACTAAATTGTTATCTTTATATTCTTTTTGAATCACTTGTACATAATGTAACTTATTGTATAGTTAATACATTTGTTACCCAAATAGGCAGTCATCAGTGATGTAATTACTGATTATTTTGTTGCCCCTTCCTACCCAGGGCAAATTTTTTGTATGCTCACTAAAGTATGGGAAGCTGGGTGAGGCTGGCTTATTCATTCAATTAATGAATAGTTATTGAACACTAACATGTATCAGACATACTTCTAGTTACTGGGAATTCAGCAGTGCTCAAAGGAGTGAAAAGCTTGCCCTCATAGAGCTTAATTCTGAGCTTTTAACAGATATAACTTCTCCATTTCCTTCCTCCCTCCCTTCCTTCCTTCCTTCTTTTCTTCCTCTTTTCCTTAAATTTCCTTTCCTCTCCTTTCTCTTTTTTTTTTACTGATCATTTATTTATTTATACAGTCATTCAGTAAGTATTTACCAGGCACTGTGTAAGACACTAACTTAAAATATAGCACCATTGAAGGTAACTAGTAGTGTTTTAAGTACATGTGCCACATATAGAATCACTTTTTAAAAATTTTATGGGCTAAAAGAGAAGTGCTTTTCCTTCCACCTCTTTATCTGGGGCCTAATAAGCAGTTCATCAGATCAGCTTCTTCTAAGATTGCATATTGTGAAGCAGGAGTAGATGTTATCATGTGATGTGGGAGCCCATGATCTATTTCTGATAAAATAAAATAAAATTTGAATAAGTGCACACAAACACACACACACACACACACACACACACACACACACACACACACCTCTATTGACTTTTGACCAAAAATAATAGACTACATATTATTAGTGACACTTCTCATTTAGTTTCTTTATATTTTAAGATCATGGTATCATTTTACTGAACTACCTATATATCTGTTAATTTTTGTTTCTTTAGAGGACTTAAAGACCCATTCTTATTTTAACGTTCTACTACTTTACAAAAAGTGCTGTACTGTACAGAAACAAAGATGTGTCTATTAAAATCTATGCTGCCCTAAAACACAGGCTCTTTTTTCCTCTCTATAATTCAGTGGGCACTCTTGCTCCTTCTGTGCCCAATCCCTCTATACCCATCTAGCAGTTTATAATTTCATAAGTCAGTAGAATGTTTTCCTCCATGTATTTATTCCTTTTGTTTATAATGCCTCTAACCTATAGACTCTCAACCTTGACACTATTGACATTTTGGAACAGGTAATTGTTTTTATTGGGGGGGATAGGTGGATCTGCTTTTAGGGTGGTAGGATGTTTAGCAGCATCCCTGGCCTCTACCCAGTAGATGAGAGTAGCACACACAACCATTCACTCTTGGCAATCAATAATGTCCCCAGACAATGCCAAATATCTTTTGAAATGTTGGATTTGCAGATTGTTGTGAATCACTGTTCTAATCCATCTTCATCTGCCTGGACAACAACTACCCATTTTTTAATATGCACCCTAAATATAAGTTCTGTGAAGCCCTTCCTGGGCTTTCAATGACAAATGAAGAGTCCAGGCTCTGGGCTTCCAATATAAATTTTTTGCTTTCTCTTGTTTCACTTATTTATTTAACTGTACCCTATACAAGATTACAAGTTTCTCAAGCGAACACATATTTTCTTATTTATTTTTGCCTCCCCAAACTTGTTAGCTAGTAAATGTTCATTGCTCACATTCATACATGAGACAAATAAAAAAGAATGAATGTGACTTAAAGATGCAGAAAGAATGAAATGAAAGAATGAAAAAGAAAGAATCCTGTAAACAAATTGTTACCCAAGTCCATGAGTTCATGGATGTACTATTTTTTGATAACATGATAAGGCTTTGAAAAGTGTAAGGTGCTCTACAAAACAAAGCAGTTTTTACAATGTAACTACCAATGTCTCTTCCTGGACAGTTTGTTATGGAACCAAAAAAAAAAACAACAAAAAAAATCAACCAATTTCTATATGTGTTATGTCAGAAGAAAATGTTTCAGATCCCCAGGCTACCTAAAATATTAGCTTCATTGGTGGAAACACTCAAATGGTCTTAAAATGTGTGTATGTGTGCCTGCACACGTGTATGTATGGGTGTACAAGGAATGGAATTGGCAATTGTAAGTATTAAAATGGCCTGTTGTTATTTAGTTAGGAAATTTGAATTAGGCTATGAGAAAATATCTAAACAGAATTTTCTAGCTTAACTACTGTTTACTTGGCTACTAATAACGTGTTTCTGTGATATATCTCTTACAAGAAATAATTTTTTGTACTATATTCCCATCAGGTATAAAAGACAAATATGAATCATCAACTGATGAATACTAATTTCAAATTGTTTTCAGCTCAAACTAATGTGGAAACCAGAGTTGTAATCATAAATTGCAACTATTAGGACTCTTAGCTCTAATCTTATATATTTCCTGTGAAGTAGATAATCATTTTTAAAGATTTTAATATATTTGATCAGGTATCTCTGTAGCATTATCTTTCAATTAATTTTCCATTTTTTTTATTTTCAAAAAGCAACATTTTAGCAATAATTTGCAGTTTTCCTCTCTTAAACAGTCACATGACTAAATTCTAAATAGTATTATTCTATGAGAAAGTTACTATTATTCCCTCAAATTTTAAAAATTATAATCATTTTTTGTGCCTCAATATTTTAAGGAAAGTTTCTATAATTGGCTTATGTTCAAAGGGTATAAAAATGTATTCATTAAGATGTCAATTAAATTTCAGAAATAATTTTAGAAGTGGAAAACAGAACAAGCAAGAATTTTGAAAAATGTAATTAGAAACATTGGCCAAGATTGCTGTTGAATGAAATGTCAAGCTGAATTCCCAAAGAATTCCCAAAGCAAGTTGTTTAAATGTTAAATTATTTATGAAGCATTGTAAAGAATAAATATGTACAGAACTTATGATGAATAAAACTATTCAGGATTTAAACCTTATTCCAATAAATTTTAGTAATTAGTCTTCATCTTTCCCTAATGATAATACTATGCAAACTATCAAAGTGAGCGATTGGCTTTGCCATTGTTTCTGAAAATTCTCTCACAGTCAAAAGCAAACCAAAAAAAATGTTTTAAGAAAATTTGAAAGGCTCAATATTCCTAACAAAAGAGTTTTCTTAATATACTTCTTATTTTACTCAGAATCAGATATTGAGTTTAATAACCTTATACTGATTAAGTTTCACTCATTGAATGGCCACCAGCTCTTCCAGTCAACCAGAATATTTAGTTCCATTTATTCTGGAAACTGTTATTTTCCAGAATGAGCTTTCAGCATAGACAGGTGATTTCAGTTGCACCTACACCTGGTTACAAAATTACAAAAATTAGTTCTATAGGTTGCAATCTTTCTGAGAAAAAAAAATGAACATGCCAAAATAATCTTGAATTTTTAAAGATCTTGGAGACATTTTATGCAATCTCCCATTTAAGGTAAAAATCTTATTTCCAACATTCTGAAATTCAGAGATGGCAAAGCAATTTCTTACATAACTGGACAATATTTAAAAAATTTAATTTCATTGGAGCACAGTTGATTTACAATGTGTGTTAGTTACAGATGTACAGCAAAGTGATTCAGTTATACATATACATATATTCATTATTTTTTAGATTCTTTTCTCATATAGGTTATCACATAATATTGAGTAGAGTTCCCTGTGCTATACAGTAGGTCCTTGTTGGTTATCTATCTTATACATACTACATAGTATTGTGTGTGCATTCATCCTAAGCTCCTGATTTATCTCTCCTCCTCCATGTTTCCCCTTTGGTAACCATAAGCTTGTTCTCAATATCTGTAAGTCTGTTTCTGTTTTGTTAATAAGTTCATTTGTAGGACGGTGCCCTTTTCTCCACACCCTCAGCATTATTTATTGTTAGTAGACTTTTTGAGTTTTATTTTTTTAACATCTTTATTGGGGTATAATTGCTTTACAATGGTGTGTTAGTTTCTGCTTTATAACAAAGTGAATCAGTTATACATATACATATGTTCCCATATCTCTTCCCTCTTGCGTCTCCCTCCCTCCCACCCTCCCTATCCCACCCCTCAGGCCGTCACAAAGCACCGAGCTGATATCCCTGTGCTATGCGGCTGCTTCCCACTAGCTATCTACCTTACCTTTGTTAGTGTATATATGTCCATGCCTCTCTCTCGCTTTGTCACAGCTCACCCTTCCTCCTCCCCATATCCTCAAGTCCGTTCTCCAGCAGGTCTGTGTCTTTATTCCTGTCTTACACTTAGGTTCTTCATGACATTTTTTTTCTTAAATTCCATATATATGTGTTAACATACGGTATTTGTCTTTCTCTTTCTGATTTACCTCACTCTGTATGACAGACTCTAGGTCTATCCGCCTCATTACAAATAGCTCAATGTCGTTTCTTTTTATGGCTGAGTAATATTCCATTGTATATATGTGCCACATCTTCTTTATCCATTCATCTGATGATGGGCATTTAGGTTGTAAATAGAGCTGCAATGACATTTTGGTACCTGACTCTTTTTGAATTTTGGTTTCCTCCGGGTATATGCCCAGTAGTGGGATTGCTGGGTCATACGGTAGTTCTATTTGTAGTTTTGTAAGGAACCTCCATACTCTTCTCCATAGTGGCTGAACCAACTCACATTCCCACCAGCAGTGCAAGAGTCTTCCCTTTTCTCCACACCCTCTCCAGCATTTATTGTTTCTAGATTTTTTAATGATGGCCATTCTGACTGGTGTGAGATGATATCTCACTGGAGTTTTGATTTGCATTTCTCTAATGATTAATGATGTTGAACATTCTTTCATGTGTTTGTTGGCAGTCTGTATATCTTCTTTGGAGAAATGTCTATTTAGGTCTTCTGCCCATTTTTGGATTGGGTTGTTTGTTTTTTTGTTATTGAGCTGCATGAGCTACTTGTAAATTTTGGAGATTAATCCTTTGTCAGTTGCTTCATTTGCAAATATTTTCTCCCATTCTGAGGGTTGTCTTTTGGTCTTGTTCACGGTTTCCTTTGCTGTGCAAAAGCTTTTAAGTTTCATTAGGTCCCATTTGTTTATTTTTGTTTTTATTTCCATTTCTCTAGGAGGTGGTTCAAAAGGACCTTGCTGTGATTTATGTCATAGAGTGTTCTGCCTATGTTTTCCTCTAAGAGTTTGATAGTTTCTGGTCTTACATTTAGGTCTTTAATCCATTTTGAGCTTATTTTTGTGTATGGTGTTAGGGAGTGATCTAAGTTCATACTTTTACATGTACCTGTTCAGTTTTCCCAGCACCACTTATTGAAGGCTGTCCTTTCTCCACTGTACATTCCTGCCACCTTTATCAAAGATAAGGTGACAATATGTGCGTGGGTTTATCTCTGGGCTTTCTATCCTGTTCCATTGATCTATCTTTCTGTTTTTGTGCCAGTACCATACTGTCTTGATTACTGTAGCTTTGTAGTATAGTCTGAAGTCAGGGAGCCTGATTCCTCCAGCTCCTTCTTTCATTCTCAAGATTGCTTTGGCTATTCGGGGTCTTTTGTGTTTCCATACAAATTGTGAAATTTTTTGTTCTAGTTCTGTGAAAAATGCCAGTGGTAGTTTGATAGGGATTGCATTGAATCTATAGATTGCTTTGGGTAGTAGAGTCATTTTCACAATGTTGATTCTTCCAATCCAAGAACATGGTATATCTCTCCATCTCTTTGTATCATCTTTAATTTCTTTCATCAGTGCCTTATAATTTTCTGCATACAGGTCTTTTGTCTCCTTAGGTAGGTTTATTCATAGATATTTTATTCTTCTTGTTGCCATGGTAAATGGGAGTGTTTTCTTGATTTCACTTTCAGATTTTTCATCATTAGTGTATAGGAATGCCAGAGATTTCTGTGCATTAATTTTGTATCCTGCTACTTTACCAAATTCATTGATTAGCTTTAGTAGTTTTCTGGTAGCATCTTTAGGATTCTCTATGGATAGTATCATGTCATCTGCAAACAGTGACATCTTTACTTCTTCTTTTCCAATTTGGATTTCTTTTATTTCTTTTTCTTCTCTGATTGCTGTGGCTAAAACTTCCAAAACTATGTTGAATATGAGTGGTGAGAGTGGGCAACCTTGTCTTGTTCCTGATCTTAGTGGAAATGCTTTCAGTTTTTCATTATTGAGGATGATGTTGGCTGTGGGCTTGTCATATATGGCCTTTATTATGTTGAGGAAAGTTCTCTCTATGCTTACTTTCTGCAGGGTTTTTTTAATCATAAACAGGTGTTGAAATTTGTCAAAAGCTTTTTCTGCACCTATTGAGATGATCATATGGTTTTTCTCCTTCAATTTGTTATTACGGTTTATCACATTGATAGATTTGCGTATATTGAAGAATCCTTGCATTCCTGGAAAAAACCCCACTTTATCATGGTGTATGATCCTTTTAATGTGCTGTTAGATTCTGTTTGCTAGTATTTTGTTGAGGATTTTTGCATCTATGTTCATCAGTGATATTGGCCTGTAGTTTTCTTTCTTTGTGGCATCCTTGTCTGGTTTCAAGGTGATGGTGGCCTCATAGAAGGAATTTGGGAGTGTTCCCCCCTCTGCTATATTTTGGAAGAGTTTGAGAAGGATAGGTGTTAGCTCTTCTCTAAATGTTTGATAGAATTCGCCTGTGAAGCCATCTGGTCCTGGGCTTTTGTTTGTTGGAAGATTTTTAATCACAGTTTCAATTTCAGTGCTTGAGATTGGTCTGTTCATATTATCTACTTCTTCCTGATTCAGTCTTGGCAGGTTGTGCATTTCTAAGGATTTGTCCATTTCTTCCAGGTTTTCCATTTTATTAGCATATAGTTTCTTGTAGTAATCTCTCATTATCTTTTTTATTTCTGCAGTGTCAGTTGTTACCTCTCATTTTTCATTTCTATTTCTATTTATTTGAGTCTTCTCCCTTTTTTTCTTGATGAGTCTGTCTAATGGTTTATCTATTTTGTTTATCTTTTCAAAGAACCAGCTTTTACTTTTATTTATCTTTGTTATCATTTCCTTCATTTCTTTTTCATTTATTTCTGATCTGATTTTTATGATTTCTTTCCTTCTGCTAACTTTGGGGTTTTTTTGTTCTTCTTTCTCTAGTTGCTTTAGGTGCAAGGTTAGGTTGTTTATTCGAGATGTTTCCTGCTTCTTAAGGTGGGCTTGTATTGCTATAAACTTCCCTCTTAGAACTGCTTTTGCTGCATACCATAGGTTTTGGGTCGTTGTGTCTCCATTGTCATTTGTTTCTAGGTATTTTTTAATTTCCTCTTTGATTTCTTCAGTGATCACTTCGTTATTAAGTAGTGTATTGTTTAGCCTCAATGTGTTTGTATTTTTTACAGATCTTTTCCTGTAATTGATATCTAGTCTCATGGCATTGTGGTCGGAAAAGATACTTGATACAATTCCAATTTTCTTAAGTTTACCAAAGCTTGATTTGTGACCGAAGATATGATCTATCCTGGAGAATATTCCATGAGCACTTGAGAAAAATGTGTATTCTGTTGTTTTTGGTTGGAGTGTCCTATAAATATCAATTAAGTCCATCTTGTTTAATGTATTATTTAAAGCTTGTGTTTCCTTATTTATTTTCATTTTGGATGATCTGCCCATTGGTGAAAATGGGGTGCTAAAGTCCCCTACTATGAATGTGTTACTGTCAATTTCCCGTTTTATGGCTTTTAGCATTTGCCTTATGTATTGAGGTGCTTCTATGTTGGGTGCATAAATATTTACAATTGTTATATCTTCTTCTTGATCATTATGTAGTGTCCATCTTTGGCTCTTCTAATAGTCTTCAGTTTAAAGTCTATTTTGTCTGATATGAGAACTGCTACTCCAGGTTTCTTTTGGTTTCCATTTGCATGGAATATCTTTTTCCATCCCCTTACTTTCAGTCTGTATGTGTCTCTAGGTCTGAAGTGGGTCTCTTGTAGACAGCAAATATATGCGTCTTGTTTTTGTATCCATTCAGCCAATCTGTGTCTTTTGGTGGGAGCATTTAGTCCATTTACATTTAAGGTAATTATCGATATGTATGTTCGTATTCCCATTTTCTAAATTGTTTTGGGTTCATTATTATAGGTGTTTTCCTCCTCTTGTGTTTCTTGTCTAGAGAAGTTCCTTTAGCATTTGCTGTGAAGCTGGTTTGGTGTTGCTGAACTCTCTCAGCTTTTGCTTGTCTGTAAAGGTTTTAATTTCTGCATCAAATCTGAATGAGATCCTTGCTGGGTAGAGTAATCTTGTTTGCAGTTTTTTCTCCTTCATCACTTTCAGTATGTCCTGCCACTCCCTTCTGGCTTGCAGAGTTTCTGCTGAGAGATCAGCTGTTAACCTTATGGGGATTCCCTTGTGTGTTATTTGTTGTTTTTCCCTTGCTGCTTTTAATATGCTTTCTTTGTATTTAATTTTTGACAGTTTGATTAATATGTGTCTTGGCGTATTTCTCCTTGGATTTATCCTATATGGGACTTTCTGTGCTTCCTGGACTTGATTAACTATTTCCTTTCCCATATTAGGGAAGTTTTCAAATATAATCTCTTCAAATATTTTCTCAGTCCCTTTCTTTTTCTCTTCTTCTTCTGGAACCCCTATAATTTGAATGTTGGTGTGTTTAATGTTGTCCCAGAAGTCTCTGAGACTGTCCTCAGTTCTTTTCATTCTATTTTCTTTATTCTGCTCTGCAGTAGTTATTTCCACTATTTTATCTTCCAGGTCACTTATCTGTTCTTCTGCCTCAGTTATTCTGCTATTGATCTCATCTAGAGTCTTTTTCATTTCATTTATTGTGTTGTTCATCATTGTTTGTTTCATCTTTAGTTCTTCTAGGTCTTTGTTAAATGTTTCTTTCATGTTGTCCATTCTATTTCCAAGATTTTGGATCATCTTTACTATCATTATTCTGAATTCTTTTTCAAGTAGACTGCCTATTTCCTCTTCATTTGTTAGGTCTGGTGCATTTTTATCTTGCTCCTTCATCTGCCGTGTGTTTTTCTGTCTTCTCATTTTGCTTATCTTACTGTGTTTGGTGTCTCCTTTTTGCAGGCTGCAGGTTCGTGGTTCCCATTGTTTTTGATGTCTGCCCCCAGTGGCTAAGGCTTGTTCAGTGGGTTGTGTAGGCTTCCTGATGGAGGGGACTAGTGCCTGTGTTCTGGTGGATGAGGCTGGATCTTGTCTCTCTAGTGAGCAGTTCCACGTCTGGTGGTGTGTTTTGGGGTGTCTGTGGACTTAGTATGATTTTAGGCAGCCTCTCTGCTAATGGGTGGGGTTGTGTTCCTGTTTTGCTAGTTGTTTGACATAGGTTGTCCAGCACTGTAGCTTGCTGGTCGTTGAGTGAAGCTGGGTGCTTGTGTTGAGATGGAGATCTCTGGGAGATTTTTGCCTTTGATATTACATGGAGCTGGGAGGTCTCCTGTTGACCAGTGTCCTGAAGTTGGCTCTCCCACCTCCGAGGCACAGCACTGACTCCTAGCTAGAGCAACAAGAGCCTTTCATCCGCATGGTCAGAATAAAAGGGAGAAAAAGTAGAGAGAAAGATTTAGTAGAAGTAGGAAGAAGGAAAGAAAGAAAGAAAGGAGGGAAGGAAGGGAGGAAAGAAGGAAGAAATAAAGAAAAAAAGAAGAAAAGAAGGAAAGAAGGAAAGAAGGAAAGAATGGAGGGAGGGAGGAAGGAAGGAAGGAGGCAAGGAAGGAAAAAAGAATGAAGATACAGTAAAATAAAATAAAATATAATAAAGTTATTAAATTAAAAAATAATTATTTAGGAAAAAAAAAGGTCGAATGGAACCTTAGGACAAATGGTGGAAGCAAAGCTATACAAACAAAATCTTACACAGAAGCATATACATACACCCTCACAAAAAGTGGTAAAGGGGAAAAAATCATAAATCTTGCCCTCAAAGTTTACCTCCTCAATTTGGGATGATTTGTTGCCTAAAGGAGTGAAGGGAGGAAAGAAAGAAAGAAAGAAAGGAAGAAAGAAAGAAAGAAAGAAAGAAAGAAAGAAAGAAGTAAGGAAAGAAGGTAAAGTATAATAAAGTTCTTAAAATTAATTAAGAAAAAAATTTTAAAAAAAAAGGACCGATAGAACCCTAGGACAAATGGTGGAAGCAAAGCTATACAGACAAAATCTCTCACAGAAGCACACACATACACACTCACAAAAAGAGGAAAAGGGGAAAAAATCATAGATCTTGCTCTCGAAGTCCACCTCCTCAATTTGGGATGATTCGTTGTCTATTCATGTATTCCACAGATTCAGGGTACATCAAGTTGATTGTGGAGCTTTAATCCGCGCTTCTGAGGCTTCTGGGAGAGATTTCCCTTTCTCTTCTTTCTTCTCACTGCTCACAGGGGCTCAGCTTTTGATTTGGCCCCGCCTCTGCATGTAGGTCACTGGGGGGCATCTGTTCTTCCCTCAGACAGGGCGGAGTTAAAGGAGCCGCTGATTCGGGGGCTCTGGCTTACTCAGGCCGGGGAGAGGGAGGGCCGCGGAGTGCGGGGCAAGCCTGCGGCAGCAGAGGCCGGCATGACGTTGCACCTGCCTGAGATCCGCCATGTGTTCTCCCTGGGAAGTTGTCCCTGGATCCCGGGAACCTGGCAGTGGCAGGCTGCACAGGCTCCCCGGAAGAGGGGTGTGGATAGTGACCTGTGCTCACACAGAGGCCCCTTGGTGGCGGCAGCAGCAGCCTTAGCATCTCCCGCCCGTCTCTGGGGTCCGCGTTTTTAGCCACGGCTCGCGCCCGTCTCTGGATTTCCTTTAAGCAGCGGTCTTAAACCCCTCTCCTCATGCACCAGGAAACAAAGAGGGAAGAAAAAGTCTCTTGCCTCTTCGGCAGCTCCAGACCTTTTCCCGGACTCCCTCCCGGCTAGCCGTGGTGCACTAACCCCTTCAGGCTGTGTTCATGCAGCCAACCCCAGTCCTCTCCCTGCGCTCCGACCAAAGCCCGAGCCTCAGCTCCCAGCCCCGCCTGCCCTGGCGGGTGAGCAGACAAGCCTCTCGGGCTGGTGAGTGCCGGTCAGCACCGATCCTCTGTGCGGGAATCTCCCCGCTTTGCCCTCCGCACCCCTGTTGCTGCGCTCTCCTCCGCGGCTCTGAAGCTCCCCCCTCCGCCTTCTGCAGTCTCCGCCCGCATAGGGGCTTCCTAGTGTGTGGAAACCTTTCCTCTTTCACAGCTCCCTCCCACTGGTGCAGGTGCCGTCCGTATTCTTTTGTCTCTGTTTTTTCTTTTTTTCTTTTGCTCTACCCATGTACGTGGGGGAATTTCTTGCCTCTTGGGAGGTCTGAGGTCTTCTGCCAGCCTTCAGTAGGTGTTCTGTAGGAGTTGCTCCATGTGTAGATGTATTTATGATGTATCTGTGGGGAGGAAGGTGATCTCCGTGTCTTACTCTTCTGCCATCTTCCCCTCCGCCCCTATTTGTAGACTTTTTGATGATGGCTCTTCTGACCTGTGTGAGGTGATACCACATTGTAGTTTTGATTTGCATTTCTCTGATAATTGGTGATGTTGAGCATCTTTTCATGTGCTTTTTGTTCATGTCATTACTGGACAATTTTAAATGTTAAAGAAAACAGCTGTGTTTAAAATAATCTTTCACATGTCCTCTACTCACTGGTCTTGGATCTTTCATGTAGAACGTTGAAGATATCCCTAAAATTACAACTTTTAATCTTAATTCTAAATAACAATTGTAACTGCTTTTTGGTTTAATTAATCTTTTCCTTTTGCCTGACAGATTATTTTTTTAGAGTATTGTAGGCAAGGACACATTGTTATACATTAGGGCAAAATGCCAGAAGAATGCTAACTGTGCAGTATTATTATGGTTCCTATTACCTCAGTTTGGTTGTTCACATATATAATTCATAGGAGTTGGGATCTTTTACCCCCGGATACAGAAGATTGATCTAAACCAGTTTTTAAACATAAGATAACACTGATGATTTCAAATTACTCCATTTGCTTCATATTAGATCTAGATCCACTATGATTCCTGTGTAGAAATTGTTGAGTTTTCTAACTTTCTTCCTCAAAATTCTTGCTATCTTAGGATAATAGATCAGAGACCCATATTACCCATGACTTGAGTCATATTTAAGCAATATGGAACTAATACAAAAGAAATTCTAGAATGAAAATTTAAACTAAGGACAGACTTGCAGTTGACCCATGGTTTTTACAATTTTTCAAGGTATTTTGGCGTATATATTATCGTGTGTTTGTATTATCCTTACTAGCTATTTGAAATCTCAGAATTTACCAGATTTCACCAAATTTCAGTCTCATTATCTATGAAATGAGGAATAGAGACATCAGCTCTTCAGGACAAACTAAAACTTGAGTGGGTGCAGAGATTAATAGTGTCCCTGTACAAGGTAAAATGAAAAGTTGTAGAAAATTCTTTATATTTTAAAAATAAATAAATGTTAAAAGAGATGTGAGAGTGGGATACACACTTGTCAGCATGCTCCTCTGCAAGGGTCTACAAGAAAATGTTCCTAGCCAATTTCCCAAAGCCCTCTAAAATTACTTGCAAAACTTTGAACTTCTTATGTTGATCTGTATCCACATTACTCACCCATGTCTTGATCAATGACATCAACATGTTTCTTCCCTGTTGTACTTCCCTTGCTCCTTTCTCCTTCCTAAGATATACTCAGATGTTGAGATAGTCATTGTGAGATTAGGACAAACGTCTACCAAGAGTAGATTCAGTTCCCATATGCTCTAAGCAGGCCCTACCCACAACTTCTGGATGTAAGGATCCTTGAACAAGAGAATGTCTTCTCCAGACATTGTCAAACACCAAACCAGATGTAGACATATTATTTTAGCCTTCTGCTAAATGCCCAAAGAGCTGGTATGCATACTTCCTAGATAGTCAACATACTCAAACACAATCACTGAAGCATTAAACACATCAAGGACACAGAAGGGTTTTCTAGGGCCTTCCGTCTGCAGTGATCCTCCATTTCTCTGTCTCCAGATATTGCCAATGCGTTTACTCCAGAATAAATAATAAGCAGGAGAAATACTGCTTATTCCTCTAACTAGAGTACATGTTTCTCAAAAAATACAATCTTTTACTAACATTCTTTTTTCAGTAATATGCAAGAATAAGATTCTCAAAGCCATGCCCTAATTTTGTGTCACTTTAGAACATGGGAGAGTAGGTGGTAGCTTCTAAATCTGTGTGAAAATACCTGACTAAATCATCATAACTTCTAGGGAGCTTTGATGTCTCCTTCTAGGAATGAGGATATTTATTTTTAAGAAGATTTTATAAAAGAGTCTGACCTTTATCTCAACTTTCATGGGAAAATAATTTTTTTTAAATTCAACTTTAGTTAAATAGCAGCAACTAAAGTAAATTTATTGATTTATTAATATACCTAAGATGTTCAAAAGAAGGATCTGGCTTCAGAAAGTACTTCAAGTATGTCTTCCAGGATCTGTGATGCTCTCTCTCTCTCTCTCCCTCTGTTTTCTCTGCTTTCTTCTGTGATAGCTTTATTCTTAAGCAAGCTCTCTTGTTGCAGTGGCTAATATGACCACCTGCAGATCTAAATTTATGTTTTTCTTCCAACTAGTATCCCCAGAAAAAAGAAACATCTCTTTTTTGATAGTTTGAGGGAAAGTCCTGGGTATGTACTTTGTTCAGCTCACCTTGGGTTATGTGCTCATGGTTGAGATTCCACATTTTAACTGCTCTTAAGTGATAGAGATGAAGAGGGATAATAATATGGAGAAAGCTAATAATAATAATGATACTAATGATGGTGAAGATATTTCCATTTGTTTGTGCCTTTCTTTTTTCGAAGATTTTCAATATGCATACATTATTTGAACCTAAAATAGCACTACCAATACATAGACTAAAATTGTAACTCCAGCAAGGATAAGGAAATGTTAATGAGAGTTGTGTAATTTGTCCTTAGTCACATAATTGATTTGAGTTATTTGCATTTAGTGGTGTTATTTCTGAGTTATTTCTACAAGTTTGACTGTGCTGTTAAGGAGAAATTTGGGGAAAGTTAGGAATGTGTGGATCAGAGCACCCTGAACAAATGGACTGCTACCCCCTGTTTCAAAGTGAGCAGCCCCCAGTTTTATTGTGATTTTTAGTATTAGATTTAATAAATGAGTGTGTTAGGTGAATATGAGATACAAACAGCCTTCATTTTTCCAGTAAAGGATTCATGATTCTTTTATGTATTTATTGATAGATTGATTGCTTATTCATTTGTTTTTCTGGTTGGATAGAGTAACTTGGGCATTGACAGATGACTAGCTGTCTTTCAAGACAAATAAAGTGAAAGACAAACACAGCCTGTACAAAAATATTTGTAAAGGATTAATAATCATGATAAATAAAGAACTTCTAAAAATCAATAAGAAACCATATAACCATATGATAAATACATATAAATCAGGAGTGGAAAAGATGAAAATAAAATAAGAAATAGAAACCGCAATGGCCAATAAATATACAATGTTTACTAAACTCAATAGTATTTAGGGAATTGAAAGGTAAACTTTTATGAAATACTATTTTATATTTTTAAGTTTGGCGAATTTTTAAAATTTGTGAAAATATCAGGTGATGGTAAGAGAAGGTGGAGGAATGTGTACCAGAAGGAAAATTTAAAACTATACTAAAAATATTCAAAAAGCCTAATACCATAGAGCAGTCAAAATAAATAAATGTTACATATGCTAACATGGGCAAATGTCAAAAGCATAATGATGAGGGAAATAGAAACATATGGAAAAATATAAGACTTTAGAGCATACAAAATAATAACAATTATTATTTATAAATGCTTGCATGCATGGTAAAATATGTAATATCCATAAAAGTGATTAATATCAAACTTAGGGAAGTGGTTATATTTAGAATGGAGAAAGATGAATGAAATTGATTTGGGGTAAGTAAAGCTTCTCATTAAATTCCTAATATTTTTAAAAGATTAGAAGCAAATCAAAAAAAGTTGCATGTTTAGAAGTAAAAATAAAAGCTGGGCATTTTATATATATTTTGCTGTTTACTGAAATATTTCATTGTAAAGAAAAAGCTAGGTATCAATTTGTAGGTGGAGATTTGAAATCACCACACTTGACAGCATAAGATATAAAACAGATTTAATCCTTTTAGTGTGGCATAATGTGGTAATCGGAGCAAACCAGACTTTTCTGCACCCAAAGAATTCTGTTCCTCTCTTGAGAAATTAAGATCCCTTGGCTTTGGCTGCTATAGTCTTGGTATCCAGAGCCATCTGAGGATAAGATCATGACTAAAATGGCTGTCCTCTAGCAATTGTCATGCTGCTCCAGGTAATAGGCTCTGAAACAAGACCACGTGGATTAGAAACCCAAGCCTTCCTTTTCTTAGCTATGTATCCCTTGGCCAGTTACTTAACAGTTTTATGGCCCATCTCACATTGTTGTAAAATGGTAACAGCGTCAAAGTGTCTTTCTTCCTTGGATAAGCTCCTGGTCAATCTCCATCCCTGACTTTAACCACCTTCTTTGTTTCCAGTTTTATGCAAAAATCCACTCACTCCCCAAATCAGAGAAAAGTAAGCCCACTCCCAACCCCTGGTATAAAAACTGGTTATTCTAAGTCAAGCTATGGTATTTCTCTAGGCTCTGTTATTCAACCATAGTGAGCCTATAGCCTAAGCAGACCAAATCATACTGAAGGAAAGCATTATACTTCATTGACCCTTGAACAGGGGCGCAGATCCTCCAAGCAGTGGAAAATCCATATGTAACTTATAATCAGCCCTCCATATACTGCAGTTCCTTCATATCCATGGTTCCATATCGGCAGTTCAAACAACAATGGACCATGTAGTACTGCAGTATTTACTATTGAAAAAATCCATGCATAAGTGAACTTGTGCAGTTAGAATCCATGTTGTTCAAGGGTCAACCATATATACTTGACTTCCTCCTGTCCTTCCTACATGGAGCCATTTGCCTTCAATTTCCATTGGTGATCACCTTCTACCATGAAAGAAACTAGACTGAAGTAAGATGAAGGGTTAACAAAGCAGAGCAGAGGGGCAGAAAGATTGTGAGTTTTTGATGATATAAGTAAGCCCCAGACAGAACTGCACCCAAAGTCTGCCTTATCTCTGAAATTCCAATTATGGTGAGATATTAAATTTCTTTAATATTTAAACCAATTGACTTAGTGTTTTCTGTTACTTGCAGAAGAACACAATAACTGATACACTATCTCATATATTGAACTGAAAAAATAAATGAGAAAAAATTTCAAATGCACCCAGCAATGTGCTCAGCACATGGCTATTTTTAGCTAGAACAGGTTGGCCTTTAACCCTCCTTTGTCAACACATTTCTTCTGAATTTTAGGTAAGTAGCTTCTATCACTTAGCCTGTTCTTCATATAACCTTTGCCTTCTTCCTCAGTTTTAACTGTCACTATACATATTATGTTTTATAAACATTATTATTGACATGCAGTTAGCTTGTATTTTGTAATTCAGTAGCTGAAATAGTACTGGACACAAAGAAAGCATTCAATATATATTTTTAAAGGAATGGTCTTATTTGCCTACATCTAGCTTACTAAGCCTCCTCCATGGAAATATTTTATTTATACATAGTATCCTATATTGGAAATAAAAGAAATGGATAATTAATTATATATTTACTGATACAAAAGCTTTTAAAAGCTAATATTTTATCATACAAACTTTGAATCTTTGTACAAGTTTGTTCTTCAATTCTGATATAGTCACACACTAAAACTTATCCTCCGAAGCCATAGCTTAATGAGAGGTTATTCTACTATTGTTAACTTTCCTTCTTTAATTTAAGATCAAAGTTAAACAGGATAATTAGATACTCAGAAATGTCTAAGGAAGAAGGATGTCCTGAATAAAAACAAAAACAAAACAAAATTTTATATATAAGCAGTATTTGGGAAATTTAATAATAAAATATTAATTGTACCAGCTCTTAATGCCACTTCCTAGAAGGAGTTACAAGCTATCATTTAAGAAAGAAGAAAAAATATGGTATATGAAACTAAAATATTGAAAATACTATTTTAATGATAGCAAGCACAAAAACACTTAGCATGTTCACTCAAACACAAATGTTTAATCCCCCTGAATTCTTTAGATCTCTGATCTCCTTTGGGAATGAAAGAACTTCAGGGCTCAATTTGTACTGGTAGCTTAATGATTAAAGATGAAAAAGTCTTCGCCTATGCATCTGATTTTTATATGCCTTGTTTTACTGCAAATCCTATTAAAATAAACTCCGCTTTTAGTTGCTGTGAGTAATTGGATCCAGTACTTCAGAATTGAAAACTGTTGGCTTCCAATTTTAATCTTTTTTACTAAAAGATGACACTAGAAAACAAGAGTGCTGTAAGTACTCTAGAAGATACAGTTGTTGAAATAAAGTGTAGAAATAGTCAACTCAGTTTGTAAATTGTGTCTGGCTATATGTAAGGGACAACTCAAAACCATTTGCAACAGTACTTTTTTGTTTGCTATAAATAAAATGAATGCTGCACTTTTTCTATTTAATTTTCTGTCAATAAAGTAACAACACATTTTTAGGCCCAGAATAAGAAATCTAATGCTGATCTTTGTGCTGTATGTTTCATATCCTAACAAATAGCCTGATTTAAACATAATTCTGTACTGTCTGTGTGGGTACTTGTGTGAAAGAAAGACTTACCTTGATTTTGCTCACTGTGTGCACCAATATTTGACATTTAGAATGTCTTTTTTTTTTTTTTTGCCAGAATCTTTGTGAAGGGAATAAAAACTTTTGTTTAAAATGACTGAACACATATTATGTAAGGAGAAATGTATGCTGGTTCCTGTGTACAAAATTGTAGGTGATACACAGGTGGTTCTGATAGCAGATTCTAGTTCCTTCCATAAGAGAACACGGACCAGTCCCAGTGTGTGCAGGACAGTTCAGTCCTTTACTTTCTCTCTGGTTTGGTATCTCTTCTGCATATTCATATTGCCCTTGTCCCGTTTAGTCTTGTCTTTTCTAGAATAATCATTTCCTCCTGCCTCACCTTTCTTATTATATCTTTGTTTTTATTGTTTCCCTCATTTAAATAAATTTGTAAGCAATGAATCTCTCACAATTTCTCCTTGCTTTTAAGAGCATGAGATCATCTTTTTTAAAAAATGTTACTTCTTATATATAATTCAAGCAGTATAGCAAAGTACAAAGAAGAAAATAAAGGACACCCTCAATCCCACCAAACAGAAATAACCATTATTAAATTTTTAACCATTATTAAATCTTTAAACCATTTAAAAATTAAGACATAAGACAGATATGTCTTAATGCCTAATAAATTGATGGATGGATAAATAAAATAGATTAGTAGTTCTTAAAGTTTACTTTGCAATGCCGTGTGTATATTCAGGGATCATTTTAGGGAATAAAAAAGCCCAAACCATTTTTATTATAACACTGAGACAATATGTGCCTTTTTTACTGTATGGTCTTTGAACTGATGATGCTAAAACAGGGATCAATGAAACTGTTGCCTCCTTTTCACAAATTAAGGCAGTGTCTCCAAACAGCATTTGCAGTCATTGTATTCTTCACCACAATGCACTAGCAGTTAAAAACAAATCCAGCTTCACTTAAAAATGTTCTTGAAAAAGGAGCATATTGAATATCCTCGTTACCTCAAAGTAAAGCTTTTGTGTACTTATATGAGTTTGCACTACCCTAGCCCCATTTTCCATGGAATTTTTTTTTTTTATCTAAAAGAATGACTGACAGACAAAATATGTGGAAATCTGCCTCTGTGAAACTTACAGCATCCTTGTCCTTGTAGATATATCTGATGAGGATGAAGGCAAAATTAATGTGATTTATTTTTATTTTGTTTAGGAAAATGTTAATATTAAGAACTATATAACTTATCAATATTTTCAAAATGATCAACACATGGTATTACAAAATTTTGCATTTTAGAGTTATTCAAAGTATAAGACAGACAAGTGGATTTTAATGTGACAGATTATGAAAAGTTCATTGATATCATTTCACATTGCAACTAGTCTTTGAGAAACTTCCTCTTGTTGAGTTTTAGTGTAGTATCAGATGTAATTATTTTTCTCATTTTTCCAACTACATATCTCTATGAGGTTGGAGTTTCTTTATCTACTTCAGATACACACAAAGGTTGCAACAAATTCATTGCAGAAGCTTTTTTTTTTAATCAGACATTATGGAAAATTATAAAAATATAAGAAAATGCCACTCTTCTTACTAAATATTTTTGTTTTGGAAAATATAGTTATTTTTCATAAAAAATATGTTAACATTTGAGGTTTTAATTTTACATAGGTTAAATAGATTACATATATTAAAAAAATATATTTTTGAATGCTCAGGTTTGTTTTCCAATATGATAAATAACTATAGATAAAAGTCACATAAACAAAAGATTTTTGGTGTTCTCAATAATTTTTTAGTGGAAAGAGTTCCTGAGAACAAAATGTTTGAGAACCATTGGAATAAGTAGGTATGCTAACATATTTTAAAAATAAGAAAGAAAGAAAGAGAGAAAGAAAAAGAAAGAGAGAAGGAAAAGAAGGAAAGAAAGAAAAGAAGGAAAGAAATAATACTATAAAGAGGGTAAATTTTTGTATATTATATTTTAATAAAATATTTAAATGTAATATTTTTCCACTTTATCAAAGTCAAAAAAAGGTGAATTAAATTGAATAAATTCCCCAAATTAAAAAAAGTTTCTGTATATAAGAAATATTTCCTAAAATTTACAAGGATAGATAGGAAAAGAAATTGCAAAAAGTGTTCAGAAGTTGAAGGAGTTTTAAAAAAATTATTTCAATTTCAGATAATATTGGTTGATTTATGTTTGAAAAGAGGAGAATATTAGAATTTTTCACATCTTCCACTTACTGACCCACAAATTTTTGGTTACATATGATTTTATTATTTACTGACAAGGTTTAAACATTCACAGTAGGTCCTGAAACCACAATTGCCACAGTTATTTCACTCACAAAGGGATTTGGTATTTACCAACACTGCTTCTCCATTCTCCATGAGCTTTTTAAAAAATTTTTTCTCATTATCAGAACATTTCAAGAAAGTTGCAAAATTACCCTTAATTATTGTGGCTAAACCAGTAGTGTCTGTGCTTCCCCCTCACCTGCTTGGGACTACTGTTTCTCTTTCACATTATTATTCATACTATACTAACTTTTTACGTTGCAGTTAAATTTTCTTCTATTTGAATTTTGAACAACTTTTGTTTCATTCTCCAGATTTTATCTCTATTTATGCCTCATATCTGTATTGTCTCCTCATTACATTAATTTCTCAATATTATTCATGGGTATTCCCTTTTATTACCACAAACATTTTATGTCAGTAATTTGAATTGTAGTTCCTCTAGATTTTTCTAATGTGTATGTTAATTTTATTATGCTGATATCAATTTCCTTTAGTTTATTTTGCTTCACAATCTTCCCTTTTATTCCAGTTTTTTGGTTTGTTTGTAATGTGATTTTTAAATTATTGTTACACTGAATTATCTTAATGTTTCCAATTATATTACAAAACACTCATCAAAAAATTTCTTCTTACTCTGGGTTATATTTTCTTTGAAAATTAGTTATTTTGTGAATTTTTTTATGTTATGTATTTTCCTCCATCCTTTTCTTCTTTCTCTTTCTTTCTCCTCCTTTTCCCTCCCCTCTTTTCTCCAAATTCATCTTATTCTTGCTACATTTGCTTGGTCTTTTTCTTTGCTTGATTTATATAATTGTCATATCATATCCTGTATCTTACTTGTGGTTAAACTGAGAAGATACATCAACCAGAATCTATTTGGTTCCCTTAAATCTTTCTGAGACAAATTTCTTTACCTATGTCACTTTTCTACAGCCCAAACCCAAACTTTCTTGGAGGCCTAAGGTTCTTCTCGTTTGGTGTATTCTTCTAGTATGGCCTGTATCTCATATTTATAAGACAAAAGATAAAATTTCATAGAATTATGAATTTTTTCCCTTCATTGTAATACACTGTATCTTGTGCTTCCATCAGTGCAAGTAAATTTAGGTTGTCACATCCCCTGTTTTATCAGTCTCTTCTCCCATCTGGTCCTTCCCTTCTGCCCCAAGGTTACAGAAAGAAAACAATAAAGAATATTGATGGCTCATCATTTTCCATATTAGGGGCCTTAATGAAACCTTTCAGGTTTCTGTTGACTCTGTATTCTCTGTTCTGGAGAGTGGAGTTTGGGTTGGGAACTGAGCCTTGTCTCTGGAAACTAGAATATTCTGTTTTCTTTTGCTGTTGTCCTTGAAATGTTATGGCATGATGTTGCCCCATTCCTCTCTTGGATGCTGCTTCTGCTTTTTCTTTTTCCATTAGTGCTATTTTTAATTTCTATTAGATGTTGGAGCAAGAAATATTTATGGCCTATTTTATTATAGGTTTTATAGAAATTTCCCTCTCAAACTTCAAATTAATTTTTGAAAGCTTAACTTCAATTTATTTAAAGTATAAATTCTGACCATCTTTTTTTTTTTTAACCGTAGAAAAGACTTAGTTATTGTCTCTTCAGTCAGAATGCTCCATGACTCTTGGACTTTATGTCATTGTTGAGTTGATGGTCTAGTGTCATCAGTTTCATCTATAGGTAAATATTATGGGAGACTGGAGAAGGGCTAATTTCCAAACTTCTTTGGAAAGAGACTACTCTTCTCCTCTAGTTTGGAATATAACCCCAAAGCAGATTTTTTCTGTTATCCTAGCACCTTGAGACATACCTTATAATATTAAGCTTTTCCCACACAATAATAACACAGGATGTAACCATTTTATGTAAAAATGACTTTGTGGGTTTTACATGTACATGCACAATGACATGGACAATTAAGTAATTCTTTATATAATGCTTGCCTTTGGACCTGCAATGCTCAGGTTTATTTACCAATAAAAATCCAATTCATGACATATTTTATACATTTACAATTCATTTTGTTGAGTGTTGACACCTTTTCAAGATCTAAGAAAATGTTTGGATGGAAGAACATATGGATTACTCTCCTAAGGTTGAAAGTTAAAATCCTGTTCAATGTTTAAAATATAAACTGGCTTTTGAAGTAATGAAATTACTCTGAACAGATTTAATACACTTGTTCTTTTTAATGTAAGGGCATTATATATTTTGTGAAATAAATGTAGAATAAGTTTTAAAATAAATATACATGGTTCATTTACAATACTCCAGTGAAATACATGGGTGTTTCACGACATGTTTCACTGACAAAAAATAATCACATAAATCTTCCACACACAGCTGCAATTTAGTAAAATATGCAGTTTTCTGTTTTCTATTACTGTATACAGTATAAATTCTTCTGCTGGAAGACAGATTGTGACACATTTGCAAACAGCATCTGTATTCATACATTTGAAACATTAATTTATCCAGCTATAAAAACTTTGATTTCCCAAAAGGAGAGTCATGTCTGAGAACTAATGCCTATTTTTGAGACTTAACTGAGTTTTCAATGTTAGTCATTTTCTCATGAGTTACGTGCTCCCATGGAAAAATATACAACTTAACAGCAAGCACAGAGAGTTAAAAGGGTCACACAAAACATAAATCTGTATGCCTAGTTTATGTTTGTGTATAATTCATATAAATAAATTTTTGACTACCTACAGTTTCCATTGTGGAAAATGCTTTTGTTAGCAATGATATCAAAGGAATAACAAGGAAAGCTCTATAATATATACACTAAATTAAATGCTTATGTACTACATTTTTTGAAATGATAAATATTTCTCGGGGCATAATAGTGAAATGTTTTGAAAGTGAAGAATAAAGCCTATGTTTTTTGGCTGATCCTATGGTTTATTTCTAGATATAGTATTTTCAAAAGAACTATATAAAAATAAAACAAAGTAGAGTTCTGTAAATGCAATTCTAACTATTGAAGGTGCTTTTTAAAAAAATTACTTGGAAACTTACATATCATTCAACAAGAGCCACTTTCAAACTCCCAGCTTTATAAATAATGCCACAGCATATAATTTCAGCAATAAAGAAACTGTTCATTTAGACAATTTCTATTTATTTTGCTTTGTTTCTTGTTTTTGTTTCTTCTTCCTCAGTATCAGTTATTTACATAGTTCATTCCTAAGATCTCCTTGAGGTTATTTGATTTCTTACCAATTTCTTTTCATTCAATAACTGATTTACAAAGAAAAAAGATATTTGACTGGGTTACTTACAGCAATTTTAAGAATACTTACTTACCAATATAATTTTCTCAGGAAACAACCAATCTCACCAAAACCTAAGTGAACCAACCTCTAACAGCTCCCCACAATATAACATGCAAAGATCAACCTTATTCTGATTTTTTCTGTTTCTACTGTGACCTTATAAACATTGATCAAATCATATTTAAATACATGTAAAAAATCTTTTAAATGACATACTATGAGGTTTTAAAATTCAAACAGCTTTCTCAGCTATTTGAATAGTGAGGATCTGAAATTTGCATCCATGCTGCTTTTTTAATTAAAATTTTACCCAAAGGAAAACAGTATTTAACAGTTTGTGAGCTTCTTCTCTCTAGAAATTGGGTAGTGAATTGTCTGCTCATACCATAAGGTGCTCCAGTGTCTTGGGCTTTTGCTTTACTGTCAGATCTTTTTTTTTTTTCCCACTGCTGTTACACTTTTGACCTAATTTAATTGACAGAGGCAACAGCATTCACATTGTTCTCTGATTGATTACCTGAACAGGTAGTGAAAAAAAAGGCAAGCCACAATGCTGGCTGGAACAACCATTTCAGTCACACTAAGTGGCAGAGAGGGAGTCTCACTCAGAGAGAGCCTGAAGAAACTTTACTTGCAGGAAGGGAGTGACCCGAGAGAATTCTTCAAACTGCACGTTTATACATTTCTTTTCTTTTCTTTTTCTTTTTTTTTTTTTTTTGCAGTATGCGGGTCTCTCACTGTTTGGCCTCTCCTGTTGTGGAGCACAGGCTCCGGACACGCAGGTTCAGTGGCCATGGCTCACAGGCCCAGCCGCTCCGTGGCATGTGGGATCTTCCTGGACTGGGGTACAAACCCGTGTCCCCTGCATCGGCAGGTGGACTCTCAACAACTGCGCCACCAGGGAAGACCCCAACATTTCTATTTTTAATTAATTTCTACTTTCAAGTCAATACATTTTCATATATCATTGTCTCAGCACTGCTGTAGGAATAGAAAAATCTGAACTGCTTCACTGTTGGCATATGTGTTAGAGGTGTCTCGCTCTCACCTTTTATACTGGAGGTGAATGTAATATTAACATCTCATTTTAAGAATTTATCACTTATTTCTCTTCATTGATTTCTACTTACTCTAAAAATCAAGGAATCAGGAGGGGTTTGTTTGCATTGGTTTAGTTTTTGTTTTCTTTTCTTTCTTCCTTTCTTTCTTTAATATTCTTTTTGTTAGCCATAAAGAGAATTAGAAAATAAACTAAGTTTTCCTGGTTCTTTATAAAATTCCAATTCATCACTTACAGTTACCTGAATTTAATGCATTGTTTAGCTATCTTAAGCTTCCTTAACTGTGGGAACAACTTTCCATAATTTGCGTTTCATCATTCTTTCAAGAAATAGAACATGAGAAAAATGCATTCATTACAACATGAATGCACTTTGTTATTTTATTTTTTTATTTTTTGCACTTTGTTATTTTAATGATGGAGGAAATTCTTATGAATGCATTGCTTAAATTAAGGTAAGCTTATGTACGGATTGAGTTAAGGGACTTTAGGGGTCCTTAGAAAGGCAATATTTTTCCCAAACGCCTGCCTTAGACTTGGGTTATTTGCTGTATTGCCCTCAGAGCTGAGCAAGAGGTTACAGCATCTGGGATCCATGCATTAGAGGACCTTGCTCTGACCTTTCTCTGGCTTTGCCATTCACTGTAGAAGCAATAATTTAGAGGAGCCAATGGGTTGTGTCTACTTAGTAGAAACCCAACCCCATCTGCACCATTCCAAGCACCTAGGACTCCAGAATTTCCTACCAAATGTCTCCGAGCCCATGTCCAGGACAGGTATCAGCTACAACTCAATCCCATCTGCCCCACTCCAAGCACCTCTGAGCCCATTTCAAGGGCAGGTACAGACTTTTCCCCATGGGTCTACACTACAAAGGGCAGATTGTACCACACCATAAGGAGAAGCAAAGGGGAGTGACTGTGGCCAGAAACTATTGATAAAGGAGAGAGGAAGGGGGTGTTAAGATCCCCTTTGATAGATAACTTTGTAACATGATCTATAACGTGAAAATATTTAGACACTTAGTCAACTGCCCTCCATTTATACACGTACCTAGATGAACGTTAGGGGAGAGCTGCCACAAAGTCTATTTTATTGTTTGTATTAAGTCAACTACTCCAAATTGTGTCAAGATGATATAAAGGGGGAAAAAAGTCATCCTAGCATGAAATGGATTTGAGTTCAAATGTTTTCCTTACACCTCATAAATTCTGTATAAAAGGATGAAAAACCTGAGAAGTCCAGATAAGGAAATTCATATACACAGAAAGAACAACAGAGGTTGCTAAGAGAGAAAGGGGAGTGACCACTAATGTTTACGGAGCTTTGAAGGGAGATGAGACATTCTAAAGTTAAATAGGGAGGAGCTTCAAGACAGTGGAAGAGCAAGACTTGGAGATGACCTTCCTCCACAGAAATACATCTACATGTGGAACAACTACAGAGCACCTACTGAATGCTGGCAGAAGACCTCAGACCTCCCAAAAGGCAAGAAACTCCCCACATACCTGAGTAGAGCTAAAGAAAAAACAGAGACAAAGGAATAGGGATGGGAACTGCTCCAGTGGGAGGGAGCTGTGAAGGAGGAAAGGTTTCCACACACTAGGAAGCCCCTTCCTGGGTAGAGACTGCAGGTGGCGGAGAGGGGAATCTTCAGAGCCATGGAGGAGAGCTCAGCAACAGGGTTGCAGAGGGCAAAGCAGAGAGATTCCCACAGAGAGGATCGGTGTCAACCAGCACTCACCAGCCTGAGAGGCTTGTCTGCTCACCCGTCGGGATGGCTGGGGGCTGGGAGCTGAGGCTCCGGTTTCATAGATCAGATCCCAGGGAGAGGACTGGTGTTGGCAGCATGAGCACTGCATGAAGGGGGCTAGTGAGCCACAGCTAGCCAGGAGGGAGTCCGGGAAAAAGTCTGAAACGGCCAAAGAGGCAAGAGAATTTTTCTTGCCTCTTTGTTTCCTGGTGGGCGAGGAGAGGGTATTAAGAGCACCACTTAAAGGAGCTCCAGAGATGGGCGCAAACCACGGCTATCAGCATGAACCCCAGAGACCAGCATGAGATGCTAAGGCTGTTTCTGCAGCCACCAAGAAGCCTGTGTGCAAGCACAGGTCACTATCCACACCTCCCATGCTGGGAGCCTGTGCAGCCGGCCACTGCCAGTGTCCCATGATCCAGGGACAACTTCCCCAGAAGAGCACATGGGGCACCTCAGGTTGTTGCAACGTCACTCCAGGCTCTGCCACTGCAGGCTTGCCCCTCACTCCATACCCCTCCCTCCCCATGGCCTGAGTGAGCCAGAGCCTCCGAATCAGCTGCTCCTTTAACTCCGTCCTGTCTGAGCAAAGAACAGATGCCCTCAGGCGACCTACATGCAGAGGCGGGGTCAAATCCAAAACTGAACCCCAGGAGCTGTGCAAACAAAGAAGAGAAAGGGAAATTTCTCCAGCAGCCTCAGGAGCAGTGGATTAAATCTCCAAAATCAACTTGATGTAACCCGTATCTGTGGAATACCTGAATAGACAACGAATCATCCCAAATTGAGGAGGTGGACTTTTGGAACAATGATATATATATTTTTTGCCCTTTTCTCTTTTTGTGAGTGTGTATGTGTATGCTTCTCTGTGTGATTTTCTCTGTATAGCTTTGCTTTTACCATTTGTCCTAGTGTTTGGTCTGTCCATTTTTGTTTCTTAAGGATTTTTTTAGTATAGTTTTTAGTGCTTGCTATCATTGGTGGATTTGTTTTTTGGTTTGATTGCTCTCTTCTTTCCTTCTTTCTTTCTTTTATTTTACTTTAAAAAAATTTTAATAATTAATTTTTATTTAATAATTTTCTTAAATTTTTTCTGATTATTTCTTTCTTTCTTTCTTTCTTTCTTTTGTGGTAT
Source organism: Pseudorca crassidens (assembly GCF_039906515.1). Classification (NCBI taxonomy): domain Eukaryota; kingdom Metazoa; phylum Chordata; class Mammalia; order Artiodactyla; family Delphinidae; genus Pseudorca; species Pseudorca crassidens. The sequence goes on along the minus strand of NC_090313.1, from coordinate 35,311,358 downwards.
GCGGGCCTCTCACTGCTGTGGCCTCTCCCATTGGAGAGCACAGGCTCCAGATACGCAGGTCCAGTGGCCATGGCTCATGGGGCCAGCTGCTCCGCGGCATGTGAGATTCTCCCAGACCGGGACACAAACCTGTGTCCACTGCATCGGCAGGCAGACTCTCAACCATTGCGCCACCAGGGAAGCCCTCTTTCTTTCTTTTCATTTTCCCTTTTATTCTGAGCCTTGTGTATGACAGGATCTTAGTGCTCCAGCCAGGCATCAGGGCTGTGCCTCTGGGGTGGGAGAGCCAAGTTCAGGACATCCATCACCCTGATACCAAAACCAGACAAAGATGTTACAAAGAAAGAAAACTACAGGCCAATATCACTGATGAACATAGATGCAAAAATCCTCAACAAAATATTAGCAAGCAGAATTCAACAGCATATTAAAAGGATCATACACCATGATCAAGTGGAGTTTATCCCAGGAATGCAAGGATTCTTCAATATACGCAGATCAATCAAAGTGATACACCATGATAACAAATTGAAAGAGAAAAACCATGTAATCATCTCAATAGATGCAGAGAAATCTTTCAACAAAATTCAACACCAATTTATGATAAAAACCCTCCAGAAAGTAGGCATAGACGGAACTTACCTCAACATAATAAAGGCCATATATGACAAACCCACAGGCAACATCATCCTCAATGGTGGAAAACTGAAACCATTTCCACTAAGATCAGGAACAAGACAAGGTTGCCCACTCTCACCACTATTATTCAACATAGTTTTAGACGTTTTAACCACAGCAATCAAAGATGAAAAATAAATAAAAAGAATCCAAACTGGAAAAGAAGAAGTAAACCTGTCCCTGTTTTCAGATGACATGATACTATACATAGAGAATCCTAAAGATGCTACCAGAAAACTACTAGAACTAATCAATGAATCTGGTAAAGTAGCAGGATACAAAATTAATGCACAGAAATCTCTTGCATTCCTATACACTAATGATGAAAAATCTGAAAGTGAAATTAAGAAAACACTCCCATTTACCATTGAAGCAAAAAGAGTAGAATATCTAGGAATAAACCTACCTAAGTAGACAAAAGACATGTGGGGGCTGGGAACTGAGGCTTGGGCTTTGGAGTTCAGATCCCAGGGCAAGGACTGGGGTTGGCTGTGTGAAAAAATCCTGCAAGGTGTAGTGCACCACAGCTAGCTGGGAGAGAGTCCGGGAAAAAGTCTGGAACTGCCTAAGAGGCAAGAGACCATTGTTCAGAGAGTGCGAGGAGAGGGGATTCAGAGTATCACCTAAACAAACTACAGAGATGGGAGTGACCATGGCTATCCGTTCAAACACCAGAGAAGGGCATGAGATGCTAAGGCTGCTACTGCAGCCACCAAGAATCCTGTGTGCAAGCATGGGTCACTATCCACACCTCCCCTCCTGGGAGCCTGTGCAGCCCACCACTGCCAAGGTCCCTTGATCCAGGGACAACTTCCCCAGGATAACACCTGGTGTGCCTCAAGCTGTTGCAGCATCATGCTGGCTTCTGCCACTACAGGCTGGCTCTGCATTCTGTACCCCTCACTCCCTCTGGCGAGAGTGAGCAAGAGTGCCCTAAGTAGCTGCTCCTTTAACACCATCCTGTCTGAGCGATAAACAGACACCCACAGATGACCTAAATGCAGAGGCGGGTCCAAATCCAAAGATGAACCCCAGGAGCTGTGCAAACAAAGAAGAGAAAGGGCAATCTCTCTCAGCAGCTGCAGGAGCAGCGGATTAAATCTCCACAAACAACTTGATGTACCTTGCATCTGTGGAATACCTCTTTAGACAATGAGTTATCCCAAAATTGAGGAGGTGGACTTTGGGAGCAAAGATATGTATTTTTTTTTCCATTTTCATTTTTGTGAGTGTGTATGTGCATGCTTCTTTGTGTAATTTTGTCTGTATAGCTTTGCTTTTACCATTTGTCTTAGGGTTCTGTCTGCACATTTGTTTGTTTTTTTCTTAGTATAGATTTTAGCACTTGCTATCATTAGTGGGTTTGTTTTTTGGTTTGGTTGCTCTCTTCTTTCTTTCATTTTTTTTCTTTTTTATTACTTTTTAATTTTTTATTTTTAAAAATTATTTTTTATGTTTTATTTTAATAACTTTATTTTATTTATTTATTTTCTTTCTATCTTTATATTTTCTCCATTTTATTCTGAGCTGTGTGGTTGGCACTGTCTTGGTGTTCCAGCCAGGTGTCAGGCCTGTGCCTGTGAGTTGGGAGAGCCGAGTTCAGGACACTGGTCCACCAGAGCCCTCCCAGCTCCATGTAGTATCAAATGACGAAAGTTCTCCCTGAGATTTCCATTTCAATGCTAACTCCCAGCAACACTCAATGTCCAAAAAGCTACAGTGCTGGACCACAATGCCAAACAACTAGCAAGACAAGAACACAACCCCACCCATTAGCAGAGAGGCTGACTAAAATCATAATAAGGACACAGACACACTAAAACACACCACTGGATGCTGTCCTGCCCACCAGAAAGCCAAGATCCAGCATCATCCACCAGAACACAGGCACCAGTCCCTCAACCAGGAAGCCTACACAACCCAGTGAAACAACCTTACTCCCTAGGGGCAGACACCAAAAGCAACACAAACTACGAACCTGCAGCCTGTGAAAAGGAGACCCCAAACACAGTAAGTTAAGCAAAATGAGAAGACAGAGAAATACACAGCAGATGAAGGAGCAAGGTAAAAACCCACCAGACCTAAAAAATGAAGAGGAAATAGGCAGTCTACCTGAAAAATAATTCAGACTAATGATAGTAAAGATGATCCAAAATCTTGGAAATAGAATGGAGAAAATACAAGAAATGTTTAACAAGGACCTATAAGAACTAAAAAGAAAACAAACAATGATGAACAACAAAATAAATGAAATTAAAAATTCTCTAGAAGGAATCAATAGCAGAATAACTGAGGCAAAAGAAAGGATAAGTGACGTGGAAGATAAAATAGTGGAAATAGCTATTGCAGAGGAGAATGAAGAAAAAAGAATGAAAAGAATTGAGGACAATTTCAGAGACCACTGGGACAACATTAAATGCACCAACATTCAAATTATAGGGGTGCCAGAAGAAGAAGAAAAAAAGAAAGTGACTGAGAAAATATTTGAAGAGATTTTTTGAAAACTTCCCTAATATGGGAAAGGAAATAGTTAATCAAGTCCAGGAAGTGCAGAGAGTCCCATATAGGATAAATCCAAGGAGAAGCACTCCAAGGCACATATTAAACAAACTATCAAAAATTAAACACAAAGAAAAAATATTAAAAAGGAAAAACAACAAATAAAAAAGAAGGGAATCCCCATAAGGTTAACAGCTGAACTTTCAGCAAAAACTCAGCAAGTCAGAAGGGACTGTCAGGGCATATTCAAAGTGATGAAAGGGAAAAACCTACAAACAAGATTTCTCTACCCAACAACGATCTCATTCATATTTGACAGAGAAATTAAAAACTTTACAGAGAAGCAAAAGCAAAGAAATTCAGCACCACCAAACCAGCTTTACAACAAATACTAAAGGAACTTCTCTAGGCAGGAAACACAAGAAAAGGAAAAGACCTAGAATACAAAACCAAAAACATTAAGAAAATGGATATAGGAACATACCTATCGATAATTATCTTAAATGTAAATGGATTCAATGCTCCAAGCACAAGACATACACTGGCTGGATAGATACCAAAAAAAGACCCATATATATGCTGTCTACAAGAGACTAATTCTGGCCTATGGACACATACAGACTGAAAGTGAGGGTATGGAAAAAAATATTCCCTGCAAATGGAAATCAAAGGAAAAATGGAATAGCAGTTCTCCAATCAGACAAAGTAGATTTCAAAATAAATACTATTAAAAGAGACAAACGACACTGCATAATGATCAAGGGATCAATTCAAGAGGGTATAACAATTGTAAATACTTATGCACCCAACATAGGAGAACCTCAATACATAAGACAAACGCTAACAGCCATAAAATGGAAATCGACAGTAACACAATCATAGGAGGGGACTTTAACACCTGACTTTCACCAATGGACAGATCATCCATATTGAAAATAAATACAGAAACACAAGCTTTAAATGATACATTAAACAAGATGGACTTAATTGATATTTATAGGAAATTCCATCCAGAAACAACAGAATACACTATCCTCTCAAGTGCTCATGGAACATTCTCCAGGATAAATCATACATTGGGTCATAAATCAAGCCTTGGTAAATTCAACAAAACTGAAATCCTATCAAGTATGTTTTCTGACCACATTGCTCTGAGACTAGATATCAATTACAGGAAAAAATCTGTGAAAAACAAAAACACATGGAGGTTAAAAAATACACTACCTAATAACCAAGACATCACTGAAGAAATCTAAGAGGAAATTTAAAAAATACCTAGAAGTAAATGACAATGAAAACTCAATGACCCCAAACCCTTGGGATGCAGCAAAAGCAGTTCTAAGAGGGAAGTTTATAGCAATACAATCCTACCTCCATAAACAAGAAACATCTCAAATAAACAACCTAACATTACACCTAAAGCAATTAGAGAAAGAAGAACAAAAAAACTCCAAAGTTAGCAGAAGGAATGAAATAATAAAGATCAGATCAGAAATAAATGAAAAACAAATGAAGGAAACAATAGCAAAGATCAATAAAACTAGAAGTTGGTTCTTTGAGAAGATAAACAAAGTTGATTAGCCAGACTCATCAACAAAAAAAGGGAGGACTCAAATCAATAGAATTAGAAATGAAAAAGGAGAAGTAACAAATGACGCTGCAGAAATACAAAGGATCACGAGAGAATACTACAAGCAACTATATGCCAATAAAATGGACAAGTTGGAAGAAATGGACAAATTTTTAAAAAGCACAATCTTCTGTGATTGAACCAGGAAGAAATAGAAAATATAAACAGACCAATTCCAAGCACTGAAATTGCAACTGTGATTAAATATCTTCTAAAAAACACAAGCCCAGGACCTAATGGCTTCACAGGCAAATTCTATCAAACATTTAAAGAAGAACTAACACCTGTCTTTCTCAAACTCTTCCAAAATATAGCAGAGGGGGAACACTCCCACACTCATTCTATGAGACCACCATCACCCTGATACTGAATCCAGACAAAGATGTCACAAAGAAACAGAACTACAGACCAATAACACTGATGAATATAGATGCAAAAACCCTCAACAAAATACTAGCAAACAGAATCCAACAGCACATTAAAAGGATTTACACCATGATCAAGTGGGGTTTATCCCAGGAATTCAAGAGTCTTCAATATATGCAAATCAAACTGTGTGAGAAACCTTATTAACAAATTGAAGGAGAAAAAACATATGATCATCTCAATAGATGCAGAAAAAGCTGCTGACAAAACTCACCACCAATTTATGATAAAAACCCTCCAGAAATTAGGCATAGAGGGAACTTATCTCAACATATTAAAGGCCATATATGACAAACCCACAGCCAACATCGATCTCAATGGTGAAAAACTGAAACCATCTCCTCTAAGATCGGGAACAAGACAAGGATGTCCTCTCTCAACAGTATTATTGAACATAGTTTTGGAAGTTTTAGCCACAGAAATCAGAGAAGAAAAGGAAATAAAAGGAATCCCAATTGGAAAAGAAGTAAAACTGTCACTGTTTGCAGATGACATGATACTAAACGCAGAGAATCCTAAAGATGCCACCAGAAAATTATTAGATCTAATCAATGAATGTGGTAAAGTAGCAGGATACCTAATTAATGCACAGAAATCTCTTGCATTCCTATACACTAATGATGAAAAATCTGAAAGAGAAATTAAAGAAACACTCCCATTTACAACTGCAACAAAAAGAATAAAATACCTAGGCTAAAACCTACCTAAGGAGACAAAAGGCCTGTATTCAGAAAACAATAAAACACTGATAAAAGAAATTAAAGATAATACAAGCAGATGGAGAGTTGTAGCATGTTCTTGGATTAGAAGAATCAACATTGTGAAAATGACTGTACTACCCAAAGAAATCTACAGATACAATGCAATCCCTAACAAACTACCAATGTCATTTTGCACAGAACTAGAACAAAAAAATTCACACTTTGTATGGAAACACAATAGACCTCAAATAGCCACAGCAATCTTGAGAAAGAAAAACGGAGCTGGAGGCCTCAGGCTCCCTGACTTCAGACTATACGGCAAGGCTACAGAAATCAAGACAGTATGGTACTGGCACAAAAACAGAAATATAGATCTGTGGAACAGGATAGAAAGCCCATAGGTAGGGCTTCCCTGGTGGCGCAGTGGTTGAGAGTCCACCTGCCGATGCAGGGAACACGGGTTCATGCCCTGGTCCAGGAAGATCCCACTTGCCATAGAGCGGCTGGGCCCGTGAGCCATGGCCACTGAGCCTGCATGTCCAGATCCTGTGCTCTGCAATGGGAGAGGCCAGAACAGTGAGAGGCCCGCGTACCGCAAAAAAAAAAAAAAAGAAAGCCCAGAGGTAAACCCACACACTTACGTTCACCTTATTTTTATTAAAGGAGGGAAGAATGTACAATGGGGAAAAGACAGCCTCTTCAATAAGTGGTGCTGGGAGAACTGGACAGCTCCAAGTAAAAGAATGAAATTAGAACACTCCCTAACACCATGAACAAACATAAACTCAAAATGGATTAAAGACCTAAATGTAAGGCCAGACACTATCAAACTCTTAGAGGAAAACATAGGCAGAACACTCTATGATATAAATCACAGCCAGGTCCTTTTCGACCCACCTCTTAAAAAAATGGAATTAAAAACAAAAATAAACAAATGGGACCTAATTAAACTTAAAAGCTTTTGCACAGCAAAGGAAAACATAAATAAGACAATAAGACAACCCTCAGAATGGGAGAAAATATTTGCAAAAGAAGCCACTGACAAAGGATTAATCTCCAAAATTTATAAGCAGCTCATGCAGCTCAATATAAAGAAACAAAAACCCAATCCAAAAATGGGTCAAAGACCTAAATAGACATTTCTCCAAAGAAAATATACAGATTGCCAATAAACACATGAAAGGATACTCAACATCACTAATCATTAGAGAAGTTCAACTCAAAACTACAATGAGGTATCACCTCACACCAGTCAGAATAGCCATCATCAAAAAATCTACAAACAATAAATGCTGGAGAGGATGTGGAGAAAAGGGGACCCTCTTGCACTGTTGGTGGAAATGTAAATTGATACAGCCACTATGGAGAACAGTATGGAGGTTCCTTAAAAAACTAAAAAGAGAACTACCATACGACCCAGAAATCTCACTACTGGGTATATACCCTCAGAAAACCATAATTCAAAAAAACCTAGTGTACCACAATGTTCATTGCAGCTCTATTTACAATAGCCAGGACATGGAAGCAACCTAAGTGTCCTTCGACAGATGAATGGATAAAGAAGATATGACACATATATACAATGGAATATCACTCAGCCATAAAAAGAAACAAAAGTGAGTTATTTGTAGTGAGGTGGATGGACCTAGAGTCTGTCATACGGAGTGAAATAAATCAGAAAGGGAAAAACAAATACCTTATGCTAACATATATATACGGAATCTAAAAGAAAATATGGTTATGAAGAATCTAGTGCTGGACAGGAATAAAGATGCTGACGTAGAGAATGGACTTGAGGACATGGGTAGGGGGACATGTAAGATGGGACGAAGTGAGAGAGTGGCATATGTAATGTAAAATGTAAATGTAAAATAGATAGCTAGTGAGAAGCAGCCGTATAGCACAGGAAGCAGCCGTATAGCACAGTTCAGTGTTTTTTGACCACCTAGAGGGGTGGCATAGGGAGTGTGCAAGGGAGACGCAAGAGGGAGGAGATATTGGGATATAAGTAAATGTATAGCTGATTCACTATGTTATAGAGCAGAAACTAACACAGCACTGTAAAGCAGTTATACTCCAATAAAGATGTTAAAAAAAAAAAGATGGGTGAAATTAACAATATCTGCATCTCTTGTTATTTCTTACATCCAACCATAAACAATTTGTTGTGACAACCCTAGGCTGGGATTATGGCATTTCGGATGAGGTCTTGTTATAGCTAAAAATAGACTCGTGTATTGAAAATCCACATAAGAATAATAAACAATTGAAATTTTGTGAAAAAAATAATTTTTATGGCATACAATATTACAGTCAATAATACAGTATTGAAAACATTGTTATATTTTTTAAAAATGGAAACGTTATATTTTTTTAAAAAAACACCTGTGATCATAGGCTCATACACAGTTTCTCCAAATAAAAGAGAGAGAGGCATTCTACAAGGTAACGTAAGTGTTTGAAAACAAAGTAAAACAATAATAAAACTAACCCATTATTAATTTTATGTTAAATATAGCTCCCCTTTTGTCTAAGGATAGGCTACCCACTTCAATGGCATTCTTGCACACAATATTCTACGCATACATTTTTGTATATTTATTGAAAAAAATCCATGTATAAATGGACCTATGCAGTTCAAATCTATGTTGTTCAAGGGTCAACTGTATATACTGCTTAAGAGTTCTGTTGTAGGTTGGTTTCCCCTAGAAACAGTCTCTAAGATAGAGATTAGAATGCACTCAGGGAGTGCCTTTGGAATCACCACCTATGGATAGGCCAGGAAGGAAGTGGGATTTGGCAGAGAAGTAAACTGAGCTTGATGTATTCCCAATGATGAGTTAGCCAACCTTATATGTTGACTTCAACCTTATAGGCAGCTTGAACTTGGCATGGCCCTTCAGAGTTTTCCTAAGTTGGGGGAAAGAAGGGAGTCATCTATGTTGATCAGGCACTGGATACCACTGTCCCATGAAAACAGGTATGACTTTGGATAAGGAAGATGTATTTAGGTGAGGCAGTCCTCAAACAGGCTGAATCTGAGAGACATTTTCTATTATACTAATAGCAGTTGAGGACAAATAATTTCATTCCTGAAAGGGGATCTGGGCAACACATCAGAATCTACCATGTTCTCTTAACCAGTATTTCTTTTGTTAATGATAGCATATACATAATTCAATGAAAGAATGTAAGTCCAAAGGAATGAATATATTATCATTGAGAATTGAATGAAATAATTTGAGTTGGAGATTAATGGGAGATATACTTAATATGTACTATTGGAACTGGCTTTAGGGTTATAAAATCTGGAAGAGGAAGTTGGATTTGATACAAGCAAGCAATATAGTGGTCCTCGTGCTTTCATGATCGGATTATTACAACAGTGGAATGTTGATTAAGTTGAAGAACAGAAGACTGGAAGTCAGGAGATCAAATAAATGACTCTAACAGTAACAGGTTTTAGTAAATGTAGGTATAGACTTGTTAACATTGATGATAAAAACAGAAAACACATATATGAGAAACATTTTAACAACCAAAAAGGCATAGCAAGAAGAGAGAAACAATGATTTGGATTTTGTTGTTACGTTAATAGGAAAACTTAAAAGATATTGGCACCACTGAAAAGACATTTGTATTTTTATAGACTTTGACATTAAAAAATGAAATTCTAATGTTGAAAATTGCATTATCAGGGGGATGGAAATTTTGGATATATTAAAGCAAGGGATTTTTAAATAGCATAATATAGATAGATTTCTACAACAATTATATATGGATGGCATTCCAATAAATTGATTTTACAGTGTGTTTAGGACAGGCAACGCCAGGATTGATTGCTTTTAGAGGAAAAGACACCAGTAGATATTAATAACCCATGCCTTAGCTGTGTTGCATCAGAAGTTGATTATGCAAGGCTCAGTAGCTGCCAGGAAAAAGATTATATCCACAGACCCACTGCTTCTTTTCCTGTATTATAAGACAGGTCCACTAGGCTCTGAATGAGTAAATGATAACAGGCTATATAAGTAGCTGATGCATTTGGGATTTTTCCAGAATCTTCAGTGAGGATTAGGAGATATTGTTCTCTTAGCTACCATGTAGTAAACTATCAAAACAGCACTGTGCTACACAGTCAGAAGGAAAATGACTGTCCACATTGAAATATATTTATTTCACGGAGTGAATTTAAATTGAAATTTCTACCAAGGTTCAATCTATTCTTTGCAGTTATTTTTTAAAATAACACCACTATTGAGATAAAATTCACATATAAGTTACTCTTTTAACCATTCAACTTAATGGTTGTATTATTATTCATAAGGTTGTTCAATAATCAGCAGTATTTAACTTTAAAAATTTTTTTTATTATTATTTTTAGGTTTACAGTATTTATTATTTACTTATTTTGGAATTGATATTTGAGTGACATTTTTAAATTTATGTAAACTATCTGGTTTGGATAAGTACAGTCATTTCAAGATAATTTACTTTATCAATAAAATTCAGCAAGAAAAGTCTTAAAATAAACAATGATCTATAAAAAGACCAATATTTTCACCTGTTATTCTTCATGTATTAAAAATTCTAGCATAAACAATTTTCCCAGAATTTTCTAATGATCTTTCAATAACTGAAAACTATTCAGTACTTAGCACTTATTTTTATAAGATTATATATTTATTTTAATTAATTAATTATTTATTTTTTTGACAGTTTAGGTATTTATTTTTTTTAACATCTTTATTGGAGTATAATTGCTTTACAAGGGTGTGTTAGTTTCTGCTTTATAACAAAGTGAATCAGCTATACACATACATACATCCCCATATCTCTTCCTTCTTGCATCTCCTTCCCTCCCACGCTCACTATCCCACCCCTATAGGTGGTCAAAAAGCACCGAGCTGATCTCCCTGTGCTATGCAGCTCTTTCCCACTAGCTATCTATTTTATATTTGGTAGTGTATATATGTCCATGCCACTCTCATTTGTCCCAGTTTACCCTTCCCCCCTCCCTGTATCCTCAAGTCCATTCTCCAGTAGGTCTGTGTCATTATTCCCATCTTGCTCCTAGGCAATTCATGACATTTTTTTTTCTTTCTTAGATTCTATATATATGTGTTAGCATACGGTATTTGTTTTTCTCTTTCTGACTTACTTCACTCTGTATGACAGACTCTAGGTCCATCCACCTCACTACAAATAACTCTATTTCGTTTCTTTTATGGCTGAGTAATATTCCATTGCATATATGTGCCACATCTTCTTTATCCATTCATTTGCTGATGGACACTTAGGTTGCTTCCACGTCCTGGCTATTGTAAATAGAGCTGCAATGAACATTGTAGTACATGACTCTTTTTGAATTATGATTTTTTCATGATATATACCCAATAATGGGATTGCTGGGTCATATGCTAGTTCTGTTTTTAGTTATTTAAGAAAATCCCAAACTGTTATCCATAGTGGCTGTATCAACTTACATTCCCACTAACAGTGCAAGAGGGTTCCCTTTTCTCCACACCATCTCCAGCATTTATTGTTTGTAGATTTTTTGATGAGGGCCTGTCTGACCAGTGTTAGATGATAACTCATTGTAGATTTGATTTGCAATTGTCTAGTGATTAATGATGTTGAGCATTCTTTCATGTGTTTGTTGGCAATCTGTAACTCTTCCTTGGAGAAATGTCCATTTAGATCTTCTGCCCATTTTGGGATTGGGTTGTTTGTTTCTTTGATATTGAGCTGCATGTTTTGCTTGTAAATTTTGGAGACTAATCTTTTACCAGTTCCTTCATTTGCAAATATTTTCTCGCATTTTGAGGATTGTCTTTTTGTCTTGTTTATGGTTTCCTTTCCTGTGCAAAAGCTTTTAAGTTTCATTAGGTCCCATTTGTTTATTTTAGTTTTTATTTCCATTTCTCTACAAGGTGGGTCAAAAAGAATCTTGCTGTGATTTATGTCATAGAGTGTTCTGCCTATGTTTTCCTCTAAGAGTTGGATAGTGTCTGGTCTTACATTTAGGTCTTTAATCCATTTTGAGCTTATTTTTGTGTATGGTGTTAGGGAGTGTTCTAATTTCATTCTTTTACATATAGTTGTCCACTTTTCCCAGCACAAATTATGGAAGAGGCTGTTTTTTCTCCACCGTATATTCTTGCTTCCTTTAGCAAAGATAAGGTGACGATATGTGTGTGGGTTTATCTCTGGGTTTTCTATCCTGTTCCATTGATCTATATGTCTGTTTTTGTGCCAGTACCATACTGTCTTGATTACTGCAGCTTTGTAGTATTGTCTGAAGTCCAGGAGCCTGATTCCTCCAGCTCCATTTTTCTTTCTCAAGATTGCTTTGGCTATTCATTGCCTTTTGTGTTTCCAGACAAATTGTGAATTTTTTTTTCTAGTTATGTGAAAAATGCCACAGGTACTTTGATAGGGGTTGCTTTGAATCTGTAGATTGCTTTGTGTAGTGTAGTCATTTTCATAATGTTGATTCTTCCAATCCAAGAACATGGTATATCTCTCCATCTCTTTGTATCACCTTTAATTGCTTTCACCAGTGTCTTATAATTTTCTGCATACAAGTCTTTTGTCTCCTTAGTTCGGTTTATTCCTAGATATTTTATTCTTTTTGCTTCAATGGTAAATGGGAGTGTTTTCTTGATTTCACTTTCAAATTTTTCATCATTAGAGTATAGGAATGCCAGAGATTTCTGTGCATTAATTTTGTATCCTGCTACTTTACCAGATTCATTGATTAGCTGTAGTAATTTTCTGGTAGCATCTTTAGGATTCTCTATGGATAGTATCATGTCATCTGAAAACAGTGACAGGTTTACTTCTTCTTTTCCAGTTTGAATTCCTTTTATTTATTTTTCATCTTTGATTGCTGTGGTTAAAACATCTAAAACTATGTTGAATAATAGTGGTGAGAGTGGGCAACCTTGCCTTGTTCCTGATCTTAGTGGAAATGGTTTCAGTTTTCTTCAATTGAGGATGAAGTTGCCTGTGGGTTTGTCATATATGGCCTTTTTTATGTTGAGGTAAGTTCCGTCTATGCCTCCTTTTGGAAGGTTTTTTATCATAAATGGGTGTTGAATTTTGTCAAAAGATTTCTCTGCATCTATTGAGATGATCATACTGTTTTTCTCTTTCAATTTGTTATCGTGTTGTATCACATTGATTGGTTTGCATATATTGAAGAATCCTTGCATTCTTGGGATAAACCCCATTTGATCATGGTGTATGATCCTTTTAATATGCTGTTGGATTCTGCTTGTTAATATTTTGTTGAGGATTTTTGCATCTATGTTCATGAGTGATATTGGCCTGTAGTTTCTTTCTTTGTGACATCTTTGTCTGGTTTTGGTATCAGGGTGATGGTGGCCTCATAGAATGAGTTTGGGAGTGGTCCTCTCTCTGCTATAGTTTGGAAGAGTTTTAGAAGGATAGGTGTTAGCTCTTCCCTAATGTTTGATAGAATTCGCCTGTGAAGCCATCTGGTCCTGGGCTTTTGTTTGTTGGAAGGTTTTTGATCACGGTTTCAATATCAGTGCTTGTGATTTGTCTGTTCATATTTTCTATTTCTTCCTGGTTCAGTCTTAGAAGGTGTGCATTTCTAGGAATTTGCCCATCTCTTCCAGGTTTTCCATTTTCTTGACATATAGTTGCTTGTTGTACTGTCTCATGATCCTTTGAGTTTCTTCAGTGTCAGTTGTTGCTTCTCCTTTTTCATTTCTAATTCTATTGATTTGAATCTTCTCCCTCTTTTTCCTGATGAGTCTGGCTAATGGTTTATCAACTTTATTTATCTTCTCAAAGAACCAGCTTTTAGTTTTATTGATCTTTGCTATCATTTCCTTCATTTCTTTTTGACTTATTAGAGATATGATCTTTATGATTTCTTTCCTTTTGCTAACTTTGGGGTTTTTTTATTCTTCTTTCTCTAATTGCTTTAGGTGTAAGTTTAGGTTGTTTATTTGTGATGTTTCTTGTTTTTTTGGTAGGATTGTATTGCTATAACTTTCCTCTTAGAACTGCTTTTGCTGCAACCCATAGGGTTTGGGTTGTCGTGTTTTCATTGTCATTTGTTTCTAGGTATTTTTTGATTTTCTCTTTGATTTCTCCAGTGATCTCTTGGTTATTAAGTAGTGTATTGTTTGGCCTCCATGTGTTTGTATTTTTTTCCTCTAATTTATATCTTGTCTCATAGATTTGTGGTTGTAAAAGATATGGGATACAATTTCCATTTTCTTAAATTTACCAAGTCTTGATTTGTGACCCAAAATATGATCTATCCTGGAGAATGTTCCATGAACACTTTAGAAGAAAGTGTATTCTGTTGTTTTTGGATGGAATGTCCTATAAATATCAAGTCCATCTTGTTTAATGTATCATTTAAAGCTTGTGTTTCCTTATTTATTTTCATTTTGAATTATCTGACCATTGGTGAAAGTGGGGTGTTAAAGTCCCCTACTACGATTGTGTTACTGTTGATTTCCCTTTTTATGGCTGTTAGTATTTGCCTTACAGTATTGAGGCAGAGTATTGAGGTGTTCCTATATTGGGTGCATAAATATTTACAATTGTTATATATTATTCTTGGATTGATCCCTTGATCATTACGTAGTGTCCTTCTTTGTCTCTTGTAATAGTCTTTGTTTTAAAGTCTCTTTTATCTATGAGAATTTCTACTCCAGCTTTCTTTTGATTTCCATTTGCATGGAATATCTTTTTCCATCCCATCACTTTCAGTCTGTATGTGTCCCTAGGTTAGAAGTGGATCTCTTGTAGACAGCATATATACGGGTCTTGTTTTTGTACCCATTCAGCCAGTCTACATCTTTTGGTTGGAGCATTTAATCCATTTACATTTAAGGTAATTATCTATATGTATGTTCCTATTACCATTTTGTAATTGTTTTGAGTTTGTTATTGTAGGCCTTTTCCTTCTCTTGTGTTTCCTGCGTAGAGAATTTCCTTTAGCATTTGTTGTAAAGCTGGTTTGATGGTGCTGAATTCTCTTAGCTTTTGCTTCTCTGCAAAGGTTTGAATTTCTCTGTCAAATCTGAATGAGATCCTTGCTGGGTAGAGTAATCTTGGTTGTAGGTTTTTCCCCTTCATCACTTTAAATATGTCTTGCACTCTCTTCTGGCTTGCAGAGTTTCTGCTGAAAGATAAGCTGTTAACCTTATGGGGATTCCCTTATGTGTTATTTGTTGTTTTTCCCTTGCTGTTTTTATTATTTTTTCATTGTATTTAATTTTTGATAGTTTGGTTAATATATGTCTTGGCGTGTTTCTCCTTGGATTTATCCTTAGGACTCTCTGCTTCCTGGACTTGATTAACTATTTTGTTCCCCATATTAGGGAAGTTTACAATTATAATCTCTTCAAATATTTTTTCAGTCCCTTTCTTTTTCTCTTCTTCTTCTGAGGCCCATATAATTCAAATGTTGATGCGTTTAATGTTGTCCCAGAGGTCTCTGAGACTGTCCTCAATTCTTTTCATTCTTTTTTCTTTATTCTGTTCTGCAGTAGTTATTTCCACTATTTTATATTCCAGGGCACTTATCCATTCTTATGCTTCAGTTATTCTGCTATTGATCCCTTCTAGAGGATTTTTAATTTCATTTATTGTGTTTTTCATCACTGTTTGTTTGCTCTTTAGTTCTTCTAGGTCCTTGTTAAGCATTTCTTGTATTTTCTCTATTCTATTTCCAAGATTTTGGATCGTCTTTACTATCATTAATCTGAATTCTTTTCAGGTAGACTGCCTATTTCCTCTTCATTTGTAAGGTCTGGAGGTGGGGCTTATTTGCTGCTTCATCTGCTGTGTGCTTCTCTGTCTTCTCATTTTGCTTAACTTACTGTGTTTGGGGTCTCCTTTTTGCAGGCTGCAGATTCATAGTTCCTGATGTTTTTCATGTCAGGCCTCAGTGGCTTAGATTGGTTCAGTGGGTTGTGTAGGTTTCCTGGTGGAGGGGACTAGTGCCTGTGTTCTGGTGGATGAGGCTGGATCTTTTCTTTCTGTGGGCAGGTACTCATCTGGTGGTGTGCTTTGGGGTATCTGTGACCTTATTATGATTTTAGACAGACTCTCTGCTAATGGGTGGGGTTGTGTTCCTGTCTTGCTAGCTGTTTGTCATGCGTGTCCAGCACTGTAGTTTGCTGGTCATTGAGTGGAGCTGGGTCTTTGCATTGAGATGGATATCTCTGGGAGATTTTCACCATTTGATATTACATGGATCTGGGAGGTCTCTTGTAAACAAATGTCCTGAACTTTTCTCTCCTAACTCAGAGGCACAGCCCTGATGCCTGCCCTGATAACAGCACCAAAGTCCTGTTATCCACACGGCTCAGAATAAAAGGGAATATATAAAGAAAGAAAGAAAAAATCAGATAAAATTTAAAAAGATTATTAAATACAAAATAATTATTAAAAATAAATTTTAAAGTAATAAAAAAAAGAAAGAAGGAAAGAAAAAAGCAACCAAACAAAAAACAAATCCACCAATGATAATAAGCACTAAAACTATATTAAAAAATCCCCCAAGAAAAAAAAATGGACAGACCGAACTCTAGGACAAATGGTAAAAGCACAGTTATACAGAGAAAAATCACACACAGAAGCATACACATACACACTCACAAAAAGGGCAAAAAATATATATATCATTGTTCCAAAATTCAACCTCCTAAATTTGGGATGATTCATTGTCTATTCAGGTATTCCACAGATGTGGGGTACATCAAGTTGATTTTGGAGATTTAATCCGCTGCTCCTGAGGCTGCTGGAGAAATTTCCCTTTCTCTTCTTTGTTTGCACAGCTCCTGGGATTCAGTTTTGGATTTGACCCTGCCTCTGTGTGTAGTTCACCTGAGGGCATCTGTTCTTTCCTCAGACAGGACAGAGTTAAAGGAGCAGCTTATTCAGGGACTCTGGCTCACTCAGGCCGGGGTGAGGGAGGGGCACAGAATGAGGGGTGAGCCTGCAGCGGCAGAGCTTGGAGTGATGTTGCAACAACCTGAAGTGCTCCATGTGTTCTTCTGGGGAAGTTGTCCCTGAATCACGGGACACTGGCAGTGGCGGGCTGCACAGGATCCCAGCAGGGGAGGTGTGGATAGTGACCTGTGCCCCCACACAGGTTTCTTGGTGGCTGCAGCAGCAGCCTTAGCATCTCATGCCTGTCTCTGGGGTTCGTGCTGATAGCCGCGGCTTGCGCCCTTCTCTGGAGCTCCTTTAAGCGGTGCTCTTAATACCCTCTCCTCGCGCACCAGGAAACAAAGAGGCAAGAAAAATTCTCTTGCCTCTTCGGCCATTTCAGACTTTTCCCCGGACTCCCTCCTGGCTAGCTGTGGTGCACAAATCCCCTGCAGGCTGTGTTCACGCAGCCAACCCCGTCCTCTTCCTGGGATCCAATCTATGAAGCCCGAGCCTCACATCCCAGCCCCCATCCATCCCGACGGATGAGCAGACAAGTCTCTCGGGTTGATGAGTGCTGGTCGGCACCGATCCTCTCTGTGGGAATCTCTCTGCTTTGTCCTCTGCACCTCTGTTGCTGCATTCTCCTTCGCGGCTCCGAAGCTTCCCTCCTCCACAACCCACAGTCTCCACCTGAGAATGGCCTTCCTAATGTGTGGAAACCTTTCCTCCTTCACAGCTCCCTCCCACTGGTGTAGTTCCCGTCCCTATTCCTTTGTCTCTGTTTTTTTCTTTAGCCCTACCCAGGTATGTGGGGAGTTTCTTGCCTTTTGGGAGGTCTGAGGTCTTCTGCCAGCATTCAGTAGGTATATGGTAGGAGATGTTGATGTATTTCTGATGTATTAATGGGGAGGAAGGTGATCTCCACGTCTTACTCCCCCATAAAAATGTTATAAAGATTCTTTCATTAGCGTACAAACTAGGCTACCATTAGGCAATTGTATCAATTACACTAGGCGAGGGGAGACCTGCAAGATGAGACCTGCAAATCAATTACACTAGGTGAGGGGAGACCTGCAAGATGAATGAGGAGTAAGACGTGGAGATCACCTTCCTCCACACAAATACATCAGAAATACATAAACAACTCCTACCGTATACATACTGAATGCTGGCAGAAGACCTCAGACCTCCCCAAAGAAAAGAAACTCCACACTTACCTGGGTAGGGCAAAAGAAAAAAGAAAAAACAGAGACAAAGGAATAGGGACCGGACCTGCACCAGTGGGAGGGGGCTGTGAAGGAGGAAAAGTTTCCACACGCTATGACGCCCCTTCATTGGCAGAAACAGGGGTTGGCATGGGGGAAGCTTTGGAGGCATGCAGGAGAGTGCAGCAATAGGGCTGCAGAGGGCCAAGAGGAGAGATTCCCGCACAGAGGATCTGTGCCAACCAGCACTCACCAGCCTGCGAGGCTTGTCTGCTCACCTGCCAGGGCGGGCAGGGGCTGGGAGCTGGGTCTCGGGCTTCGGAGGTCAGATCTCAGGGAGAGGACTGGGGTTGGCTGCATGAAAACAGCCTGAAGGGACTAGTGTGTCACAGTTAGCAGGGAGGGAGTCCAGGAACATGTCTGGACCTGCCAAAGAGGCAAGAGACCATTGTTTCGGGATGCGCGAGGAGAGGGGATTCAGAGCACCGCCTAAATGAGCTCCAAATACTGGCACAAGCCATGGCCATCAATGCGGAGACCAGAGACAGGCCTGTGACACTAAGGCTGCTGCAGCCACCAAGAAGCCTCTGTGCAAGCATGTGTCACTATCCACACGTCCCCTCCCGGGAGCCTGTACAGCCCACCACTGCCAGGGTCCCTTGATCCAGGGACAACTTCCCCACGAGAATGCACAGTATGGCTCAGGCTGGTGCAACGTCACACCAGCCTCTGCTGCTGCAGGCTCACCCCACATTCCATACCCCTCCCTTGCCACAGCCTGAGTGAGCCAGAGGCACCTAAGCAGCTGCTACTTTAATCCTGTCCTGTCTGGGCAGGGAATAGACACCCTCAGGTGACCTACACGCAGAGGCAAGGCCAAAACCAAAGCTGAACCCCAGGAGCTGTGCAAACAAAGAAAAGAAAGGAAAATTTCTCCCAGCAGCCTCAGAAACCTCAGATTAAATCTCCACAATCAACTTGATGTACCCAGTATCTCTGGAATACTTGAATAGACAACGAATTATCCAAAAATTGAGGCAATGGACTTTGGGAGCAACTGTAGACTTGGAGTTTGCTTTCTGCATCTAATTTGTTTCAGGTTTTATGATTATCTTAGTTTAGCATTTAGAGTTTATTATCACTGGTAGATATGTTTATTGCTTTGGTTGCTGTTTTCTTTTTTTTAATGTATAGATATATAATTTTTCCCCTTTTTCTCTTTTTTTGAGTGTTTCTGTGCATGCTTCTTTGTGTGATTTTGTCTGTATAGCTTTGCTTTTACTACTTGGCTGAGGATCCTGCCTGTTTGTTTTTTTTTTTTAGTATAGCTTTAGTGCTTGTTATCATTGGTGGATATGTTTTTTAGTTTAGTTGCTCTCTTCTTTCTTCTTCTTCTTTTATTTTTTCCTTTTTCTTTTTAGTTTTTAATGTTTTACTTTTAATTTTTTTATTTTAATAACTTTGTTATATATTTTCTTTCTTTCTTCCTCTTTTTCTCCCTTATCTTCTGAGCCATGTGGCTGACAGGGTCTTCGTGCTCTGGCTGGGTGTCAGGAATATGCCTCTGAGATGAGAGAGCTGAGTTCAGGACATTTGTTCACCAGAGACCTCCCAGCTTCACGTGATATCAAGGGGCAAAAGCTCTTGCAGAGAACTCCATTTCAAAACTAACACCCAGCTCCACTCAATGACCAGCAAGCTCCAGTGCTTGACCACTATGCCAAACAACTAGCAAGACAGGAACACAACCCCACCCATTAGCAGAGAGCCTTCCTAAAATCATAATAATGTAACAGACATACCAAAACACACCACTGGATGCATTCCTGCCCACCAAAAGACAAAAATCTAGCCTCATCCACCAGAACACAGGTACCAGTCCCCTCCACCAGGATGCCTACACAACCCACTAAACCAACCTTAACCACTGGGAGCAGACAACAAAAACAACGGGAACTACGAACGGGCAGCCTGTGAAAGGAAACCACAAAAACAGTAAGCTAAGCAAAATAAGAAGACAGAGAAACACACAGCAGATGAAGCAGCACGGTAAAAACCCACCAAAGAGATGAAGAGTAAATAGCAGTCAAACTGAAAAAGAATTCAGAGGAATGATAGTAAAGATGATTCAAAATCTTGAAAATAGAATGGAGAAAATACAAGAAACCATTAACAAGAACCTAGAAGTACTAAAGAGCAAACAACAATGATGAAAAACAAAATAAATGAAATTAAAAATTCTCTAGAAGGAATCAATAGCAGAATAACTGAAGCAGAAGAATGGATAAGTGACCTGGAAGATAAAATAGTGGAAATAACTACTGCAGAGCAGATTAAAGAGAAAAGAATGAAAACAATTGAACACAGTGTCAGAGACCTCTGGGACAGCATTAAACACAACAACATTCAAATTATAGAGGTCCAAGAAGAAGAAGAGAAAAAGAAAGTGACTGAGAAAAATTTGAAGGGATTATAGGTGAAAATTTCCCTAATATGGGGAAGGAAATAGTCAAGTCCAGGAAGGGCAGAGAGTCCCATACAGGATAAATCCAAGGAGAAACACACCAAGACACATATTAATCAAACTATTCAAAATGAAATACAAAGAAAATATACAAAAAGCAGCAAGTGCAAAACAACAAATAACATACAAGGCAATCCCCATAAGGTTAACAGCTGATGTTTCAGCAGAAACTCTGAAAGGCAAAAGGGACTGGCATTACATCTTTAAAGTGATGAAAGGGAAAAACTTACATCCAAGGTTACTCAACCCAGCAAGGATCTGACTCAGCTTCAAAGAAGTAATTAAAAACTTTACAGACAAGCAGAAGATAAGAGAATTCAGCACCACCAAACCAACTTTACAACAAATGCTAAAGGAACTTACCTAGGCAGGAATAGCAAGAGAAGGAAACGACCTACAATAACAAACACAAAACAATTAAGGAAAAGGTAATAGGAACATACACATCTATAACTACATTAAATGTAAATGGGTTAAATGCTCCAACCAAAAGACATAGACTTGGTGAATGGATACAAAACTAAGACCTGTATATATGCTGTCTACAAGAGACTAATTCAGGCCTAGGGACACATATAGACTGAAACTGAGGGGATAGAAAGAAATATTCCATGCAAATGGAAATCAAAAGAAAGCTGGAGTAGCAGTACTCATATCAGAGAAAATAGACTTCAAAATAAAGACTATTACAAGACACAAAGAACACTGCAAAATTATCAAGGGATCCATCCAAGAAGAAGATATAACAGTTGTAAATGTTTATGCACCCAACATAGGAGCACCACAAAACATAAGGCAAATGGTAACAGCCATAAAAAGGGAAATTGAAAGTAACACAATCATAGGAGGGGACTTTAACACCCCAGTTTCACCAATGGACAGATCATACAAAATGAAAATAAATAAGGAAACCAAGCTTTAATGATACATTAAACAACATGGACTTAATTTATATTTATAGGACACTCCATCCCAAAACAAGATAATACACTTTCTTCTCAAGTGCTCATGGAACATTTTCCAGGATAGATCATATCTTGGGTCACAAAACAAGCCTTGGCAAATTTCAGAAAATTGAAATCATATCAAATATCCTTTCCAACCACAAAGCTATGAGATTAAATATCAATTACACGAAAAAATCTGTAAGTAATACAAACGCATGGAGGCTAAATAATACACTATTAAATAACCAAGAAATCACTGAAGAAATCAAAGAGGAAATCAAAAAATACATAGAAACAAAGGACAATGAAAACAAGGCAACCCAAAACCTATGGCATGCAGCAAAAACTGTTCTAAGAGGGAAGTTTATAGCAATATAATTCCAGCTCCATAAATAAGACACATCACAAATAAAAAACCTAACCTTACATCTAAAGCAATTAGAGAAAGAAGAACAAAAAAACCAAAGTTAGCAGAAGGAAAGAAATCATAAAGATAAGATCAGAAATAAATGCAAAAGAAATGAAGGAAACAATAGCAAAGATCAATAAAACTAAAAGATGGTTCTTTGAGAAGGTAAACAAAATTGATAAACTATTACCCAGACTCATCAGGAAAAAAAGGGTGAAGACTCAAATCACTAGCATTACAAATGAAAAAGGAGAAGTAACAACTGACACTGAAGAAACTCAAAGGATCATGAGACAGTACAACAAGCAAATATATGGCAAGAAAATGGAAACCCTAGAAGGAATGGACAAATTCTTAGAAAAGTACAACCTTCCGAGACTGAATGAGGAAGATAAAGAAAATATAAACTGACCAATCACAAGAACTGAAATTGAGACTGTGATTAAAAACCTTCCAACAAACAAAAGCCCAGGACCAATGGCTTCACAGTCAAATTCTATCAAATATTTAGAGAAGAGCTAACACCTATCCTCTTCAAATTCTTCTAAACTATATCAGAGGGAGGAACACACCCAAACTCATTCTATGAGGTCACCATCACCCTGATACCAAAACCAGACAAAGGTGTCACAAGGAAAGAAAACAACAGGCCAATGCCACTGATAAACATAGATGCAAAAATCCTCATCATAATACTAGCAAACAGAATCCAACAGCACATTAAAAGGATCATACACCATGATCAAGTGGGGTTCTCTCAGGAATGCAAGGACTCTTCAATATATGCGTATCAATCAATGTGATAAACCATATTAACAAACTGAAAGAGAAAAAAACATATGAGCATCTCAAGAGATGCAGAAGCTTTTGACAAAATTCAACACTTATTTATGATAAAAATCCTCCAGAAAGTAGGCATAGAGGGAAATTTCCTCAACATAATAAAGACCATATATGAAAAACCCACAGCCAACATTGTTCTCAATGCTGTAAAACTGAAAACATTTCCTCTAAGATCTGGAACAAGACAAAGTTTTCCACTCTCACAACTATTATTCAACACAGTTTTGGAAGTTTTAGCCACAGCAATCAAAGATGAAAAAGAAATAAGAGGAATTCAAATCGGAAAAAAAGAAGTAATGCTCTCAATGTCTGCAGATGACATGATACTATACATAGAGAATCCTAAAGATGCTACCAGAAAACTACTAGAGCTAATCAATGAATTTGGTAAAGTTCCAGGATACAAAATTAATGCACAGAAATCTCTGGCATTTCTATATACTAATGATGAAAAATCTGAAAGAGTAATTAAGGAAACACTCCCATTTACCATTGCGCAAAAAGAATAAAATACTTAGGAATAAACCTACCTAAGGAGAGAAAAGACCTGCATGCAAAAATGTATAAGACACTGATGAAAGAAATGAAAGATGATACAAACAGCTGGAGAGATATACAACACTCTTGGATTGGAAGATTCGATATCGTGAAAATGACTATACTACCCAAAGGAATCTATAGTTTCAATGCAGTCCCTATCAAACTACCAATGGCATTTTTCACAGAACTAAAACAAAATACTTCACAATTTGTATGGAAGCACAAAAGACCCCGAATAACCTAAGCAATCTTGAGAAAGAAAAACGGAGCTGGAGGAATCAGGCTCCTTGACTTCAGACTACACTACAAAGCTACAGTAATCAAGACAGTATGGTACTGGAACAAAACCAGAAACATAGATCAATAGAACAAGATAGAAAGCCCAGAGATAAACCCATGCACATATGGTCACCTTAGTTTTGATAAAGGAGGGAAGAATATGCAATGGAGAAAAGACTGTCTCTTCAATAAGTGTTGCTAGGAAAACTGGACAGCTATATGTAAAAGAATGAATTTAGAACACTCCCTAACACCATACACAAAAATAAGCTCAAAATGGATTAAAGACCTAAGTGTAAGGCCAGACACTATCCAACTCTTAGAGGAAAACATAGGCAGAGCACTCTATGACATAAATCACAGCAAGATCCTTTTTGACCCACCTCCTAGAGAAATGGAAATAAAAACAAAAATAAACAAATGGGACCCAATGAAACATAAAAGCTTTTGCACAACAAAGGAAACCATGAACGAGATGAAAAGACAACCCTCAGAATGGGAGGAAATATCTGCAAATGAAGCAACTGACAAAGGATTAATCTCCAAAATTTACAAACAGCTCTTTCAGCTCAATATCAAAAAAACAAAAAACTCATTCCAGAAATGGGCAGAAGACCTACATAGACATTTCTCCAAAGAAGATATACAAATTGCCAGCAAATACATGAAAGAATGCTCAACATCATTAATCATTAGAGAAATGCAAATCAAAACTACAATGAGATATCATCTCATACTGGTCAGAATGGCCATCATCAAAATATCTACAAACAATAAATGCTGGAGAGGGTGCGGAGAAAAGGGAACCCTTTTTCACTGTTGCTGGGAATGTAAATTGATACAGCCATTATGGAGAACAATATGAATGATCCTTAAATTCTAATAGTAGAACTACCATACCACCCAGCAATCCCACTACTGGGCATATACCCTGGTAATACCATAATTCAAAAAGAATCATGTACCACAATGTTCATTGCAGTTCTGTTTACAATAGTCAGCACTTGAAAGCAACCTAAGTGTCCATCAACAGATGAACTGATAAATTAGATGTGGCACATATATACAATGGAATATTACTGAGCCATAAAAAGAAATGAAATTGAGTTATTTGGGTGAGGTGGATGGACATAGAGTCTGTCATACAGAATGAAGTAAATCAGAAAGTAAAAAACAAATACCATATGCTAACACATTTATGTGGAAACTTAAAAAAGAAAAAAATGACCATGAAGAACCTAGGGGCAGGACAGGAATAAAGATGCAGACCTACCAGAGAATGGACTTGAGGACACAGGGAGGGGGAAGGGTAAGCTGGGATAAAGTGAGAGAGTGGCATGGACATATGTACACTATCAAATGTAAAAATGATAGCTAGTGGGAAGCAGTTGCATAGCACAGGGAGATCGGTTTGGTGCTCTGTGACCACCTAGAGAGGCGGGATAGGGAGTGTGGGAGGGAAGGAGATGCAAGAGGGAAGAGATATGGGGATATATGTATACGTATAACTGATTCACTTTGTTATAAAGCAGAAACTAACATGCCATTGTATAGCAATTATATGCCAATAAAGATGTTAAAAAAGTAAATAAATAAAAAATAAAATGCTTCATAAACACAAATAAACCAATGTCAGGTATAATTGCCTTAATGTGGTCTCCCTTGCCATGGTAGCAGGAACCATGCTTTTAATTTTCTTTTCTCTGTCTCTCCTGCTCCTCTCTCCACCCACATATTCTGGTACAATTGAAATACAAACTATATTTTAGGTAGATTTTCTTAAAAGTACAGAATTTACATCTTACTGAATACAGGTAATTTTAAAATCATAGTGGTAACCAAGTAAAATTTGGAGAAATGATTAATTTTGGAGTATTTCGTTGATGATCTCGTCTCATGATATATAGATGTAACATGAATTTACTAAGCATTTGAGCAATTATTGAACCATATATGGAGAGTAAATACAATTACAAGTGTCTATTTTTCTAGTGATAGCCAAAAAACTGCACTACCTTCACTGCTTCTTTTTGTCACCACTTGTTATTAGGAAAGAAAAGGAAGAAAGGAAAGAAGGAACAAAGGAAGGAAGGAAGAAAGAAAGGAATGCAAAATGAAATCTGTTCCTTATCTGACCAGCCAATGATGTGTGATCTATGATGGCAACATAAGCCTAGCTCCTGAATGAGCCACTGGTCTTTGCGGAAGGACACAGGTCCCTCAAATCCAAGCTCAATTAGGAGAGTCGGTAGTTGGGATTTTTTTCAACTGATACTGCAGTGGTTGTCCATTGCTCCACAAAGCTTAAACCTTAGGTATAGAGGTTTGGGAGAATTTTCAGTATTGGACAGAACTTGTGTGTGTCTATGTCCATGCCCATGGGTCTTTAGGTCCTTTATTGAATCTAAGTGAACAAATTTACTTTAAGAGAAATTAATTTCACATGCTCACTGTTTGTGCTTGCAGCTGCTCATTGATAAGAAACACTCTGGCACATCATTGTCCTAGAATGACAAAGTCGAGGTCATTGACCCCTCTGATCCACATCCCCTCCAGCTTTGCAATTTAGGGATGTCAAGGAAGTCATCCCCTTTGGTATTTAATTAAATACAAAAGAGTTGATAATTCTCTATTTCTAGAACAATGACTGTTTATTCTTCCTATATTTATCTGAAAAGCATACATAAATAACTGTTTCAGACATTTAAATTCTGTTTGTTTAGATTAAGAAATCGAACAAATCTGCCTTGATAAATCTAATTGTTTACACATACTGATGGGAATGCTTACCTCCATTTTACAGAGGAAAAAACAGAACTGAAAAGATTAAGTAACTTACTCAACATTAGTTAACTATGATGGAAAATAGTACTATCTCACACCGAAATATTAATTTCTTATACTATTGTATACATTAAAAAAGTCAAGAGATACTAATATGCATTCCAAATACTTTAATATGTAGAGTTGGTTGTCAATATTAGTGTAATTGAAGTTTGAGTCGTCATTTTATGATTCTCTAATAAGAAGCATTTACATTTTTTCATGAGTTTAAGATGTCCGCTGAATAAGATCATAATTCATATTTATTGGAAAAAGACGGGAATGTTTTAACTTCTCTGCCTACAAATTGCTTTTTGAAAGATAACTACTCTTCACTCACAAGACAAACTAGATGCGAAGAAAAAATAATATTTGGATGCTTTGTATCTAACATTTCATTTCCTCTTGGCAGCTCTTGGAATTCTGTCATTAGGCTGTCATCATATTGTGCTTATTTCATCCTGATAGCAAGATACATGTTTATATAAAGAAAACCAGAGAACTATTTAGCTGAATAAGAATGCCTTCAAAATTAAAAGTAAAATTAAGGTTTATTTTTTAACTACTAAACACACAGCAGTTAATCAATAAAATTTCTTTGAATAAATAGATGAACAAATGAATTTAAGAATTAAAGTGTTGTTCTAATCTTTTTAAGTAGGAAGGGAAATAATTTATCTGAAGTCAATAAGAAACACAATTTCCACCTTAAATTTTTAGAAGAATGTGATTAAGGAGGGAAGGGAGGGAGGGAAGGAGGGAGGGAGATAGGAAGATAAAGGGTCACTCTTCCAACAATCACTCTACCTACACACCCATTCTCAGTGGGGCATTGATGGTAAAGGAGGGGATACGGATTGTCATCCCTTGTAATGGACAGTGTGACAGAAAAGTGGCACCTTAATTGTCCACTGTCATGTGTTGCTGAGATTCCCCCTCAGGATCAAGGCACTTATTCTTCAGCTTCCAGAGGTGTTGGCCATTGAGACCAGACAGCTGACCCTCTTTCCAGAAATTTCCCTCATATAAAAGAGCTGCTTCACCCCAAAGTATGCCCTTTTCTTGGGGGCAACCTGCCTACTGGTACAATATTCCATGTTTATTTCCTTGACCTTCTATATCTCTTTCACTCTCATGCTCTCTCGCTTTCTCTCTTTCTCTAAATGCACACACACACACACACACACACACACACACACACGCAGATGTTACCATCTAATAATAAATTATTGGAAAACCCAAATATCAGTGAAGAAATATCAATATTTAAATAAGTTCTAGCTTATGAATATATTTAATTCAACATTTTTTTTTCTTTTAGGCACTATACCTGCTACCATTTCCATTTTACTTTCTTTTCTCTCAGCTTTGGAAATTGAGTTAATCATAAGCTTCAGTCATTACAAACTAATGTCATCAAGTATTGTACCAGTTAACATAAAGTCAAGAAAAGAGAAACCATTCTAGATGTTTTACAGAGCAATTTAATACAGGGGTTTGGTTGCAAATTTGTTGGGAGGACTTTGATAAATGAAGGTTCAAAAGGGCTTGGAGAAACAACAGAAGTTGCTAATGCCCCTGGAGGGAAGCCTGGGAGCCAGATCCTGCTCTTGTGCTTTGGAAATACTGTTACAGTTGGTTTTGGTCACCATGACCTTTCCTTTCTTCCTAATAGACAACCACTACAATGTGGCTGATCTATATTCTTGAATACATGTATGTCCTTGGAAAATAAGCATTGTGCGTCTTTAATTTGCATGCACTAAAGTTGTATTTCATTTATGTTCTTACTTCATAGTTTTCAGTATTTATTTCTATAGTCCCTCTTCTTTGCTTGATGTATAGCTAGTTCCTGACTTGTAACTAATTCATAGGATTCCATGGTGTGCATTTGTATACTTTATTTATCCACCTCCTTAGTCATATATAACTAGGTCTCTTCCAATCTCCTGCTGGCTCCAAAAATACTGCAACAAATATGTGCATAGGCACCTCGTCTGGGATGACTAACAAGCCAAGGGATCACTGAGCCATGGATGATAAATATAACTAACCTAACAAAGAACTGCCAGAATATATCCCCAAATAGCCATAACAGCTTCACTCCTTAATAGTGCAGGAGGATCCCCCTCTCCACATCATCAAATGATGGTGATATCCAAATTTCTAATTTTGCCAATCTCTTTCATGGAATGTTTTATTTCATAATAGTTTTAATTAGTATTACTCTAGTGAACTTGAACATCTCTTCTTACATTTGTTAACCATTTGAATTTACTCTCCATGAAGAACGTGTTCACACCCATGTCCATTTTGCTATTGGATTTCTCATCTTTCCCTGGTTGATTTTCAGAACTATTTTATAATTTCCTTATTTTCATATATTCATTCATTAATTCATTCACTAATTAGATTTTTACTGACACTTACCATGTTGCAGGCATTGATTTTAAACACTTAGAATATACTAGTGAGCAACAGATTGATGACAAAAAAAATATCTTAACCTGAAGCTTATGTTCTAGTTGGCAGTAGAGGAGGATGGTAGTGAGTAGAAAACAATAAAGAAGGCAATGATGAATGAGAGAATTAAATAGTATGTTAGAAGGTGATAAGTAGAGAAAAAAGAAGAAAAGTAGAACAGGATAAAGATATTGGGAGAAGGGTGATTAGCATAGAACTCTTCCAGCAGGTGACATTTAAGTAAGGACTTGAAAAAGTCATGGCTATTATCTGGCAAGATATCTGGAGGAAACATTCCAGGGAGAAGCTAACCAGAAAATTAAGATGGGCTCATAATGCCAACTGTTTGAGGAAGAGCATGAAAGCTAGAGAAGAGACAAATGATAGTAGGAGATCTGTAAGAGAAGTGACACAACTTTTATTCTGAGTGAGATGGGATAGCAGTGGCAATTGTTAGTTAAAGAATGGCATGCTCTGGCTTATGATTTTTAAAAAGTCATTCTGGTTGCTCTGTTGAATAGAGACAGTAGGCAGGCAGGTATAGAAGTAGGGGGACCATCCAAGAAGCTATGTAACATCCAGGCAAGAGAGGATACGGCTTGAACTTGATGTTAGCAGAAGAAATGGTGAGAAGTGGTTAGATTCCGGATATAATTTGAAGGTAGAGCCAAAGGATATCAATTTCTTGTGGGTTTTCATTGTTGTATATAATATCTACAAACCTGCCATCTGACTCTTTTGTTTATTCATAGTGTTCTTTATTCAATAGAAGTCTTTAATTTCAGTGTAATCAAGTCTATCTAATTTTCACATCATAGACTGTGTTGTTTATGTCAAGTTTAAGCAGTTCCTTCCAGCACCGATCTCTTATATTTCTTTGTATTAACCTCAGAGTTTGACATTTTATAGTTTGGTCTTTAATCTTTCAGTCATTTATCTTTGTAAAATATAAGGTAGGAATCCAGCTTTATTTTTTGTCTCCAGATAGTAAATCAGTTTTTCCAAAAGCAGCTCTTATTTTCCCCACTGATTTGTGGTATCACCTATATCATATACATGTCCCCATAAATACATGGATCTTAGTAAGGTATAATTGTCCACTATTTTTCATAATATAATAATTGGAATTATTTATACATTAACTAAAATTTTTTAAACTTTTATACAAAAAAGTGTAAATACTATAAAATTGATTTAAACTTCTAGCACCATTAGGACCAAAAAATCCCAACCAATGTCTTCTATAGAGGTCAAAATGTTTGAGTTAACCCATGTCTTTTTTTTTTTCATTATTTAGTAATAACTTTATTTTATTTTTTTTAACATCTTTATTGGAGCATAATTACTTTACAATGGTGTGTTAATTTCTGCTTTATAACAAAGTGAATCAGTTATACATATACATATGTTCCCATATCTCTTCCCTCTTGCATCTCCCTCCCTCTCACCCTCCCTATCCCACCTTTCTAGGTGGTCACAAAGCATGGAACCCATGTCCTTTAAATGCTCTGATAAATAACCTGAGTCAGAAGTCTGTCTCTTGGAGGACTTGTATAAAAGAATTTACACCATTCAGTTTTTACAAGTAAGGTTAATAATAGGCTTTTTTTTTCTTAAGAAAGAGAACATATTAGAGGCTTAATTTTAAAATCAATAGTTTCACCAAATTTACATAATCAGTGACTAGATAAACCCGTGTCAAATTTTGGCTTCAACTCTTACTATCTGGGTAAATTTCTGAGGTTTTGTTATCTTCAGTTGTCTTCCTGTGCAAAGGAAATAAAAATGCCCATGGCTCAATTTTGATATGAGGGTTAAGACAACAATGAGTGGAAGGTGTAATTGATTAATTTGTCAAAATTAGCAACAGTGATTTAGGGGTAACTCAGTTCTAGGACAAGCAGTCTGTTTTATCTTTCCTCTGTTAGTTATCCTCTGTGTAAGAGCTCCACTGTGAAACAATTCACAGTAGACCAGTCTGTAAATGACAAAGACAGACGTCTCAATAGCAGCTTTTCTCTTTAAGAAGAGGGCATGATCTCCTACTAGGCATTGAGGAAGAAGATATTATTTGACTGACTTCCTTACTGTTTTTGGCAGTGTTACAAAATGATATTATCATATGAAAAACATTGCATAAGTGTTTCCTTTAAGGTACCCAGTAAAATTTGGTGTTCAACATCACACATTTGTAAAAAGTATGTTTACAAATATTCCTATTACAGTGTTTTAGTTTTGCTTTTGTTTTAAGAAAACTCCTTAGGTGCTGAAGAAAGAAGAATGAAATTATTCATCATCTTTTGTTCTTGTTTCCAGAAATCTGTATTTAATTGTTCAGTGGATGATCAATAAATGTGTATTTACCAAATTTCTATGTACCCTAAGTTGTAGTGGCTAGAACAATCCCCCACATATAATTGTTAAATAGCTTTTCTTCAATGTTGATTACAATGGTAAGTGTACTCTAATCTTTTTATTTTTTTCCATATACAACTTCATTGTATTTCTACTGTGGTTTTCTGGGAATCTATTTAATGCTAACTCTGAGCAGATGTTTGGAGTCTAGGTTGATGGCTTAACAGCTCCTGACATAAGCATGACCTTCATAAAATTAAAGCATGGGTTGTCTAATATGGTATAAGTGGCCTTTTATTTAAATCTGAGTTGGAGGTACGGAGTCAATAATCACTGAGTATGAACCAAGTGTAATAACCCAAAGATGATGAGAAGGTATTTACCCTTTATCAGAATAAGGTTAAAATGGCTGTCAAGGTGATAGACGCTGATCAGTGAAACCTGAACAATTATGCCCAATAATCATTAAATGGAGGCAGGGAACTAGACTCCTGGGAAACCATGAGACTTTGGCAAAACAAGATGTGTTTTTATTAAGAGAATCATAGAATTTGGAGCTGAAAGTAGTACAGAATTCAAAATAAAGTCAAATTTCTAGGTGCTGCCCTGTATCATTTTAGAGGAAATGGTTAACTATGATACTTTTTTAAAACTTGCTACAGAAAAAGTATGTACATTAAGAATGCTAATAATTTCATAGTCCTCTGTAGTGGAGTGAATGCATATTATTTTTAAAATACTTTATAAGCACAGTACTGACTCTGCATTTCATGGTATATTCTTTTTCATAAGTGGATCTTTACAACATACGATCTAACTAGAGGAAAGTCATAATTGTTATTTATATACTTGAGGTAGGGTAGAAGATGAAAAGCAAAGGACCATATCAGAGTAAAATATGCTATTATTAATTTTCCTATAAGTGACCCTTATGATTGCACAATAGGATTAAAAAAGAATCCTGCTGCTATATGCACTCATCATCAAAGATGTGGTATAGAAATCGTTTGACCTGAATACAATATTTTGTATAATAGAATAAATGGAATATTCAGTAACATGAAATATTTCTCTTTGTACAAAGTTAGTTTGGAAAGAAAGTGTTCCTTCAAGTGATTAGACTGAATTACCTCCTGGAATCTCTCATATTAAAGTAGAAGGTAATTTTCATTCAAGTATCCATTGATAGATGTCTGGGATTATATCATTTTACATCACAGATTACCTGAAATTTGATCTTTCTGGGAAAAATATGTTGGAAAATAAAAGAGAAATTATTCTGCTATTATGTACTGTGTACTTATCTCTTCCTTACATGGATTTGAAAAAAATATTTTTCTCAATCTGTGTCAATCTTTGTAGCCATGTTAGAAAAGAAAACAGTTGAATGGATGAACATAGAAATATAAAAATCATTAGCTAATCTTTGGCAGAAATGAATCCTTTAATAAGTTATTATGAGCGTTTTTGTAGAGGAATAAAAACAGTATTTTACTAGTGAAATATGTAGCAAATAGAATTAATCTCTTTTTGCCTTTATGCATTAGTTCCTCACATACGAAGAATATTTTTATACATTACAAGCTGTCATTAAGTACTTCTGATTGATGAAACAAAATATATTCACATTCAGTAAATATTTTGTGTCTCTGTAAAATCTGGAGGTTTTATAATTTTATGTTGCAGCATCACACCTGATTACTTTCTTTCCTTTTTTTTTTCATGTTAAAACAATTTATTAAACTAGGAAGGAGAAGTTGGTAATTGAAATCACAATAAACAGTACCATTTACAGGAGGATCACAAACCTCAAAATGCTTAGGGACAGATTTAGCAAATTAGACACAACACCAGAACAGTGAAAACTATACAATGTTTCAGAGAGAAATGAAGGAGAACTAAATAAATGGAACAAAATATTATGGTCCTGCACTGGAAGATATTGTTTTCATATCAGTTCTTTCCCAATTGATCTATAGAATCAATACCCTTTCAATAAAAATTCCAGCAGAAGAACATGATAGAGTAAGCAGGTATGTTGCATTATACCTGATTACTTTCTATAGAGTATTTTATTCCTTCTCCAACCTCTATACCCATCATAGTCATCTGATGACTATCATCATCATCTTCTCTCAGCTCCCTAAATGGCCTCTCAGTATCCATGCTTTCTCCACAAGGTAACAACAGCAGTCCCTCTAAAATGTCAAATATGATTGTTATTACCCTTGCTCAAACTTCAAAATCTTATTGTTTTTAGGAAACAATCCCAAGTACTTAATGTTCTATAGAACAAGGCTCAACATGTTGAAGTCTTTGTCTTTCTAGGCACCAGCCTCAGGGCCTTTGCACATGCTTCCCCTCCACTCAATAAGGATAGTTTTCCGCTCCTTATCTAAAATGCTGTTTTCACCCTCATACCCACTTTTTTCAGAGCATTAAATATAATTTCTTGAGGGAAGTCACTACCGACTCCCCAGCCTAGACTGGGCACCCTTATATGACACACTCCCTGCACATTGCACCTTTCCTTCACTGAACTTAGCACAACTTAAATTATAAAAAATTTGCATAATTATTGTTGGATACTTTATTAGCAGGCCATAACGTGGATGACAACAGATGACAACTCTGTATTGTGTACAGAGTACCTAACATATAGGAGTCTCCCAAAGAATACTACTTGAATTAGTAAATCCTTCCTCTCAATGCTGCTGAAGCTTAGTATTAGTTATCAATTGCTGCTTACAAATTACCCTGAAAGATAGTATCTTAAGACAAGAAACATTTATTATCTCATAGTTTCTGTAGGTCAGGAATTCAAGCACACCTCTGACCTCTGGCTCAAGAGTCTCTCATGAAGCTGTGGTCAGAGTATACACCAGGACTGCAGGCATCTCAGGTCTTCACTGTGAAAGAACACATTTCCCAAGTTCATAGACATATTTGTTGACATTTGGTTCCTCACGACTGAGGTGCTAAGCTCATTGCTGGCTGTTAGCCAGAAGCTGACCTCAGTTCTTTGCCACATGGGCATATGCATATGGTACCTCATAACACTGCAATCTGCTTTAGCAGTATGAGCAAAGGAGAAGAGCCTCAGGACATTCCAGCAACATGGAAGTCAGTCTTTTATATGTAGTTCTCGGAAGTGATGTCCCATCACTTTTGCTCTATGCTTTTGGCTAGAAGCATGTCACTAGATCCAACCCACACTCAAGGGGAAGGAATTACACAGTGGTCATTTCAAGAAGGACTCCCAATTACAACATTGCATCATTCCAAGAGGGAAAAACCTTAGAAGCTGCTTACCACAGGTCACCCCATCTTATGAGAATTTTCTCATTTAGCACTTGACTCTTCAGTCATCATTCCTTTTAAAGATCTTATTATTGCACACTTTATACTAGAATTATTACAAACATACAGTCTGTCATACTAAAACCCAAATTTCCTGGGCAATACTTGATCCTCAGAGCAACTAGCACCATTCTATGAACATAGAAGGTATTCAGCAACTATTTACTGAATGAGTGAATGAATGAATACATAGAAATGAAATAATTTTTTCCTATTTTTTAAAAAAGGAGCAACATAGAAAATCCCTTTTCCATTCTTTTTTAACATTTAAAATACTTTTATTTCTTAACATGAAGATTATGAAGTTAACTCCTCTTACATCCAACAGCATATATACACTGTGAATGTATGCCACGCAATCACCTGTTCTAAAGATTTGGGGGGAAGAGAATGAGTTTCATCTTAGGATAAGATTCAGATTTCATCCATTTTGTAAAAGAACATAAATATTTCATTTTTAGATTTCTTATACAAATTTTTCACAGAATGAGACTTCTTGGAATGAAGATTTGTTTACAGTGTTGATAATCATGCCAGTAAACTGTACTTTCAGGTTGAGAAACAGAGAGCAATATATGTGAAGCCACAAGATTACTCCATAACTGTTTTTTAAAAATTTAATCAGTCCTGCAAATTCTCAGATCTATTCCTCTAAGGGAAAAAAATGCTCAAATTTTACAAAACAATTGCCAATTCTTAAAAGGCTAAATTAGCATTAATGAAGAAAACAGTGGAGAAGGAAGCACAACTGCCACCTGGAGAAGAGAGATGTGGAAGCATCTTCCACAGTTTCTGCTCCTGCCTTCTGAGAGCAAATACCACATTAGTTGGTGACGAAGATATGCCTTAGCCTACGGTACTCAAATACTGGCAGATCATTTTTATAAACACTGAATACTGCTCTAAAGAAAGAACCAAAGCAGTTGGCATGTTATTAGCTGACTTAAAGCAAAATACGTGCATATCAATTTATATTGCATTCCAATGATTCTGTATTCCAATGATTTTGTTCTCTACATGAGAACAAAAATAAGTCTATAGAAACAGTACTGTATTCCGGAAAGGTTCCCAGAACCTTGCATACCTGATATTAACTTGTTTAGTGACACCGAGAGAATGATAACAATAATGAACAGAGTACCTGACAATTATTACATGTGAAACAATAATATTGTTTTGAAAATAACTATTTTATACTTTCTAACCCTGCTCAAATATTAAAAATAGTCTAATACGCCTATTGCATTATTTTTCAAAACCATTTATTCAAATACTTTTTGATGAATAGCTACTGTGTCATAGGTCAAGTTCATGGCACACATGGTTCTGTGTTCCAGGCAACTAGTCTCACTACCAAATGTCATATTTTTCTTTAACTTGTTTTCAAATATACCAAAGTATATTATCTAGTGTAGTAACCCTGGTGGGATCCTAAATAAAGTAAATTAGTATACTAATTTTTTTAGTGTAGTAAAGTATATACTTGGATTTTGGAAAATTTATATTTTTATGATATGATTTTAAACAAGAATGTGTTATATATTTCTATTTGCTCTTATCTAGATGTGTGTCTTTCAATCCCTACAGTTTTACATGCATAGATTTTATATCTTTCTTGTTAACTTTTGCCAAGGAGCTTTTGTTGTTTTTGTTGTTGCTATTATACATAGAATACATTTCACATTTCAATTTTTAGTGTTTACTACTTAAGATAACAGCTTAATATTTTAGTATTGCTCTATATTCAGTCACTTTAGTAAATTTTGTTAGGTTTCTTATTCCCCCAGATTGTTTTAGACTTCCTTAAAGTATAATGTTATTCATCAGAAATAGACTGTCTATAGTTTTTACTTATTTTATTTTAAAATATACAATGCCTTTAGTAATATTGGATATTTTGAATCTTATATGTTAATATAAATTTATATTTTATTATGCAAATCTTTTATTTTTTTTTATTGCTATAAAAACAATTGTGGCAATAGTGATGGTTCTGATCTATTCTTGATATTAATTTAAATGAATTTAAATTATTATTTTTTGTTATTATATTTTTTGCGGTACGCGGGCCTCTCACTGCTGTGGCCTCTCCCGTTGTGGAGCACAGGCTCCGGACGCGCAGGCTCAGCGGCCATGGCTCACGGGCCCAGCTGCTCCTCGGCATGTGGAATCCTCCCGGACCGGGGCACGAACCCGTGTACCCTGCATCGGCAGGCGGACTCTCAACCGCTGCGCCACCAGGGAAACCCAGAAGTTTTTATTTTTGAATGATTCTTGCAGTTCTGTAAATTAATTTTTTCAGTATTATTATATTTTGGTGTAATTTACACAGGACCATTAAACAAATCAGGTTGCTTTATAGCATTTTCTATATTCAAAATAATATATTTTAAATATTTCATATAGAGCTCCAGCTGTGAAATCATATTATTCTAGTGTATTTCTTACTGATAGGTTTTAAATCAACTTTTCCAATTTTATATTTTCCAATTACTCTTGCGTAAATATTGGTATTCTTAGTTCATCAACAAATTATTCAATTATAGATTTTCAGTTTTTTTGGTGCAGGGTTTTGTACTTTTTTCTAATCTTTATCTGTGGTTATACCTATTTTAATTTCTCTTAACATTTATATGTTTTTCCTTTTTATTGTTTCTTCAGTCTCACAAAGCTTCTAAATGACATTCTCATCTTTAGCAAACCAGTGGTTATGTTTACTTTTTTTCTTTTCCTATTTATTCAACTTTAGTTCTTTGTAAAAGCTTCAATTTCTATTTTCCTTAAAAAAAATCAAAGCAATTTCTTAGTTTCTTTACTTTTTTCTTTAATTTAATAAGGAAGACAATTAAGTGTTCACATTCTCCTTTGAATACCACGTTGCTAATCATATGAAATGTGGTTAATTGATTTCTAGATAATTTGTAATACCAGTTCTGATTTTTTCTTTTTAATTCCAGGGTTTATATAGTGATTTTTTTTTTTATTTTTAAGCAGTTAACATGTTTTCGATCACCCTTTTTGGTTTTTAATTTTATTAGATTAAGATCAGAATATTTAGCTTTTAAAATCTTAGGGTTCTGAAAATTTAGCACTATTTGTAGGTAATTAGATGTAGAAATAAATATATGTACAAATGTGTTTATGTATGTGGATGTGGATATACAGGTATTTATATGTATATTCCGGAATTATTCAATTCCTTTATGTTGTTAATTAGTTTATAATAACCTCCTCTGCATTTAACAGCTTTAATAAATGCTCCATTATAATTATTTATTCTATTCATTAAAAAAGCAAATTTAAATGCCTAGTGTTACAAGTTCTGCTTTAGGTATTGTGGAGACATCAATAAGCGCACAAAATATTGAAACAGACCTCTCCATGCCTTTCTAATAGATTTTACTCCATTGCCTTTGTTATTTGTTCCATGCAGAAATAGGACTGTCACATATTCATCAATTTTGCCTTGTGTTATTATATAATGTGTCCTTTTAATGACTTCAGTCCTCTAAATATTAAATGTCAGGCAGTTTCATAATCATGACCTACTTAGGTTTAGTTTGCATTATCTTTATGTCTTTGCCTTTTTACTTTGAACCTTTGTTTATCACATTGCTTCATTGTTTCTTTTAATCAGAACATATCTACATTTTCCCTAGCCTTTACATGTTTTCAATGAAACATGCTATACATACAGGAGTATATATAATGTATGCATAATTTTAACATTATATAGGGCCCTCTACCTGACATACGGAATCTCACTTAGTAATTTCCCTATGTTCCCCATTTCCTACCCTTGTGGTCTTTATTTTTCTCCCTTCCCCTAAAGAGAATCTTTTTCACGAATTTTTGTTATGATTTACTTTCACTTTTTAAAGCAGTACATTTTTGTATTACTGAGTAATAAATTGTTTATTCTTGCTGTTTTTCTTTATATAAAAATTCTCATAATATTGATATTCTTTAGTGATTTTTATATTATTATGATACATAATGTTTTTAAGGTTTACCCTTATACATGTGACTGCTATGTAAAACAATTTATTCATATATTCTACTATTGTTGAAATCCTGTTTTTCCAGTATTATGCTATCACAAACTTTTTGGCATGTGTCTCCTGGTGAATATATGCAAGATGTTCTACTAGGAATGGAATCATTGAGTAAGAAGCTATAGATATTCAGTGTTATTCAATAACAACAATATGGTTTTCAGAGTTAAACAAATTTACACTTCCACCAGGAGTGTGAGAGTTTTCATTGCTATACATCCTTGCCAGATATTGCAAGCATTTTAATTCTTGTGAGTGTGGAACATCATCTTTTTCTGTGGTTCTCAATCTTTTGAAATTTGTTGTGATTTGATTTATGACCTAGCAGATGAATAATTCTTGCTCACATTCCATATATACTTGGAAAATAATGTGATTCTCTCTTTCCTCTTTAGTAAGAGGACCTACAGTTTTTTTGTTTTTTTGAGACAATTGCCAGCCAGAAAAAAGGTACATTTTTTTGGTGTGTTCCTTGCATTGATATATAAGCACAGACTGAAGAAAAATCATAATTAAAAAAAACCCACAACCAAGTCAGCTGAAAAGGTTTAGTGTTCTTCAGTCTTTTTTTCTTCTTCTGACAGGCTATGTGGAGGTAATAACTGGAGCTTCAGTGCTCCATGTGGGACATGAGATGATCTGGACGAAGGAAACCACGTGCCTGTGAGTGCAAGGGCTTGTGGAAACCTGGGCCACTGGAGGCGCTATGGAGCAACTGAGCAGCTTCAGACTACATACCTCTTGACATTTTTTCACATGAAACAGAAGTAAACTCTTATTTTGTTTAAGCCAAAATTATTATTTCTTCTCATTATGTGTAGCTGAACTAATCGAATTATAGGCATTAAGTATTAAATTAAAGATTTTTTTTTTTTTTTTTTGCGGTACGCGGGCCTCTCACTGTTGTGGCCTCTCCCGCTGCGGAGCACCAGCTCCGGACGCGCAGGCCCAGCGGCCATGGCTCACAGGTCCAGCCGCCCCGCGGCATGTGGGATCCTCCCGGACCGGGGCACGAACCCACGTCCCCCGCATCGGCAGGCGGACTCCCAACCACTGCGCCACCGGGGAAGCCCCTAAATTAAAGATTTTAAATCAAATTTATTAAGCTTTGAATTTGAATGAAAGGCTGAAAGTTGAAAGCTCATAGTTAACCTGAGCAAACAAATGTGTTCCATTGTATAGAAACCCAAAAGCAAACTGCATACTTACAGAAAAAGGATATATCTGTTAGCAACTTAGGGGTTATTGACAACCATTCAGTAGTGTGTGGTTTTTATAACTATCCCTTCAGTTCGCACTAACAGAAGTATCATGATGTCAAGAATTTTGGCAGGTAAAACAGTAATTTGCCTTTACTCTGAGAACTGGCTACCAACTAGTGCAAAATGTACAGTTCTAAGCTCCATCTTTTAATAGGGATGTAAACACACTATAAAATATTTGAAAGAGATCATTTAGAAATGTACATGGATTCAGGTGATACTGATACCTCTTTGTATATTGGAAGTTGTTTCAATGGGAATGAAGCATTATTGTGGGTGATTACTCACTAATAGTGTATTAGGCACTAATGAGTAGAATTAAAATCAATTGTTAGGAGTTTCAGATAGATCAGTTTGATTTTAACATAAAGAGGGATTATGCAACAGTCAGAGCTGAACAATAATAAAATTAATTTCCTCTGGACATACAGTCTTTTCTGTTACTGGTGGTGATTTAGGCCAAATAACCACATGGTGGAGATGTTGTAGAGGGAATTCCAGCATGAGACGGCTTGTTGGAATAGAGGACATTTAAGGTTACTTCTAAATTCTGGAATCTATGAATTAATGTGTCAAATACATAGGGAAATGAGTCTGAAATTTGTTATTGATGTAATATTCAAATTCTTGTAACTCAAAATTTTTGTCCTACAGCTTAATTAAATTAAAAACTCTTTACTGGATATATTTGATGTAGAAACTTTTTATTATGCTGAACACTGACTTGATTTTTAAATTTATGTATACTTGTACATTTTATGTACCTGTCATACAAAAGCTCTAGAATCAGCATAAGGAGAGTACTTTCATTTTACAAATGTATAAAATACATAAAGTTAAAATGGTATTGAAGATAAATATTACAAAGAGAACAAAATAACCCAAAAAATGGGTCAGCACAAACTATCCAATTGATTAGATGCTTGCAGAAAACCACAGCAAATGGCAAAATCAATTCACCAATCAGCTTTGCAGTGTTTTATTCTAAACTCAGCCACCTGGGCAATTAGGCATATACTCAGTGTTTTTATGTCTTTCATTGAAGAAAGCATCATTTTCCTTTGGAAGCAGATGGTTAGTAGCTATAGATGGGCCAAAGTTCACTAAAGTTCCTCTCCTATGAACAGACTAAATTTATGTCTTAGAATATGCTATTTTGAATCTTTTGAATGATTCAAAACTGAGACAGAAGCCTTGGCAAGTTGATAGTTGGTTATAGGTTTTTGTGGCTAAGAAATTGCTCAATTATATTTTAATGCTGCGATTCTCCATTGTTAATGCAAAATCTCACCAGTCCCTCAGGTGATATTTTAATCTTGTACAATTGCCCATCCCTACAGAAGGTAGAAATATTTTAAATTACTAATTTCAGTATGATTAAGAGGGTTAAAATACTTCATTAGAACCATAGTTCATTGAAGAGAAACTACACCAAGTAATGGAACTTCCGTTATGCCATTAAAAAGGTTTTCCCTTGATCTTGCCATCAATTATGCTTGGATACTAGTCTAAGGAAATACTGCTTCAGTGCTTGATAACTTTCTAGTTAAATAATCAATTTTTTTTTTAAAAAGGTTTCTTTTGCTTAGATATTTTGGTGACATTAGCATTCGGTTGTCAAAATTTACTTTTGAGTATGCATATGAGGTAAGATTTATAGAAATACAGAAACTAAGAAGCAGAAACTACTATTTCACTGCCTTTGACATGCTTATGGTCTGAGCTTTAAACATATTTGTAAGGCCATAGCACACACATATAGCAAGAATTCAGCTCAAGTTTGTGAATGAATGAGAGACTGAATAGATGAAAAGAAAGCATTCAATACCCTACTGACCCTAGCCAAAGATATCACACATAAAATATAAAATTTTTGATAACTCCAAAATAGACTAAATGATAAATTCCAAACTGAATAAATGTTCTGAAGTAAAATGAAATCATAAAAGTACGAGATGAAACACTGAGAAATTGTTTTATAAACTCACATTGAAAAAGGTAGAAAACTCAAAAGACAGATGAAAACAGGTTGCAAATCTAGGGGAAAAAGGTGGAAAATATATCACCAAAGACTAATTTTCTTTATGTGTAAATAGCTCTTAGAAAAAACAACAATAATAACAACTGACCAGCGTAATAGAAAAATGGAAAATTAGCATCAAGAGACAATGAGAAGGAAGGGAAATACAATCTCTTCAAGTTATAAAAACTTGCTCAACCTTACTCAATAATGACAAAATTTATAAGTAAAGCCATACTGAGATTCCATTTTTCATCTGTAAGTCTGAAAAATTAAAAGCCACATTTGATAAAACACTCTTCTGGCTAGCTGTGGGGAAAAAAGTAGTCCTATGTATAGTTTTGGGGAAGTGATTTGATAGTATCAGTCAAGATTACATTTAAATATTCTCTTTGATTCAACAATCATTTTATTCCAAAGATTCACTCTTAAAATTGTAAAATGTTATACATAAAGATTTTTTATTACATTATTGTTTGTACCAGCAAAAGATTGGAAAATCACCAATGAGGGATGAATTCATTGAATTATGCTACATCCACACAAATACTATGCAATTGTTAGGAAATTTTTGTATTGTGAGGAACTTTGTATTGTGAGGAATTGTGAGGAAACTTTATGTATTCTTAAGGAAAATTTTCTAAAAACAGAAAATTGTCAGGCAGTTAGCAAAAGAAATTGTGATACGATAGCTAGGAAATATGGAAGGAATTTATATATTGATTTGGAGCTAAACTTTCTGAGTTTATCTTGGTTCTACCACTTAACTATCTGAGAGACGTTGTGCAAGATAATAAAATTTCCTGTGGCTTAGTTGTCTCATTAGTAAAGGGCAGATAATACTAGCACCAATATACTGAGGATTAGACTCTTGACACAGTTCTTGGTATATAATAAGAGCTATATAAGTGTTAGTCTTACTATAATAATTATTAATTCTTCTAATTATATAATATTTTCTTATAATATTATATAATTACTGTGTATCAATAATATGTTATTACTATACAATATTTGTAAGAAACATGACCTGGACTCAGGAAAAATAGTGGAACTATTACTAGAACAAGAGAAATAGATGCCAGGAAAATCAACAGAAGTCCAATACACAAGACTTGTACACTCCTGTCTGATGCAATCTACCTCTGTGCTATTTTACTCTGACTTGCCCGTGAGGGAGGAGGTTTATTCAGTATCTTAAGACTATCATCCCACACAGGCAACATCTATGGATTTTTCCAACCACCTCATTCAGAGAAATTTAATTTTAGCACAGTACTTTCAGGGTGGTTCCTAAAATTTTTAGAAGAAAGTTTCCTTATAGATATTCAATTAAACTTCTTAACCAATGCTTTCTGTCTCATCTACTACCCCTTTCTTCTGGATTATTTTATTCTCCTTTCCTGAGGTTTCTGAAAAGGTGATTCTCAAACCTTAAGTTCACTAAGCCCTTAACTATGGTTCATGATGAACCATTCTAGTTCAATGAAAGACCAAGTTCTTATTTAGTCCCCAGTTCCCACTCTCTGCTCAAACTAAACCCATGATAACCTCATCTGATTCCTCAAATTATCATTTAATCCTCAATCTTCAGATTATCTTTTATTCTTTTTTTTTTCCATTGCTAGGTAAAGTTATACCTAGGTTTTCTTTTGTCCTTACTCATATTTTGTTTTTTTGCAATTATATTCTCCCTTTAGTAAGATAACTTGGCCATTTTTGACTCATTGCTTAGGCTATGGAAACAGTCTTTCCTTGTAGATTGCATAAAGATTGATTTGTCATCCCAGACTGATCACACACCATGGTGCATGCAATGGTCCTGTCATGTTGAACTAGAAATCTAGTTTTGTATTAGGTACACCAGCCCGTACAGAGGTGAAGATGCAAGACAATTTGCTCATTTTGTGGGTATTTTTCTTTATGTTTGAACTATTTCACAATTAGTTTTATTTAATCAGGAGGGGGAAAATACCTGAAAATTTTGAGTTTGTAGTTCCAGAAGTCCTTAAATGTAGGTTGGTTTAAATGGTTCATGAAGAAATTTAGTGAAAGCTTGCCCACATATTGCAATTTTGAAAGAACAAAAAGCTAAGTTCACAGTCAACTGAACGAAAATAAGGATTTCAAAGCATCTGAAGACTTTCAAGATGCGAATGCTATCATGGGATAAGTGAATCGATATTGGAGATGAATCTCATTTTAGCTACTGCAAACCTGCTGGACCATTTCCTGAGATACTGTATAAAGCAATTGAAGATGGCGTAGTATAATGTTGAACAGTTATACTCAAGCACTCTCTATTACAAAGAATTTTCAGAAAAGTAACAGATAAAAATTTTGTCCTGAGTATATACGGCATGATTTCCCTGGTTTGCTCTTCTACCAATATCTTCAGTGGTACTTATTTTTTAAAAAAAGTGATTCTTGAGTTAAGAAGTAGAA
Source organism: Pseudorca crassidens (assembly GCF_039906515.1). Classification (NCBI taxonomy): domain Eukaryota; kingdom Metazoa; phylum Chordata; class Mammalia; order Artiodactyla; family Delphinidae; genus Pseudorca; species Pseudorca crassidens. The sequence goes on along the minus strand of NC_090313.1, from coordinate 35,266,965 downwards.
TGTTTCCTTTCTAAAGGAATGAAAATAAAAGGAGAAAAAAAGAAAACATTTAATTTTTTTCTTATTTCTAAATGAATGCTGACATAGTAGATGATATATAATGGGTTTAAATTAAGGGATATAACACTATAATGTATACCTACATATTTTTAAATACCAAAATGTTTTTAAAGCATCTTACTTCCTTGAAAATTCAAATTTTAATTTTGTCTTTTAAATGTTATTTTGTGCCACCTGGAATAACAGTTTTAGTAATCTCTAAATGCAGACACAAAATCTTATCCTTTTCTGATTGATTTCAAATGAAGTGAACCACTTAAATTAGAGTTCCTTTATAATTTAGTCTGATAACTTACGGGGTTGTATTTTGGTAGAGTGGGTCAAACAGCCCTTTCTATCGCTCAATTTGCCATGGACAAATGCAGTATTAAAATTGTGGAATGGGTATTTTGGGGTCACTGATTTAACTCAAAGGGGTAGTAATTCTGGCACATTTAAATTCTTCACATGTAAATCTGAAGTGCAGGGTAGCTTGGTAGGGGAGAGGGATCCTCGATCATTTTGTAACTGTAAGCATTTAAGTGGCTAACTCACAGAACAGGTGTCAACGAAATTTTTCTTTAAAAAAAAAATCTGGGAAGAACGAAGGGCAGACTGTTTGTAAAACTGAAGTCAGAATATCCTAGAATTGTTGTTCAGTGGTTCAATGTAAAAGGAACCCAAGTCAGGGGCTACTGACTACAGTTCAACTGAGATCCTAGTTGAGCTGGAGGAGAGTTACAGCTTTTGTTTTGCCCTCATTATTGTTTTGGGTATGACTGCGAGTTTAATGATGTTGGCACAAGGCCTGAAATGCAATTTGCTATTTTTATTACTCTCTCAATATGATGCATTAAGGTCCTCAATACTTTTCAACAAATGTAAAAGAAAAGAAAATAACCTTTTTTAATATCAAGCTCTGTAGAAATTAAAACAGAAATGTCTAATGTGCATTCCTCAATGCTACAGTCTAGATTAAAGCATTTGAGTTAACCTAACTTATTAACTTAAAACTATGATGAAAACCTAAACTGTATAGAGATATATGGTTTCTAGGATTGCTTCCAGGGAGTTTTTCAAGACAAGTCTCTTTTTTCTGTATCTGTACTGCAAAGGTAAAAAACAAAGACGGAAGAGAAGGCCTTGTTCTTGTCTCAGTATTTGCTGCTTTGTTTCTGGCTGGAGATAGACAAGATCCAGTTAACTAACAATCAGATGTCAAATAAAAATAAAACAGAAAAAATTGAAAAGGGATAAAATAATTTACAATTTTGATACCATTACTACTTGATGGCTTCTTATCCCTAATTATGGCACATTAAAAATACTAATATTCATTAAAGACCAAGATTTACCTCAGTCATTATACCACAGATCCCTCAAGTTTAAAGCATGACATTGTTTCCAGAAATTTCCTTTCCTCTTCTAATATCAGAAATTACCAAATTATACCATGCAAAGTGATTTTGAAAATTGCTTGTAATTGAGGCAAATGTGTGGCTTTTGCCAAAATCTTCCATATAATTACTCAAATTCTTCATTTGGCTTTTCTCTAAAATCCCAGCATAATAATATTTTAGGTCATCTTTCTTTGGGGGAAAACAAAAGGGCTTGAAGTTTTAGATCTTAAGTAGTATCTCAGGTTTTGTTAAACTGGTGGAGTTTACCAGTGATTTAAATGCAAAGTCCTTATGAATTAGAGTTACCAAAGAAGCAGTATTGTAATTAGGTTACATTGTTTGCTGTTGTGAACCATCTGAATTCTTCCTGTCAAAACTCAGCTAGTGTTCATCTCTTTTTATATGCTAACTTTAACAATTTACTCTTGTTCATAGAAATTTCAGCTGATTTCATGGTATTCTGTTTGGTTGCGTGTTTGTAAAGTTGCTAATTTTCATAACCTCAGTCTCTGTGTCTTTACAGGAGGAGTCAGTAAACTTTTTTTTTTTTGCGGTACGTGGGCCTCTCACTGTTGTGACCTCTCCCGTTGCGGAGCCTACGCGCAGGCTCAGCGGCCATGGTTCATGGGCCCAGCCGCTCCGCGGCATGTGGGATCTTCGCGGACGCGGACCGGGGCACGAACCCACGTCCTCTGCATCAGCAGGCGGACTCTCAACCACTGCGCCACCAGGGAAGCCCAGCAATTTCTTTTCCTTGAAAGTGGTCTGAGAGGCTTACTTCCATGGCCCCCACAATAGATGTCTACTTTTTTCCTATTTATCTTTCCATTATTTTTGTTCACCTTTTCTATAGCCTCTTGATCTTATGAAGGAAATTTTAACTGTTAAAACTTCAAGTTGTGTTTGGATTCACCATTCATTCATTTACTATTCATTTAGTACTGATCAGATATCATGCACTGTACAATTTCTCCTCACAGTGAACCATTACCTGAGTCTTCAAAGTTTATAAAGAACTTTCATGAATGCTAATTTAATATAAGGTAATATATTAATATTGGGCTGGCCAAAAAGTTCGTTTGGGTTTTTCTGTACCATCTTACAGAAAAACCCAAACGAACTTTTTGGCCAGCCTAATATAATGTGGTACATTAATATATTATATTGTGTATTGCTATAATACATATAGCAATATAATGTGTATTAATGTATTTATATTTCCTTGAATAATTTTATTAAGTGGATAACTATTGCTCTCCATATTTAAATTAAAAATCTGAAAATCTAAAAATGTGTGACTTTACTAGAGTCTCACAGCTAATAAAAATGGAACCAATATTCATACATAAGAAGTTGTATCTTAGATATCTTGATTATTTTCCATGTTTTAATATTAAAGATCACACTGGGTTCTGTTGGTTTTATATACATTATGCCTGGGTTTCAAGCCTAGCTCTGTGATCTACTGTGTGACTTTGGGCTAAGTCACAAAATGTCTCTGGGCCTTGTCATCACATCCTTTACATGATGATGGTGATAGTTAATACTTCATCGTGTTGGCACAAGCATCAAATACTTGTAAATACTTGCAAAGCACTTACTCTTGAAATACACTTCCATGTAAAGCATTTTGAAGAATGCCTGGCACATAGTAACTGTACGTGTATGTAACAAAACATGTTAATGAGATTATTATCACATAATAGGTAAGAAAACTAAGTTTTGAAATATTAAGTAATTCTTCCAAGGTGAAGGAAATGAATATGTAATTATGGTTTTAAAAAAGAAAGGCTCAGCAAATGCAACTTAGTGAGGTACAGTAAGCCAATGAGCCATGCAACCTTGGCTAAGGCATTCTCCCCCTCTGGACCTTCATTTCCTCATCTGTGCAATGTTGTGTCTATACTAGACAGTTCTCAAGGTTCTTCCCAGGTCTATGGTTTTATGGATATCAAATTAAGAATTTAATTTGATATCATTAAACTCTGAGAAAAAACATTTCAATTTGATTTTGTTTCAGGGAAAAAATCTATAAAATATTTAATATAAAATACCAAAAGATCAAAATTACCAACCATGCATTCAATTATTATATTTCTAAAAACCACAAAGAGTTTAAAAGAAACTTGGTTCAAATATGTATAAAAGATTACATATATGGAAGATAATTTGAATTTTTTAATTAAAATAAATAATGTGTACCAATATATTCAGGAATTTTCTTCAATAACTTTGCAGTTGAAAGTTGTTGGAGAGTGTTGGAAATGGTAGCACCTACAGGGGAATTTTAGACAGTATAATTCTTGCTGAAAAAGCTTTGTGATTTTTTTTTCCATTGCTGTATATTCAGTGTCAAATCCAAAAGTCTTGGTTAACATAATAATACTGTTCAAGAGTTATAGTGAAAAAACACTGCCGTTTAATCTTTAAAATTCTGGTATTCATGCTAATATATGAATACATTAAATTATTTTCTGTTTAATTAGGTTAAATTGTTTAAGGCATGCTATGTGTAGGACTAAAGTTTTAAATTCATAGATTGATAATGATAAAGTGATAACATACGCATAGCATACTTTACTAGCCTATAACTGTGTCAGATACTACATGTACTCTGTCATTGAAATCTCACAGAGGATCTCTGAGGGAAATCCTATTGTTACCTCCATTTCCCAGAGGATACCAAGGAATCTGTGAAACCATACTAAAAGCTACCATTTATTTATTTATTACTTCTGTATGTCCTGTGAAACATTGTACAATACAATAAAAGCAGGTGCTTTCAGTGATACCCTGCCCTGCCTGAGATAACGCCAACCAGACTTCATCTGCATCTCCTCTTTGCCTTGAACCTTTTCTGGGGCCAGAGCCCACTCGGAAAGAAATTTTCTGAGAATTAACATCTCTACCTCCTCCACACACCTACCCACACACTATAGCATGCCTCAGATAACATCCCAGCCCCTCAGTCTTCAGATGGAATAACTCAGAATATTCCTGTTCGGGACAGCGTTATTAAGCTCCACCCACCCTCAGTATTATTTTCTATATAATGTAAACTTAATTGGCTACCTTTCCCTCTCTATCTCATTTCATTTATCCCCTTGTTGTTTGTACCAGAGTTTCCTGCAATTATATCCAAATAAACTTATTGTGTTAGAATGCTTGCTTCAGTTTGTTCTTCTGGTAGAGTCTAAGCCAAGACAACATATTATTCAATTCTTATAATAACTCTGAGGAGTAGACATTATTTTAATTTTACAGAAGTGGAAATAGGCTTAAGGAAGTTAAATGATTGTATTCAAGTTCATACATCTGTTAGAAACCAGGCTCTAGCCATATCTTTGCTGTAGTTTGTAGAATCTAAGCTCATAAACACTATCCTACCTGCCCCCTTTTCAAATAAATGCATTGAAGCTCTTTACATGGAACAGGACAAATACCATTACCACAAAAAAAACGTTCATAACACAGCTTAGATACATTGTGCTAACTTCAAAACAAAGGGAAACAGATTTAATAGTCCATAAAGTCAATATCTCTTTGCTGTATCTGATTGTGATTATTAATTACAGTTAGCTGATGATCAGTGTTCTTCATAGAATAATACACACTTATTCTCACTTGCCAGCAAAATCTCAGGTAACAAAGATATTTTTCTGAAATAATATGGAAGACTGGTACATCTTCTCTCATCAAATTAGGTCACTGATGAAATTGAAAATTATGAACCTTTTTCTTTAAAATGAAATCTACTTGAAGTCAAAGAAGCATAAGTACTGAAGGAAATATTAAACCAGAAAAAAATGTAGAATTCTTGATATCACTTTTCAGTATTTTCACTAAGGTCAGGTTAAGAATTTTGGAGAATAGTTCATCTTTTCCCTTCTTGTCCATTCAATAAATGTCTCAAAAAAATAAACAACATGTATTTACTCTTGAAAACATGATCACATGTGCACTTTCTACCAAAGTTAACTTTGGAAAAAAGATTGAAAAAAATGTATAACTTGTTCAGTGAAGCCCAAAGTTAGAATTTCAGTCTCTAAATTCACAAGCCATTTCACTGAGCTACTTTGTGTTATTTAAAGTAGATGCATTGATCTACTAATGGGTTTTACTTCAAAGTACTTAGGATGACTTGTGCTATTTCTACTTTTTTTGCCAGTTTTACTAAGTGAATTATATGAAAATTCAAAGAGTGTAACTAGAAAAACATAAAAGAAATTTGTGAACATATTGAGTCTATGTGTTTAGACTGATTAGATGACTTAGACGGTAAAGATTTTCTGAAAGTTCCGAAGTTCCACGGAAAGGTTTTGCCAGGTCTCCAATTCTTTTTCAATCTACATTTTCTTTGTTCAAATTTTTTCTTTCAGTTCCTTTTTAAATTCTCCATTACAAATATACTTTTAAATAATAATAGCAAACACATACAGCACTTATTACATTCAAGGAACATATTTAAGCATTTTATTAATCATTTAATTATCACCATCTTATTTATTCAGCAAAATTATTTTTACAGTAATATAATTATTATCCACATTTGAGTAAACCAATGTAAGAAATGTGAGAAAAGTCAAAGCAGTCTATGGCAGCCAGCAACTGTTATGGTACTATCTGGTAGATTTTGGTGTTGCTAGAAGTTGGCCTAGAACAGAAAGTGAAAACTGAAGAAAATAACTGATAATAAGTATTACTTAATGAGGTGAGAGTTTGGAAAATTATTTCTAGGAAAGCCACTGAAGAAAGAAACCATGAAATACTCTATTGATACATGATATTAAAAAAAAATTAAACAACAACAAAAACCTTCAGAATTAATGAACATTTACAACTATTCTGATTAGGATGAATCATTTATGTTTCTTTTTTAAAGCAAAATTCATTTGATTACATAATATATTACTGAGAATGATCTTCATTTTTTCATATACAAAATTATAATTATGATTCCAGTACAAATAAATTTTTTTATTGAAATATAGTTGATTGATAATATTATATAAATTATAGGTGTACAGTATAGTGCTTCACAATTTTCAAGGGTTATACTCCATTTAGAGTTATTATAAAATATTTGTTATATTCCATGTGTTGTACAATATATCTTTACAGTTTATTTTATAACTAATAATTTACACAACTTAATCCCTTCCTCCCTTCCCTCTCCCAACTGGTAACCAATGGTATGTTCTCTGTATCTGGGTGTCTGCTTCTTGTTTTTATTCACTAGTTTTTTGTATTCTTTAGATTCCACATATAAGTGATATCATATAGTATTTGTCTTTCTATGTTTGACTTATTTCACTTAGTATAATGTCCTCCAATCCATCTATGTTGTTGCAAATTGTAACATTTTGTTCTTTTTTACGGCTGAGTAGTAGTCCATTGTGTATATATATATATACTATATATATATACATATATATATACATATATATAGTATATATATATGTGTGTGTGTGTGTGTGTGTGTATATATATATATATATATATATATATACACATACATACATATACCACTTCTTTATCCATTCATTTGTTGATGGACTCTTAGATTGTTTCCATGTCTTGACAATTGTAAATAATGCTGCCATGAACACTGGGGTGCATGTATCTTTTCAAATTAGTGTTTTTGTGTTTTTCAGATATATCCTCAGGTGTGGAATGGCTGGTTCAAATGGTTAATTCTATTTTTAGTTTTTTGAGAAACCTCCATACTGTTTTCCACAGAGACTGCACCAATTTACATTCTCACCAACAGTGTATGAGGGTTTCCTTTTCTCCACATTCTCTCCAACATTTGTTATCTGTGTTCTTTTTGATGATAGCCATTTTGACTTTTCATTGTGATATCTCATTGTGGTTTTGATTTGCATTTCCCTGATGTTTAGTAGTGTTGAGCATCTTTTCATGTGCCTGTTGGCCATCTGTAATTTATTTTTGGAAAAATGTCTATTCAGTTCTTCTGCCCATTTTTTAATCAGGTTATTTGTTTTTTGGATGTTGAGTTGTATGAACTGTATATGTATATTTTGGTTATTAACCCCTTATTGGCCTTGTGATTTGCAAATATTTTCTCCCATTCAGTAGGTTGCCTTTTTTTTTGTTCAAAGATTTCCTTTGCTGTGCAAAAGCTTTTAAGTTTAATTAAGTCCCATTTGTTTAGTTTTGCTTTCATTTCCATTACTCTAGGAGAAAGATCCAAAAAACTGTTGCTGCAATTTATGTCAAAGTGTGTTCTGCCTATGTTTTCCTCTAGGAGTTTTATAGTATCTGGTCTTACATTTAGGTCTTTAATCCATTTTGAGTTTATTTTTCTATATGGTGTTAGAAAATGTTCTAATTTCATTCTTTTACCTGTAGCTGTTCAATTTCCCCAGCGCTGCCTCTTCTCATATATTCTTGCCTCCTTTGTCATAGATTAGTTAACCATAAGTGCATGGGTTTATTTCTGGGCTCTCTATTCTTTTCCATTGATCTGTTTGTTTGTTTTTGTGCCAGTACCATACTGTTTTGAGTCCTATAGCTTTGTAATACAGTCTGAAGTCAGGGAGCATGATTCCTCCAGCTCCATTCTTTTTTCTCAAGGTCATTTTGGCAATTACGGGTCTTTTGTGTTTCTGCACAAATTTTAAAATGTCTTGTTTTGTGAAAAAATGTCATTGGTATGTTGATAGGGATTGCATTGAATCTATAGATTGCCTTGGGTAGTATGCTCATTTTAACAATATTAATCCCCCCAATCCAAGAAAACAGTATATCTTTCCATCTGTTTGTGTTGTCTTCAATTTCTTTCATCAGTGCCTTATGGTTTTTTAAGTATGGGTCTTTTACCTCCTTAGGTAGGTTTATTCCTAGGTATTTTATTCTTTTTGATGTGATGATAGATGGGATTGTTTCCTTAATTTCCCTTTCCAATAGTTCATTGTTAGTATATAAAAATGCCAATATAATTTTTAAATGTCATAGAGGGTTTGTTTGTATTATATTTTACAAAATAACCTAAGTAGTATGAAAAATACTTGTATCAAAAAAGTCACATTGATATTTATATAATATTTACAACAATATTTATAATACTTAGTAATAATATTATTATATTAAAATAGTTGTATTAGAAACATTAATAATATATGTACATCTTTGAAACTGTATGATTTTTAAAGACAGATTGGGTTACAGTAAATTACACACATTTATACTGAGCACTTTGATAATTTTTCACATATATATACACCCATGAAACATCTATGTATGCACATCTGTATATACTCATGGCACCAACACCACAATCAAGACTATGAAATCAGAGATCACACCAAAGTGTTTACCATAATCTAAAGATTTCACAGTCCTCAAACCTTTCTCGGTCTCCACACAAACACAACTGCTATTTATTACTATAAAGTTTTCATTTTCTAGCATTCTTTAGAATTGTATACAAATGGAATCATACCGTATGTATGAAGATACATTTTCTATCCTTACTGAATTGTTCTCTACTTGTTCTATCAATTATTGAAGTAGTGATGTTTAGATCTCTAACTATAATTGTGGTTTGTGTGTTTCTCTTTAAAGTCCTAAAAGTTTTGTGTTATGTAGAATACTGTTTTTTGAATTTCGGGTATTAGAAACAAAGTCTTTTAGAATTATTAGTTCTCTTGATGAATTGATACATTTATCAATTGAAATGACACTCTATCCATAGTAATATGCTCTACTCTGACAACTCTTCATCTGATATTGATACAATCACCCCAGATGTGTCTGCTTGCATGTGTGGGTTAGCATGGTGTATTTTTTCCCTATCCTGTTACTTTTAAACTATTTATCTTTACAACTAAAGAGGGTTTCTCAAAAGCAATATATATTTTGTTCTTACAGTTTCATCTGATCTGATGATCTGTGTCTTTTAATTATAGTACTTATACCACTTAATTTAATGTTATTATTTACATAATTGGCTTTACATCTACCATATCACTATATGTTTCTTATTTGACACATAACTTAGCTCTCTATTTCCACTGTTTATGCCTTTTTTGGATTAATTTTATAATTTAATAAATTCCATTTTATCAACTTTATTGGATTTTTTTTTTTTTTTTTGCTGTACACGGGCCTCTTACTGTTGTGGCCTCTCCCATTGTGGAGCACAGGCTCCGGACGTGCAGGCTCAGCAGCCATGGCTCACGGGCCCAGCCACTCCGCAGCATGTGGGATCTTCTCGGACTGGGGCACGAACCCATGTCCCCTGCATTGGCAGGTGGACTCTCAACCACTGCGCCACCAGGGAAGCCCAACTTTTTTGGATTTTTAACTGTAATTCTTTGCCTATTTTTAATTACTACTTTAGGATTTATAGCATACATCCTTGAATTATCACAAATAAGTTTATATCACTTTACATATAGAATAACAGCCTTACAATAATAGTTGCATTTCCACCTTCCATGCATTTATGCTATATTTGTCAACATTTCATTTCAAATGGTATAAATCTCAATCTGTATTGTTATTATTTTTTTAAACAGTTAACTTAAAATAAACAAAGAATCTTTTATATTTATCTTCCAATGCTCTTCATTCCTTTGTGTAGTTAAAATTTCTATCAAATATGATTCCCTTCTACAAGAAATAAATTATTAAAACTATAATTCAGATAGGCTGAAGATTAATTCATTCAGCTTTTCTATGTCTGAAGAAAGTCTTCAATTCACTTTTGTTTTTGAAACATATATTTTCTGAGTATAGAATTCTATGTTGCATGAGATTTTTTATTGTTTTTGTCTTTTTTTCATTGAGCACTTTAAAGATATTGCTCCATTATCTTCTACCTTGCACTTTTAGTATGAGAAATCTGCTGTCATTTTTATCTTCACTCATCTGTACATAATTTCTTCTCTCTGATTTTTGTAACATTTTATTTATATTTGATTTTAATCTTTGATGTATTCTCATTACATTTGTTATACTTGGAGTTTATTGAGCTTATTTTATCGACAAGTTTACTGTTCTTAACAAATATGGAAACATTTCAGCCCTTATCTTTCAAATATTTTTGCTGCTCCTTCAATCCTCCTGAATTCTAATTACATGTATATTACACTCCTTGAATACGGCCCACAGTTTACTGATGGTCTTTCAATTTTTTTCAGTATTTTCATCTCAGTGTTTAATTTTGGAATGTTCTATTGTTATTTCTTCAAGTTCAGTAATTTTTATTTTGCAGTAGGTAATATTCTGTTAATAACACACAATGTATATTTTATTTCAGCTATGGTACAGATTAAATTTAGATTTTTTTAATGTCTTCTATGTCCTCTTCTTTACATGTTTAATCTTTTTTTTTTTTTTCAGTACGTGGGCGTCTCACTGTTGTGGTCTCTCTTATTGCAGAGCACAGGCTCCGGACGCACAGGCTCAGCGGCCATGGCTCACGGGCCCAGCCACTCCGCGGCATGTGGGATCCTCCCAGACCAAGGCACGAACCCGCGTCCCCTGCATCAGCAGGTGGACTCTCAACCACCGCACCACCAGGGAAGTCCATGTTTAATCTTTGATCTGTCTTCTTGAGTGTATGGAACATATTTATAACAATCATTTTATGCCTGAGTCTATTATTTCTATAATCTGTTTCTTTTTTGTGCCTCTTTCAATTGATTTTTCTTCCTATTATGAATTGTATTTTCCTGCTCTTTGCATGCCTGGTAATTTTTACATGGATCACAGGCACAATGAATTTTACCTTGATGAGATGCTAAACATTTTTATACTGCTATAAATATTCCTGAGCTATGTTCTTGGATGCAGTTTAGTTTTGAGGAAAGAGTCTAATATTTAGAGCAATGGTTCTCAGCTAAAGATACTTTTGCCCCTCAGGTACCTGAATCAATTTCTAGAAACATTTTTGGTTGTCATAGCTGATGGAGGCTGCTTACTACTGGAATCTTGTGGATAGAGGGCAGAGATGCTGCTAAAAATTCTACAAAGCACAAGGCAACCCCACAATGAAGAATTATCAGGCCTAAAATATCAATAGAGCCACCATCCATCTAAATGGAGTAATGCCCTTAGGAGTATTCTACTCGATATCCCCAAATAATCAAGGTTTTAAAACATGGCTGATGGGGAACATAGTTCATTGCTGACCACATGTGAGCTTCAGTGATTGTTCCTCAGTTCCATTCATGTGGTTTTTCCCCCCTTACATTGTTTTCTTACTCCAATGCTATAAAAGTATTTAGCTGAAGACTCAAGAGGGACTCTAGAGCTTTCTCTCTATACAGCTCTCTCCTCTGTGTTATTTTTTCTTATGAACTGTAACCTCCTTGTCCTTACGATCTCCCAGCTGTAATTTCTGTACTCAGGGAGATCATTATGCTCCACTTGTTTTCCATCCCTTAATTGTGGTTTAAAAATTTCTCCAGGAAATAAGTTGGGGCAATGTAGGCTCACATTGTTTGCTTCTCTTCTCTCAGAGATCATTGTTTCACACTATCAGTTTCCCCATGTCTGAAGAGCACAGTGTTATATATTTTATCAAATTTTTTTTACTTGTGTAAGTAGTAGGGTAAATTTGGTCTCTGTTACTCAGTCTTGATCAGAAGTCTCTTTTTATTAGATTTTTAAGACGGTGATCTTCAAAAAATGAGCAGTAAACATACACTTTCTTAGGGAAACTGGATTGGATCCATAATTTTGATGAATTTTTCAGAAGATGACACAATGTATTTCAGAAAGAATATTCTTATATATAAATAAATATGTTACATTATTCAGATTAATTGTTAAATGTCTTCCATATAATTAATTTGACTATAGATATGTCTCTGACACAGAATTTTAACAGATTTTTTTATTCTCCAATGGTATTTGAATTTTATGTGTGTAGTAAGTGATCAGCCTACAAATTTACATATAGGAAAGGCAAATTTGACTGTTTTATTAAATATACACATTTGTTTCTCCTAGGTCAAAACTTATATATTTACTAACTATTAAAAATAACATGTGAGCAAAACATATGTCTTTTTAAGCTGTAATGTTGCAGAGCTGTAAAACATATTACTGATTATGAGGTGGTAGGAATAGACAAATATGGAGGCAGCAGCTGTGAGTGAAAACTCCCATTCTGCTCTCCTGAGTCTAAAAATCTGGGACCACTGATATGTGAGCTGAAGCTAGTGGATGTAGAGGACACTGGAGAGAGGATTGTAATGACAGAATGAGATGATGACTATGATAAAGGTGTATAAAACTTTCAAAGTAAATGAATGAATATAAAACAGTATTCTATGTCTGTAGGTCTCAATTTTCTTATCTCTAAATGCAGATACTGTTAAGAGGTAATATTCAGTGAGCATTTACTTTGTGAAAGGCCCATTGTACATGCTATCTGATATTTATAAGATTTCTACTTAGTTGCTGCTAAGATTATCTCTATTTCATAGGCATAGAAACAGAGGCACAAAGGAATAATCTTAATTCCAAGAAGAATAAGTAATGGCTTTTAGTGGCAGAACCAAGACGATGTCTTCTAATTTCTACTCAATATTCTTTTCAAATAGAAGTAGTGCAAGTACCATACTGTCTTGATTACTGTAGCTTTGTAGTATAGCCTGAAGTCAGGGAGCCTGATTCTTCCAGTTCCGTTTTTCTTTCTCAAGATTGCTTTGGCTATTTGGGGTCATTGCAGCTCTATTTACATTAGCCAGGACATGGAAGCAACCTAAGTGTCTATCAACAGATGAATGGTTAAAGAAGACGCGGCACATATATACAATGGAATATTACTCAGCCATAAAAAGAAATGAAATTGAGTTATTTGTAGTGAGGTGGATGGACATAGAGTCTGTCATATAGAGTGAAGTAAGTCAGAAAGAGAAAAACATATACCGTATGCTAACACATATATATGTAATCTAAAAAAAAAAAAAAAAAAAAAAAAAGGTTATGAAGAACCTAGGGGCAGGACAGGAATAAAGACACAGACGTAGAGAATGGACTTGAGGACACAGGGAGGGGGAGGGGTAAGCTGGGATGAAATGAGAGAGTGGCATGGACTTATATATACTACCAAATGTAAAATAGATAGCTAGTGGGAAGCAGCTGCATAGTACAGGGAGATCAACTCAGTGCTTTGTGATCACCTAGAGGGGTGGGATAGGGAGGATGGGAGGGAGATGCAAGAGGGAGGAAATATGGGGATATATGTATATGTATAGCTTATACACTTTGTTATAGCAGAAACTAACACACTATTTTAAACACTTATACTCCAATAAAGATTAAAAAAAAAAGTAGTAAGAAGAATGTTTTCTGTCTCCCTTGACCAACAGAGTGCCCTCAGAGGCTTAAGCAAAGATATATACATTTCTACCAGCAAACAAATTCTATCATTTTACACAGCAATAAGAGTTTAATAAAGTGGGAAAAAGAGAACTAGTTATGAGTCAAAATATATGGATATTAATCTTTCTAATGCTGCTAATTCATTCACCAAATATTCATTGAGCTCAATTATGTCAGGCCTTCTAACTGTTAAACAGAAAATATAGAAATATGAATGGTAGGGATCTATCTAAATCTCTATCTACCTATACATTTATATACATTTACAACTATATATGTCTATGTAGATAGATATATACAACGATATATCTACATGCCTATATTGAGATATATATTGTATATATATATGTCAGTTATATGTCAGTTACTTTTATGCCAGGTTAATTCAAAGTGCTTATCAATCTTTTTCCCTAATTCAATTTAACTGAGCAAAAATACTGTCACTTATGAATTAGCATATTTTATTATCTTCTTCAGATAACTAATGGTTGGACATTTAATTTAACTTAATAAAGAGGACTGATTTTGTTTCATAATATCAATCATGTGAAACTTAGCCAGAAACCATCCTCTTAATATTTTTCATGGACGATAGGTCTAGACATTGATGCAAGTCTTTTAACTGAAATTTACTCTGGAAGAGATAAGTAGAATGAAACCTACCACATCCTATAGAATGTAGGACTATAGAAATCTAGATCTCTATTAACTATAAGACAACAACTGCAACTCTTCACACTTCAAAAAAAACATCAAAAACTATTCTTTAACAGTACCTTTGGATTTACTTTATCTGTGTTTGGAGAAAATATATTTTAAAAATAATGAAAAATCTATCTGAAGCAATATTATTTCAGTATTTTTTCTCACAGATGTAATTTGTTGTACATTACAATATCCTGATTTTTTCTTAAAGCCACTTCATAGTGGGATATATCAATATTGTCACATACTAGGTCAGTACAAGCTGAATATATTTTCTAAATCTGTTAGCTATCATGTCAGCAATTCTTAGAAAACAGATCCAAAACAGCAGATGGCTGAGAATTTAGTTTTCCTGTACTTAAACTAGTAGTAAAGATGTCATTACTAATGCACAGACCCAACTGAATCTTAGAATTCCTCAACAGAATGTTTCTATATATTGCTTATTTTCCAGACTTGTAAGTTCAAGGTAATCTGACTTTTAACTACTGCTTATTAATCTGTCATGATATTTAGCTTATGGAATTTTTTTTATGGATTGATTTACATAGAAACATTTTTACTGACAGAGTTAAATCTGTCTTATGTGCCAGATTCTCTGGAAAAAAGGAAAACACATATAACTGCACTTAAATCAGTAAAGAATTATAATTTTAGATAAAATGTATCTGTACAATAATCATATTCAGTTGATAGAATCAGATTTGACCTCCAAATAAGAAGTGAAAAGTTACATTATAAATCTATACCTACCAATACTCACTGTTATTCCTTATGATTTCAGTTGAATTTAATATTGTTTTAAATAGAGTTTTCAATAATTTCTGAAATTAGATTCTGGAGAAAAAGAATTTCAACTGTATTTGCAATGTGCATGTATGGAATATTTATCAATATACTGTGATAGATTTGATTTTGGATGTTGAAAGAGAAAAGTACATTCATGAATCAATATTAATAAAGATTAATATACATGATATAAATATTGTTAGTTTTAGTAATAAGTTAAAGAAACAGCAGTGAGATTGCTTATTTTTATGTAATATTATAAAACATTTTGTAACAATGAAAAAAATGTAAAAGAATTATGAGAATGTTTAAAAAGTGTTACATATTTCTGAATATATGCAATGTCAAATAGTTTTTGAAAATGAGGACATTGGAAAGATACCTGGTCATCACTGTCAACAAATATTTATAAATGACTCTCAAAGTGTAGGACACTAAAAAAAAAGTGTAGGACACTAAATTGTTAAGACATTTGAAAATATACTTTTGATTAGGTTCTTCCATTTCAGATAAATAAATACAAATGCACACACACACACACACACACCCCTTGTCTCAACAATTATACATACAGTTCTTATTATTGAAGCAATATCCATCAAAGTGATCAAAATAAAGTGACTGGGACTTCTGGGAAGGTGGAAAGTGTCATAATTTCTAAGATACTTAACAAATTAATGTAAGAAATTTTAAATGATGCAACTAATGTAAGATACAGTAAATCCCAGACTCTCTGAAATGTAAATAAATAATAGAATTTTGATTTCAGAATTCCCCATGCAATAAATGGATGACACCTATATAAGAACACTGATTGTTTGAGATAACTGTATATAACATATCACTGTATATGTTATGAACAAATACACAAAGCAATGTTGCTTTGAGTTGGATATTACCCATAACTTACAAGTGAAGAAATAATGTTTCATAGAATTAATTAACTTGCTCTAGTCACATAGTTCATAAGTGACAGAATCAAAGTTTTCATCTCACTTTTCTTATTTCAAAGTTCAGACTCTTTCTACTACTACCTTACATTGCCAGAAATAAGTATCTATTGGCAGGGTATAGTTGAAATAATTATACAGAAAAAAATACTTTATTAAAATACCAGCACATTGGAGGACAAAACAGAGAAAGAAGGTAAACAATATTATCTGAAAAAGTTAAACTACTATGCAAATAGGCAGCATAATTTTAAAATATTGAAATATATTAATAATTATTCCAATTTTGGAAAACATGTAACATACTGTAGGCAAGCACTTTCTGAAGTTTGTAGCCAGTCTATACTACCTTTTTTTTTTAATGTTAAGAATTATGCTCTTTAAATCACCATAATTTGAACAACAAAATTTTTTAAAATTAATTTTATTTATTTATTTTTATACAACAGGTTCTTATTAGTTATCTATTTTATACATATTAGTGTATATATGTCAAACCCAATCTCCCTATTCATCCCACTATCACCCTCTCCCTTCCCCCCTTGGTGTCCATACATTTGTTCTCTACATCTGTGTCTCTATTTCTGCCTTGCAAACCGATTCATCTGTACCATTTTTCTAGATTCCACATCTATACGTTAATATATGATATTTGTTTTTCTCTTTCTGACTTACTTCACTCTGTATGACAGTCTCTAGGTCCATCCATGTCTCTACATATGACCCAATTTCATTCCTTTTTATATTGTATATATGTACCACATCTTCTTTATCCATTCATCTGTTGATGGGCATTTTTATAAATACTATATTCATATATTTACATTATAAAAGTAGGACTGGTATAAGTGACAGAGCTTGGTCAACACAAAGAAGAAATTTTTAACAGAGATATACAAATAATTGAACTAGTTGCCTCAAAATTTAGTAAGACTCTTGTCATCAGAATTGCCTAAAAAATAGGCAAGGTCCTGTGGTGTTTCTTAAGCATCTTTAAATGAAGGAACCTCTGGCATTCTGACCCTTAATGAGCTTGAGTCTTCACAAAATAATGTTCTGTTCAGCTTAGCCTTAATACTGAGAACAATATATAATATTCTCCTTCAGAATTTTCCTATTTACTGAAAGCACATGCTCAAAAATTCTGACTGATGAACTTAAAATACCTGTGACTATATGGAAATAATTTCAAGTACAAAATTTTCAGAGGTATACAGATTCAAATTTATCTTAAGCTATATCTATAAACACCAGCTGCTCTAGTATTTTTGACTGAACAACTATTTTCTAATTTAGACTTTGTCTTCTACCACCAAAGGCCAAATGTAGTAAAACTTATTGATTTCATTACATCTCTGACATTCATCCATTTATATTAGTATTTTTTACAAACTGTATGTAGCTTTTTTTATGTGCCAGGTACAGTTTAATGAACTACCCAAATATTAAATCATGTACTTATTATTACAATCCTAAGAGTTAGGTGATACTATGATCTCCTTTCCAGGTGAGGAAACTGAGGCACAGAGAGACTATATAATTTACTTAAGACCTAGCAAGCAGCTTAAGGTGATAAAACCAGAATTCAAACTTAGGCAGTCTGGGTCAGTGTCTATACTCTTAACTCATGCTCTGCTGCCTGTGACACAAGATTGATACATTTCTTTGAGGTCAAAAGTTGGAAGCTTTGATTTTATTGGGCTTTTTGCCTAACTCTTTCTATAGTAAGTGAGAGAGAAGCTAATATTTTAAAAAGTCTGTTTGAACAAGTCTTATTAGAAATAAATCCTTTTAGGCAAGCTTCTCTGCAATAATGTCTTATTTTATTTTGCAGGATTTGCAATTCAAAATTATTTCACCAAAAACTAATATTCCAAATTAGTACAATGAAGCCTGACTTTTATTTTCCTCTTGTAAAATCAGTCACTAAACAAAAAGAAATTGCATGGGGTTCTGCTGTGTGTTTGACTTCACTCTTTCTATTACAAAAGCTCTTCATCACCATAGAATTGAATGTTAGGAAAAAAAATTAATATGGTTTATAGCAGTAATCCTCTTAAATGCTTGAGACTTTGCCAGCTTTCAACTAACAAGCCAGGTTATTAACGGCTGCGGTCCTACAACACTCAGGGATTATTGTCTAGGTCTGCTGACGAGGCATTGCTAGTGACCAGTTTGTAAAATGCAATCTGTTATTTTACTTCATAACCTGATCAATGATTAAAACTGCTTGAAGTACAAAAACCTGCCTTCCCTACCAGCTGATGATTTTTGCAATACATAGAATTGAATGGCTCTTTTTATGTGTGATTAAAGGTTCTGATTATTACCTGTGTAAGTTATCTGGCAGCTTTTTTTTTTGGCTTTTGGTTTGATCAAGTAAACTTGAAAAGAACATCAAGATTAAAAAAAAAATTAACATTACCTTTAACTAAAAAAATGACAGCTCTGTCAGAAGACTGTCTCCCCTCACCTGATTCTTAATATGGAATTCATGACAAGTATACAGATTTGCCTTAATTATTTATTCATTTCATTGAAACCGTCTTCATCTGCTTTAAATTTCTAATAAGTCTATTTAAATAAAGAGAATCCTATTTGAATGTTGATTTTATACTTTAAAAATCATGAAGGTGCCTGTATTATACAGAAGTGGTATGAAGCAATGGTAATGGTTGTATCAGTAAATGGCCGAAATAAAAATGCTGATTGCATTAGGTAATGACATGATAGTATTTCAAACCAACTTAGTGTAAAATAGCTACGGATATCAATGGATTGCACAACAATAAGAAAGCACTATTGTTGCTAGAAAATATGGAAGATACAATTTGTAAAGAAGAAAGAAAGGAAAAAATTCCATATTTCCTCACCTTCATAAATTGAACAAGTTAGGACAATAGGACACTTTCCTCTGACACAAATAGGACACTTTCCTCTGACACAGTAAATAGGGCAATTGTCCTATTCCCTGTGCCTAAGGCCTGGCATCAGGTTTTGAAATGATTTTATTTGTTTTGTTTGGTTTGGCTAGGTTGATTTTACTGGCTCATTAAAAACCCAATAGCTCTGATCTAAAGAACTGCCTTTGTTTTTTCCTATGGAAGTCTAGATCATGTCTTTGCAAATTTGCTTCTCATAATTATCCAGATTTATTATGAATTTCCCTACTGTTCCCCATCCCTGTCAAAAGTCACTCTTTCCACTAAAGTATGTATATTAAAAGTCTGAAGTCCTTGGATTTAAACACAGGGCAATCATCTGAAAGGCAGGTGAGGAAGACTCTAGGGATGGCGGACATTTTATTTCCAATTTAGTTCTAAAGAAATTTTTTTTTCTTTTTTTTTTGCGGTACGCGGTCCTCTCACTGTTGCGGCCTCTCCTGTTGCGGAGCACAGGATCCGGACGTGCAGGCTCAGCGGCCATGGCCCACGGGGCCAACCGCTCCGCGGCATGTGGGATCTTCGCGGACCGGGACACGAACCCGTGTGCCCTACATCGCAGGCGGATGCTCAACCACTGCGCCACCAGGAAAGCCCTCTAAGGAATTTTTTTTCCCTGTCTTTTAAATGACAATGGGACAAAGGCAGGTAGGAAGCTTTTCCCCTCCCACATATAGACAGAGACAGATACAAGTGTAAACACTATAGACTAGTCTTACTGATGGGGGAATAAAAGTCAAGGCAAAATGTTAGCAGAGAAAGAAGCTAGGAGCTCTTTAGTTACCCCTACCTAAATTTTTCGCTCATTTAGCTTGGTGAGAATACTAGGGTCCTATACCTGACAGGCCTCAAAATACTATTTTAGTAAGAAAGGTTATAGGGAATTTTTTTTACCTTATATGTTGGAAAATTCTACCATCTATTTAATTGCTTAGATTTCTGGAAATGGAAATTTGAAATAATTTTCCTTCTGAATTTTAAGGCATTATTTGTTCCGAATTTCTTAGATGCTATTGAATAATCCAACACCATTCTAAATACTTTATAAAGTAAATAATAAAAAATAAAATAAAAACGTTTTTGTCCCTCTCTGGAAGTTTTTATAAACTCATCACTAAACATATATTTTGACATTTCAAGATATGTTTTGCTGTGTTTTGTGCCCTAGTCATTTTGATGGGAACTCACTAAACCTTTGCATTCTGCAAATGTAGAAACATTTTGTAAGAATTAATTCTCAAGAAACTAGATGATACTCTCAAGAAGTACTAATTTTTGTCCCTATTTCAATTTATTTCACCCCACGTAGTGATTAAATTGTAATCATACAGTAGGAAATGCTAATCACTGATCCAGGGAAACAAGCTTAAGTTTTTGATCCCTTTTAATTTGAAAATCTCCCTAAGAAAGCTTTTATCAATAATTTATATGTCGGTGTGAGAAAGTTTCATATATGTCTTTTAAAGTTATTTTGTGTAGGGAGATGATAACAATATGAAACTAAATTGGAGTGAGATGTTTCTACAAAAAGTTAAAAAATATTTTTTAAAGGTAGACTACAGGGAGTACAGAGTTATGAAGAAGTAAGATGTTTCATCTTTTACTATTTGGCCTAAGGTAAAAATTTGCCTTCTTAAAAATCTTCATTATATTTCTGAATTGGTAAATGTAGTGTAATTTGCTATAGGTATAACTATTGGCCAAAACTGATATTTTATAAAATTGCTAATGATTCAGATAAGCTCTTTATTTCTTTTATTCAAAAGAAGTCTAATTCTGCATGTAAAGTTTCAAGTGTTTGGGCTAATAGTATATACCTAATTGTATTCAAATATTATTTACCTATTAAGAAAACATACATACTTAGATCTTTGTAATGATGAGTTAAAAGGGAAGGAGTTGGATCTGAATCTCCAATCCTTACTTGCCAAGTACTCTGATATTTTTCAAGTTTAATTAATTGTACATAGCTTTTTCTTCTCCATCAGATAAAAAAATAACATGTATAAAGATGAAATAACCAGCACAAGAATGTATTTGTGCATGATTCATATGAAAAATTTGAGAAGTATAGAATGACAGTGGTTTAGAATATAGAAAATAAATAGTCTTTCATTTTCATATATATAGATATATTGACATACAAAATCATATGCATCTCTCAAATTATAAAAATATAATAATATGTTGGACTCTTTTTGTACCTTACTCCTGAAATGCTCAAGGGATTTTCACATAGATTATCTCATTTGTTTACCCAACATTCCTGTGAGGTGGGAGCAGTTATCATACTGTGATATCTTTTTCAGAGGTAGTATATTTTGAAGTTTCACTTTCAGCTACAGTATGGCTTATTCAATGACAGAAGGCGACTTTAGGGGAAACTGTAGATATACCACTGTGGGTACCATCCGTGTAAAAATATTCTCCACAACATATTCATCAGCATTGTCTACTATGTAACTTGGTTACAGAGCTCTTTTTAAAGTTTCTCAGCACACAATTATATAACAATTCCTTCTAAGCACCCCCAAATTTGAACAAATGGATAGTAACAATAACAAAATTGGTAATGAGAATGATGGAAGTGGTAAAAAAGTAAAGCAAATTCAATATAGTTCCTGATATTCAGAAGGATTTCTATAAAATGCATAGGTTTCAACATGCCACACTGAAGAATGGGGTCTTTGTTCTTTGTTTTCCAGATGGAAAAGAAAAGAAAACTGAAGTCTTTGCAAGATCCTTCAGTGAGACACTTCTGACAAGTGATCAAATCATTGAACAATTCTTCCTGAAAAATAATGTTCAGATGTAGTCTAAGTATTCGCCCTGTGACAGCATGAACAGCCTTCCCTCTGTGTTGACATTCATTCTAATAATAGACACTGTAGACAGAATATCTGACACCTCCACCAAACCAAAAAAGACTATGACTTCATGTCTCTCATATAAAATCCTTATTAATGGAAATATTCTCATTGATTAAAAATGGTTTTGAAACTGCTTTTTACTTTTGATTATGTTACCAAAACATAAGGAATGTGGTAGAAACACAATGTAACTTAAGAAATACTGGTATTGTTCAAAAAAATGTAAATGTTACCTAGTAAGATGATGGCATCCTCTTTTATATCACGACAGTGATATATTCTTAGAAATAAATACATAAATAGCTTTTCAGTGTTTCTGTAAATAAAGGTACTTTAAAAAGTCATTAATTTATTAATAAAGTTTTAAGACACAATAAAATAGAAAGAATGGCAGAAAGGATTTTCATGCACCCATCACCTATTGCCAATCTTATTTCGTCTAGATCCCACACAACTAACCATCTGTCAAGGCACACAGAATGTTTTAAAGAAAATTCCAAATTTATCAGTAAATATTTAATGTGTATCAAACATCTCAAAACTATATGCTCTGCAAAAGTGCTAAAGAGTATGCAATTAATACTGAAAGAGTCTATGACCAAAGTGAAAAGGAATGGCTTGACATGAACCTCATCAAGGCAGAGACTGTATTACTCTACCCACCATAAGCTATACGTAAGGGAGCAAAGGTCCTCAAACACTATCATTACTGTCACTGGATAAAGTTCCACAGCTGGATTTTTCTGCTCAACATCATCATATTTAAGGAAAACTTTTTAAGAGGAGAAAAAAACAAAACAAAACACTATTTGAAAAAAATTAAAATAGAATAGCCCTTGTCAGCAAAGATTGTGGAAGCAACAAAAATACATATGAAACTTCCTTCAAAGATAGGAAACCTAAAATATTTGTATCCTTTCACTTTCAAATATAATATAATACATCCATAAATTGAATCCCTTTCCTCTTCTGAGCTCTGGTTCATCTTTTCAAATCAAGTACCTCATAATCTTCTAGTAGAATTTTGTTGAATCATTGCAATGTTTTGTTTGATTATAGTGCCATTAATATTGTTTTATGATAACTTCTGTGCTTATTTTAACACATATGCTTTTCTACTAATCCAGACCAGTTGGGAGAGAACTTCAATAAAAATTACAAGGTAAAATAAAAGTTCACAAATTAAAATTATAGGACAGGAGATGGAGTGATTACGTCTGCTTAAAAAATATTTTACGTGTATCTCTAAAAGATATAGAATCGTTTCTTAAAACATAAACTCAATATGATCAAACTTTTCAAAATTAACAAAAATTTCTATAAAATCGTCAGTGACTGAGTTCCTTTCCTATATATCCCTATCTGCCTTTTTTTAATTGCTTGTTCCTATATATGTATATGTATAACTGATTCACTTTGCTGTACACCTGAAACTAACACAACATTGTAAATCAAATATACTCTAATAAAAATTTTCTAAAAATCATACAATAAATCAGTTGACACACTTATGTCTCTTTTAATGTGTACATTTACCCCCTCCTTCCACTTTCTGTTCCTTGCAACTTATTTTTTAAAGTAGCCTGTTCATTTGTATGTCATCAATTTTGCTCATTGCACAAATGTGGAATCATTTTCAATTTTCCACTATCCCTATTATCTTCTCTAAATTGATAGTGACATAATTAGATATCTGACTTTTTTCATCATATTCAGATTTAATTTTTTAGACAAAAAATATTTATTTTTCTTATCGTAAGACTCCAAATCTTCATAACGAAGTCTCAAGGAAAAAATATGGACTTTGGGACTGGGTTTCAGTTCTACCACTTACTAGCTTTAGTGTCTGAACCTTGGCAATTATACATAATATCTGTGACTCAGTTTCCACAAATAGCCTTCCAGTGTCTTCCTTCACTGCAGTGCACTTTTCCCCTGTAACTCTTCTGGTGGGATGGGAGGAATAATTCAGTTTCAAAACTATTGGCAGGGGGCTTCCCTGGTGGCACAGTGGTTGAGTCTGGCTGCCAATGCAGGGGACACGGGTTTGAGCCCTGGTCTGGGAAGATCCCACGTGCCGCGGAGCAACTGGGCCCATGAGCCACAGCTGCTGAGCCTGCGCGTCTGGAGCCTGTGCTCCGCAACAAGAGAGGCCGCGATAGTGAGAGGCCCGTGCACCGCGATGAAGAGTAAATCTTAAAAAAAAAAATTATTGGCAGGAAAGTTTTCATAAAACCTTTGGCTATAGGATAATTGAGTTATGATACATACAGAGATAGGGGGTCTTGTCAAAACGTAGGGTTTTTTTCTGACTAGCTAAAAGTACACTCATAGATAAGAGTTACAAGGTACTTTATTCATTTTCTTTAATATTTTACAGAAAGGATAGACATTGGATAGAAAAAGCATTGATAAAAGAAAATGTACCAAAGATTTGACCAAGTCAAAAGGCAATCCTGAAACCCTTGTCTAATTAGTTATGTGATTGAATTAAATGTTTTTAATCTGGTAGCTGTTGCAAAGATGGTTTTCACAAAGAGTCTGATGCCAGAGAATTTCAACTTTAGACATCCAAGCTCTTTGGGACAAAGTAAGAAAATCTAAGATTAATCTATTTGGAATTATAGATAGTCACAAGTGACTAAGAGGGCTGATTTTTTTCTTATAATTTTTGCTTATTTATTATTATTATACATATATATCTGATATAGAGAATGTCGGTTAAGATTTACTGATATTTTTAATGAAGAATTTGTAACTTTAAGCAGAGTCTAAATTCTATTACAATAATATTTTAAAAGGAAAGAGGCTTTGTATCTTCTTTTTAAATACATCTATCCTTTGTCCTGGCTATGCAATCCATCATGCTGTACTTCTGAGGGTGGTACATGATTTCCAAAAGACTTCTGAAAGAGGGCCCTAGTTAACCCTATTTCAGTAAAATAACTGTCACCAAAAATATACCACATGATTAAGGTTTACTGAGTACAGAAAAAGCCAGATGGAATAAGAAAAGTCCTGAAAATCTTATCATTTCAAAACTACTGAAGGAATTGGGGATGTTTAAACCAAAGACTAAAGCTTGGCCTGGACCAAATTCTTAGTTCACAAAATAAGTTGTCTTCTTAGATTTGAGGAGGTGGATTCTGAATAATAAAGTGCAATTACCTCTGTATTAACTAAAAGAGAAAACTGAGCAAATAAGAAAGGGTTAAAAACCAGGCATTTTGCTCTATATATGAAAGAATTTTACAATCATTTGATTTGACGCAATACAAAATGTATTCTTTTCAGGTGTCATTTAACTAACTGTAGCTAATTTTTCACACAAATGGCAATACTATAGAGCTGACGGTGGATCAAACATTGAGATTGTTTATCTATCAATTTCTCTATGAATTTGAGAGTCTACATACTTCTGAGTAATCACTGATAATAGCTTACATGGAAAGGTATCTCTAAAAATGAGTTTAGACAAAAAATAATCCTTCAAGTGACAAAAGCACATGTATTTGGATAGTTTAATACAGGTATGGAGTAGACTGAATAATTTAGTGAAACAATATATAAGACTAAAACTAGCCATTTTACTTTCTATTTTGATTTTAAAATATACAATCACTAACTTTTCTTACTGTGTTCTGTTAGAATATCTACTGGTATGTTGTTAAAGCAACTGGAGAGAAATGTTGGCAAGCCATCAGTTAGCATATGTGAGGAGGAATCCTGGCCGTAATCTTAAGGACAGAAATTATCAATTTGGAGAAATTGTTTTGTACACCACAGGGTACATTTTGTTTGCTGTTTATTTATGCTATAGCTATAAGTCAAATGCCTAACAATTACTTGTAAAGGCAACTAAAACTAACTGTTCAGTTCTGTGAGAGTGTAGATTAGAATGGCCTAGAGTTTTTCATAATACATGCCTAAAAATTCAATATATAAGGTACATAATCAATTACAGCTTTAAAATAATAATAGCAACAACACAGTAATCAAACACATATTCATCTAAGTATGTCCTTTCAGAGAATTTCCTGACTTTCTGTGGATAAGGAGAGATGGGATTCTCACTCATAGTATTATTTGTTTGCAGTAATGTCAGGAATGAGAATCCAAGTGTTTGTTCAGTTTTTCTTCATTATTTCCAAATAAAGAAAATTGCAGAGTTTGAAAAAAAATATTTCAGTGAATCTAGTATGTATTGATACAAGTCTTTCAAATTTCACAGAGACAATATTTCATTATTTTAATCATAATTTAAATCAACTGTAGCAAAGGGTTGAATCTCTTTGGATGGCACCCTAAAAATGATCATTAATAATCTCTAAAAATGTAATTTATATAGTCTCTTCTCTATTGAAACTGTATTCTAAAAAGTTAAAATAAACACAGTATTCATGATGTTTCAAAAGATTATAAATTAAAACTTTATTTTGCAGAATTAAAAAATCACAATATATTTTTATGCTAGATAACAAGGGAAGGAAGAAGGAATGAATATTACTTGAAATGCTGAATACACATCAAACAAACCATGTATTATAATTCAGTTACTGTTCACAAAATTGCATGCAAAATGTATAATTAAGCCCCCTTAAAGATACAAGGATAGAGATGATAAGAAACAAATGACCAAAGTACATATAAAGGTTAATGTAGAAGGTACATTTTCAAACTGTATCTAACTCTGTAGTCCATTTTCCTTCTACTATTCAATATACTAGTATTTGGTCTAGTATTTCTACTGAAGCTGAAGATGGAAGATCAGGTTTGAAGGAGTATGCATTTCTGTCATGTAATTCTGTGCTAAAAAGACCTAACCAAAGTCAGTCATTTGTGAAAATCAAACCCAGTAAAAAGAAACCATATGTAAATCATCATCATCATCATCATCATTATCATCATCACCAACGTTAAACCTCTATCAGAGTAAGTAATAAATTTATCACAATTTTTGTCTACATGTGTAGTATGTTATTCTCAAGGAAATATGCCTTTGAAGACATTGAAAGCTGGCTATTAAAAATATATATCTTTAACCATTATGCTTTAACTTAGTTCACTAGAGAAATGACCTATGTTTTTAAATGGTCAATTAAACATTTAAGATTAACAAGTCAGAGAAAAGAAAAGTCCATAGTGTGGACCTTATGTGTTAGGTTACCATATAAACAAACAAGCATATTTTAGAATGAGAATATGAGTAGACATATGTAATAAGCCTACTCAAATATCTTGAACACAGTTAAAAATATTTATATACCATGTCTTGTGAAACCAAAATACAATTCTATTTTTTTTCTTTCTGGGAGATGACTTAATTGTAAATAATATAGTTAATACCATGCATTCATCATATTCTCTACTAATTGTTTTTTTCCCTTTCCAGGATCTGTGAAATAGTTTCAAATAGCAAAATCAACAGCAGTTAACATGATTAAAACTGCATTCTTAATAATAATTTTATTCTAACTTGTATTAATGTTTATTTTTAAATGTTCCTGTATTGCGGAGCCATCTGTTTCTTGCCTGTTATGGTACCTAGGTTCTGTAATCATAGTACTCAAGGGAGGTCATCATTTTTCTTCATGATAGAAGAAGCATTCTACATTTCATTAAAAAGAAATAGTTTGATTCAAATTCTAAAGTAACTGGGAATAAATTGTTGATAAAATTAAAAACTGATACTTCTTGAGGTTAATTTTTTTTCTTAATATCTGCATTCACAGTGAGTTCCACATGAGTGACTAGGTTATAAATTTCCTTGTCTTGACAAAGAAAAAGATCTCAAGTCAGTCAATGAGTCCCATTTCTGAACTTCTCAAATTCTCCCTAAAACAGCAGCAATATTCTTTTGAATATATGACTTTCAAATCACCTTTTGAGCATATTGAAATCAATTAAACAATAAGTGTATTCTCATTTACAAAAGAAATCAATCAGCTGTCATTTTTGACTGATTATTCTTAGTTGGAGTGGTGTTTAATCCATGAATTTATTACACATTTTTCAACTACTATAAAATAGCATATGAATTGGAAATGATGTCACCTGGTAAATGGACAAAAAAATCCAGTTCTCTCCCGACCTTTTTTTTTTTGAAGTCTTCCTTGAAGCACATGATCATCTCTTATTGAAGAAGGTAGATTTTTTTACTAAGCATAAAACTGTAGTGCCTGCTATGCTATCAAGAACATAAATGTTAGCAAAAATTGAGGCTAAAATATGTGCCCAGAGCAAACTAATCTACCTATATTGTATTAGTATGATCCACATGATTCTTTCAAAAGACATTATTTGCTATTTTTCACTATAAAATATGCTGCATGGCCCTAAGTAAGTTCTGTGGATAAGGTCACCTAACTTGTACCCCAGTAACACTATAGATCACCGACCACTCTCATTGTTCTAAATACAGATCAGAAAAATACTTTCCACATCCATGTTCTGAGATTATAGAATTGCAACCACCCTTAATTAATTGGCATGGTGTGTTCAGTCTGCCCAGATTGAAGAGTTTATCAAACTTTTACTAAATTACTAAAGTATGGTTATGGTAAAATACAGATGACATTCAGTCAGTGTTATTATTGTTTTTAAATTTTTTACTGACAATACAGGCACTCATTGCCTGTAGCCAGCTTATTGCTCTCTCTTACTCTACCCTTGGTATGCTACTGCTTACCATGAACATCTTTTATCAGTTTCCAAAACATAAAATCTTACTCTCTCCTTAAAAAAAAAATGTGGTAACTACATCATTTCCATTAAAAATGCAGCTAAGGAGGAAATTTACTTTGTCCATTGGCAACCTCTTTCTCTACCACTTTATTATATTTTCGAAGACAATGCTTCTCTACCCTGCATTTAACATTGCAGTTTGTTTCTGGGAGGAAAAGCAAAAGCAAGAATTGCATGAGAGTAGAAGGATAAGAATGAATAAAAGGAACTTTTACTGAAGTTATGAGTGTTCTTTTCTAAACGAAAGTAACATTTTATTAAATACATTTTATTCAGTTTATAGAGAGCATGGGTTGTTGAAACTGGCAAGGAAATGGCATATGGTCACTGTATCCATTTCTGTGTTCATGGAAAGCTGGAAATGGAGTTGTATTAACCTAAAATTAAAGTTGTAATTAAGCAAAAAGATGGTTAAGATGAGAGAAAGGGGCAGCATTTATTTAGACTCTTATTTGTGCCATGGTTTGATGTCAGCATGTCACATACATGGTTTCACATAATGTTCTCAGTTACTCTCCAAAGTATTCATATTATTTCCATTTTATCCCCATTTTATAGGTCGGTAAACTAGAGATCAGAACATTTAAATGACTTGCGAAAATTTCCATAGTTAGTAAGTAGCACACAGGATTTGTATCGAGATCAGTCTGACAAAATATCTTTCAATTACACCAAAAATGCAAAGATTAGATGAAATAAACATATGAAAGTTGAGACTGAGCTCCTAAAAAGATCCTTACGGGAAAACTCAGTCAATACCAAAAAATCATAACTCTTACTATATATTCATTATATTTTAATTTATAGTGGTAGAATTACAGCCTCTGATTAAGTAAGGTAGGAAAAATCGTTAACTCAGGAATTATTTCACAACTCATCTCTATTAACTCTTATCACCAAAGAACCAAATGATTCATCCATTTTGTATGTGTGTGTGATTAACATTGAACAACTGGAGAGAAAATCTTTCAAAAATCTTTACAAATCGGTAATACAAAGTGAGAATTAAGCCCACTTATTTTTTGTTATAAAGCAGTTAAACCATAGGAATTCGCATATTTTATTACAAGTTTCATACTTTTTTTTTTTTTTTTTTTTTTTTTGCCGTACGCAGGCCTCTCACTGTTGTGGCCTCTCCCGTTTGCAGAGCACAGGCTCCGAACCCGCAGGCTCAGCGGCCATCGCTCACGAGCCTAGCTGCTCCGCGGCATGTGAGATCTTCCTGGACCGGGGCACGAACCCGTGTCCCCTGCATCGGCAGGCGGACTCTCAACCACTGCGCCACCAGGGAAGCCCACAAGTTTCATACTTTTGTGTTTACACACTTTACATGCCTGTTCCCTCAATATCCTACACTCTTGGAGGAGAACAGCCAAGATTAAATGGGTGACAGTGTCTGACATATACAGGGTATGTTCAAAAAATGTTTGCAGAGTAAATGAAATAGTCACAACAGATAACAGTATGACACAGTTTAGAGGACTGAACCTGAGATCTCATCCTTTAGTAATGATTCAGGAGAATTATTTCAATATTAAAAATACAGCTGGCAATAGAAATTCATAGATATTCAGTCATTTAACTTTAGTTTTCTTCGTTGTGATTTACAATAAAACATATACTTCTCTGAAATACTGTAACAGGATAAAGAAAATCATCAGATCACTGTATATCAAAATACTCTAAGTTGCATTAATAAAATCATGTATTTACCAAAACAGTATACTAGTTAAGTACCTAATGACCTCTCATGAAATCAATGAGAGAAAATGAATATGTTTACATTCTCCTATGGTACAAGTTGTTTTGTAATTCCTTCTAGGAAATGCTTCCTCTGAGCAATATACATATTATGGAAGAGATAGAAAACAAGCAATATTCATAGAACATATGGTAAATTTAAGGACATGTTGCTCTAATCTCATTATCCAAATATCTGTTATTTTGTGTAACACTAGTCTATTTAAAAAAATTTTTTTACTCAAACTTTCAAAAGGTTATTGGAAAGTTACTGACCAGGGTATTATATAAATTCTATCCCATTTAAAATATGAAAAATGTATTCACCTAAAATCTAACATATAAAAGAGGACAAATAGCTCTTTGTTTAAATAATTTTTGTCATAATCAGAACTTAGAAAAGTCACACAGAAATAGTTAAATGCAGTTTGATCCAACTGTATCTGCTTGCATGGAAAAACATTTGATAACAATGAAATAGACAATCAAGTTTTTTATCATGTTCTCAAACTGTAATAAAATGCTGTACTGTAAATCCAAAATGACCTGCAAAACTCAGGGGGAAAGTGAATATGATCTCTTTCCAGTTATTCTAGCAGAGACAGTATAATTTTTGAACTTCCTGACAGCTCTATTGCTTTCTCTACCAAGAGCTGGCAATGTTACTGGTGCCTTTATCAAGAAATGTTCTTTCACATAACACTGCAAAGTCAAGATTTCACCTATCATATGTTTATGACAGGGTAGCTTGACAAAGACACAGAACAAAGTGAATTAAGCTGAAAATGGACGTGAATTAAAGGTTCATAGTAGCAAATTAGCATTCTCTTCATATTTTTTCATGTCTAAAACAGTGTTATTTTTAAAATCCTTTCTGATGAAAACATTTTCATTTTTAAATGGAAACATATTTGTGCTGCATATGTAAAGACATGGAGAAAATTGAAATTTAGTCTTCATGGAAGTAGACTGAGCCTCTCCATCATGTCTAATACTTTAAATATTAACAAATAGTGATTGGTTGAATAAGAGGAAGTCAATGGGCAGAAAGCTCCTGCTTATTCATTTTTCGTCTTTCGACAATTTAAAACATATGGCTGAAAATAACAGGAAATTAATTTCTTCCCTTCATGAGCCAGGAAAATAATGACATTTCTAGAGCTTTAAAAGGACACTCAAAAAGTCTAGCAAAAATAGTTTTTATTATAATTGCAAATATTATGATCCTATTAAATGTTGGACTGATTATCTTCACAAGTTTGCATGTGATATTATGCATCAGGACAAGGTATATGAAAATAAATGGAAAAAAGTTTGATTCAGATTTATGTCAAGTGTTTTGTTTGGAGAGTGTATGATACAGAACAATTAACTTAAAAGGATCAAGTCCATGAGGAAAAGAAGACTATCAGAGGAGAATGCTAGGAAGGAAATGTTTTGCAGATGTACTGCATTTAAATTAATAAAATCTCATTAGGTTTTATGTTTGCCAATAACGGCTGGAAAAGTTACCATACATTGTAGGAACAATTACCCAAATCTTCACTGTCTCATTAGGTTTGTCATACTGTTTTCATTATAATACATTAGAACTTGCTAGTGAGCCTTCAGTAATGACATATTGTTCCAATTCTCCTTTCAGCAGGCTCTACGATATTTCAGTATTTGTGTTATAAGCCAGCAGGTGTCTTCACTTTGCTTTCTCTGAATCAGTTTTATACACAGACCTCCAGACACAGAATGGAACGTAAAAGGTTTTCAACAACCACATAAAACTGAGTCAGATTAGAGTGAAGCAATACACACTATTTTTATGATTTTATGTTAATTCAAGACACTAGAAATGTGCACCTTTAGAGTATATGTCTGCTCTGGTAAGACCTGTTAGTGAAAGCTGTATTAATGTAGATAAACCATGCAGTATATAAAGTTTAAAGATTTGCATAACAAATGGAAGACAGAGCTGATTTGAATATCTAAAGCATTATAAACTTCAATAAGAACAACCAACACTGTTTGAGCTTTCAAGGCACTTGCATTCAAATGAGAAAGATTTAAAAAGGATACGATTTTTAAAATGCTTTGAAGCTTCCTACTAAAGGTCTTAGGCAGCTCAAGGTTAAAATAAATATTGGATTTAAGGTGGGTGAAAAAAGATTTAGAAGCAATTTAAAGTAGAAATCACTTAGCAGTGAAATAAAATGAATGTTTATAGTTAGTGTAATTGTCACCTGACCTTCAAAAAGCAAAGAACCACTCTATACAAGACACAAGAATGAAAAAAAAAAACATCAGCAAAGAAAGACATCCAAATTTCTGCTTTACTTAATCCTTATGATTAAATTACGACTCTGAAAAAACTTTTCCTAAATGAATAAATGTCCCCCCCAAAGGTAGCTGAATTTAAACATTTGAAACAATGAAGATCTAAGTACTTGCTGATGCATTAAGCTATGACTGTAGTAAAATAGTATTATATGAAGTGCCTTTTTAAAGTAGGTAAGTTCACAGATATCTCATCCCATTTGTGTCAAATAGGAGAACAAAAGGTATTGCTAAATATGTTACAATATTCTCAATAGTTCTGATGTACTGATTGGTGAGTCTTGGGCAGTTTTTTCATCTTATGATTGGGAGGGGGAAATAAAGACCAAAATAACCACCTTTTGCACCAAAA
Source organism: Pseudorca crassidens (assembly GCF_039906515.1). Classification (NCBI taxonomy): domain Eukaryota; kingdom Metazoa; phylum Chordata; class Mammalia; order Artiodactyla; family Delphinidae; genus Pseudorca; species Pseudorca crassidens. Next base: position 35,233,746 of record NC_090313.1, on the reverse strand, counting down.
GTACTTTTAAAATTGTCTAAAACTCTGACATTAATAATGGAAGAATATTATTTTGCCATATATATTCATAAACTCATTTATAAGCACTTATATGTTGAACCATGCATAATTTACATACAGCTACCAGAAAAAATAGATAAGTAAAAAGATATGTGCAGAAAGAAACAAAATACAGGCTTTCCCTCCAACAAAAGAGTCATGGTTTAACCAAAGCCCTTTGATTACAAATTACTTTACATACAGATCTATAGAAAGGATGAAACAAGTCATTCACACACTGCTCATCTCCCACAGAAAGTCACTGGTAAATCTAACATTTGCCATATGAGGATTATTAGGACGTGTAGAAATCAATTTACTTTATTTAAATTATATTGCACCAGGACACCATTTCATTAATAACCTAACAAACATGTGAATTCTACAGAAAAGCATCTGCAAAAACTTTTCATTACTAGGCTGGATATATTAATGAAACAATTTTATTGCTACTATCTATAGAAGAAAAAAGATTTTCTTCTAAGTATTTGTGCTTAATCTATTTTAAAAGACCAGTGTGTGCATCCATGTACTAATTGGTTATTATACATATTATTTGGAAATTAATTTATTTGCCAATCAGGTATGCTTGTTATTGAAAGGACCCATCTAAAAGTGAGAGTTTTTGGATTAACCCCAAATCAAATAAGATTAGAAAATACCTTGGAAAAATTAAACACATATGAGTAAATATACCAGATTGGAAGATATTTGTGAAGCCCTTTGACTTGGAGAACTTAATTTTAGTAAATTACAAATAATGAGAAAATTTAGGCCTTGAACACAGGTTTGTTACCTTTTAACCTGTCACTTCTTGTGCATATTTCATTCATAACTCGTAACTATCTTGAGATAACTGAATACCCTCTTACTGATCACTTTATCTGTAAACATGGATACTAAACATGAATGACAAAGTGCCAGATGCTTTCTTAGGTCTTTTATTTGTATTAACCCTTTTATTTCAGCAAATTTAGGAAGAACGAATGATCATTTTTATCATTATTCCTATTTATGGATGAGAAACAAAGACACAAAGAGGCTCAGAAGCTTGAGAAAGGTCAGATTGCTTGCGATTGCTTGAAATGGGATGTGAAACAATATGACTCGGCTTTGGAGACCATATTTTTGACTGTTGTACATACAGTCTTTTCAAGAATGCATTCAAGGTCAATATGGATTATTGCATATGAGGATTTTTGAATCCTATTTCCAAACTCTCTGCATCTCTTTGCATGTGTCTCTGTCTCTGCCTCAGTCTCTCTCTCTATGCATGCACACCCACATACATACATGCAAGTTACTGATACACATTCAGCAATAGCTTTTTCCTCTACTTGTAACACAAATGAGACAATATGTTCATGAGCTATTATCTGCTTTTGAAAACATCTATCAACATCACAACCAAGTGAGATTTATCTCAGGTATGCAAGGCTGGTCCACCATTTAAAAAAATCAATTAATATAATCTATCTCATCAATAAGCTAAAGAAGAAAAATCACATGATCATATCAATAGATGCGGGAAAAGCATTTGATAAAAATCAACACCCATTCATGATTAGAAACTCTCAATTATTTAGGAATAGATTATACAGCTAACATGTTGCTTGGTGATAAATGCAGAGATTTCCCACTAAGATGAGGAGCAAGGCAAGGATGCCCCCTCTCACTAACACTTGAATATAATACTTGAAGTTCTAGTGAATGGAATAAAAAAAGAATAGAAAACTTATACAGATTAGGAAAGAAGACATAAAACTGTCTTTGTTCACAGATGACATGATCGCTTATACAGAAAATTTGAAAGAATCAACAACAAAAATACTTCTGGGACAAATTAGCAATTATAGCAAGGTTACAAGATACAAGGTTAATATACAAAAGTCCATTGCATTCTTATATACCAACAATGAACAAGTAGAATTTGAAATTAAAAACACAATATAATTTACATTAGCATCTTCAAAAATAAAATAGTTATAAATCTAACAAACTATGTACAAGATCTATACAAAGAAAACTACAATATTCTGATGAAGGAAACCAAAGAATGAAATAAGTGGAGATAATGTTACATGTTCATGATAGGAAGACTCAATATTATCAAGATGTTCGGTCTTCCCAAACTGATCTATTGATTCAAAGAAATTTCCATCATAATTTCAGCAAATTATTTTGTGCATATCAGTGAACTGATTCTAAAGTTTATATAGAGAGACAAAAGACCCAGAATAGCCAACACAATTATTGAAGGAGAAAAATAAATTTGGATGACTAATACTATTGAACTTGAAGACTTCCTGTAAAGCTACAGTAATCAAGACAGTGTGGTATTGGTCAATAGATCAATGGAACAGAATAAAGAGCCCATAATTAGACCCACATAAATACAGTCAACTGATTTTTGACAAAGGAGCAAAGGCAATATGATAGATATAAGATAGTCTTTTCAGATCGTGCTGTAAAAATTGTACATCCAACAAAGAAAAGGAGGATCTAGAAATAGATGTGTACAAAATGAATCTAGGCACAGCCTCTTCCAAAAAATTAACTCAAAATAGATTAAAAATCTAAATATAAAACACAAAACTCTAAAACTCCTAGAAGATAATGTCTGAGAAAATTCAGATGGCTTTGGGTTTGGTGATGACTTTGTAAAGTACAACACCAAAGGCATGATCCATAAAAGAAATAAATATGCTGAACTTCATTAAAATTAAAAAGTTCTGCTCTGTGAAATACACTGTCAAGGGAATAACACATCTGATAAAGACACATCTGATCAAGACACATCTGATAAAGGACAATTATATAAAATATACAAAGAACTCTTGAAACTCAATAATAAGAAAAAAACCTGATTAAAAAATGGACAAAGGACCTTAATAGACACTTCACTAAAGCAGATGTACAGATGGAAAGATGCTCCACTTAATATGGCATTTTTGAAATGCAAATTAAAAAAAAATGAGATACCACTATACCCTTAGTTCAATGGCCAAAATCTGGAACACCAACCACAGTAAATTTTGGAGAAGATGTGAAGTAACAGGAACACTCATTCATTGCCGGTGGGAGTGCAATATGGTACATCCACTTTGGAAGACAGTTTGACAGTTGCTTTCAAAACTAAACATACTCTTACCACATGATCCAGCAATTGTGCTCCCAAAGGAGCTGAAAACTTAAGTCTGCACAATACCCTACACATGGATATTTATAAAAGTTTTATTCATAATTGCTAAAACTTGGAAGCAACCAAATTATAGGTGAATGGACAAACTGTGGTGCTCCCAGACAATGGAATATTATTGAACACTAAAATCAAATGAGCTATCAAGCCACAAAGACATCATGGACACTTAAATAAATATTACTAACTGAAAGATGCCAGTATGAAAAGGCTACATATTGTATGGTTTCAACTGTATGACATTCTGAAAAAGGCAAAACTATGGAGATAATTTAAAAAATTAGTGGTTACAAGGGGTTAGCAGGTTTACACAATTGCCCACATAATCTAAGAACTGGATGATATTTTATAATTGATTATTGTTAACTTCTCTGTTTTGCTCCCTAAAGATTAAATGTGTCTAGTACTCTTAGTTTATCTACATATAAACCATCTTTCCCTATAGCCATTATCTTGTAATAACTTTTAATGGAGTACAATCTGTAAAAATACTGAATCACTGTTCTGTACACTTGAAAGTAATATAATATTTTGAATCAACTCTACTTCAATTTAAAAAATCAAATAAACCGTATCTCCCTAGGTCCAGAATTTTCAAGGACTTTGAAGAGGACTTAAGTGATAATTTGTACTCAGATATACTTCTAGGTAAAGGCATACTCCACTTTAACTTCACTGCTTGAAAAAAAAATTTCTTTTCATTTTATTTTTCTTTTAAAATGAAGAAACAAAATAAAATGTTGGTTCAAGCCAGTGTTCAGCAAGCCTCTATGTTTGTTTGTTTGCTTGGGTGGATTAAAGTGGTAAGGGGACAATGGAGATAATAGAATCAAACAACTTTCCACTTTATTGTGAAAACAACTCATTTCTCTTGTAGTTGGGCTCTTTGCACTTACTGAAGAGTGTCCTTGTTCATTTGCCTTTATAATGTTTCCCTTATCTCTCTTTTGGGTTTGTCAGAATCTCATTAAATTGTTTAGTTTTATATTGCATTTATAATATAATAAATTACTCCTCAATATAAATTGACCAAAATTTAGAAACAAACATAAAATTCAAAGTAACAAAATTGTGATGAGAGGGAAGGCACCTATAATGTTTTTATCTGCTTATTTACAAATATACTACTCATTATAATTTTTTTTAACTTTTAAAGTAATCTATTTTAGTTCTGTCAGTTTCTTTGACATGGATGTTTATCTGCTTTTCTTGATTGCAGCTGAGCTCTTAGGGGAAAAACTAGTTTTCTCCAGGGATTTCAACTACTTTATTTTAATTAGGTTTTTTTTTTTTAATGGACTTCTGCTTTTGGAATTAACAATGTAAGTGCTTTAAAAAAAGTAAGATATAAAAAAAAAAAAAAGTAAGATATAAATTCCATCATCTCTCAATTACTCACAGGAATAGAGAGAAGTTGTATAGATATTCCAGTAAAGGAGAAGATTCAACAATAATTACTTCTGACTTTAAAATAGACTATGTTATATTGTTCCCAGGCAGAAAGACATTTTAAAATTTATTTTATTAAAGTATAGTTGATTTACAAATGTTGTGTTAATTTCTACTATACATGGCAAAGTGATTCAGTTGTATATCTATCTATCTATATATATTCTTTAAAATTTTCTTTTTAATTATACTTTTATTTCAGTTGCATGTAAAATTGGTTTGCATTTGTTGAATATACAACAGGGTAAGTGTGGGCAGAAACGTGTTTTACATATGGTGAAATGTGTAAGTGTGTATATTATATCTAGAATTTCATGTGTAGGCTCCTCCAGACAGGTAACCATTAGTGATAAGAATAAGAAAATGATAGCCATATTTAATTGAGGAGTCACTGTTTTTAAGTCTTAAAATGTTAGATCTTGTAGGGCTGTAAGTGATAAATGTTGAATTCTTTCAAGAACACTTTTATTCATTAAGCTAAATAATTTCATTTTCTCATAAAAATAATTGAACTTCTTTTTCAAGAGAGATGAATCTTAGCACTTAATGAATTTCTCCATTATTTTTTGTCCGTTGCATTCTATGGCAAAGCTTCCTAAAAGCTGTAATACAGTGGAGAGGTAAATTCAACCAAAAGCAATCTTGTTTTATTATGTTCAAAAAAAAAAAAAACGCTTTTAATACAACTTTGTGTTTGGAATCAGTTCCAACAAATGCAATTTTCTACAGGGCTATTGTTCAGAATGATGAACCACATGTATACACATCTGGCCACCTAAAAAAAGAGAATCCAGGAAAATGTAGAGATACTCCCACCGAAACAACATTTGATGAATAGAGCTTTTTATCATCTTCTCTATACTCCTACCAAAATGAAAGGACAAAACATCTCTGAAAATTTGTAGAGCAGTCACATATTCATTGCAAACCCCCACCAGAGATGCATAACAGAACACTATATCCTACCAACCTGTGACTGCAAACAAGTCAAAGGCTTATATGAACAATATCACCAGAAAATGGTAAACTTCATGATATAAATGTCAGCTTGATATGATGTATTAGTGTGCCACCCCCAAATATTATCCTTTAGATGCTGTGGCAGAGAATGTTCACTTCAGCAAAATATAGAGGGACTTATGATATTTTGAGTTTAACATACCACAGGGGACACTACCCAATAACTATGAAAAAAAATTAACAAATTCTGGTTAGAGCTCCAATACTAAAAAGGCATTAAATAAATGAAATTGCCCAAGGTTTTGGTGAGTTACAAGTTTTGGAGGCTCTGTATGAGAACTGTAACATAACTCATTATAGTTTCAGGTGCTAATAAGTTATGAGGCACTAACATGTATGAGATAAACCCCATAACTTATTGGAGTCTATATCATCCCTTCATTATATCTAGGGACATGTGAAATAGCTGAAATTCAGCTCAAAACCCTGAAGTTCAGTAATAAAAGTGAATAGATCAGCACATCTATTGATTGTGCTGTCTTTTTTGTGCTTTTTGTTATCCTGCTTCCTTTTAACATCTGAAAGATTCCATCATTTTTCTTCTGAGCTTCTTCTGTGTTGGCATTTTAGGTATGCTGGCAAACATCAAAATAAACTAGGTTTCTGCTTTGCTCTCTCTCAAGAGTAATTATATTAGTCGGTCAAATCTTAGCCACTTTCTTCTTCTAACAACTAAAATGTATGGCTTTACTCCAAAGGACGAACTGTGGAGACAAATTCAAAATCCATACTTATATCATAATGTATGGTGACAAATAAAGAGAAGTACGAGAAAATAATGCAATGTATTTTAATAAAGATATAAAGGCTGAGGGGTTTTTGATAAATAAGAAATGGAATAATAGAAATCAATCATTTAAAAAAGCACCCTATATTGATCATTTCTGAAGTATGTACATTTGCATGTACCCAGGCCTTAAAAAATCAAAATGATCATAGAATGTCTTTAAAATCTGTATTTATAGAACTCAATGTGAATTTGCATACCTTGGGAGAAGGCAAAATAAGTGATACTTCTGTCTGAATAGAGTTTACATTAACAAATTCTATTCTAACAGAATTTATTAATCTAACAAAAGATAGCAAAATGTGAAAATCATAAACATAGCTTAGAAGAGATTCAAATTTTTAAATTAGGAAAAGATCATAAATGTATGATTCAAAGAGATAATGCAAATTATTCAAGCTTTCATCATTTAGTTTTATCCCTAAATGAAAGTCAAATATTTGCCTTTCTCAACAAGTCTTTACACATTACTCAACAACATTGAAACATGGGTAGCAAAAGTATACAGGTTTAGTGGAGAGCAAAGGTCATGAGAAGTCTGGGCACAGATGCTGTCACGGGCTAACTGGTGTTTGTGTGTGGTGGTGGGGTAGGGTGTTAATGCAGCTGCTTAAAGTCAGAAGCTTGTCAGGGCTTAAAGATTGTGAGCCAACTCATGGACCAGGGAGTCCAACATACTATAGTTAAAAATCAGCCAAGGATTTGGGGGTCAAAATACTGAAGTAGATTCCAATTGATATCTGTGAGAAATATACATCTATGGAAGCATAGCTATGAGGAAAGACCAAAGTTGAAGATGCCATATGTGTGTATATATATATATATATATATATATAAAATTTTTTTCTTTCCATTCTTTCATAAACAGAAACTACATCTAACCCCACTACTTCTTAGATATAATTAAGGCTTCAATGAACTCAGCTGTTCATTTGGAAAAGTGCATAATTTGGTTATGTTTTAGGCATTAACATTTAATATGACAAAGAAATCATTTCAGTGAATCTAGAGCAAATAGAATGGAGTCCTTTAGGATGTTGCAATAGCTTTAGAAGGACAGGAATATATATGCAGACGTAGAGAATGGACTTGAGGACATTGGGTGGGGGGTAAGGGGAAGCTGGGATGAAGTGAGAGAGTAGCATTGACATATATATATACACTACCAAGTGTAAAATAGATAGCTAGTGGGAAGCAGCTGTGTAGCACAGGGAGATCAGCTTGGTGCCTTGTGACCACTTGGAGGGGTGGGATAGGGAGGGTGGGAGGGAGGCTCAAGAGGGAGGGGACATGGGGATCTATGTATATATAGAGCTGATTCACTTTGTTATACAGCAGAAACTAACACAGCATTGTAAAGCAATTATACTCTAATAAATGTGTAAAAAACAAACAAACAAAAAGCCATTCCCGAAACCCCAGTCTACCTAAACCAAAAAAAAAAAAAAAGGAATAGGAAACAGAAACTGAAATGGAATTAAAGGAATTACTAAACTTTGAGTAAAATAAAGAAAACATAAAAAAAAAGAAAGAAAATATAGCCCTAAACTTAAAATGAGGTGGTCTCCTTGATGTTTGAACCTGAAAACAACTTTTTTTCTTTCTCCTGGAAACTCCTTTCTTGATAGGCTTATAAAAGTCCATCTAACTCATTCTATAGTAGTTGCACTATACTGTTCAAGGAACTATGGAATCTAATTTTTGGTTGTGACTCTCTTTGTGAGAGAGGGTTTCCATGTTCTAACAGAGGATGATAGGAAAGCTAAGGGTCAGTATCCTCACCCATGACCACAGGCCATAAAGCATATGTCTGCAGAAAAGACTCCCTTACCTAAGAGAACAAAACTAGGCTACATAAACACACTTGTCTACACTTTGTCCTTAGTGTGGTAAGATTAGATATAGGGAAGAGGGTTAATGGGTTAGAAGGTAGGATTGGAATTTAGGACGGCTAGTGACTATGGCAGCTTTCAGGGATTGAGTGCTCCAGTTGGAGGTGAGTCCACTCTAAGAGGACAGGCCTTGGATTTCCTTCTAAGTTGTTTTCCGTTGTAGTTAAGCAAGGTCTCTATTTTCAAAGAAGACTACAAACTTTGATATTGAACAGAGGCCTTCTAAGAAAAAAAATCATTTCTAAGGTAGAGGTTAGCTATTAACATGAACAAAACTGCAAGGATGTGTTTGTGAAACATTAAGTATTCATAATTGTTTATGATGAAGATTGGATACTTTTTTCTGTCTCAATGATTGTTTAAAATGCCACTGATATATTTCTTTTCTGCAAGATTCTTTCTTATTTATGTCAGTCTTTAGATACTAAAGGATAATAGTACAGAAACAAGTACTATTGGCAGGGTGATCATATACTCCAGTTTGCCTGGGGAAGTCTCAGTTTAAACCTCTTGCCTTGGCATAGTGATTAACTGCACCCCTTTTACTTCCAAAGTGTCCTAGTTAAGATGGTAAACTATGTGATCATATTAATTGGTGGATCCTGAGAAACACTAAACTGACAGACGTTGAAGATCTCCAGTCACCTTCAATCCATACTTTCCACCAATTTACGTACTTTGGCTATCAATTAATATTTCCTCATTTTCAGTCAAATAATCCAGCACAAAGTGTTATTTGTGTCATGTTTCATTAGTTTTACCGGGATCAAGATAGTGTCACAAACATTTAGAAATAGAAAGGTGAAAATAAGAGAAGTCATTACAATTCTTAATCAAATAGCAAAACTCTGCATTGCAGTTCTCAGGGTGAGATGCAGCCTAATCTTATCATTTGTACTCATCCAGCCACTGTTCTTAGAAATGTTTATGTATTGCTACAAAGATAATGAAGAAGTTTATCTAATTGAAATTCTGGTATTTAATAAAAACAGCAGCTAAATAAAGTAAGATCTCATAACAATGTCTACTCTTCCTCTTTGCAAGTTATGGGACCCATCCTTTTGTGCTTTTCTTCTCGGCAATGCAACATAATATACTATAGTAATATAAGATATTGACACACCATAAATCAGACATAAAAGGACAGAGAATTTTGATTACACAGAACATAATAAGATAATCTTCATGTAGCCCAGTACATTTGAAATAATGTCTGTTTTTCATTGGTTGTTTTATTTTGATAACAGACCACTGAAAAAGATGGTGGTTTAGGGGCTCTGTTTATTTTAATAATAAACAGAAGAATGTCATGTCTAGTTTCTTGCTTTGTGTTATATATTTTTTGATTAATTTCTACAAGGCTTTCATTATTACTAATAAGAGTATTTATTAAGGTTTTTTCCCCCCATATGCATGGTATAATTATTGGCAACATAAAAAAAAAATCACTCTTTTATGTAAAAGCTGGCACTAGCTCCCTGCTATGGACTGGATGTTTTTGTCCTCCCCAAATTCATATATTGAAATCTTAACCTCCAAGGTGATAATATTAGGCATTGGGGACTTTGGGATGATTCGTTCAGGAGAGCAAAGCCCTCACGAGTGGGATTAATACCCTTATAAAAGAGGCCCTGGAGAGATCCCTGTCTATTTCACCATGTGAGGACACTGTCAGAAGGCACCATCTACAAAGAAGCAGGCCCTCACCGGACACTGAATCTGCTGGGTCCATGATCTGGGACTTCATAGCCTCCAGAACTATGAGAAATAAGTATTTATAAGCCCTCTGACCTATGGTATTTTGTTAGAGTAGTCCATAGAGACGAAGGTATTCATCATTCACTTGAATTATGCAGACTACCTAGTGACTATCACATAGTTTACAAGGCACTTAAAACTTATGCCATTACTGATAAACTAGCTGCACTGAGCTACTTTTAGCCATGCTCTCTCAAAAATCATCCCTGTGCCTGGAAGTATTTCCTTCCTGCAACTCTTCTTTACCTAGAGAACTATATTTTTTTTCTTTTCAATATCAAATCAAATGTCAGCTCCTCAGAACAGTTTCCACAAGCAATCTCCCATCTTCCTCCCCATCTAGATCTTCCTTTGTACCTCTGTTGAAATAACTTTCCACATTGTGTGTGTATGTTTCTGGTTCTATCTCATCACTAGACATAGTGTTTCTAAGGAAAGGGGCTAAGCCATCCATCCATGTATCTCCATCTTTCAACATAAAGCAAAGTACATAGTAGATCTCAATTATTAGTTATGCATTAATGACTGAATTGACAAATAAATAAATTATAGTTAGAAATGTTACAGAATTAAAGAGATTTATTTGTTCATTCATCTCAGAATCATAGTTTGGATACCTACCGTGTTCCAGAAAATATCCTGGCAGTTCCTAAGGAAATTATTGTAACAAGGCTGAGTTTCTGTCTGTAAGTTTACCATCTAGTGAAGTAATTCACAATGTAGATCTTGCTTTTCATGATTTAAAATCTAAGCAGAAAATTAAAAAATAATTAAAATGAAGGTTAGAAAAATGCCACTTGCAAAAAGCCAAAAAACCTTAATTTTTAATGTAAAAATTAAAAAATTATATATATTTATCTTCATCTTTTGATACAGAGAAGGACTGAACAATTAACATATATGCTGTGTGTTGTATAAATGCTGATGTATTTGGTATTCACAAAAATCCTGTAGGGCATAACATCTACAGTATATCAACTCAAGTGTGAACTTATGCTCTTAGCCACTCACCTCTACTCATCCTAAAGATTTAGATTACAAATTATTAAGTGCCTAAATGCTTTGTATATATTATGGTGTTTACCCCTCACAATTATGTCCTGAAGTATAGTATTGCCACCATTTTACAGATGAAAATGACTTGCCCAAGGTCACACATTTCAAATGGCAGAGTTTGGGCCTCCACATCCTCCCATGAATTTATTTTGCTTTTATTTGTAGACATTTTATTTATTTTATTTGTAATAATCCTTCTGTATGTAGCATTTCTTCTTATTTATAATTTCCAGTTTTGGAGACTTTAAATCTCCATCGTTTGGCAACAGACAGAATTCTCTCTTTCTTAACATATAAGTCACTCGGTTAAGGGATAATTTGAAAAAAACAGTAATTAATTGTTGAGAATAGAAAAGAAAAATTAAACTTATCATAAGACAGAAATAGATACATTTATATTTTTTCTTGTTTATTGTTGTGTTCTACACAGAACTTTGGAAAACATAAAGTAACTGCCAGTATCAATCCTGAATCTTAGAAAGATAAAAAAACAAGAAATGGCTAAAGAAATTAGATAAAAAGGAAAACATATAGAGTAATTTACTCATGTGTTCTGTAATTTTCTAAGAAAAGAGTAATTTTGTTAAATAGTCCTTTATACCCTCCAACTTGAGTGTACAAACCTTTCCAGTGTCCAGAACAATGTAGAGAGAGAAAAAAAATTTTGAAAATAGCATTTAAAGAAACAAGCATTATGCCAGTTAAACAATATAGTCCTAAAATTATTTAACATTTGTTGTCTGCAGCAAACACCTCATCTTGCTTTTTCTTTTGTTTTAACTCAGATATTGTAGTCACCCAGTTATTTCCTATCCACTTACAATAGGAGCATAGATGCAGGGGCTACCATGACAGTTAAATGGATGAGTTACCATAGCAGTAAGAAATATATCTGGACATCATGATAAATGCTTTTATAATTCCTCAGTTAAAGGAAATAATTTACCCTCTGAAAAATATCCTTATTACCCTGGGGTTGCTTGAATTTAGGAGGGAACTATGGTCAATTACCTTTCTTTCCATGGATCTCCAACCACTGATTGACGGATGTAAATTTCTTTATAAACGTGAAACAATAAAAGACTGCTAAATGGTGTGCAATTGTTGGAACTTCATGTCTAATGCAATGATTGGGCAGGTGGAAAGAAACTGTACATCTATCAGAAATATTATTTGTGCTTGTTATAACTATGTAAAATATAAAGAATGAACTGAACATTTTTACCTTGGCAATAGGGAAAAATATTTTTTGTTCTTTCAAGGAAAATATAATAATAGTTATATACTATAAATACTATACTCATGTATAGAATAAAATATAAAGAAGTTGAAGCAGGGCTTTTACACAGATGTTTTCCTTTGTTCCATTCAGGGTCCTGAGGAGTGAATGCAAAGAAAATATTCTTTATCTAACCACCTCATTCTTTCTCATATAAAGCTACCTTTACACATTAGGAGATCCTTGGAATATTTTTGCTATTTTTTTTTAAGTTTATCACATTTACAATGATAATGAGTACCACATCCTTAGACATGCCTGGATCTCTCAGAAGGTATGCTTATAGGGGGGCAAATGAAGCAGAGAGACTTCCTTCTGTAGAGAACTTCACTCTGATCATAGCTTGAGATATAATTCAGTTTTGAAAATCCTTAATTCTTTAATGTCCTTATTTGTCATTTTATATATCCAAGATTCAAAATCATTAGTCTTCTTCAATATTAATATACTGGAATGAAAATCTCTGATACCTAAAAGAGATGTTTGTTCATTCAAAAATTCAATATTCATTCAAAAATATTAGTCATAGTCTTATTTCCAAGTTTATAATAATCTCTATAAATAAATGCATTATATTTCTTTATGCAATAAGGTGGAAAAATATATGATTGGTGGCTCTGTTTTTTTCAGAAATAGCAGAAGAAAGTCATGGTAATTTTGTCTTCATAAAGTTGTTAATGAATATCAATAGTTTCTTCTAAATAACTTCAGAGCTGCCTGATGCAGGATATGTTGATGTTTCAAATGGGTAACAGTGCTTCTGAGATAATTAAACCTTTGAACTATTGGAGTGTGACTTACCTCAGCATCCTTATGTTCAATGTTCTGTAAAACTTCAATGTTCTGTAAAAATCATACCTATTTTGTGAGCCATGATATAAAAAGTTTGGGCAAAACTGAAAGCCACCAAAAAAATTATGCCACATAAAAAACCTAAGAGGAATGAAATCCACAATCAAAAACTACATATTTTAAAATTATTTGTGCCATGTGCCATGGTGCAATCATGCCAATGACATGATGTAGTGTCCAATTCCTCCTTTGATATAACTTTTAAAATTTTTTACAAAATGTGTTTCATAGAAATCTTTTTATCCCAGTGTATTGTTATTTTATGATTATGAATTTAAAGTAACATTATTTTATAACTAGTAATTTGTTATGGGTTAAGAAACCAGCTAATCAACTTTGTTGGAAAGGTATATAAAATAAAATTCAGGACTTTTTATGCATGGATTTGGTGGTGTCTTTTTTTCGCATGTTTTTTTAAAATTGTTGTTGGTGGTGGTTTTTAAAATTTTTTTCCCTTTTACCTTTACTTTTTGCCTGTTTTATCCACACTTATCAATTGATGAATTATTAAATTGGACTCGATTATTTCCAGAGTGCAGAAAATAAAGTGTAAATATTTGATAAATGTTTGAAAAGGTAGTTGCTTTAAATTTTACTTACTCTAGATAGAAGATTTTTGGAAAATATGAATATGCATTATTTCCATTATTCAATTCAATTATAAATTCAACTATTCAATATGAAAGAAATGTCACCAATTGGTAATAACACTATACTTAATTCTTCTCATTGTGATTATTTTACAGATTTTGGCATAATTATAATCTGCATACCTTAACTTTGAGAACATTGATTATTACAAAGGAGGTGATATATTTATGATCTTGCTATTTTTGTAAGAATGGTGCCTTGGACTTAAGAATTTTAAGTCAATGTCCACATTGACTCTTTTATTCTAGATAGGGACTTTTGGCCATCCCCTTTTTCTTATTTGTTTTAATTTCCTTCACTCAGTTAAACACATACCATTTGATGAGATCTATGGAATTAATATCTCAGATCATGTGATATAGACTGCACATTGCCTGGAAATCAGGACGATCTAGCTGGATGACTTTGAACAATTGATCTTAGTAAGTTGGCCTCAATTTCCTCAGGTGTAATATTAGCTATTTTGAGTGTCTCCTTTAGTTTTCAGGATTTGAAATTATATTTAAAAGTAAAAAAAGAAGACACTACATATATGTTTCTTCTGCATCTTTGTAACATTCACATATCATTTAACATCCATCCAACTAGCCATTCAACACTTAGTCAGCAAATATTATTGAGTATCTGCTATATACTAGACTCTGTACAATACACACTAGAAATAAAAAGATAGTAACCAATTTCTGCCTTTAGGGGATTCAGTTCAATGAATAATTATTTAATCACTGCTGTGTGCTAGGGACTAGGCAAGACATTAACAATTCAAAAGTCAGTAGGACAAGCCCTAGAACCCTAATGGTGACATAAAGAACTACATTATAATAGGATAAGTACTGTGTGTTTACAACACACTATGGGGGCACAATGCGGAGAGTAACTAACCATGAAAAGGCCCATGAAGCTTTTGAAAAAGTGACATTTGAGTTGACCATTGTCCACTAGTTGGCACTTTTAATACCAATGGGCAAACATATTTAAGATATCAGGTAAGTAGTGTTTAACTTCATCCTCCCAAAACTTACAGTGACCATCTAATGAAATATTTACTGAACACTTGCCATATAAAAAGCACAGGCAATATGAAATATGTGAACAGATAATTCAGTTAGTCCACATAAGTGGTGCAGACAGAAAGTCCTTTAGAAATTTAGGGTAGGGCAACATTATCATGAGCTAAGACATTGAAAAAGATCTCAGCAGAAGAGATTACATATTAATGTGGCTTTGGAAAAACAGAATCCAATATTTTGAAAAAGGAAGACAATTTTATCTAACACCTTAGAATCACAAATGTTTATAATGTATTCCTATTCCACTGAGCTGAAGTAAAATATTTCTATAAAGAGCAGTCAACATGCAATTTGCAATATATTAAAAGGTTTTATTGTGAGAGGTCACTACAAATTGAAGAAACTTGCATGGCAATGGGGAGCTAGGGAAAGCTTTTCAGCTGTGGGTTGCTGGTGATTACATGTACCTTTCTAGAGCATAAATCCTAGAATACTCATTCTCCCTGTCTTATAAGGGGACTCAGCAATCAACTGGCATTTCTCCTTTTCAACTACTATTTCCTTTAGGATTCTTCTTTGATCCCTATTGCTAGTAGTAGTTTTGAGGGCAAATCAAGACAAAATAAAAAATGAGGCATTGTCTTCTGTGAGTAATTTACATTTAACACATCATCATACTAACCAATGTCTAAGTCTGTGGGTCTCTGCTCCAAGGAATCTCTCTCTCTGGTGTGTCATTATTTCTTTGTATCAGAATAGGTTGGTCCAAGTGAATGGAGCTTAAATGCTGTGACTAGATGGGTTCTCCCAAGAATAATTATCTAGCTAATTGTACTTGTATGAACTTATATTTAAAGCTGACTTCTGATTTCTTCATAGATACTATATTTCTCATCTTGATTTATTCAGCTTTCCTATCTGTTAATGATTCATTAGAAAGAATGTGATGGTTGGTTTCTTTCAGATCATACTTGCACTCCATATTTGGGCTGTTTGCTTAATTTACAATGCATCTATCTTTATCTTATTTTCTGGGTGATTAGTATGTTCAAGTTGCTTTTCTGCTCTGTCTTTAAACATCTGTGTTTCTTTCTTTTTGTGAATGTGGTCCTTTTCTAGTTTTGGGATTACACTTTTGGTATTGTGTTTCATTTTTGATGTCAAGAATTTCTATATTTAAACAATCATGTGACACGAGAAAAACATTAAAACACACCCCTTTTTCATGTGTTTATTCTTTAAGAGAGTTCAAAGCTTGCTTGCTCACTCTTTAACAAACTACAAGTTTGTTTAAACACTATTTATTAAGGGATCACTGTGTTAAAAGGCTGCTAAGAGCTATAAAGAGAAACCAAACCAAATTATTGCATTTGTTCTTTAGGGACTTGCATTGGCAGAAAACAAACCTTGATTTTGAATATAAAACAAGGACACATAATTACAAGCTTATTTAGAGCAAAGAATATTACATGACAGATGAAAGGTAATGTTTTGAGATAGGAGTTGTTATGTGAGACATGAACTCTTTTGTGTTTTGTTGGAATTGAATAACAATGGTTGAAATATTTTTGTAGAGACGATAAGCTAGCAGGGGATTTCTGAAACAAGGATATCTCTTAGCCCCCCTTTTGAAATAAGTTTTAAAAGTTTACAATTAAATGGAGCATAGAGATAACCCAGTAGATTTTAATCCAAAATGATTAAATACTGATATACCCAACACATTTTTTCAGTCATAAGAACTTTCCACTAAGTCTAACGTTCTTGGAAGGACAATAAAGATGAAAATATACATTGTTATAGTGTCCTCAACAATCACATAAGATATAAAACATGCACAAATTATATAATTAAGTACAAAAATAACCTATTCAATAACTTGAGTTTTGTTTTTATTTCTTTGTGATGCCTAGAAATTGGAAGATGACTCTTATTGTGGAAATTTATTAATAAGCATAGTGTCTTTGTAGAAAATCCAAAGGGGAAATTCTTTGTCATGGAGATTTTTATTCTTCTATTAAAGACTATAGCAGCATTGTATAAATTCTGACTGTAATGCCTGCAGGTGTAGGCACTCAGGTTTGGTTTCCTGAAGTAGAGCTTTTGTGTGCATGTGATTAAAAAAAAAAATCTGTTGGCACACAATCTCCCAGGTCTCCATATTTATCTGTATGTGATGTCACATGCAAAAGCACAAAATCAGTGGATGTCTATACTAAAGCAGATTTTTTTAAAAAAAAGCTGCTCCTAAACAATAACTCTTGCCTACTAAAGCATGGAATATTTGAAAAATATATAAAACTCAAAAATGAAATTAGGATAGTAATAAACAGTTTAGAGAGACTTTAGGTACCGAAGTCAAATGGTGGTTCTAACACCGGCATTAATATGGACCAATTATATAAAGCCATTTTGAAAGGCTGTTTTTCATCGTGTTTCTTCAATTCCTCAGTCTGTGGTGATGACCAACATCAGATACTATTAAGAAGTCTTCAAGCGTGTAAAATAATATGATTTCACAATGATTACATATTCACTCTACAGCTGGCTGAGTTTTTACATCTCCATTTGTCATTGACGATTGTGTCCAATTAAATGATTAGCTTTTAAAAACTGCTGCACATTATGAGAGTGAACTTGTGTTCCATTGCACTGAGTGATGCAGAAACAAACTCATTACAGCATGTAATTCACCCATATTAAATAACAAACAGATGGCTGCTGTAAATGAGAGCTCCTTTTTCTCTTCAAAAGTGCCAGGAAAAAGGTGTTTTTATTTATCTTTGTTTCCAGCTTCTTTCTGTTTTCTTGACAAGTGGGCAGCTGGTTGCTGAGGTTTTCAATTGGTGCAGAAGAATGAAAAGCCTGTTTCCATTAATTTCCCCATAAAATAAGTCTTTGAATCATTTCTGTTATAAATGCAAGTGCAGTAGCAAGCTGCTGCTTGATTAATTCACTTATTATGAAGATTTCATCTTTTATAAGAGGGCCTGCAGGTAATTTATCTTGTTTAGTAAGATTAGAAAAATGTAATTATCTTGATACCTTTGGACTCCTCTCATTTTAATTGTGTTCCCATAAATTTCAAACATAAAGATGGGAATTTTTTGTGCACAAATGTTCCAACATGTGGTCGAAAAAATGTGCTGTAAGATCTGCATAAAAAATTATCAAGTAAAATACATTAGGACTGTACTATTATAGTAACGCATACAAATAAAGCTACCATACAATTATGCTAGTGTATACAAACAGACATCTGCATTGCTGGTTCCCTAGTCACCTAACAGCTGGGGTGAGGTAAAGTATTTTGGGATTTGTTAAAAAGACTCTTTTTTTAATCAAGCATAAATATCTCTAGGGAAATGAAGAAATCTGTCATGTTTAAACCAATAAAATTAAAACTGTTTTTGTCTTCAAATGTTCCAAACTCAAATGAATTGACTTATGAGTGTATATTTCATGTAATCTTTCCATCACTTCCATTATGTCTCTTAGCATCCTTGGGAATTTGTATGTATCTCTGTTTTTAAAATGACTATATAATTTGATTTACTCTTTAAAAACAGTCTCTAGGGCTTCCCTGGTGGCACAGTGGTTGAGGGTCTGCCTGTCGATGCAGGGGACACGGGTTCGTGCCCCGGTCCGGGAAGATCCCACATGCCGCGGAGCGGCTAGGCCCGTGAACCATGGCCGCTGAGCCTGCACGTCTGGAGCCTGTGCTCCGCAACGGGAGAGGCCACAACAGTGAGAGGCCCGCGTACCGAAAAAGAAAAATAAAAGAAAAATAAAATAAAATAAATAAATAAAATAAAAACAGTCTCTAAAAATGTAAAGCTAAGGTGAGAGAAGTATCCCAATTTTTTTCTCTATGTAACTTCAGATATTGTGTCTTACAGGAAACATGTTTTCAGGTTTGGTAGAAATATCTCCCTTTCTCTATTTCCTTCAGTTCTGTTGGTATTACTGTCTTAATACCTTTAATTCCATTCTATGCATAGTATTTAATGTGCCTCTGCTAGATTTTAAAATATATCATGGTTATCTACTTAATTACTTATAATTACTGTAAGTGTATATTTCTCTCAGTCTTGACTTATTGTCCTGGAAGAAGGAAATCAGAAATATTAAATAATACAACTGTATTCTTTCAGAGATATCTAGTTTTTATCCATGGCTTTAGACAGGAAAGCATTTCATCTTTTGTGGTCTGCTGAATGGTACCAAACAGGTCAAGCGATTGTTTTGGTAAATTCTATGCAGTCTGTGCTCAGTCAGGCACGCAACAAGATATAATTAGGGTACACTGAGGTTTGCTATATAAGGAACAGCCTGTGTAATTTAAATGATGTATTAGATTTCTGACTATCATAGTTTTCCACTTATAGAACATCTTATCATATATTTCAATAAAATTGAACAGTTTGTAAGCATGAATCAAAAAACATGTTAAAAACACAGGTATTATAAGCAGAACACTCTCTGACATAAATTGCAGCAAGATCTTTTATGATCCACCTCCTAGAGTAATGAAAATAAAAACCAAAATAAACAAATGAGACCTAATTAAACTTAAAAGCTTTTGCACAGCAAAGGAAACCATAAACAAAAGGAAAAGACCACCACAGAATGGGAGAAAATATTTGCATATGAAGTGACTGACAAGGGATTAATTTCCAAAGTATACAAGCAGCTCATGCAGCTCAGTATCAAAAAAACAAACAACTCAATCAAAAAATGGGTGGAAGATCTAAATAGACATTTCTCTAAAGCAGACATACAGATGGCCAAGAGGCACATGAAAAGATGTTCAACATCGATAATTATTAGAGAAATGCAAATCAGAATTACAATGCCATCATAAAAAAATCTATAAATAATAAATGCTGGAGAGGGTGTGGAGAAGAGCAACCCTCCTACACTGTTGGTGGGAATGTAAATTGGTATAGCCACTATGGAGAACAGTATGGAGGTTCCTTAAAAAACTACAAATAGAGCTACCATATAATCCAGCAATCCCACTCTTGGGCATTTATCCAGAGAAAACCATAATTCAAAAAGTTACATGCACTCCAGTATCCATTGCAGCACTATTTATAATAGCCAGGACATGGAAGCAACCTAAATGTCCATTGACTTATGAATGGATAAAGAAGATATGGTACATATATACAATGGAATATTACTCAGCCATAAAAAAGAACAAAATAATGCCATTTGCAGTGACATGGATGAAACTAGAGATTGCCATATTGAGTGAAGTAAGTGAGACAAAGACAAGCATCATATGATATTGCTTATATGTGAAATCTAAAAAAATGGTACAAATGAACTTATTTACAAAACAGAAATAGAGTCACAGATGTAGAAAACAAACTTATAGTTACCAAGGGGGCAGGAGGAGAGGGATAAATTAGGAGATTGGGATTGACATATACACACTACTATATATAAAAAAGATAATAAGGATTATTATTATCCTTAAGGACCTACTGTTAACAGTGTAGCACAGGGAACTCTACTCAATAATCTGTAATGACCTATATGAGAAAAGAATCTAAAAAAAAGTGGGTATGTATATATGTATAACTGATCCACTTTTTTGTGCAGCAGAAATTAACAGTACACTACAAATCAACTATACTCTAATAAAAATTAATAAAAAATAAAATAAAATAAAAGTGTCCTTTGATCCAGTAAAAAAAAAAGGTGCTATTGGTCCAGAATGGTTACACGTATGTATATTTATCTTTTACCTTTGTGATTTACTTTATTTTATTAGTATATTTGCTGCCTCTAAATGTATCTGCCTCTAAGGCTCTGTGTCAAAAAATTATAGACTATGAATATTTGTATATTATTGTATATTATTCTCTGATAAATTTTATGAATATATGCTAAAGCTGGATTATATATAAGACAGTGTAGGGATTAGGAACTCCTCAATTTAGTAAACATGTGATTTCTTCTACCTTATTTTCTGAGTTTCTTGTACCTTAGTTTTGAATACTGGTGCTGGTGCCCATCCAACAGAGTTTTTATGAGCATCAAATAAAACACTTTGATGAATGTATTAG
Source organism: Pseudorca crassidens (assembly GCF_039906515.1). Taxonomy (NCBI): domain Eukaryota; kingdom Metazoa; phylum Chordata; class Mammalia; order Artiodactyla; family Delphinidae; genus Pseudorca; species Pseudorca crassidens. The sequence goes on along the minus strand of NC_090313.1, from coordinate 35,212,677 downwards.
TTTAATTATCTTTTCACCCAAAGATTCTCAAAACTCTCTACCAAATATTTAGTGTTGAATGAACTTTGAACATGCTGTTTACCATGGTTCTATTGTACTATTCATTATTATTCACAACACTGATGACAAGACAAAGGAACTAAGAAGTTTTCTAAAGGGTACATATGTCAGACATACATTTGTTACAATTCATTAGCCTTCTGTAATAATAATAATGGGAGGAATTGAAATTTTAATAAGTATTTTATCCAATGTTTCGGTAATTGGTAGAGATGAAGTAGTATCTTAGCATTTTCCTCTAATTTCTCCTTTAATACTGGGCTCTAGCCATGTCTCCCTGCATCTTCTTACATTGTTACCTAATGCTGGTTAATATCCTCTCCATGGCTTCATTTAAAAATTCCTATGATGGCATCTGGAATATTTGTTCTCAAGACTCCCAGATCTTCTTTTTGATTGAGATAGAAATAAGTAAAAGAACATTTCTGAGATTCAATCTTAATTGGAGCAGGCAAGTCTGAGGGAAAAAACATGCCACAATGATTTGTTATCTAAAATACAAATTTGGTAATGACCCTCCTTATGTTACTGCATAAAATGAAATATAATTTTAGGGATAATGAAAGAGAAAGTTATATTATTGAGGAAAGGATATGAACAAAGTTGCCCACTGACTCAGGGATATTTCTAGTATCTCAATGGGACAAAATCTCAAATTGCCATTATATACAAAATCTCAAATTGGTTTTGAAGTGAAGCTAATGAGTTTGGAATAAATTGCTGTATGTTTTAAAAAATAAGTAAATTAAAAGGTGAGCACAGAATAAAAACAAGATGAACAGTACCAACAAAAACAACGATGTCCACTAAGATAAAATCTAGACTGCTTAATGAACCTTAATCCTAAGAACCCTGTCTGTTGACAGACCTTCATTTCCAGTTTAAACATGGTATCATAAAGGCAAAACTTCATCCCTTTCTTGAAAAAACATCTAAAAGCAACAAGAAAACAGTATGTAAAAGCATAACTTCCATTTTTCTTCAAAACCCCTGGGCTCTAAAGTAGATGTAATGGCTGCTAAAATCAGCAGAGATGCAATAGGAATAGGAAGATGCCATGTAGGGAGAAATGGCATGAAAATACAACCAAAAGAGCAATAAGCAATGAAAGAAGCTAAAAGTTGCAACTATGGGACATAAAAATTACTATTCTCTAAAGTAAATCTCAATATTGAGGTCTAAAAGCTATATTTATTGGTTACAGTAGCAGGAATAATTGTAGTGCCCTTCAACTAATTGGTCATTCTGGTTCTCTATTACAATATGCTCTAAACATCCACTCTAAAACATAGCGGCTCAGGACTTCCCCGGTGGTGCAGTGGTTAAGAATCTGCTTGCCGATGCAGGGGACATGGGTTAGATCCCTGGTCGGGGAAGATCCCACATGCTGTGGAACAACTAAGCCCATGCACCACAACTACTGAGCCTGCACTCTAGAACCACGAGCCACAACTACTGAGCCCACGCTCCGCAACTACTGAAGCCCATGTGCCTAGATCCCATGCTCCGCAACAAGAGAAGCCACAGCAATGAGAAGCCCATGCACTGCAATGAAGAGTAGCCCCTGCTTACTGCAACTAGAGAAAGCCTGCATATAGCAGTGAAGACCCAACACAGCCAAAAAACATAAAATAAATGAAAATAAATTATAAAAAATAATAGTGGCTCAAATAAATAATACCTAATTATTTTTCATGATTATGTGGGGTGAATTAACTTCTCTTATATATTAGGTGGTATCAGATGCTGAGATGGTTGGGAAGTCCATTTGGAAGACCAAGATGGTCTCATTCTCATGCCTGGCAATTGATGGTGTCCTGGCCTTTCTTCCAGTGTGCCTCCCTCATAGGATGATGGCCTCAGGGTAGCAAGATCTCTGACATGGGGATTAGATTCCAAGAACTCAAATGTGGAAACTGCCAGGGCTTCTTAGTGTTTGAAGCTGGAATTGTCACATCATTATTGCTGCCTCATTCTACTGATCAAAGCAGGATTAGCCCAGATTCCAGAGGAGGGGACTACAGAAGAGCATGAGTAATGAGATGGATGGTTCCTTAGGGATTCCAAAGTAAAATTATCACTTGGGGGAGAGCAAAGAATATTACTGACAAACTAGATGTGCAGGAAGCATTCTGTCTGTTGCAATGGAGGAAATAAAAATGTCTAAATAAGAAGAAAACATATTCTCTATCTCCAATGGCTAGGGAAGAACAAATACTATAGGAACACATAAAAAATCTTCTTTCATAAGAAAAGTCTCAGTTAATTTAGAGGAGAGCCCAATTTAGAGGAGAACCTTACTACCACCAACAATCGAAACCAAATACACACCACTGCAAATAGCTGAAGAAATCTACATCTTTCAATGGTGAGCAATACAGTACCTATCCCAAGATAATAAGCTACTACATAAAAAAAGTGAGGGATGAGGGGTGAAGGAAGAAACCAGGATAAAAAAATAATAATTATAAAGAAAGAAAAATTACTCAGGGTGAATGAAATTTATGACCAAATTTAAATCATGCATTACCAAAGTAAAACAAACAAACAAAAAACCCTCAAAAATGAAATTATTCCTATCAATATCACAAAGCAAAAATACAAGACTCAAATAATTAATAGTGATGTAGTGGAAAAAAATTAAAGCATGGTAATACATATTGAAGCATGAAAAGCATCCATCAAAAAAAAAGAAAAATAAACAAATATTTAGATTGTGGTAAACTTGGTAAGAGATCTAGAAGATATAAATGACAAAAAGTGCAAATAAAAATAACAAAAATAAATGAGATAGAAAATGGTAGCACAAGGAAATAAACCACAACTTTGAGAAACTGCAGAAAGACAATTGAAATAAAGGAAAATTTAAAACAAATGGACAAAAGTAAAACTTAAGGGTATAATTCAAAATATTTACCAAAAATTATAAACAAAAATTGTATTCTAAAATATGGATGGTCACACTCTATGTTAGAGTAAATTACATAAGAATGACAAATATTATTTCAGATCTTAGTAATACTTTTGGAATTCAATTGTGAAGACAAAAATATTGCCTCTTCTATGAGCAAAAATTTTATCCTGTGGCTCAAATTAACATATACAGAATTCTCAAGGAAAGGAAATGTAACCACAGTTTTGAGCTCCCTGCCCTTGAGTGGCACCTTTACCTGAAGCTTAAGAACTCCAGCCAAGTTATCAACATAAATATGAGACTCATATCTATCAAAAATATTTTATATATTAGGCCAATTGTTAAAAAAAATAGAAATTAGATCAAAGTGTATTCATTTCACTTAAGTGTTTAGTTGTTGCTTCTATCATTTATTCTTATAGCATGAACTAACTTCCTACTTATGACAGAATATCACCCCCTTGTCTCTATTGCCCCATTAGTGGGAATGCTACAAATGGACGGAGGTCACTTATTAATCCCTCGCATTCAATCATTTGGAAATTGACTTTGCTGTTTTCTGGAAGTTCTAGAAATAAGGAGGAATGATCTTTGATATGACATGATCCTAACAGAGCTGCAGTAGGCAGAGCTAGCCATATAGGCCATGTTTTATTAGACATATCCTCAATATGAAATAATATGTTGGCTAAATTTTGCTTTATATTTTATTTTTCTACATTTTATTTTAACATGTAAGGGAAATATCGTTACAAAAAGAAGGCTCATTTTAAACTATTTGATTAAATAAGAGTTCATTCATTTGTGCTGTGAAACTCTTATTCTAGAAAAGGATAATTTTAATCAGAAAATTTGCCTCTAGAATGCTCATTTATCTGTGCTCAAAAATGCTGGGTGAAATCTCTGTTAGATGTTGTTAGACATTTAAAGTTTTCCAAAACCTAAGTCTTTATTCCAATAAAAGATATGAAGGACAAAAATGTTAACACATTTAGGAGAGGCCTCATAAAAATGCTAAAGTAAAGTTGTCTCTCATGACTTATGCAAAATGGAATAAATCTGGGAGAGAAAAAAAAATAGTTACAAGCTACCTCATACAATCAAAAGGGGTAATTTTTGGAAGTTTTAGAAATGGCAGGTTTTTATTTTCCAGTTAAAATGAATCAGCAATGAAATTTGTCAAATTGTTTGTCAAAATAACTAGGCCATTTATAACGTGGGCATAGCGTAGTAGGTTTCCAAAACTGACTGTGAATGAACGTATAAATGAATGAATTTAGGCTTAAGGAGTTAGTGGTATATAAATCTTCAAGGTTGCCCCTGTGTCTCTTAGAAAATAAAATAAATATGGACTAGAGGTTCAATCAATCTTCGCCCTTTTTTTAAATTTATTTATTTACTTATTTACTTATGGTTGCATTGGGTCTTCATTGCTGCGCGCCGGCTTTCTCTAGTTACGGCAAGCGGGGCTACTCTTCTTTGAGGTGCATGGACTTCTCATTGTGGTGACTTCTCTTGTTGTGGAGCATGGGCTCTAGGCACGCGGGCTTCAGTAGTTGTGGTTTATGGGCTGTAGAGCGCAGGCTCAGTAGTTGTGGTGCACAGGCTTAGTTGTTCCGCGGCATGTGGGATCTTCCTGGACCAGAGCTCAAACATGTGTCCCCTGCATTGGCAGGAGGATTCTTAACTTCTGCGCCAACAGGGAAGCCCCAATCTTTACCCTTATATCAAAACTACACACTGAACAGATTGAAAACAAAAAAGATAAGAAAGCTGATCGCTTCAGAAGTTCTAGGAGAATAACATGTAAAAGAGAGCTCAGCTTAAACTACCTCTCCCCCACTTAATGCAAATTTTACTGGGAATCAGCATAGCCTATAAACTGTAAGCCCCTTTTCCATGCTTTTGATTCTTACCAGCCATAATTGACATATATAAACTCTTTCAAAGTGACTTCTGGAAATTTTCTCTGAAGCCAAGTGTTTAGAGAACTAAGCAGAGGGCTAAGTATGCAAATTTGGATGTTTTGCATGCTCATTCTGAGTTTGTCATATTTTTGCTTGCCCATACCCTTGTGACAATTAATGAGATCATAGTATTCATTAATTTATGCAGGATATGATGTCACCCAAGTCTAAGAAATAAATACAATGTCAGTAGTAAGTCAATTTTGAGCTCTAGTGGGTTGTACTCCTCACATAAACAAAAATCTAAATATTGTGTAGATGTTGGTTGAAATCTTTCAAAATACTCAAAAGAGGTAAATCGTTTGTCTCAGACCAAAACAGTAATGTTAACATTTGGGATCTAATATGTTGAATACGTAATTTTATGTAATTATATCCATAAATTATTGTATGTTATTTAAAAGAAAAGTAAGAGTTGGATGGTTATACACATTGAATTTCCAAAGGGTAGAATTTACCTTCTTATCATCAGTGTATGGAAGTAACCATTTCTCAAAGATGTTCACATGCTAATGATTTGAAAATGGGAGTATGAGCGCCTTTTTACCTCCCTTCTTTTGATTTTGCTTTATTTTCCAGTTTATAATTGTTATTTTTATGTTAATAGCAGAAATTATGGATTTTATATAATTTAAGAAGCAATTATTTAAAAATACAATAAAATCTCATTTAAACATTTAATGAGATTTTAATGTTTTGTGTGGTAGCTCAGTTAACTTTCCAAGTTAGAATTTACATCACTCATGGTTGGGCTACTTGAAGTGATCTTTGAACAGGAAAGTAATTTTTAATTCACTCGAATGCATATAACCATTGAATTTTCTTAGTATTCTTTTTTTTCTACCGATAGATTTTAAGGCACATCTTTGAAATTTGAGAAGTCTATTTTACCGTAAATTCCAGTTTAATGTAATGATGGCTTTGCCCTTTACAGTCGATTTTCAGATTAAAATAATTTCCTGTTAGAAAATTCAAAGAGTTTATTTAAAATAGAATTGAAAAATGTAAATTTTATTATTTTCAGTAAAACTATATGGCTATAGTTAAGGTATTTCTGTATTTCAGAAATTTCTATATTCTTGAAACTAAGCATATTAAATAAAAGTTTAAGAAGTATTTTTCTTCTAAAAACTGAAATTAATCAACTTTTTTTTTTTTTTTTTTTTTTTTTTGCAGTACACGGGCCTCTCACTGTTGTGGCCTCTCCCGTTGTGGAGCACAGGCTCCGGACGCGCAGGGTCAGCGGCCATGGCTCACGGGCCCAGCCGCTCCACGGCATGTGGGGTCTTCCCGGACCAGGGCACGAACCCGCGTCCCCTGCATTGGCAGGCGGACTCTCAACCACTGCGCCACAAGGGAAGCCCCCTCTGTCCCTATTTTTAGAAGTCATCTTCTGAATATGAGTGGGATTAGGAGTTAGGAAGTTGTAGTAACCTGTCAGATATATAATTCTTTTCCATCAACACTCTCAATAGCTGCCTTGTAATCAGTTGAAGTATTGTCAGATTCTTTTATTTTATAGTAAACATTTTACAGAAAAAAAATGTGTATGTAATCATTTGCATAGAGAAAGAAAAAAATACAGGCACAAACATATATATGTAACTATCTACTCTCTCTTTCTCCTCAAAAACAACACCTGGATTTTTTGATCATACTTGGATAAAACAAGTGTTTTGGCATTTGTACTGTGAATGCCTACATTAGTTAAGCTGGATGACCTTTTACATATCACCACAAGAGGGACCTCAACTTTTCAGTTTAGTATGCTTGGTCCATAACACCGTTTTACCATCATGCTTTACCAGATACACTGTCTCTGATCTTTCTGATTTTTAAAACCAAAAAAAATGTTTTAATACTTTGTGCTCAATGCTCTTGATGCTGTTTATGTCTCATCTGGTCACCAGAAGCACACCTAACTGCAATTCCTATCAAAGAGGTTGTTTAAACATTTGATATGTTGGCTATTAGGTTTGTTTATATAACTACTCAGCATGATTCACCTACATAGTACTGTGCTTTATGACATCTGAAATTCACAGGTATGCATTTGATCACAGGTATCTCATTTGATGATCTCCACAACCCTGTAAAGAGACAAAACTGGTATCAAACACCACGCATTTTTCAGATGCTGAAACTGAGATTAAGAGTTGAAGAAGTGATTTATGAAAGAGAAAACACTTACACAGTTAAGCTGAGATTAAGAACTCATGTTTCATGAATCTTAGTCCAATGCTCTTCCCACTAAAATCATTTTTGAGAAAGTTTTGTAACTATCTTCTCACAATTTGTAGTCATGCGTTCCAAGACGCTCATAAATTATACAAAGCCAATGCTTAGATCTGTTTGATCCCATCCATGGACACATTAACTAAATCCAGAGGTATGACTAAAGAACCTAACACTAAATGAAGAAATGAACAAATGAATAAATACATAAAAAATTACATACGCACATATGTATATATTGTGGTCATCCCACAATGTATATTATCTTAATATCGAAAGGTTATCAAGCATTTATTATGCAACTGGCACTGGACTAAGTATTTAAAACATTATATAATTTGTTCCCTACAGAATTGGTTAGATATTGTTATTCTCATTTTTTTTTTTTTTGTGGTACGCGGGTCTCTCACTGTTGTGGCCTCTCCTGTTGCGAAGCACAGGCTCCAGCCACGCAGGCTCAGTGGCCATGGCTCATGGGCCCAGCCGCTCCGCGGCATGTGGGATCTTTCCGGACCGGGGCATGAACCCGCGTCCCCTGCATCGGCCCGTGGACTCTCAACAACTGCGCCACCAGGGAAGCCCTGTTATTCTCATTTTATAGATGATAAAATGAGGTTGAAAGAGTTCAAGTAACTTTTCCAAATTCACACAACTAAATAAGTGGTTCAGTCAAGATGTGAACATATTTCTACTGACTTCACTGTTTACTGATTTACCACATTTATTTTATCAACAAAATTAATACTTATATGTGTAATGCATTATTCTAAATATTTTATAAATACTGACTGATTTAATCTTTGTAATATGCCTGTGTTGTATTCCAAGTGCTGGTAATTTTTATTACATTAACTTCATGACATGTATGAAATATGGACTCCATTCCAGGTCATTTAAAATGTTTTATAGATTCCATGTTTCTTTTGTTCTAAAGCATATACAAAATACAGTTTTTTAAAAGTACAACAGCCTTTTTACTATGATTTTTTAAAATGTACTTAGAATACTTTATTTATTTATTTATTTATTTTGCGGTACGTGGGCCTCTCACTGTTGTAGCCTCTCCCGTTGTGGAGCACAGGCTCCGGACACGCAGGCTCAGTGGCCATGGCTTACAAGCCCTGTTGCTCTGCAGCATGTGGGATCTTCCCGGGCCGGGGCATGAACCTGTGTCTCCTGCATCGGCACGCGGACTCTCAACCACTGCACCACCAGAGAAGCCCTATTTTTTAAAATTTTAACGTGATGTGAATAGATAACATATTTTTTTCCCACTGGCCCATTCATGTCTTCATAATGCTTAGTAAAGTTTTCCATATGCTACCCAAATTCATAGCATAAAACTGAACATCCCAAAAAAAAAAAAAACAAAAAACAACTGAACATCCCATAAAATTCTCACACAAGTGATTTTTGTTGATTACTTACTGAGATAACTATACCAGATAAAATTATCCTCATGTTGTGCTATAAACAGTAAAATGTGATAACTGTAACAGGTAAAATGTGATCATTTTATATTATACACAGCAGAATTTGATAACTATACCAGACAAAATAGTGTCTATGTTATATTATAAGAAGACATCGAGAAATTGGTATTTGTAGACCTAATTTGAGGTCTTAATATTTTAGCTAGTTCTTAGATCAGTTGCAATATTATATAAGATTCCTCAGTTGTTAAAATTAGAGTTGTTCTATATAAATATAAAATAAGCTCTGTCTATGTATATATAAAATCTTGCTGTCATTTTGATAGGAACTCCTTTAAAACTATAGATCATTTGGAGAAAACTGATGTATTTTCTATGTGAGATTTCCAACCCATGAACACAGTATCTCCATTTATTTAAATATTCTTTAATATCTGTTATCACCATTTTGTAATTTTCAACACACAAATCTTGTACATATTTGTTAAATATATACTTATGTACGTAATTTTCTTTATAGTGAATCTAAATGGTATTACATCTTTAATTTTATTTTCCACATTGTTAGTATATAGAAATATGATTTATTTTTGTGTGTGATGATCTTATATCCTGCAATGTTGCTAACTCACTTAGTTGTGGAATATTTTTGAAGATTCCTTGGGATTTTCTATGTAGACAATGAAATCCTTGTTTCATTGTTTTATTTATTCCTTTTAATCTGAATGTATTTTATTTCTTTTTCTTGACACTGCAGTGACTAGAACTTCTATACTAAGTTGAATAAGAGTAGTGAGAGCAGACATCCTCGACTTGCCTCTAATCTTAGGGAGAAATGATTCAACCTTTCACCATAAAGTATGATATTAGCTATGTTTATTTTAGATGTATTTTATTAAGTTGAGATAATTCCCCTTTATTTTTAATGTGTTGAGAATTTTTATCATGGATAGGTATTTGTTCTCAGAAGTTAAAAAGGGAGAGTCAGGGAGGGCATAATTGAGGTAGTTATGAGGGAAATGTGAACTACTTAGTTTCTTGACTATGGTGGTGGAGACAGGAACCTACACAGGTTATACAATTGTATAGAACTTAATACAAATACAAACATTAATGAGTACAAGTAAAATTGGGGAAATCTAAAAAAGACGGGTGTATTGTAACATTGTTAATATCTTTGTTGTGAGGTGAGAGGTTCGCGTACCGCAAAAAAAAAAAATTGGAACTGTTAACTGTTATCTGATATAACTTTTTGGTTTTTTTTGCGGTACGCGGGCCTCTCACCGCTGTGGCCTCTCCTGTCGCAGAGCACAGGCTCCGGACGCGCAGACCCAGCGGCCATGGCCCAGAGGCCCAGCCGCTCTGCAGCACATGGGATCCTCCCGGACCGGGGCACGAACCCGCGTCCCCTGCATCGGCAGGCGGACCCTCAACCACTGCGCCACCAGGCAAGCCCCTGATATAACTTTGATCTTTGATAAAGGGTTACCAAGGGAATTAAATACAGATGTAAACATGTCTTATGTGTTTTATTTAGATTCATTTGCTTCATTAATTAAAAGGTAAAATGTGTTGAATATACAGATTTAAATCACCTTAATAATATAAAGTATGTTCAGCAATTAAAATTTTGTATATACCTCTAATGTTTAATGTAATTAACCATTAAAATGATTATTTATATTGATCATTCAGACTTACCTGACATCTTAAGTTGGATGCATTCATGGATGGTGTAACCAGCTAAAGAATAAACTCATCAACAACCAGAGTATTGCATATGTACATGCCTTTTGTGTTTCTGCCATTTCTGTTTCTCCTTGAGATTGGTTATTAGGGTCACTGAAGTATAGTATGAGTATAGAGAAATTTCATCCCAATACAATTTTTGGTAGTTTGTCAAACACACATCAACTAATTTTTAAACCAATTTCAGTTAAAAAGAGCCTCAATCTAAACACCTCTCCTCTTTTCTAGGAAAAAGTGAAACATTATTTTACTCTTTCCATTAAAGTACCTCAGAGCATGAGAATATTTACTATTCTTTGAAACACCTCTTGGATCAGGGACTCACTAATGACCAATGCTGGGAAGAAACGCTGGAGATATTCTTGGGAAAAGAAGAATTAGACTACTGTTGATTTATGAATTCTGCTTAATTTGGAGAAACTAAATGACACAACTACTTTGAATGCCTCAATTAGTGGATAGTTTACTTTGACTTGACTCTCATGTTATAATCCGTATTTCTGTAAAAACCTATAGTCTGATCTAGGATATATTTATGTACACAAATCAGGCGGAATATAGAATTCATTGAACAATGGCCTCCAGCCATAATACCAATCACTGTGAATATAGATGAAGTATATGGAAATAGATAATTTTTATTGGAAGAAATGGAGAATAAAATAATAACTTTAACTGCTATGTATTTTCTCTTCCACATTTATATAGTGAAACAAAGGGCTTAAAATATCACTGGTTGTATTAAGTAAAAACTAGATTTATGTAGAAAATACTATTCCAGGATGACAAAAATTTCAGGGGACTGATTTGAACCCCCTATTGATATAGTACCCATGAAAATGAATTAGGGAGGAAGGTAAGAAGGAAGGGGAGGATGGAGGGAGGGAGGAATTAGGAAGGAAGGAAGGAAGGAAGGAAGGAAGGAAGGAAGGAAGGAAAGAAAAAGTGAGTGGGAGGGAAGGGGAAAGGGAGGGATAAAGCAAGAAGGGAAAGAAGGAAAAAGAATTAGGCCTTAGAAAAATTCATACATGCAATTACATGCCTTGCCAACACACTTAACACATTTCAAGTAACTGAGAAAAAGAACAGAAAAGAATAATTTATATGCAAGAAAATATAAAAAGACCCTTGCATGGATATGGTCATATTGAACAATCTTTGTAGAGGGAATTCCTAGTTCCCAATGGGTGGTTCAAGTTCTTAGTGTCCTTGTGATATTGTTAATTTTATACTTTTAAATGAAAAAAGGAAGAATATGTGATATAAAATGTAAGACATGTAACATACATAACATTTGACCTGAAAACCATTCCCAGATATACAATAAGAATATTAACTAAACACTGTTAAGACAATTAGGTTTGATTTACATTTACACAAGAGGTATAATGCAGTAGAAATTGTAAGCAAAACAAGGAAAGATCTTGAGATGAACAGCAAATTGTGTTTTTTTTAAATAAAATTAAAATTAACTCTGCATTATCTGTATTCATATGGTTATAAACAGTTGTTTGCTATTAAAAATGTGAAAAAATTTTATAAAGCACCCAACAGATCTAGGTCTACTATTGCACTTTTAAAAGAAGTAACATCTTTTTGAGATAATTGCTTTTTCTAATCAAAGAAACAGTATATGAAATATGTAACCAAAATGTCATTCCAATAAAAAATTAATAAAATAAAAATAAAGAAGCAAAAATATATGCCTGACTATAAGGGAGACATGTACTAATATTCTTGAAATTAATTTCTGTAGATTCCAGCACTGGCCATTGTAATTCAAGTTATCACCTCCACTGGTGAGAGATTTGAACAAATTTAGCAATATGTTATTATTTTTGGTTTTATTTGTAATATCCCAGCATTAAAAATTTGAAATAAGTACACATTTAAGATTTTCTTTATGGATATATATTTTGCTTTAAAGTAGTGTTAAAGACATGATAAAAAGATATCACATTTATATAATACTGAAATATTTTAAAATTTTTAATCAGTAATAATTAATCTTAATCTACCTAAGTACAATGTTGGATCATAATTTGTAAAACTCATGGCTTATTCCTCAATGTAAATATCACTTTAAGAAATGTTCTTGACAATTCCCATTGCTACTGCTTCAGCAGAGAAAAACTCTCCAAATTGAACTTATCAGTTTATCAAATTTGGCATTTCTGTCAATAGAACATAAAAATTATGTGAACATCTTGATTAAAATAACATATTTAGTATTTTTGCTGAAAAAGAAGCAAGTAAACAATTATGGAATAAATATATAGTAATGTAAGAATTATGTGCCTCTTTATTTGATTACTCATCTAAATATTACCAACCCAGGCCATGAGTAAACATTCACACATAGACAATAATCAATCATTTTTGATATCTTGATATATTTCAGTTAAGTATATATATACATATATATATACTTATATACTTATATATATGTGTGTGTATATATATATATATATATATATATATACAAACAACTTAGTTTTACATATATATGCACACAAAATTTATAATGAAGTCATATCTATTGTTCGGAAACTAAAATGTATTCTCAGCTTGATTTACATCTATTAAATTTTCAGTCTTATTTGTACCTTGGCTTCCATTTTTACTCTTGCTCTGGGTCCCACAAGTGAAAGGGACAGTCCTGAATCGGAAAGGAGTTATGAAGTCAGAGGAGTAATGGAATAAATACATCATGTAGGTCCTTTAAGCCACAAGAAAGATTTTGTCTTTTCCAGAGAGTGAGATGCGAAGCCATTAGAGGGTTTTAAGAAGAGGAAGAACATGATCTGACAACTGTTTTTAAAGGATCACTCATTGTTTCTCTGAACAGAGAGTCTGTTGACTTAGATTTTTAATTTAGTGTTTTGTTTATTTCTTCCCCACTTTGGGTCAATGTTGGTTGATTCTATATTTAATTTGTTTTTTGAAAGTTAAATTATATGCTGAATGAATTACACCATCTTATCTCACAGGAAAATGTGGATTACAAGAATTTCATTAGAAGTTTGGTCCCATTCACTACCATGTATTAGCACTTGGTGTTGAGTAAAATTATAAGAAATCTTTTCTAACCTGAATTATTCCCCATGTAACAAAAAGTCTGGAACTAGGCAGGCTACATCTGTGCAAGGGTGAGATAAAGAAGCCAGACTATCTTTCTGCTCTACATTTTTACTGTATGACTTTTGTTTTCATGGTTAGAGTGTGGCTGCTCAATTAATATGATGGTGGATGCAGAGGGGACACAGTTGTGGCCATGATTTATCTCTGTTCCCTGCACCAGGAGATCTGCACTTCATGGTTGCCACAATAGTAAAGGAAGACAATAAATAAAGGGGACAGGGAATACTTGCTATATAACTGTCTACATGCATAGGATAAAATAAAACTATAATCAGCTAGTATTTTTTTAAGATAAAAATAGTTTGTGTTTTGAGTGTGTGTGTGTGTGTGTGTGTGTGTGTGTGTAAGAGAGAGGATATGTGAATACATGAAGGAAAAACCAAGTCCTTCTCAGCCCAATTTATGTCGAGAGGGGAAGGTAATCTATTTTCCTGAAGAGAAACGTCAAAATTGTGCCAGTGAAATAAATATTCTTTCATAGGTATGAGACTGGATTCTGTTTCATTTTGTTTAAACATAGATGCAAGATGTTATGACTCTATCTTAAGGGCTGTCTTCTCTATTCTTTTTTTCTGGTTAAATGTCCCACCCGAACAACAGGTAAGATATGATTCATTGAACCAGCCCTCTTTGGGAAATGTAGCTCCTGAGTGAGTCTCAAAAGGATGAATTGTGGTTGGACTTGACCCATCTGTTGAGTGAAATGTAGATAAAATGCTCTTAAGCTATAGTTTTCAAGTCCCAAATCCAAGAATTTCTATTATTCTTATCTTTCACAGCACTGTTTTGTTTTAGGCATGCTTCGACAGTGTGAGCTACACCATTATCCAGAACTCCTCTTACTTTTTCATTGTTTTATTTGACATAAGTTTTTCTGAGCTGATTTCTTTTCTATTTTTTTCTTTTTCTTTTTTGCAAGGAAGAGCCTTCAGTGAATTATTGATCAAATGAAGAAACTAGACTACTTTGCGTGTGGAGAGGGACATCAACTTGGAAGACTCCTTAATTTTTGTTCAAATGTAGTTAAAGATTGTGATATTGAGCACCTTGTTAAAATCTAGTTTATTTCTTAAGGAAGAAGGCGGGGGAAATGTCTTCCATAGGAAAAGTCTGAAGTACCACACTTAAAGATTAGGAAGGTAATTTGTGTATAAGAAATGCCTCAGAGTTGAAGAGGAGAAACTAGGTCGGGAATGGAGGTCATGGTCATGGGGAAAGTGCTTTCTTTTTATTGATACAAGATAATATCTAAGATAATTAGAACTTCAGTCCTGTGCCCCCTGTTGTGTACCTCTTTATACACATTATAACCCTTCTGTTTTCTTGACTATTCAGAAACATCTTTGTATTTATATATATCCATAGTAGTAATTCACTATGTTGGTCCTATATATGCCTAATGGGATGTTCAGATGAGGGAGAAACTGTACTTCTACATCTCATTTTCATTTTTTGACTCAGGAAAAGAAAGCACTGGAAGGAGTAGATCTTATCTCAGGTACTATACAATTTTTTTTTTTTAACCTACTGGTTACTATAACCAGCAATTAGATTGGAGGGGCCCACAATTCAAAATTCACTGGATAAGACAATAATGTTCAGTAAGATTAAACTTTCTGATTGCCTCATAGGTTACCAAAGGCTGCCTTTGACAATTCCAGTAAGTATTTTAAACAATTAGATAATTTTTAAATGAAAAGATAAATAAAATATCACAACAAGAATACCATAAATATTAGTATAATGAAAGAAACCAGATGCTTATCCTATAGACTATAGGGCTTTTCTGAACAAAACTTCTCTGAATGGAACCAGTTATTGTTTGTGAGGCAAATTAGTCTCTAAAGTGCAAAGAAGAAAGGAAGATGAAAGGGACATCTTGTGAGATGGAATTAAATCTGTAATCCTTGACCTGATTTCTTCTTCTGATTTATTTATTTCCCCAAACCAGAAGGCCATATGGACTGACAGTAAATAAATATTGTCTACTTTATCTCAAAAATATTTCTCAATGTAATTAATTCTCTCCATCTACACTGCTAATTTATTGGTTCAAGTTGTGATAGAATTCTTTGATTACAGTTTCAATGTCTATATGGTCTGCAATAATATACCCTCAGTTACTATTAATATTTGTAATTTGAATAATTATTTTCTTTAATTAGACTTTCTGTGGTTTATCAATCTTACTATTGATTTCAAGTATCAATATATGACTTAATTTTTAAATTTTTTGTCTATTTTCTATGTTACTGATTTTCAATCTTACTTTTATTATTTCCTTAATTCTCTTTACATTGTGTTCAATTTATTCTCCTGTTTTAGTTTCTTAAGTTACATACTTAGATCACTGATTTTAAATCTTTCTTTTCACAATATAAGAATGTAGATTTGATAATTGCTATAGCTGCTTCTCACAAATTTTGTTATGTGGTGTTTTCATTATTATCCAGTTAGCATACTTCCTTTTTTGCCTATAGTTTCTTTCTTGATTCAGGGATTATTTAGAAGTGTACAGTTAATATCCAAGAATGTGGGGATTTTTCATATATGTTTTTTATTATAGATGTATAATTTAATTCCATTATGATCAAGACACCTTATCTGTGTGATTTCTCAGAAAATTTTAAGACATTTATAATACAACATTTGGTCTATTTTTCATTGTTTAAAAATATATTTATTTAGTCATTTTTGAGTATATTGATCTATAATGTCAATTACTTTTAGTTCACTTATAGTGTTCTTCAAATATTCTATATCCTTTTTGGTTTTTTGATTACTTGTATTAAATACCGAAAGAATATTATAATCTGCAATTGAACTGTGGCTTCATCCACTTCTGTTTAAGTTCTATCAATTCTTGCTTCATGCACTTTGAACATAAAATAATAGTTGCACACACATTTATGATTGTTATGTCTCCTTAATTAATTAATCCTTTCATTTTTATAAAATGTTCCATTATTTCTGGTAATGTTCTTTTTCTCAAACTTCGATTGATATAAGTGTAACTCCATTAGCTTTCTTATGATTAGATTTTGCTTGGTATATCTTGATTCCAAGCTTTTTACTTTTAATCTGGTTCTTTAAATTTAAAATGCTTTTTGGAATCTTCCTAGATATTTTTTTTGGTATTTATTTCTAAATCAATATTCTTCTCTTACCATAATCTGAATGATATACATCCTTTAAATATATCCAGATTTGCTTTACATTCCAGCATTTGATCAAACATGTGCATGTAAAAATCAGGATTATTCTTAAATGGTTGGCTGTAATGTAGGTCCATGTGGTTGACAGTGGTTTTCGATCATCTACGTGTTTAGTGACTTTTTCAGTTTGTTCTATCAATTACTAACAGATGGGTTTATAATGTCTAACAATCATTATGGCATTGTCTATGTTTTCCTTTAATTCTGTCAATTTTTTGCAGGCATATTGAAGTTCTATAAATAGTCACATGTATGTATATGATTGCTATGTCTTTTTGATTAATTGACTCATCATGAAGTGTCCTTTTTCTCTGTTAGTAATCTTTGTCTTGACATATATGTTGCCCCTTATTAACATAGCAATCCAAGCTTATTTTGCCTACTGTAAAAATGGAATATCTTTTAATATCAACTTAATCTTCATTATTGTAGCTTTTTACTTAATATATGTCTCTAGTAGAAAGCACATAGTTCAACCATACCAATTCTTTATAATGCATTCTGTTAGTTTCTGCCTTTTAATTGGACTCTTTTGTCCATAATCATTTAATGTAATGGTAAAATATAGGTCCACCATTATAATACATATTTTCTTTTTGTCTCCTTTATTTTTTATCTGTCTTTTCCTAACATGTTTTAGTTTACTAAATATATTCTATAATATTTTAATTTTTATATTGTTTTAAATTATACACTTTGTATTATTTGGTTTAGTGTTTGTTCTAAGGATTAAAATATGCACCGTTCATTAACTTTTCAGTTATTTAGATTTTATATTATAATAATTTACATAAATACAGAGACAATTCATGTTTGTATACTCCCCTAGTATACTCATCCTCTATGCTATAACTCTCATATCTATTTAAATTATAAACCACACAAATAAAAATTATATTTTTCCTTGAAAGTCTCATATGTATCTTAATGAAATTAAGAAGAAAATAGCTGTTGATATTTGCCTACATATTTACCATTCCTAATGCTTTTTCTTTCCTCCTAAAAATCCAGATTTCCATTTGCTTTCATTTCTTTTCAAGATAAAGACTATGCTTTAGCTTTTCTTATAGCACCAGTCTGCTCGCAATGAGTTACATTTGTTTTCTTTTATCTGAATATATTTTAAACTGGATATACAATTTTAGACTGGAATTATATTTTCTTTAAGCAATTTATAAATTTCCTTCTAATCTCCATACTCTTTTAGCAACTATATAGCTTCATATGAGATGTCCACCATATTTGAATTTTATCTATCTATGAATGATGTGTTGTTATTTTTGTTTCTACTTTCAAAAATGTATTTTTTATCTTTGATTTTTCAGTTATTTAACTCTGATTTGCTTAGGCATAGTCTTATTCACTTTTATTCTTCTTTATCATTCTATTGATTCTAATATGTATCATTCCCATTGTCATCTGACTTGCATTGTTTCTGATGAGAAGTCAGTCTTCAATATTATTTTTGTTCCCTGATATTTCTCTTTTCTGCCTGCTGGCTTTCAAAATTTATTAACTTTTGTTTTCAGAAAGTTGACTGAAATATGGCTGGATGTGTTTTCTCTGTATTCATCTTTTATGATGCTGTTATTGTTGCCACTGCTGCTCCTCTTACAGTTGTTTTTGTTGTTTTAACTTCTTGCAACTATTGGGTGCTGTTTTTAATCAAATTTGGAAAAATTTTGCCAGTTTTTCCTCAAATATTTTTCCTACTCCTGTATTTCTCTCCTCTCCTCTGAGATTTCAATTACTGTTGATACTATCTCACAGTTCATTTATGCATCTCTCTTTGCTTTGTTTTGAATAACTTCTATTGAGCTACCTTCAAATTCTATGACCCTTTCCTTTGCAGACCCAATACGATATTAATTCCCACCAAAGAATTCATGATTTCAGAAAATGTACTTTATTCAATTTTTTTCTCTTACTATTTCAATTTCTTTCTTACTGACCATATCTTCACCCTTTAAGTATGTAGTTATTTAACATAATTATAGTTGTTTTGAAATATTTGTTTGTTTGCTCTTATGAAATGGATGTTTGTGTCACCTCCTTCAAATTCATATGTTGAAGCCCTAAATCTCCAGAGTGGCGGTATTTGGAGATGGAACCTCTAAGAAAGTAATTAAGGTTAACTGAGGTCTTAAGAAGGGGGCCTGATCAAATAGGATTAGTGTCCTTATAAAAAGGGATACCAGAGAGCTCCTTCTCTCTCCACATGAATGTGCTGAGGAAAAGCAATGTGAGGATCATAGCAAGAAAGTGGCTGTCTGCAAGCCAAGAGGAGAGACTTCACCAGAAACTAAATTGACTAGGAACTTTATCTTGGTTTTCCAAGCTCCAGAACTGTGAGAAAATTAATCTTAGTTGTTTAAGTCACCCAGGCTATGGTATTTTGTTATAGCAGCTTGAGCAGACTAGTATATCTGCTCAATAATTAATTTATCTGTGTGTCTGCTTCTATTGACTGAATTTTCTTATTAATCAGTTACATTTTTCTTCTCTCATATCTCAGAATGTATTAGTATATTCAAAACACAGTAGAGAATGTTTTGTGTTTACTACATTGAGTCCAAGCAGTTTCCTCTTTTTGGAATTAGGATGAGAAACTGATCATTCAGGTTCTTAAGGTCTTAAGTGCAAGTTGAACTAGAGTTGAGCTATGGCTTTAATTAACTAGAATACAACTATGACTACTTCAACCTCAATCTGTTGTACTGCTGGTGCCACTACATTTCTGGTCATGTCAGTATTTGACCTGGGCTTTCAATTTAGATTTTTTTTTAATTTACTGATTCCCATTTACATGAAATTTCATCAGGGACCCATATTCTACAGCAGGGACCCATATTCTAAACACTGTCAGAATATGTGTGACTATGTGATTACTCTTTCCTTGCTATCTGCTCTCTTGACAAAATTGGGCATGATGTGAAGAGGACAATTGTGAGGCAAGCAAATTGTTTCCCATTGGGGCATTTCCCTGTTACATTCATCCTACCAATCTAAAGTATCACTAAGCCTTGACTAGATTCTTCTCCTTCCTAGAAACTTTCCACATAACAAGGTCTATCTTTTTCAGCTCATGTCTAGAGTACACTACACCTGCCTACAGATATGAAAGCTGCCATGGTTCTTTGTTCAACTATCACTATTTCCTGCCTTAGTTATCTTAAAATACAAATTTTATTATCTTATACTAATTCTCTGTTCTTTAACATTTACCAAGAAATACTGAGAAAAATCTTTGAAGGAAATTCTCAACCATGAGATCAATGTTGTACAAAGATAAGGCAAGGAGAACATGGGCAAGAGTGAGAAAATCTGTCAATGGGCAATGTTTGGTGACCTCCAAAAGAGAAGTTGAGTGTTGGGAGTGAATGTCAGATTGCAATAGATTTAAGAGTGAGTGGAAAAGTCAGAACCTCATGCATAGTTCCTATAAATGGCTTGTGTTTGACAAGCCAATCATGGAATCCACCCTGTCCATGAGAAACTGCTCTGCTCTTAGCTGCCTTATAAACTGCACAGATTTCAGGAATCCTTGTTAAAGAACTAAACAGCCCTAACGTTAGCCTATATACCATTTATCCATGGATCCATGAGTCGACTTATCATGAGGGATTTGGTCAAGCAGGAAGATGATGTCTAAATTGCACAAATAATACTCCTTCTGCCAAAGAATTTAAATTTTAAAGAAAGCCACAGTTAATATCATGCATCAGGAGCTAAGAAGATGCACAAATAGAGAGCACAATATAATGGGGAACTTTTGAATGAATCTAAATTGTAAGTAAGTTGAAGTTAAGATTAAACAGGGTCTATGATAACTCAAAGCATAGAAGAAAAGGAAAGATCTACAGAGTAGTAAGGAGTATTGTTGAAATGTCAGAAACAAATCTAATTAGTGCAAACAAAAGAGGAAATTTATTAATTCATCTAACAAGACATCAAATTTGTCATTAAAATGAAAAAAAGGTACAGGTAAATGGAAGAAAGTTAATTTCAAAAATTTTATCATCAATTTTGTCAAGTGAGAAAGAAGCCTAATTTTTACACACTTTGAAATATTAGAATCATCAAGTTAAGACCTTGACTTAGTTCTAATAGAGTCATTTTGGTAATTAATAAAATAGTATCTGAGTTATTAGAAACAGGGAATGGATATAAAGAGACTAGAGTTTTCTTAAGTGAAAAACAATTGGATGGGCATTTATCCTTGGTGAGTGGAAATTACCCATGTGGTCTACTTGCCTAGTTGAGTTTTACTGTGTAAGGTTATTGCTGGTACTATGTTCTACAAGTTGCAATCAGTGCTGCTATTTTGTAAAACTATAATAGTCTATCCTGATAAAGGCATCAGTTATGATGTTCAATTGCTTTTCACTGTTGTTGTTGTTGAAATCTCTTCTTATTTAGTAACAAGTATGGTTGGCCCTCCCTAGCCATGGAGCTCTGCATTCTTGGATTCAACCAACCACAGATGGAATTTGAATCCATGGATGTGCAACCTATGAATACTGAGGTCCAAATGTACTATCCCATTTTATATAAGACTTGAGCATCTGTAGATTATGGTATCCATGGGGGGCGGTCCTAGAACTAACCCCCCTCAGATACTGAAGAACAACTATATGTGAATTATTATTATCAAATGTTATTAAATTAGTGTAAGAAAATATACTTAGTTTATCTTATATACAGTAAAAACTATTTGTGTATGTATAAAATATGGCTCCCACATTAAAATATTAAACATTTTATCATTTCATATTTGTTAAATATTTCTTCTTTCATATTTCCATCTTTCATTTTCATGAATTTCAACAATTTGATAATATATTTTTACTTTATAGCTAAACATTAATTTAGAATTTTAAGCATATTACAAGAAGGAATAAACTGGAACACTCATATTTATTTCTATTTATATATTTTTTGTTTTTAATTATTTTTCTAGATTTTTTATTTTCAACAGTTTGTTAAGTAATTCTCCCCTGCCTCTTCCTGCGTATATCTGTACTGAATTACCTAATATTTGTCTTAAAAATGCAGTTACTTTTATTTCACTAAAGATTTATTCATTTAATTATCCAAAGGATTCATTACAGAGATGTTTGAAACCAACTGTGAAAGAAAGATTGTCAATTAGTTTCACTGGTTACTATACATGAATAGTTGAGTTTATTTTATTAACAACTGTTAAAATAACTTCTCCAATTAGGAAAGGTTATCAGAGAGTAACTTAAACATGCTATAAATAAAGGAGAAAACGTTTACTGCCCAAGTGAATCAGAGAGAAAGCAGAATTGCTCATTATGATAAAATGTTTTAATGTAGTACATAAATTCAGGACACTTAAAGAAACAGCATGGACTATTTAAAAATAAGCTTATTATATTGTGATTCTATTTGTTCTCAGTAAGATTGCCATCAATAACTCCTGTTCCTAAGAGTGCTTCTGTGCAACTAGTTTGTTCTTCATGATCCCAGGTCTTCATTTCTTACCTAATCTTTTAATAGTATAGTGTAGTTTGGAGTTGTTTCTAGCAATGCCCACTGAAATAAAAATATTTATGTTCTTGTTTCTTCAGTGATCTCTCTGAACAGAGCCAGAGATTGGCAAACATACAAAGAGAGACACAGAAGAGTAAAAATTTTAAGGAGCTGTCATCCCTTTTGCTTTTATTTTCTGGGGCAAGCTCATCCTTTAAATCAGCAATAACTCATACACATAGTTATTACTATGCCACATCCTTTCAAAACTGCCATCTGTATACATAACCAATAACTCTTCATTTACTTCTCCAAAGCCTATACACAGCGTTTAAACTGTGACTCTGAGTCAGATGGCTTGGGTTTAAATCCTGCCTTTAAATCCTGTCAGTTACCAGCTGTGAGACTTGAACAAGATTTTCATCTCTTTGTGCCTTATATTCCTTATCTGTAAGATTATGCTTAATTCAAATTACTTCTAGATTCAATGAGTTAATAGTTTAGAAGTGGTTTAAAAAGTGACTGATACATAGTAAACATTACACAAGGGTTAGTGAAGAATTCCATGTGTTCTATTTATAAGGTGGTGCTGTTTTGTTTTTCTGAAATATCTTCCCCATCCTTTCTGAAATCATGCCTTATGACATAAATACTTGTCTTTTGTATAAACGAAAAAACATTTTACTTGCCTGTTTTGGTGTGGTGGCATGCATGCATAAATCTATTCCTAGCACTATAGGATCTATTTTATTATCTATATACTTGTAAATAGTTGAACAACATGTGTTATAGACACTGTTTTTCAGGGATATCATGGTCCTTCCTAAGTGTGGCTGCTATTTGAAAATGACCTACTCCTCTACATGTAATTCAGAGTTAGCTTGGGTTCCCTGGCCATGTGGAAATTGTAAAAACTTGACAATCTCCAAATTCACAATTTTTGAGAGTCCAGACACAGTGATTTCATGACAGCTGTTTCCTCACAGTCAACTAGTTACTTGTTCTATATTCTCATTTCATTTCTTTTCCACACTGACCTAAATTCAGAGATCAACACTTTCAGTCATGTCTTAAAAAAGTCCTCTCCCACGAAATATCTAATAAGTTTTGGAATTTATTGAAGATTTAGATGTTATTAGGAAGGAGTCTATGTCATTTGCAGCATTCCACTATCTTGTGTCTCCAAGTCCTATTTTTCTATCTCTCTCCCCTTTCTCTGAGGCAGCAAAATAAGTCTTTCCTTGATTTATGCACAGAAATTCTAGGTCCTCTTAAGACCTGATATTCTACTGCAGTTAATCTTTGCAAAGAAGATTCAACTAAGCTAGGCCTCACCCTGTGAAGAAGTTTCATACCTGCTGCTAAGATGAACAAACAAACAAAACCTTTTTCTGACCCATTCCATAAATGAGTACTGTTTTTGATTTCAGAAACTGATAGACCTTTTCACAAGTATGTCACACCTTTCAAATGGCCAGCGTTGCTGAACACACCAGATAATTTTGTACCTTTGCTAATAAAGTACAAAGACATGAAGGTCTGTCAGGCTCCTGCAGAGGGTCTTGCCAACTAAAAACTACAAGAGGGCTTCCCTGGTGGTGCAGTGGTTGAGAGTCCGCCTGCTGATGCAGGGGACACGGGTTCGTGCCCCAGTCCAGGAGGATCCCACATGCCGTGGAGTGGCTGGGAACGTGAGCCATGGCCGTTGAGCCTGCGCATCCGGAGCCTGTGCTCCACAACGGGGGAGGCCACAACAGTAAGAGGCCCACGTACCGCAAAAAAAAAAAAAAAAATCTACAAGAAATCTCAGTCTTATGGCAAAAAATTGAATCCAAAGAACAAAGAGGCAGATAATGTAGGTCAAGAGTCAGTAGATCTACTGTGAGGTAATAAGGTAACTTAACAAGTATCTGAGAAGAGATGAAAAAACTGACTTGCACTTTTCAGTCAGGGAATATTCTGACTTTCAGATAGCCCATATATGGGCATTTGGTGTCCAGAAAGCAGGATGATAGTGACAAAAGGGAGAAGGAAAGGTCGAAATATGGGAACAGGTAGGGCCTAGAGGGGCTCGGTTGCTAAAGACTACTCTGATTGGGATTAAAGCTCCAGGGAAAAGAGCAGAAGCTTAATCAACCAAGGAAGTCTTAGAACTGTGTCCTTCAGGAGACAGTTGAAATGCGGTAGCAATGTTAAATCCCAAACCACTGTATTAAGCCTCCTCAGATGTCCTCTGTATTAAACTAAGAGTGTGTCAAACAGAGTACTGTGCACTGGTCACCAATCCTGGGGGATGTCTCCAAACCCTTCTGCCCACTACATCTTGGTATCAAAGTTGCCAAGGAAAACATTTCAGTCAAGCACTCAGTGGAACAATACTTTATTGATGCAGAGAACAGACAGAGAAAAAGCAGTTGCAATAGTTGGCAACCCATGACCAGTGGGTTGCTCCTTGTGGCCACCACAGGGCAATTGGTCTACATGTACCTCTCTTGGGCTACAGTGGAAGGAATCTGTTCCCTCCCCACAGAAAACAGAAATGACGGTGGGGTTGGTCGGGTGACCTATGATGCACATAACTTAACCAAAGACAAAAGAGGACTCACTGAGCTTGAACAAGGAAAATTATTTCCACACAAGGTGATCAGCCTGGCGCTGGCTGTGTGGGTTCTTTACCTCTTGGTAAGAAAATGTTTCAGGCCCAGGGCCTATTCTTTTTTGACTGAGTGGGAATCAAAAGATTGTGTACAGGACACTGCCTTTCCCAACAGAGTGCTCAGAGGACTGGGAGAATTTTGAGAGCTCTCAGCCACAGTATTGTATAGCCCAGATCATGCTTCTAGAATTACATAGAAAGAAATAAGAATCCTACCTTCACCAGGTACTAACTTCAGGGTCTTGAATAAGTTACTTTACCTCACTAGAGCCTGATTTTCTCATCTAGAAAAGGGTGGAACAATATGTATCTGACTAGGGGGAAGATGGCAGAAGAGTAAGACGCGGAGATCACCTTCCTCCCCACAGATACATCAGAAATATATCTACACGTGGAACAACTCCCACAGAACACCTACCCAACATTGGCAGAAGACCTCAGACCTCCCAAAAGGCAAGAAACTCCCTACGTACCTGGGTAGGGCAGAAGAAAAAAGAATAAACAGAGACAAAAGAATGGGGACAGGACCTACACCAGTGGGAGGGAGCCGTGAAGGAGAAAAGGTTTCCACACACTAGAAGCCCCTTCGTGGGTGGAGACTGTTGGTGGCGGGGGGAGGAATCTTCAGAGACGTGGAGGAGAGCGCAGCAACAGGGGTGCAGAGGGCAAAGCGGAGAGATTTCTGCACAGAGGATCAGTGCCGACCAGCGCTCACCAGCCCGAGAGGCTTGTCTGCTTACATGCTGTGGCAGGTGGGGCTGGGGGCTGAGGCTCAGGCTTCGGTCAGAGCGCAGGGAGAGAACTGGTGTTGGTGGCGTGAACATAGCGTGCAGGGGGTTAGTGCACCATGACTAGCCACGAGGCAGTCCGGGGAAAAGTCTGGACCTGCTGAAGAGGCAAGAGACTTTTTCTTCCCTCTTTGTTTCCTGGTGTGCGAGGAGAGGGGATTAAGAGCGCTGCTTAAAGGAGCTCCAGAGATGGGTGCGAGCCACGGCTAAAAGCACGGATCCCAGAGACAGTCATGAGACGCTAAGGCCGATGCTGCCGCCACCAAGAAGCCTGTGTGCAAGCACAGGTCACTCTCCACACACCCCTTCCGTGGAGCCTGTGCAGCCCGCCACTGCCAGGGTCCCGGGATCCAGGGACAACTTCCCCGAGAGAACGCACAGCGTGCCTCAGGCTGGTGCAATGTCACGCTGGCCTCTGCCACCACAGGCCCGCCCCGCACTCCGTGCCCCTCCCTCACCCCCGGCCTGAGTGTGCTAGAGTCCCCGAGTCAGCTGCTCCTTTAACCCTGTCCTGTCTGAGCGAAGAACAGATGCCCTCTGGCGACCTACACGCAGAGGCAGGGCCAAATCCAAAGCTGAGCCCAGGGAGCTGTGCGAACAAAGAGAAAGGAAAATCTCACCCAGCAGCCTCAGGAGCAGTGGATTAAATCTCCACAATCAACTTGGTGTACCTTGCATCTGTGGAATACATGAATAGACAACGAATCATCCCAAATTGAGGAGGTGGACTTTGAGAGCAAGACTTATGATTTTTTCCCCTTCTCCTCTTTTTGTGAGTGTGTATGTGTATGCTTCTGTGTGAGATTTTGTCTGTATAGCTTTGCTTCCACCATTTGTCCTAGGGTTCTATCCGTCCATTTTTGTTTGTTTGTTTTTTCTTAAAAAAATTTTTTTTAATAATTATTTTTTATTTTGATAACTTTATTTTATTTTACTTTATTTTATTTTATCTTCTTTCTTTCTTTCTTTCCTTCCTTCCCTCCTTCCTTCTTTCCTCCCTTCCTCCACCCTCCCTCCCTTCTTTCTTTCATTCTTTCTTTCTTTCTTTCTCTCTCTCTTTCCTTCCTTTCTTCCTTCCTTCCTTCCTTCCTTCCTTCCTTCCTTCCTTCTTTCTTTCTTTCTTTCTTTCTTTCTTTCTTTCTTTCTTTCTTTCTTTCTTTCTTTCTTTCTTTCTTTCTTTCTTTCTTTCTTTCTTTCTTTCTTTCCTTCTTAATTTTTCTCCCTTTTATTATGAGCCATGTGGATGAAAGGTGTTACAGCCAGGAGTCAGTGCTGTGCCTCTGAGGTGGGAGAGCCAACTTCAGGACACTGGTCCACAAGAGACTTCCCAGCTCCACATAATATAAAATGGCAAAAATCTCCCAGAGATCTCCATCTCAACACCAGCACCCAGCTTCACTCAACGACCAGCAAGCTACAGTGCTGGATACCCTATGCCAAACAATGCAAGACAGGAACACAACCCCACCCATTACCAGAGAGACTGCCTAAAATCATAATAAGTCAACAGACACCCCAAAACACACCACCAGACGTGGACCTGCCCCTCAGAAAGACAAGATCCAGCCTCATCCACCAGAATAC
The DNA here is from genome assembly GCF_039906515.1 of Pseudorca crassidens. Classification (NCBI taxonomy): domain Eukaryota; kingdom Metazoa; phylum Chordata; class Mammalia; order Artiodactyla; family Delphinidae; genus Pseudorca; species Pseudorca crassidens. The sequence goes on along the minus strand of NC_090313.1, from coordinate 35,185,439 downwards.
AAGTACTAGTTCCCTCCACCAGGAAGCCTACACAACCCACTGAACCAACTTCAGGCATTGGGGACAGACACCAAAAACAACGGGAACTACAGAAATGCAGCCTGCAAAAAGGAGACCCCAAACACAGTAAGATAAGCAAAATGAGAAGACAGAAAAACACACAGCAGATGAAGGAGCAAGATAAAAACCCACCAGACCTAACAAATAAAGAGGAAATAGGCAGTCTACCTGAAAAGAATTCAGAACAATGATAGTAAAGATATTCCAAAATCTTGGAAATAGAATAGAGAAAATGCAAGAAACATTTAACAAGGACCTAGAAGAACTAAAGTTGAAACAAGCAACAATGAACAACACAATAAATGAAATTTAAAATACTCTAGATGGGATCAATAGCAGAATAACTGAGGCAGAAGAATGGATAAGTGACCTGGAAGATAAAATAGTGGAAATAACTACTGCAGAGCAGAATAAAGATAAAAGAATGAAAAGAACCAAGGACAGTCTCAGAGACCTCTGGGACAATATTAAATGCACCAACATTTGAATTATAGGGGTTCCAGAAGAACAAGAGAAAAAGAAAGGGACTGAGAAAATATTTGAAGAGATTATAGTTGAAGACTTCCCTAATATGGGAAAGGAAATAGTTAATCAAATCCAGGAAGCACAGAGAGTCCCATACAGGATAAATCCAAGGAGAAATATGCCAAGACACATATTAATCACACTGTCAAAAATTAAATACAAAGAAAACATATTAAAAGCAGCAAGGGAAAAACAACAAATAACACACAAAGGAATCCCCATAAGGTTAACAACTTATCTTTCAGCAGAAACTCAGCAAGCCAAAAGGGAGTGACAGGACATACTTAAAGTGATGAAGGAGGAAAATCTACAACCAAGATTACTTTACCCAGCAAGATTCTCATTCAGATTTGATGGAGAAATTAAAACCCTTACAGACAAGCAAAGGCTGAGAGAGTTTGGCACCACCAAACCAGCTTTACAACAAATGCTAAAGGAACTTCTCTAGGCAAAAAACACAACAGAAGGAAAAGACCTACAATAATGAACCCAAAACAATTAAGAAAATGGGAATAGGAACATACATATCGATAATTACCTTAAATGTAAATGGACTAAATGCTCCCACCAAAAGACACAGATTGGCTGAATGGATACAAAAACAAGACCCATATATTTGCTGTCTACAAGAGACCCACTTCAGACCTAGAGACACATACAGACTGAAAGTAAGGGGATGGAAAAAGATATTCCATGCAAATGGAAACCAAAAGAAAGCGGGAGTAGCAATTCTCATATCAGACAAAATAGACTTTCAAATAAAGACTATTAGAAGAGACAAAGAAGGACACTGCATAATGATCAAGGGATCGATCCAAGAAGAAGATATAACAATTGTAAATGTTTACGCACCCAACATAGGAGCACCTCAATACATAAGGCAAATACTAACAACCATAAAAGGGGAAATCAACAGTAACACATTCATAGTAAGGTGCTTTAACACCCCACTTTCACCAATGGACAGATCATCCAAAATCAAAATAAATAAGGAAACACAAGCTTTATATGATACATTAAACAAGGTGGACTTAATTGATATTTATAGGACATTCCATCCCAAAACAACAGAATACATATTTTTCTCAAGTGCTCATGGAACATTCTCCAGGATAGATCATATGTTGGGTCACGAATCAAGCCTTGGTAAATTTAAGAAAATTGAAATTGTATCAGTATCTTTTCCGACCACAACCCTATGAGACTAGATATCAATTACAGGAAAAACTCTGTAAAAAATACAAAGACATGGAGGCTAAACAATACACTACTTAATAACGAAATGACCACTGAAGAAATCAAAGAGGAAATAAAAAAATACCTAGAAACAAATGACAATGGAGACATGATGACCCAAAATCTATGAGATGCAGCAAAAGCAGTTCTAATAGGGAAGTTTATAGCAATACAATCCCACCTTAAGAAACAGGAAACATCTAGAATAAACAACCTAACCTTGCACCTAAAACAATTAGAGAAAGAAGAAGAAAAGAAACCCAAGGTTAGCAGAAGGAAAGAAATCATAAAAATCAGATCAAAAAGGAATGAAGGAAACAATAGCAAAGATCAATAAAACTAAAAGCTGGTTCTTTGAGAAGATAAACAAAATTGATAAACCATTAGCCAGACTCATCAAGAAAAAAAGGGAGAAGACTCAAATCAATAGAATTAGAAATGAAAAAGGAGAAGTAACAACTGACACTGCAGAAATACAAAAGATCATGAGAAATTACTACAAGCAACACTACGCCAATACAATGGACAACCTGGAAGAAATGGACACATTCTTAGAAATGCACAACCTGCCAAGACTGAATCAGGAAGAAATAGAAAATATGAACAGACCAGTCACAAGCACTGAAATTGAAACTATGATTAAAAATCTTTCAACAAACAAAAGCCCAGGACCAGATGGCTTCACAGGTGAATTCTATCAAACATTTAGAGAAGAGCTAACACCTATCCTTCTCAAACTCTTCCAAATTATAGCAGAGGGAGGAACACTCCCAAACTCATTCTACCAGGCCACCATCACCCTGATACCAAAAGCAGACAAGGATGTCCCAAAGAAAACTACAGGCCAATATCACTGATGAACATAGATGCAAAAATCCTCAACAAAACACTAGCAAACAGAATCCAACAGCACATTAAAAAGATTGTACACCATGATCAAGTGGGGTTTATTTCAGGAATGCAAGGATTCTTCAATATATGCAAATCAATTAATGTGATACGTCATATTTACAAATTGAAGGAGAAAAAACATATGATCATCTCAATAGATGCAGAGAAAGCTTTTGACAAAATTCAACACCCATTTATGATAAAAACCCTGCAGAAAGTAGGCATAGAGGGAACTTTCCTCAACATAAAAAAGGCCATACATGACAAACCCACAGCCAACATCGTTGTCAATGGTGAAAAACTGAAAGCATTTCCACTAAGATCAAGAACAAGACAAGGTTGTCCACTCTCACCACTATTATTCAACATAGTTTTGGAAATTTTAGCCACAGCAATCAGAGAAGAAAAGGAAAAAAAAGGAATCCAAATCGGAAAAGAAGAAGTAAAGCTGTCACTGTTTGCAGATGACATGATACTATACATAGAGAATCCTAAAGATGCTACCAGAAAACTACTGGAGCTAATCAATGAATTTGGTAAAGTAGCAGGATACAAAATTAATGCACAGAAATCTCTGGCATTCTTATACACTAATGATGAAAAATCTGAAAGTGAAATCAAGAAAACACTCCCATTTACCATTGCAACAAAAAGAATAAAATATCTAGGAATAAACCTACCTAAGGAGACAAAAGACCTGTATGCAGAAAATTATGAGTCTGATGAAAGAAATTTAAGATGATACAAATAGATGGAGAGATATACCATGTTCTTGGATTGAAAGAATCAACATTGTGAAAATGACTCTACTACCCAAAGCAATCTACAGATTCAATGCAATCCTTATCAAACTACCAATGGCATTTTTTACAGAACTAGAAGAAAAAATTTCACAGTTTGTATGGAAACACAAAAGACCCCGAATAGCCAAAGCAATCTTGAGAATGAAAGAAGGAGCTGGAGGAATCAGGCTCCCTGACTTCAGACTATACTACAAAGCTACAGTAATCAAGACAGTATGGTACTGGCACAAAAACAGAAAGATAGATCAATGGAACAGGATAGAAAGCCCAGAGATAAACCAACGCACATATGGTCACCGTATCTTTGATAAAAGAGGCAGGAATGTACAGTGGAGAAAGGACAGCCTCTTCAATAAGTGGTGCTGGGAAAACTGGACATTTACATGTAAAAGTATGAGAATAGATCACTCCCTAACACCATACACAAAAATAAACTCAAAATTGATTAAAGACCTAAATGTAAGGCCAGACACTATCAAACTCTTAGAGGAAAACATAGGCAGAGCACTCTATGACATAAATCACAGCAAGGTCCTTTTGAACCACCTCCCAGAGAAATGGAAATAAAAACAAAATAAACAAATGGGACCTAATGAAACTTAAAAGCTTTTGCACAGCAAAGGAAACCACAAACAATTCCAAAAGACAACCCTCAGAATGGGAGAAAATATTTGCAAATGAAGCAACTGACAAAGGATTAATCTCCAAAATTTATAAGAGCTCATGTAGCTCAATAACAAAGAAACAAACAACCCAATCCAAAAATGGGCAGAAGACCTAAACAGACACTTCTCCAAAGAAGATATACAGACAGACAAGAAACACATGAAAGAATGCTCAACATCATTAATTATTAGAGAAATGCAAATCAAAACTCCAATGAGATATCATCTCACACCAATCAGAATGGCCATCATCAAAAATTCTATAAACAATAAATGCTGGAGAGGGTGTTGAGAAAAGGGAACACTCTTGCACTGTTGGTGGGAATGTGAATTGATACAGCCACTATGGAGCACAGTATGTAGCTTCCTTAAAAAAACTACAAATAAAATTACCATACGACCCAGCAATCCCACTACTGGGCATATACCCTGAGAAAACCATAATTCAAAAAGAGTCATGTACCAAAATGTTCATTGCAGCTCTATTTACAATAGCCAGGACATGGAAGCAACCTAAGTATCCAGTGAGAGATGAATGGATAAAGAAGATGTGGCACATATATAGAATGGAATATTACTCAGCCATAAAAAGAAACGAAATTGAGCTATTTGTAATGAGGTGGATGGACCTAGAGTCTGTCATACAGAGTGAAGTAAGTCAGAAATAGAAAGACAAATACCATATGCTAACACATATATATGGAATTTAAGAAAAAATAATGTCATGAAGAACCTAGGGGTAAGACAGGAATAAAGACACAGACCTACTAGAGAATGGACTTGAGGATATGGGGAGGGGGAAGTGTAAGCTGTGACAAAGCGAGAGAGTGGCATGGACATATATACACTACCAAACTTAAAATAGATAGCTAGTGGGAAGCAGTCGCATAGCACAGGGAGATCAGCTCGGTGCTTTGTGACCACCTAGAGGGGTGGGATAGGGAGGGTGGGAGGGAGGGAGATGCAAGAGGGAAGAGATATGGGAACATATGTATAGGTATAACTGATTCACTTTGTTATAAAGCAGAAACTAACACACACACACAAAACAATATATATCTGACTAGAGTTTCGTGAAGATTACATGGTAGAGTGTATGTAAATCACCCACGAGAATGTCTGGAACATAGGCAACAGCCCCAGTGTGGCACATAAGGGAAGATTAGAAAGGGGGCAGGTAAAGTGTTGCTTCACCTTTAAGGACGGTAGAAATTAAGATAGTAAAGGTAGAGGCTTAATTATCAAGTACAGAACTGAGTATACGACTTGACATATAATTTGGATATTACATTCTTAGGCTCTAACTTAATTTGATTTGGCTCAAAACAACTAAATTGGTTGCATGTAACTGTGATCTTCAACCAAGTGTTCAGAATTCAATGAACTGATATTTTTCTGATGAATGAACCTAGAAGTTCTAAGTTCACTTCTAATGAATGAACCTAGAAGTTCATGTCTTTTCCACCTTCTAGAGGCTAACTCCATTTCCTCACCTCGTGGTTCCTTCTGTCATCTTCAAAGTACACTCTAATCTCTAATTCCATTGTCCCATTTTTTTCTTCTTTGAATCTCCCTCTTATAAGACTCTTCTGAGTACATTAAGCCCAATTGGATAATCCAGGAGAATCTCTTCACCTCAAGAGCCATAACTTAATCACACCTGCAAAGTTCGTTTTTCCATTTAAGATTTTGGTGATTAGAATGTAGCTACCTTTTGGCGGGGGTGGGGGGGGGCGGTGATTGACAGCATTATTCATCCTGTCACACCTTTCTTACCAAAAACATTTAATTCGGCTCTGCAAGATTTTGTCTATAGGGAATGGGTATGCTGATGCATAAATTCACTTTTTTTTACATTCATTCAATCAATATTTATTACATACATACTATGGACTAAGTACTAGAGAAAAGAATTATCATATGTAGTGGTAACACAGGGGGCAACAAGAGAGACTGATAGGTCTTCCCTGGTGGCGCAGTGGTTGAGAGTCCGCCTGTTGATGCAGGGGACACGGGTTCATGCCCCGGTCCAGGAGGAGCCCACATGCCGTGGAGCGGCTGGGCCCGTGAGCCATGGCCGCTGAGCCTGCGCGTCCGGAGCCTGTGCTCCGCAGCGGGAGGGGCCACAACAGTGAGAGGACCGCGTACCGCAAAAAAAAAAAAAAAAGAGAGAGAGACACTGATAGATGTATCTTTATTAGTAATTGAGTGGATACATCTATGATAAGTAATTCTTTAACTCTTTAATAGGAGCATAGATGATAGGTCTATAAATTCAACCGGATAGTCCAGAAAGTGTCCTGGCGAAATGATGTTTTGACGTAAGATTTCAAGGCCATGTGGAAATCACTCATATGAAGGGAAGGAATTATATTCAGTCCCAGAATCCATGTACAAACAGTGAATAGTAAGAGAGCCTTTCAGCACCAGCAAGCAGTGGCACTAGCAGATACCTGAGCAAAGGGTATCACTGGTGAGATTAGCAGGATGCAATGCTGGAGAAATAACCAAAAGTTGGATTATTAATGATCTTGTATACTGAGTCAGGCAGCATAAGTTTTATCTTAAAGGCCATTGGCATCAAATGGTTACTTTGAGGCAAAGATATGATATAATTATATTTGCATTAGAATGCGTTCTGAACGGTGGGTTGCCAGGAGGGTATAATAGAAGGAAACACATTGAAAGTGTGGGAAGAAAATACATAAACACATTTGGCATAAAACTGTGAGCTTGGAAGAATACCCTGAATGTCATGGGAGAACTAACTACAGCCCTGGCCAAATTTTTTTTTTTTTTGCGGTACGCGGTCCTCTCACTGTTGTGGCCTCTCCCGCTGCGGAGCACAGGCTCCGGACGCGCAGGCTCAGCGGCCATGGCTCACGGGCCCAGCCACTCCATGGCATGTGGGATCTTCCCGGACCGGGGCACGAACCTGTGTCCCGTGCAGCGGCAGGCGGACTCTCAACCACTGTGCCACCAGGGAAGCCCCAAAATTTTGATTTTCGTCTGATGAGGACCTGCACTGAGAAACCAGCCATGCCATTTCAGACTTCTGTACTAAAAAACCGTCAGAGAATACCTTTATGTTGTTTAAAACACTACATGTGTTGTAATTTGTTGAGGCAGCAATAGAAAAGTAATACAGTAATAATATGGGAGCTTATTACTCTATTTCCAAAGAATAATATTTCCAATATGATGCCATGTGCTATTTATTCAACATCAATGAAATATTGCAGGACAAGTGATTTCCTCATAAAGAGAAAACATTTATTTTTCATCCTGCATTCAATTGGGAGTATGCTTTTTCTTCCCTTCTTTATATATTCTGTTCAGTAAATAGAGCCACAAAAGGAAGAGCACATAACCTAGTCTGGCCAATCAAGCAACCCATTTTTTTTAGACACAGTGATTAGACCAATTAGAATTCTCTCTAATATTTGTCACTTATTAGTAATGATATTTTTGTGAACTTGCCAGTTAATGACCATAATAATTTCTTCTTCAGCTTAAGCAAGACTAAGTTGGATTTCTGTTATTTGCACATGAAATATTCCTGATTAATTCATCCCTCAGTTAGAGCTAATAGAAGTCTACCATATGGCACAATAAAATTATAGACTATATTAGTGTTCACCTATGTTTTTAGCTTCATCCTTCATCATAAGTTAAATAAATATTATCATAGTCTACAGCATGGCTCAATGTCTTTAAAAGTATAAGATGTGAGCTCATTTCTACTTATAAATTCAACTACTAAGTGTTATGCTGTGTCTCAATTAAATAACAGGACAGAGTTTCTAATGACAGATGAAGTTAAGTAAATGTTACTTTCAGGGGTATGTGATAGAAATGGATCTGAAGAGAGTTAATCATTTTATATTATATGTGAATTTATGAATAGCTGAATGAGATTTAAAGCACAGAATCCAACAAGTTAACATAACATTGAGAAGCATATCATGATACATGCTGAGAAGCATCAAAAGTAGTAAAACCAGGGCTTCACTCTAAAGATGAAGTGGGCATTCAGGAAATATAAGACAGTTCTTATTCAACAGATTCAGATTCAACTAGTATTCATTGAGGGTCTGATACAATGATAAATCAGTCCCTACAACAAGAATATATGGTGCTTTTTATAATGCAATTTTACAAATGAGAAATTAAAAATGTGTTGAGGTTTTAAAACACAACCAAAGTTATACAGCTGGTAGTGAAAAGCCCTAGAATACAAACCCAAGACCTTCACCTCAAGTTTGTATTAATTTCATGACAACATGTCATGTCACCTACATATTATTTTCTGTTTACTTGACTAGAGTAGGCTGAAGAAAGCTTCAAAGCTTAATAGTCTTAATACAGATTCTTATAATATAACTAAACTCTTATTATTGTGTGTATGAAAAACTAGGGTGTTCTGATTTATTATTATGTTCATAAATTCATATTTTTGACAGAACTTCTTAGTTTTGGATCCAAATATTTTATGTCCAAATATTTTGCTTTTTATGTCATATATATGTGTGTACATAAATTTATGTTTACATATAGATTTATACATATAATTTTATAACGTTTTCTTTGTGTATCTGTTCTTTTTCATTAAAAAATTATTTTTGTTTCTTTAAATTTCTAAAATAATGAAGAAGAATTTTTAGCTCAAGACAGTATTCAAGCACTTCATCTAAATTGACAAATAAAGCTAAGAGATTATTGTCTATCTGGTCAATAATTTCTGAACAAAGAAGGATTAATAGGATTTACAATTCCTTTAATCTCCATGTAACACAAACAATACTATTTATATTTTCATTAACCTTTGAGTCTAGATCATTCTGTAACAATTTAGTTCTATTAGAGATTAATCCATGGTTTTATTGTTAAATAAAGTATAAACACTAATAAGGTCAAGCAAGGTACATAAATACATATTCCAGGAGAAAACTAAACAAAGATCTGATTTAAAAAACTTATCACAATATATCAATGTTGACATTTACTTTGAATTTGCCAAACTCTCTTTGGTTTCAAAATAAACATTTTTTTATAAATAGTAATTCCTTTCTTTGGAATGTGCAGTGTTGAGTATCCCAAGCCCACTGAGCTAACCCTTTACTGACAGTCTTTACACTTGAAATTCACGTTGTTTTGCTGAATACTTTTTGTTAAGGAAAAGTGAGACGAATACATGAAAGAGCTGTTAACTACATAACCTCTTCTTCTTTCTTCCGTTTTCAGAACATAAACTCCAGCGTACTTGGGGCAGAAACTTCTAGTAATAGTAATACTCCTTCTTTCTAGTAATAGTAATACTTAGATATACAAACAATCAGAAAAAAGATTATAGATTCTAAGCTCTCTTGCAGCTAGATGCGGCCGTATAAATACGATGTGTCCAGTGCTATATGGACAGGAGCACTGAGCTCAAGTTCTATTTTCTCCCCTTACTTCTGGCTAGAAGGCCAGAACAAGACACAGAAATTGATATTGAGGTTGGCATAGCAAAGAAACAGAAAATATAAGTACAGAATAGTTATATCAACTCTTGACTGACTGTATTAGACTCTTTTGTGACATATTCTATCTTAATTAAGTCATTGAAATTCATTCCACTGTTTACAGCAGGTAAAATGGCATTATAACTTATGCAGATATTTATCTTAATCATTCCCTTTACCTATAGCTTCAAATCCCTTGTTTCTCTCTACTTAGCACACATCTATCTGCCTGTAATAGTCATCTCAGATTAAGCTAAAAGATCCTCTTCTTTGCCTGGTGAAGAAAGTCTGAAAATAGTAAATTGTGGAATTATTATGTGTTCTTGATTACAATCCTCAAATGGGCATTCAATATTTTCCTGAAATGTAATGAAATTCTCTTGTAAGCTTCCCCCCCCACACACACACTCACTACATCAAATATTTCATTCTCTGCTTTTCCACTTTCAAACCAAGTACCTATTCTGCACACCCAACTCTTACTTACCTTCACATTCTGGTGAGAAAAACCAATAGCTAAAGGATTCAAACTTCTCATCTGCCCTTCACCAAAGGTATATCCACTTGCTCAAACTAATTACTACTAACTTCTGTATTTTATTTATTTTTTATTTAGTTCTCATATCCAACCTATTACCAAATTCTGTGATTTCTGTCTCTGAACATATCTAAAGGGTTTTCATTTCTCTTCATCTCTTTTGATAGAACTCTACGTCAACTTATACAGTCTTCCTTTGATTCTGGAGGTGGAATGGCTGTAAGAAGGACCTTGGTCCTTTGCCTTCTTTGAAGAAATAATTCAACAGGGAGACCAAGATTGTGAAATAGAGACAGCACTTATCAGAGGCAAAGTACATGTCAAAGAGCACACAGGCGAACTTGGAGTGAGCTGTACACAATAGGGTCGGCTTATATGGGGGAAGTTGCTTTTCTGGGTTGTCTCTGGCCAGTCATCTTGCTTGTGTTTTCACCTAATCAGGGCTCAGTGCTCCTGCTGGTCAACAGGAGACCAGTTGCTGCTGCTCAGCCTGGAGCCTATATATCTCCTAACTCACTTTCTCTTTTACTGCATTTTTGCCCCTGCCCTGTTCACTCTCCATCCAGCACTAAATGTTTTTGTTTTTGTTTTTAAATGCAAGTCAGGTTATATTATTCTTTAGCTAAAGTCTGCTCGATAGCTTTCTATTGCCCTGAGAATAACATCTATATTGCCTAGAAGTACCTGCATGATTTGCACTTTTTTCTGTATTTCCATCTCATCTCTGACCACTGTCTCCCTTGTTTTCTACCTTCAGGCATAGGGGCCTTCATTCAGTGATTTGAAAGTAAAGTTCTTCCCTACCTTGTGGTCAGCACACAAGCAGTCTTCTATCCTGAATGTGCTTCCTCTAACCTCTTCACCTAATTAACCATGTTCAGATCTTAGCTTGTACATCATCTTCTCAGGACATACTTCCTTTCAACTCTGAACTACAGTATGTCCCCATATTCTATGCTCTCTGAAAACCATAAATCTCTTGGTCCCAGTCATATGACATGCAACTATTTATTGGTTGTTCATAAAGTATCTGTATTTCCAACTAGAATATGAGCTTACTGATGTCAATAATTATGTCTATCTCATTTAATGCTGTATCTCCAATACCTGGTACAGTAGCTGGCACGTGGTAGACCTTCAGTAAATAATATTTTTCATTCCTAAATGAATGAGTGCTCATTCTATCACTGTTAGATAATGTAGCTTTAAGTGTGGTCTGGCTACAGAGAGCAGAATATAATAGCTAAACTCATTTCAGTGTCTTGTGTTCCCATTCATTCTACCACTCACTATAAATTAATACTTTTTTTTTTTTTTTTTTTTTGCGGCACGCGGGCCTCTCACTGTTGTGGCCTCTTCCGTTGCGGAACACAGGCTCCGGACGCGCAGGCTCAGTGGCCATGGCTTACGGGCCCAGCCGCTCCGCGGCATGTGGGATCTTCCCAGACCGGGGCACGAACCCGTGTCCCCTGCATCGGCAGACGGACTCTCAACCACTGCGCCACCAGGGAAGCCCCTAAATTAATACTTTTATATTCTATTTTATATACTTCATGCTTTATGAACTTCTCAAACTGAAGCAGTGTCTGGGGCATGGTCAACTTTGGGTCAGCAACAGAAACAATTTTCTCAGTCTCAAGACTCAGACTATGAACAATGGTAAATTTCCCAAGTTAGGTGTAACCATGTGTGGACTATTCTCAATGGCCAGCTGGCCTTCTAGGAAGAAAGTCAGTCTTCTCATTGAACATTTATTATAAACTCTACAGTATATTATAGATAAAATAGAATTTTCTTTGATGGTTTGGGTATATAAATATTACCTAATAGACCACTTCTACAGTGATACGTACTCCCGATTCAACAAAAAACATTTAAAACCTTGTTAGAATGCAACATTTCACAATTCTGCAATCTAACTGTAAAGGGATTTTCCCACAGCCCCTTAGGCAGAAAGAAAAACTTGCTAACAAGGAAATTTGCATTAAAATTTTGTACTCTCTCTCTGACTCTGGGAGCTAAATGAGAATAGAGTGGCATCTACTAACTAATGAGAGAAAGGGTCAGAAATCTAAACTGTACAGCCAGTCAGTTAACAGTCAAGATAATATTTACCTGTCATTGTGAAAAAACCTACCAGGCTATATGCAAGAACTCAAAGCATATTTCATTTGTGCATCCTATCTAAGGAGAATACTTGGAAAAAGATACTGGCACAAATAAATTCTTCCTGAAACTACAGATTGAGGAAAATAAAGTTTTGTAAATAACAAAACTTTATTATATATATGTGTGTGTGTGTGTATATAGTGTGTATGTACATATAAATTAAAATTCTACATCTATGGAATGTATAATATAATCATTAAATAAGGATTCTTAAATAAAAATGACACACTGGGGAAAAGAATATACTATTAAAATACACTAAACAAAAGTAGATATTTCCAGAGATTTCAACCACAATTACACAACTGAATTGCTTTTGGAGCTTCTAAAAATTATACCTGTCCTACTAGATATACTAAAACTGAATCTCTTAGGGTTGGGCCATGGATGTGTGATTTGTCATCTTAACTTCTCCACTGTACCACCAACCTGCTTTTTTCACAGACTTTGTCACCTGTGTAAATGGACATAAATCCACACTTAGAAACCACATCTCTAGGTGGTTTCTGTGCTCTCACTGATGCTAACTAGTTGTCTTATTTTTCCAAGTTGCTCCCTGGTGATTATCTGTGTCTTCCCTCCTCTCCAGCTGTGTGCTCTCTGGTGGCCCTTGCCCCTCTCATTCTTCAACCACTTGTATAACTTCACAGTCCATTTTCCTATAGTTCAGCATGTTTCTGGGTGAGATTCAGAAATATTTTTGATATGGTCCAGGGCTATCATTCTCTGATCTATAAGTAAATGTAATGAAAGTTATTGACTTAGATGTCAAAAGTCCTATATTAAGATTTAAGTTTTAAGACTAAAGCGACTTTGGACTATATTCTAAATCACATAAGGGAAGTGGAAACAAAGAGGCAAGAATAATCCAACTAACTTGGCAAACTAGAAAGCACCCTACAGCAGATTTATACTCACTTTCATACATTTCCACCTTGAGAACAGAAGTAGCTAAGAGTTATTTTGTGCTCTCTCTGTGCCATGTTAAGGTTTACTAGATGCCCAGTTAAATTTGCATTTCAGATATACAACCAATATATATTTTAATATGTGTGCCCCAAATATTTCATGGGACATAACTAAAATATTTTTTGTTGTTTATCTGAAATGCAATTTTAATTGTGCCCTATATTTTTATCTGCTAAATCTGGCAACCCTATGTCAAGCTCTATTACAAAGCAATACAAGGAAGCAGAGAGAAAACAGAAATAAGTTCTATTCTAGAAGGGTCTATGGTCAGAAAAATCAATCTGCATGTCTATTCTGATTATAGTGGTGATGGATGATGGAATTTTCTGATGTGTGTCTTGTTAATGGGAGGCACATTGCTGTGCCTAAAATTATTTTAATATAAGGGATTTGGAAGGTTAAAGTAGAGAAAGGCAAGAAACAATGGCAAAGAAGAGATTTTTGTATTTATGTCTGGAAAGTCAAAATTAAACTAAGACGAAATGCACCTTAGCCTTTAAAGATGTTATTGCATCTATTAGGTCTATGTCATTGTGCATGAGGCCTGTTCCAATTGATTGGTTATATATTTGAAAGTTTAAAACTGAGACTAAAACTCTCTCTATTGGAAAAGGAATCCATATGGGTCAAAGTAGCTAATATATTTTTACCAATTTATTTTCATTTTCAGTTCTTCAAACTATTACCCTCTTCAAGGGAAATTATAGAAATGACAACTCTTGTCATGATGCTGGAATCCCTTTCAGGCATCTTTAGCAAGGTACCATGCTTTTCGTCTCCCTATTGTGTTATTTGACTATCAACACATAAATAAAGGATTTCTTTTTAAAACAATATATGCTTGCTTACTAAGGATTAACATTTACAGAGGAGATCCTAAGGCTATCAGGGCTCAGAAATTTAGGTTTAAATTTGAAAAACAATACTGTTAAATATCAACTCAGCAGAATCCCTTGTGTACATCCCAATAAAACATTCAATGAATGGTACTGGTTTAAAAATACCTGCTTTTTTTGTCCCCGCATAAAAACACAAGGGAAAGGAAGTTCAATTTTTTTTCCCCTGATGTTAAAACTTTAAAGCTTCAGGAATTTCTTTATTACTTAGTACTGTATGTTCTAATCAAGCATAAAGCAGGAAAGTGACTACTATCAAAGGACCCATAAAGAGTTTATGATGTTTCAGAATCAGACAACATAAAAAAGACATATTCAAATTAGAAACACTATTATAAAGTGTGATTCTATAAGGAATCTCCATAACAGTCTTAATAATGTGATTAAAGAGGCAAAGTAATAACAATATACACAAGTACTAATTAGAACATTGAAACTACTACGCCTCATGTGGGAGGCAAGTCATAAAATTCAAAGAATATTTGTAAGAAACACTATCAGACTGGCTTTTAAGTTTTTTAGTGCCTGAGGCTGATTTTTGTGAACTTGTATGAGCTGAAAATGTTTAAGAGAATTCAGTTGGCCTAATAATGCATGCCTGTTACAGAATCTTATTATAATACAAAAAATAATTTAGAGAGAGATAATTTTTCTCCACTTGGTTCAATGGCACAGTTTATGCAAAGTCTAAAAATTAAACCAAATTCCACAATATTACAAACAATGAAACTGCACTTTAACAAAATCTATATATACTATTACTACATGGCCATGAATTCTCAAAGACTAGAGGTGATGAGAAATAAGAGAAGTTCTATAATTAAAACTTGGTTAGAACAACACATTTATTGTATTATTAATTTTTAAATTTTTATTTGAAAACTGTATCAAAAGTATTTAAGTACATAACAAAATAAAGAAAATGAAGTTGAAAATATTTGAGAAATTCTGAGCAAAGAAACAACAAAAATACAGAGCCAGGATTCATATGTAGTCATTTCTTAATATGGGGCCATAACTTAGGCTATCTACTTTCTTGCAGTTAGGTTAAAGAGAAATATAATCAATGAAATCAGTTTCACCAATATAAGTTGATATGCTGAGAAAAAGAGAGAATTCCTTAATCAGGTAAAATTTTATTTTCAATAAACATTATACGCTTCTCTAGGAGGCTCAAATTTCACATAGTAAAGATTTGAAAAACCTGGAAAAAAACTAACCTATATTAACTTTACTTCTTGTTTAAGTTAACAGACTTCTTAGTGAAAGGGATTTTTTTTTTTTACCCTAAAACACCTATTAACAATATTCAGAAAAGACTTTCCTCAAAGGGCATTTGGAAAGCCTGAATTAAATTATTTACAATTACCAGAAGGAGAAACAAACTAGTTACTCAAAAAAAGGACAAATTATCTGCAGTGAAAGGCAGAAATTTCTCGTGTGTATTTTTATAAAGATGATAAAATAACATACAAACAGACCCTGACTTACAATGGTTCAACTTACGATTTTTTTTGACTTTACAAATGGTGGGAAAGCTATACACATTCAGTAGAAACCATGCTCTGCGTTTTGAATTTTGATCTTTTCCCAGACTGGTGATATGTAGTATGATACTCTCTCCTGATGCTGGGCAGTGGCCGCAAGTCACAGCGCCCCCGTCAGCCACGCGATTGTGAGGGTAAACAACCAATACACTTACGGCCATTCTGTACCCATGCAACCTTTCTATTTTTCACTTTCAGTAGGTTATTCAATAAGTTACACGAGATACTCAACAGCCTCTTTTAAAATAGGATTTGTGTTAGATGATTTTTTTTCCAACTGTGGGCTAATGTTCTGAGCATGTTTAAGGTAGGCTAGGCTAAGCTATGACATTAGGTGGCTTAGGTGTATTAAATGTATTTTAAACTCACAATATTTTTAACTGATTATGGGTGTATTGGGCTGTAACTTACCTTAACTGAAGGAAGATCTGTACTTAAAGATAGTCTCAAGAAGCCAATTCTAGAGTACAGTGAAGTGGTTTTATAAGGGATGTTATACTGTAATTCTCACAGTATTTGCAATTATAGCAAAGAGTTTCACAGAGCTCTTTTAATAAGAGCTTTCAAAATAGTCAATAATATAAAGGTTGAGTGCAAGTCATCAAAAGCAATATTAAGAGAAGCAAAATAATGAAGTCTATGTTGTAAGGTTTCTGCTGGTCTTGAACAAGGTGGAGAAAAACAACTGTATGGTACACATCGATTTAAAGGCTAGACTGAATGCCCATCAGACTGATCTCTATATACTGTGTTTTTCTAAACCACAGAGATAAATAAAAGTGATCTATGCCCTCATCAGCTACTGTATGTGGCTGGTTAATAACAGAGCTATATGCTTTAAAGTCAGCTCA
Organism: Pseudorca crassidens; assembly: GCF_039906515.1. Classification (NCBI taxonomy): domain Eukaryota; kingdom Metazoa; phylum Chordata; class Mammalia; order Artiodactyla; family Delphinidae; genus Pseudorca; species Pseudorca crassidens. The sequence goes on along the minus strand of NC_090313.1, from coordinate 35,168,785 downwards.
TCTGGAGATAGGACTAATACTTCATAAAAGTAGAGAAGTTTGATAAAAATATTCTTCTGAAAAGAAAGACCACAATTGGCATTCAGACTTCATAACTTACTCTATGTTGCTCATCACTAGGGCTCTGGTGATGATTAAATGGAGTCGATGGGTGTTCCTGGAAGGTAGCAAATGCTATGGAGGTTTTACTAACGATGATGGTGATGATGACAGTGGTGGTGGTGGTGGTAATGGCAGTAGAGATAAAAATAACCTGAAACACAGACAAGATTTCAACAAAAAATAATATTCTAAATATCTTGTCAATTTCATACAAAAAGGTAAAAGGTTTTTTCATAGACATGTAGGTGAGTAGTTTGCCACGGCACAGTGGTGATCTTGGATGTCTCCATATAGGCCATATAGGCAAAGCTCAACAGCAATCTCACCCAAGACTTGGTGGATGCCCTCTGATTCTCCCAGGAACCTGTCAAGATAGGCAGCCTTTTGAGAAGCTATCACAAGGAACATTTTACATCTACCTCTATATCTCGTGAGAGACTCCCTCTCTTACACAATACTGCCATGAAGCACTTTAAGGCATGGGAATTTATATCTCCCTTATAAAAGCACTTCACTGTAGTCTAGAATTAGCTTCTTGGTGACAGAGCAAACCACTGTCTCATGGTACCAACTATATGGTCCCTCTGGTTCAGTGTCATCCTCGGTGACATAGGTCATGTATACCATGCTGATCTTGCTTATACTCTCTGTGTAAGTGATAAACTACCTCAGGACATTTGGTCAAGTCATCTCCTTACAGGCTGGATATATGGAAGATTGGGAAAGCCACCCAGCATCTTCATTAGTCACTTCTGCTTAGGAACTACTTGATCTCTTGACAAGCCAAAGATTTCACCCCAACTTAGGACAGCTGTGTAACAAGATGAAAATTCTGCAGTATATTGAATGGAATGAAAGCATGCTGTCTCTATAAATGACACCACATATATTTATAACTATTACCTGAAAAACAACTCACATCATTATGTTGATGGAATAATGATAGAAACAATAATGATAATAAAACAATATTTTCAAAATGCCCTCTGCTAAATCTTTAACATACACTTTTTTATTTCATCGTCTGCATAATCCCAGGAGTTATTATTAAATGGCATTAAAAAATAACAGGGTCAGACAGCTAGCAACTCGCTTGCAGTCTATGAACCCAAGCTATCAGGCTTTATTGTTTTGAGATTAAGCAATATATTTCATCATCTCCCAGAATGTATAAAGCAGTTTTACTGCAACTTAATTGAAGAGACCATTTACTAAAATAAATTCATAATTATGAAAGGACAAAAAATTGAATACTAAAACACACTGCTAAGTTTGGGATTAATTGAAGCATTTAAACACGATTATTAAACTCTTGGACTTCATTAAAAATGGACAGATATATACTATATGTCCTTATTTATGATTCACTTCTCCACATATTCTGATCTTCTGATCTGAAGAAGCATACACCACAGAAAACATAAAAAGATCAAACTAGGATTTTCAAACAGAGTCTTTATTTAAATTATAACTTTGGTGTACTGCCAAATGACCATCTGCAGTATATACTAATTAGACCTGTACCATTTAAAATATAAAACTTAAGGACATTATTTGAAAAACAAATTTATGGTTTGAAAATTTGAGATCACAGTACTTTTTCTAGTTTGAGAAATATTTTATCATACTAATAAATGCTATTTTAAATCTGCACTATAGAAAATGTTAGGATAGAAAATAAATTGATATGTAAAAAGAATGTATTAAATGCAGTTTTATTTGTAAAGTATAAATTTTAGTTCAAACAAACTAAATAGATATATCTGGGAGTAGGGATTTATGTGGAAAACTTTCTTCTGCAAAGAAGTTTATTTCCAATAAACTGTGAGTGCATAGGGGTATATCATTAGAAGCATATATTGTAGAAAAATTTGAAGGCACAATACCATATAAATGTAATGCTATTTAGGTTATCTATTTATTTCTGGGTTAGCTTTGATAGTTTATGTCTTTCAAGGCATTTAAACATGTCAAGTATATTGGTATAATATCATAATATTCCCTAATTATTGTTTTTAATATCAGTAAGATACTTACTGGTATCCCCCCACTTCCTATCTGATTTCTTGTGTATATCCTTTCTTATATCTATAGGTTTATCAGTTTTATTGATTCTTTTAAAGAACCAGCTTTGATTTCATAGATTTTTCTCTATTGTTTATTTTCTATTTTATTTATATTCATATTTTTATTTACTTCATTCTGTTTATATTGGGTTTAATGCAACTTTCTTTTTGTTTCAGTTTCTTAAAGCGGATGTTATGACCATTAAATTATAATACTTTTAATATAAACACTTAATATCTACAAATTTCTCTCTTATTCTCTATCACTTTACACTGAAATGATGTTATTAGGTGAGTACATATTTAGAACTGTTACATCTCTTGATGAATTGGTGCTCTTATCATTATGAAATAACCCACTTTATCCCAGATAATATTTATTAACTGAAGTCCACTTTGCCTGATATTAATATCGCCATTTAAAATTTCTTTGAGTTATTATTTTCATGGTAGTTAGTTTTTCATCATTTTTACTTTTAATGTATATCTTTATGTTTAAAGTGAGTTTCTCATAAACTGCATACAGTTAGTTCTTATGTATCAATCCAATCTTATATATATTGCCTTACAATTGCAGCATTTAGACCATTTACATTTTCTGGAATTGCTGATACGGTTGTTTTTTTTTAAATTAATATTAATTATTTATTTTTTGTACAGCAAGTTCCTATTAGTTATCTATTTTATACATATTAGTGTATATATGTCAATCCTAATCTCCCAATTCATCCCACCACAACCCCTAACCCCACTGCCACTTTCCACCCTAGGTGTCCACATGTTTGTTCTCTACATCTGTGTTTCTATTTCGGCCTTGCAAAGCAGGTCATCTGTACCATTTTTCTAGATTCCACACATATGCATTAATATATGATACCTGTTTTTCTCTTTCTGACTTACTTCACTCTGTATGACAGTCTCTAGATCCATACAACTCTCTCCAAATTACCTAATTTCGTTCCTTTTTATGGCTGAGAAATATTTCATTGCACACTAAGTTCTACTAACTCTATCCATTCGTCTGTCAGTGGGCATTTAGGTAGCTTCCATGACCTGGCTATTGTAAAGGTGCTGCAATGAACACGGGGGTGCATGTGTCTTTTGGAATTATGTTTTTCTCTGGGTATATGCCCAGTAGTGGGATTGCTGGGTCATATAGTGATTCTATGTTTAGTTTTTTAAGGAACCTCCCTACTGTTCTCCATAGTGGCTATATCAATTTACATTCTCACCAACAGTGCAAGAGGGTTCTCCTTTCTCCACACCCTCTCTAGCATTTATTGTTTGTAGATTTTTTGATGATGCCCATTCTAACCAGTGTGAGGTGATACCTCACTGCAGTTTTCATTTGCTTTTCTCTAATAATTAATGATGTTGAGCAGCTTTTCATGTGCTTCTTGGCCATCTGTATGTCTTCTTTGGAGGAATGTCTATTTAGGTCTTCTGCCCATTTTATGATTGGGGTTTTTTTTTTTTTTTAACATTCAGCTAAATGTATTCATTTAGCATTCATTTAGCATTCAGCTAAATATACAAATGTATATTTGTATATTTTGGAGATTAATCCTTTGTCCGTTGATTCATTAGCAAATATTTTCTCCCATTCTGAGGGTTGTCTTTTCGTCTTGTTTGTAGTTTCCTTTGCTGTGCAAAAGCTTTTAAGTTTCATTATGTCCTGTTTATTTTGGTTTTTATTTCCATTACTCTAGGAGGTGGGTCAAAAAAGATCTTTCTGTGATTTATGTCAAAGAGTTTTCTGCCTATGTTTTCCTCTAAGAGTTTTATAGTGTCTGGTCTTATATTTTAGTCTTTAATCCATTTTGAGTTTGTTTTTGTGTATGGTGTTAGGGAGTGTTCTAATTTCATTCTTTTACATGCACCTGTCCAGTTGTCCCAGCACCACTTATTGAATACTGCCTTTTCTCCATTGTATATCCTTGCCTCCTTTGTCATAGATTAGTTGACCATATATGTGTAGGTTTAGCTCTGGGCCTTCTATCCTGTTCCATTGATCTAAATTTCTGTTTTTGTGCCATTGCCATGTTGTCTTGATTACTGCAGCTTTGTAGTATAGTCTGAAGTCAGGGAGTCTGATTCCTCTAGCTCCATTTTTTTCCCTCAAGACTGCTTTGGAGATTCAGGGTCTTTTGTGTCTCCATACAAATTTTAAGATTTTTTGTTCTAGATCTGTAAAAAATGTCATTGATAATTTGATAGGGATTGCATTGAATCTGTAGATTGCTTTGGGTAGTATAGTAATTTTCACAATATTCCAATGCAGGAACATGGTATATCTCTCCATCTGTTTGTGTCATCTTTGATTTCATTCATCAGTGTCTTATAGTTTTCTGAATACAGGTCTTTTACATCCTTAGGTAGGTTTATTCTGAGATATTTTATTCTTTATGATGCAATGGTGAATAGGATTGTTTCCTTAATTTCTCTTTCTGATCTTTCATTATTATTGTATAGGAATGCAAGAGATTTCTATGTATTAATTTTGTAACCTGCTACTTTACCACATTCATTGATTAGCTCTAGTAATTTTCTGGTGTCATCTTTAGGATTCTCTATGTATAGTATCATGTCATCTACAAACAGTGACAGTTTTAGTTCTTCTTTTCCAATCTGGATTCCTTTTATTTCTTTTTCTTCTCTAATTGTCATGGCTAGGACTTCCAAAACTCTGTTGAATAATAGTGGCAAGAGTGGACATCCTTGTCTTGTTTCTGATCTGAGAGGAAATGCTTTCACTTTTTCACCATTGAGAATGATATTTGCTGTGGGTTTGTCATATATGCTCCTTATTATTTTGAGGTAGGTTCCCTTTATGCCCACGTTCTGGAGAGTTTTTAATCATAAATGGGTGTTGAATTTCTCAAAAGCTTTTTCTGCATCTATTGAGATGATCATATGGTTTGTATTCTTCAGTTTGTTAATATGGTGCATCACATTGATTGATTTGCATATATTGAAGAATCCTTGCATCCCTGGGATAAATCCCACTTGGTCATGGGGTATGATCCTTTTAATGTGTTATTAGATTCTGTTTGCTAGTATTTTGTTGAGGATTTTTGCATCTATATTCATCAGTGATATTGGTCTGTAATTTTCTTTTTTTTTTTTAGTATCTATGTCTGGTTTTGGTATCAAGGTGATGGTGGCCTCATAGAATGAGGAGTGTTCCTTCCTCTGCAATTTTTTGGAAGAGTTTGAGGATGGGTGTTAGCTCTTCTCTAAATGTTTCATACAATTCACCTGAAGCCACCTGAAGCCACCTGTTTTGGGCTTTTGTTTGTTGGAAGATTTTTAATCACAGTTTCAATTTCATTACTTGTGATTTGTCTGTTCATATTTTCTATTTCTTCCTGATTCAGTCTTGGAAGGTTATGCCTTTCAAAGAATTTGCCCGTTTATTCCAGTTGTCCATTTTATTGGCATGGATTTGCTTGTAGTAGTCTCTTATGATGCTTTGTATTTCTGTGGTGTCCATTGTAACTTCTCCATTTTCATTTCTAATTTTTTTGATTTGAGTCCTCTCCCTCTTTTTCTTGATGAATCTGGCTAAAGGTGTATCAATTTTCTTTATCTTCTCAAAGAACCAGTTTTTACTTTTATTGATCTTTGCTATTGATTTCTTTGTTTCTATTGCATTTACTTCTGCTCTTATCTTTATGATTTCTTTCCTTCTACTAACTTTGGTTTTGTTTGTTCTTTCTCTAGTTCCTTTAGGTGTAAATTTAGATTGTTTATGTGAGGTTTGTCTTGTTTCTTGAGGAAGGATTGTATTGCAATAAATTTCCATCTTAGAATTGTTTTGCTGCATCCCATAGGTTTTGGATCAGCATGTTTTAGTTGTAATTTGTCTTGAGGTATTTTTTGATTTCCTCTTTGACTTCTTCAGTGACCTCTTGGTTATTTAGTAATGCATTGTTTAGCCTCCATGTGTTTGTGGTTTTTACGTTTTTTTCCCTGTAATTGATTTCTAATCTCATAACGTTGTGTTCAGAAAAGATGCTTGATATGATTTCAATTTCTTAAATTTACCAAGGCTAGATTTGTGACACAAGATGTGATTCATCCTGGAGAATGTTCCATGGGCACTTGAGAAGAAAGTGTAATCTGCTGTTTTTGGATGGTATGTCCTATAAATATCAATTAAATCTATCTGGTCTATTGTGTCATTTCAAGCTTGTGTTTCCTTATTAATTATCTGTGTGGATGATCTGTCCACTGGTGTAAGTGAGGTGTTAAAGTCCCCCACAATTTTTGTGTTACTGTCAATTTCCTCTTTTATAGCTGTTAGCATTTGCCTTATGTATTGAGGTGCTCCTATGTTGGGTGCATATATATTTATAATTGTTATATCTTCTTCTTGGATTGATCCCTTGATTATTGTGTAGTGTCTTGCCTTGTCTCTTGTAATATTCTTTATTTTAAAGTCTACTTTACCTGATATGAGTATTGCTACTCCAGCTTTCTTTTGATTTCCATTTGTAGGGTATATATTTTTCCATCCCCTCACTTTCAGTCTGTATGTGTCCCTAGGTCTGAAGTGGGTCTCATGTAGATAGCATATATATGGGTTTTGTTTTTGTATCCATTCAGCGAGCCTGTCTCTTTTGATTGGAGCATTTAATCCGTGCACTTTTAAGGTAATTATCAATACGTATGTTCCTATTACCACTTTCTTAACTGTTATTGGTGAGTTTTTTTGTAGGTTCTTTTCTTCTCTTGTGTTTCCCACTTAGAGAAGTTCCTTTAGCATTTGTTGTAGAGCTGGTTTGGTGGTGATCAATTCTCTTAGCTTTTGCTGGTCTGTAAAGATTTTGATTTCTCCATCAAATCTGAATGAGATCCTTGATGGGTAATCTTGGTTGTAGGTTTTTCCCCTTCATCACTTTAAACATATTGTGCCACTCCCTTCTGGCTTGTAAATTTTCTGCTGAGAAATGTGCTGTTAACCTTATGGGAGTTCCCTTGTATGTTATGTGTCATTTTTCCCTTGTTGCTTTCAATAATTTTTCTTTGTCTTTAATTTTTGTCAATTTGACTACTATGTGTCTTGGTGTGTTTCTCCTTGGGTTTATCCCGCCTGGGACTCTCTGCACTTCCTGGACTTGGGTGGTTATTTTCTTTCCCATGTCAGGGAAGTTTTCAACTATATATCTTTAAATATTTTCTCAGGTCCTTTATCTCTCTCTTCTCCTTCTGGAACCCTTATAATGCACATGTTGTTGCATTTAATGTTGTTCCAGAGGTCTCTTAGGCTGTCTTCATTTCTTTTCATTCTTTTTTCTTGGTTTGTTCCATGGCAGTGAATTCCACCAGTCTGTCTTCCAGGTCACTTATCTGTTCTTCTGCCTCAACTGAATGCTATTGGTTCCGTCTAGTGTATTTTTCATTTCAGTTATTGTATTGTTCATCTCTGTTTGTTTTTTCTTTAGTTCTTCTAGGTCTTTGTTAAACATTTCTTGCATCTTCTCGATCTTTGCCTCCATTCTTTTTCCGTGGTCCTAGATCATCTTCACTATCATTATTCTGAATTCTTTTTTCTAGAAGGTTGCCTATCTCCACTTCATTTAGCTGTTTTTCTGGAGTTTTATCTTGTTCCTTCATCTGTATATAGTCCTCTGCCTTGTCATTGTGTCTATCTTTCTATGAATGTGGTTTCATTCCACAGGCTGCAGAATTGTAGTTCTTCTTGCTTCTGCTGTCTTCCCTCTGGTGAATGAGGCTATCTAAGAGGCTTGTGCAAGCTTCCTGATGGGAGGGACTGGTGGTGGGTAGACCTGGGTGTTTTTATGGTGAGCAGAGCTCCTTAAAACTTAATCCGCTTGTCTGCTGATGGGTGGGGCTGTGTTCCCTTCCTGTTGATTGTTTGGCCTCAGGTGAACCAGCACTGGAGGCTACCCAGCTCTTTGGTGGAGCTAATGGTGGACTGTGGGAGTGCTCCCACCAAGGAGTACTTCCCAGAACATCTGCTGCAAGTGTTCTTGTCCCTGTGGTAAGGCACAGCCACCCCCTGCCTCTGCAGGAGACCCTACAACACTAGCAGGTAGGTCTGGTTCAGTCTCCTATGGGGTCATTGCTCCATCCCCTTGGGTCCTTATACACATACTACTTTGTGTGTGCTCTCCAAGAGTGGAGTCTCTGTTTCCCCCTGTCCTGTCAGAGTCCTGCAATCAAATCCCCCTAGCCTTCAAAGTCTGATTCTCTAGGAATTCGTCTTCCCATTGCTGGACCCCCAGGTTGGGAAGCCTGACATGGGGCTCAGAACCTTCACTCTAGTGGGTGGACTTCTGTGGTATAAGTGTTCTCCAATTTGTGAGTCACCCACTCAGCAGTTATAGGATTTGATTTTATTGTGATTTTGCCCCTCCTACCAACTCATTGCAGCTTCTTCTTTGTCTTTGGGTGTGGGGTATCTTTTTTGGTGAGTTCCAGTGTCCTCCTTAGATGATTGTTCAGCAGTTAGTTGTGATTCTGGTGCTCTTGCAAGAGGGAGTGAGAGCATGTCCTTCCACTCTGCCATCTTGAACCAATCTCATGGTTGGGTTTCAATACACATTCTTGCCCTTTTTTTTTTGTTGTTGTATCTATTTTTGTTTCCTTTGTCTTCTTTTTCTGCATTCCTGTTGATTAATTTATCTTTTTTTTAAATGGTTTTATGTTATTTTCAAATCATCTTTTTAGTTATACACCTTGTTTTATTTTTTTAAGTGGTTATTATACGGTTCGTGAAACACGTCTTTAATTTATCCCAGTCTACATTCAAATAATAAATCATCATTGTCTAAAAATATTAAAAAGTACACTCTTATTTTTCTCTTCTCACCATCCTTGTGCTTTTCTGTCACATATGTCCCTTCCACATATGTGATTAACGTTACAGTACATTTTTATTAATTTTACCTTAAGCAGCCAATTATCTGTAAAAGAGAGTTAAAAATAAGGAATTGTATTTTATGTTTCTCACATATTTACCATTTTGACACTTTATCATTTTACATATATTCAAATTTCTATTTACCTTCATTCTCCTTCTGTCTGAAGAATTTACTTTTAATTTCTTATAGTGCAGGTTTGCTAGTAATTAATGCTCTCACCTCTTGCTTGTTTGGAATGATTTTTATGTCATCTTCATTTTTGTAAGATATTTCCAGTGAATACAGGCATACCTCATTTTATTACAGTTCCCTTTATTTCACTTTGCAGATACTGCATTTTTCACAAATTGAATGTTTGTGCCAACCCTGCATCAAGCAAATCTATCACCACCATTTTTCCAATAACATCTGCTCACTTCATGTATCTGTGTCACATTTTGTTAATTCTCACAGTACTTCAAACTTTTTTCATTGTTATTATATTTGTTATGGTGATATGTGATCAGTGATCTTTGAAGTTACTATTAAGACTAGCTGAAGGCTCAGATGATGGTTAACATTTTTTAGTAATAAAGAATTTCTAATTAAGCTATGTACATTTTTAGACATAATGCTATTGCACACTTTATAGAGAACAGTGTAGTGTAAATGTAACTTTTACATGCACTGGAAAACCCAAAAAACTGTGTGATTAACTTAATTGTGATATTTGCTTTATTATGTTGGTCTAGAACTGAAACTACAATATCTCTGAGGTATTTAATTTTACAATGACAAGGTTATACTTTGTTTTGTTTTTCAGTACTGCGAAAACTGTTATTATATATTATACATTATATTATATTTTATATTATATTTTTTAATATATATACATTATATTATACATTTATATATTATACATTTATATATACATTATATTATATTTTATATAATATATTATATATTAAATTATACATTATATATGTATAATTTCTGATAAAACATTTGCTGTAATTTTTTTGTTTCTCTGTGTGTGGCATTTCCTTTTGTTCTGGCTCTTTTGAAATCTGTCTCTTCATCAATGTGTTGTTAGCAATTTGCCATGCACTTTGGTATGTCTTTAATTATATGATCCTTCTGCTTCAGGTTTGTTAGGCTCCTTGGATCTCTAAAGATATGTTGCCTTTTCAATCCTAGATTTGGAATTGACACAGCATCACTCCTGCCACTTTTTAGTAAGTGAAAGAGTTGTTATTTAAACCCAACTTTATCAGACATGTAAAGTTCATTAAAAGAAGACACCAAGTTTAAAAGTTAAAAGAAAATTTAAATATTCATGTTTGTGCATTTGATAGTGAGTTATTTAATCTTCTTACTGTACTCGTCTTTGAAATATGGATGTTTGCTCCAAGACGTTCAGGAAGTAATAATATTAAACGTTAAAATTAGATATTTAGTTAATATTTGCTATATGTGTTTTTGTAATTCCTTTGTATTATTCCATTGCATTATTGAGAATGTCTCTGTAAAATTGTAAATATAGGATTCCTTAGTTTAAGGCAGACATATCACATATTTATTGAGGATTCTTCCATTCAAAAAATATCAGAAACAGCCCTGGTATAGATGCGAGACACAAAGTGAAGAGCAAATTAGTCCTGACATCTGCTTTCATGGAGATTACAGCAGTAAGCACATATTGATTGAATAATTACTTAAGTAATTTTGATAAGAACTTTAAAGAAAATCATGAGAGCACAAATCAGGGGACATATGACTAAGTCTGGAAATTAGAAAAGTTTCCCTGAGGAAGTGATATCTCCGATAAAATTTATTGGGCAAGTAAGAGGTAATCTGGCAAAGTGAGGAGAGATAAACAACTTTGTGCAATCCTTAAAATAAGACATAGGAATGGCACAAAAAAGGTCAATGTGAGTGGTCAGCCAAGAAGGAAAGAGAGACTGACTAACAAGTATTCTGCAGAAATAGACAGAAACCAGATCATATGGAACCTTGTAAAGGAGGTAAAATATTTTGATTTTTATATTAAGATATGTGAAGACTATAAACAAGGGAAGAGAAGCAACCTGAGTACATCTGAATTAAAAAAATAATAATAATCTTTGGCTGCAACATAACTGAGAGATGGAAAGGGTCAAGGACCATTTTACCAGAAAAATTTTTCCATGCATTATCATTTTTGATGTCATTCTACCTATTATATTTATTATAGTATCTATTCTAATATATAGTTTATATAGTATAGTATTATACTTTATTATATTATTATATTTTCATTATATTTAACATATTTAAAATATTTATATTTAATGTTTTGAATGGGAATTTTGATTTCATTTATTTTTAACTTTAAGTATTTATGTGTCACTTTAAAATTCCAATTTTATGAAAATAATCTTATTTCAATGAGTAAAATAGCATCACCTCATATTATAGCATGCCTCTTTGAAGCTTCACATGAAATTATATTTGGATTTAGAAGAATTGGCTCTATGCCTGTGGCAACCAGGAGAGGAAATATTCTGTCACCCTTATAGAGTCACCAAGACAGTACATAACTTGCCAAGAGATCAATTTCGTAAATGAAAAATGTGTAACCTATTCTTTTTTAATTTTTATTATATTTTTTTGCGGTACACGGGCCTCTCACTGCTGTGGCCTCTCCCGTTGCGGAGCACAGGCTCCAGACGTGCAGGCTCAGCGGCCATGGCTCACGGGCCTAGCCTCTCTGCGGCCTGTGGGATTTTCCCGGACCGGGGCACAAACCCGTGTTCATAGGCAGGCAGACTCTCAACCACTGCGCCACCAGGGAAGCCCGTGTAAGCTATTCTTAAAACAAATGATCATGGTATATCCTTCAACTTCTGAGTTTCATATTAAAAAGTAAATCTTGCTGTAAAATAAACCTGCCTTGTCACAAAGTAAAATTTGTATATATTTTCATATGTATCTAATTTGTTACATTCAATTATCATAAGAAATCTCAAGGATTCTTGTAGTTATCCAATAACCCAGATGACAGCCAAAGGAATAAAGACAATCTTTAAAAGATTCAAAGCCATTCCTAACATTTCTGCAATTATTTTTAGCATAATATATTATAAGGTCATCTCAAAATTATAAAATTTTACCTACTGCTACTAATGAAAATCAGAAAAGTTAAGTAACTTGTCTAAAGTTACAAAGATTTAAGGATCTGGTGGAAGATTACAAAGGTTCTGCCAAAGCAAAATTTCAGGTAACATGCCGCTTCCTGGACAATAACAATTCCTTGTGGTTAGAAAGATATTGCATTTTATATTGCCTGCTTGGAGATTCATAAGGATTAGACTGTTAAGAGCTTGGATAAGTTCTAAAGTTATAATACCTGTTTAACGTTATGTTAACACATTTGTTTTATTTTGTTTAAGCTTTATACAAAATTATTTGACAATTTCAGTTTTTTTAAAAACATCTATCAGATTGTTCATTGTGTGGGAGAAAAAGCTCTGTTGAATGCACTGCAGGAAAAATTAGTTTATTATTTATCCATAATTTATGGAACAAATGAAACACTAGTCTCAAGAGTTATCTTACCAAACTATAATAATAATAGCTTAAAAGACTAATAGATAATTTGTAATTTCTTACATGGATTTTGAAGAATTAAGCAAGAATAAAATATCCTGCAGGGCAGAGATCATTTATTTTTTACCTCCTTTAACACCTGGTAAACTGCCAGTCTCTTAAATGGAACTCAAAGATTATTTTTCATTATGAATTTAAAATTTGGAAAAGCATTAAAACCCAATTAGGACCTAACTGTTTCTGTTTTATTTCTATAATTATTTTAATTAATACCATTAACTCTCAGATTTCTTTAGCATTCATTACTTGCCTCAACTATAAAAAGTAGTATTTCTAACATAAGATTCTGTTATATTTAGTGATGCAATTTAATATTAATCCCCAAGTTCAAGGGTGCTGCAGGCCACCAGATGTGGATCTATATTTTTATCTGTGTGTGCTTTCCATACTGTAAGAAATAAAATATAAATGAATTTAGCCTTCTTGCTCCTATATTACTTAACCTCCACTCAAGCAATATTATACTGAATAAAATGTCCTGGACCAGGAATCAGGAAGTGGGGGTTCTATATCTGATTCTGCCCTATGTAATTATGTTACATAAATCAAGTTAATTCTGTTTCTGGAATCACTGTTTCTTCTTCTGCAGTTGGGGTTAATGTTGCTCTGCTTAACTTACATTGTTGTAAGACAGCAAATGAGACAATGAGTCATGAAAAAGAAAGTAATGTACCAATATCTTTACAAATGGAAAGTGTTATTTTATATTTGTATTTTCAGGATGCCTATTATTTGTGAATTGTGGGTGTTTCTGTAAAAATTATTTTTTAAAGCATGTTCTCCAGAAGTTGTGCATTTCTAACAGATGGTTTTAGGGTAACATTTACAAGATGGCTTTTAAAACTTTGGGAAGGAGAAGTGGACTGATGTGAAAAGAGCACCAGGGGTTGAGTGGGAGTGGGGAGGTGAGTCAGATTCTTCCCTACTGCAGGCTGGCTCGTCCTCCAGACACACACTTCAGAATGTTGCTGCCCATTATATGACAGTTTGCATGGAGCTGAGGTTATAGTCCTTTTTGTTCACCCCCATGACAAACATGGGTGTTTCTGGAGAGGGTGCACAGATGACCGCACGCAGGGCACCTGCTTGGATGCGGGTCTAGGGAAGGTGCACAAGGTGTCATGAGGTGCTTTGAGTGCCACACCCCCCGGGCAGCCCTGGGGACCTCTCTCCCACTTACTGTAGTTTCCTCTAATGGCAGGTACACCCCTGTGGCTTCCACCACAATGGGGCTGCCAACGGATTTCCAGGAGATGTCTTTGGGCTGCTTGCTGGGGAGGGGAGGCAGCACCACGAGTCAGTCTCTCCCCTGCATGGTCTCCTCTTCATAGTCCATGGCCTTCACCATTTGAAAGGTTGACCAGACACCCTCCTGCCTGGCCAACTCTTCCCCCCACCCCACACATCCCTACCTGCCCCAGATGGGTCCGACCCTGCTGGTCTTGCCTCTCATCGCTAACCCCCCTAGTGGGCCACTTTTCTTTTCTTGACTGTACCTGCTATGCCTGGCTACAAGCCGCCACTTCTCCAACTCAGCCCACAAGCCCCCCCCCCCCCTCCAGGGGACCATCTAGACTACTCCCAGCCAGGTCAGGCCCTTTCTACATATGCTGCCCAGGATGTAGACCCCGGGAGGGCAAAGCCTGCCCTGCTGCTTCAGGCTCCAGCCCTGGTAACCTTGTAAAAGCCCTCCTAGTCCTTCTTCTCTTTATTACTCAGCTTCTGCAACAGGGATCCTGTTACCAGAGGCCAGGCAAGTCCCTGAAATCACACACCACATCCAGAGAGCAGCTCCCAAGGCTTGAGGCAGCCCTGGGGCCAGCATTGGCTGGTGGTTTATACTGGAAAAGTAAAGAAGATTTTCTGTTTCCTGTTCTATAAATGTACATTTTCACTTGATATCTTATCAAATGTTTGTGTTTGAAACATTAAACATCTAGTATTGCTGTTTTCTACTTCGCTTTAGCAAACAAACAATAAAAGAATAAACTCTAAAATAATTAAAGTATTTCTAAGATAAAATTGTATATATCTTTTACCAATCAGCTCCTTTCACCTTGCTTTGATTGAGTATATTGAAGCATGTTTCTTACCTGTCTGCTTATAAGATTTCCCATCAGTTTTGTCTTTCTAAAAGGAACAAAATTTGTGAGATGAAACCCAGATGAGCAGAAAAGGAAATCTATTAATTCTAATATTTCTATAAAATTTTTAAAGAGGTTAAAATTTATTTCTATAAAATTTTTAAAGAGGTTAAAAATTTTTTTTTAATAAAAGGAAGAAATTCTCCTTAAATCCTTTTATACCTTATATGTCCTTCATCAGTTTCTTCTTCTCATCCCCGGATCCTCCCCAAAACTATTATACCCAGTGTCTCAAAAGGACCAAAATTTTTATTATTTTTTGATATTTGTTCTTTTATTTTCTTTCTCCACTTCTGCTTTAATGAATAATATCAACATTTTCAGAAATTGGGACACTTTTGAATTCATAAGAGAAACTACCTATTTTCAAAGGGTCCGAGCACTGTCATAAAGTTTGTTCCATAATGATGTGTCAGTGTGTCATTTACATGATTCACATGGGGTTGGGTGGCTGTTATTGAGGATTTCACCCTGGCAGTCTAGAATGGGGAAACTCATTTTAGATGAGTTATAGCTCACATGACTAACATGTGAATTTCTTATTCACGTTAGCAAAGAATAACATGGAGGATGTGTAAGCACAAAATAAATTAGGTTATAACAAAACTCAGAGAGGAAATTGACTAATTTTAAATGCCATTGATATGCATATGGTAATTCTTGGCACAGGTCTTTAAAAATTAATAGGTTACCAGCTTCCTTAAGAGATTAATATATTACAAATCCTCTTTTAGAATGTTTCAAGGTTCCTTTTTTCTATTAGCAAGAGAAGATTTTAATAAAGCAAGATGCAAACTTTCTACTGGTGCTCTGAGCCAAGTAAAATACCATTAGCAGAGTAGAGCTTTTTTCTAGATACTTCTACTTGTTTTATGGAAAGGGTAAATTTGTCTAGTTCCATCTATTGCCTTCACCGTGCTTCCCCTGTCTTTCCTAGAGCTTGTTGCAGGATTTGATTCACTGTTTGTCTCCAGACATATTATGTAAATAGCAATTGTCTGTAACTATAAGTAATCAAATTCCATCTTTTACATGTAAAGTTCATCAAAGGCATTTCTCTCTTCCTTTGAGTAATATATAAAGCAGTTTTTTCTTCCATCTTGGGAAACATGTACAGATACAAGTGTTAGAATCAATAATGAATTTGATGAGAAATGATAAAATTATAACAATGATGAGTTTGTTTTTACCATCTGTTATAGATGTGCCTGAGTTCATCTTCTGCTTTTACAGTTAATTTCTAATGTTATTTTCCTTCTCGATTTTTTAAACATTAAAAATTAAATGAAGAAACTCTGTAGTGACAGAATTTACTCATTATTTAGCTTGTTTAATCATACCAAAATAAAACTGTAAGCAAGAATATCATAAGTTATTCTATCAGTTTTAGGATTTGTGAATAAAACTTTTCTCATTCAATTTTAGGAACTTCTTTTAAATAGGATGGTCTGTTAGTCAGTTAATAAATATTTACTTACAATGTGTCAGACACTGCCCTACATATCAGGAAGTTGAACAAGATAGAGCTTATAAGTTCCTTATAATGGTAAACAGAGAAAACGACAAATGTATGGACTGAGTATCTACTGCTTTATAGAATCACAACCTTCTTTGGGGGCTCTTTTCTAAATTCTGTGTTGACTGGGAAAAATTAAATACAAATGTCCTTCTTCGAGTATTGAAACAAATCTAGTTGCACCTTGCCCTATCAACTCCCAGTAAAGTCAAAGTGGGCATGTGACCTGAACTTGGCCAGTTGGGTACTTAGCACTCAAACCTTGAGTGAACAACAAAGGGAAAGACAAAGCAGCAGCAATTCATTCACCCAATGCCTGCACCTTGACTGAGCTGTTCCTTACTCTCTCAATCTGAACTCTCTGGAGGCTCTCTGGATCCTTCTCGTTTTGAGGGCTGCTTTAACCAACCTTTCTATCCATCCTGTGTGTTCCTTATTTCTTTCCAATAAATTCAGTTTTGCTTAAGTTAACTCAATTTTTTTTTTTTACTTTTTGTAATTGAAGCACAAAGTTTCCATTTTTTTCTAATGAGAACAGAAAATAGATAGAAAAATTAAAATATTCCAGACTTTCTTATTACCAATGAGTGAAGACTTTAAAATGTCTCCCTCTCCAGTTCCTACCAGCACTTGTACTAGAAATATCATATCTCTCCCTATGGTTTTTTTTTGTTTGTTTGTATGTTTGTTTGTTTTTTGTGGTACGCGGGCCTCTCACTGTTGTGGCCTCTCCCGTTGCCGAGCACAGGCTCCAGACATGCAGGCTCAGTGGCCATGGCTCACGGGCCTAGCCGCTCTGTGGCATGTGGGATCCTGCTGGACCGGGGCACAAACCCGTGTCCCCTGCATCAGCAGGCAGACTCTCAACCACTGCGCCACCAGGGAAGCCTTCTCACTATATTTTATCATAAATTTATGAGCAAAACATTTCCACTCCAGTCCATAGTCATATTTGGGTGCTTTAAGCTTCCATGGTATAAAGTAGAAAACAATTTAATTGCTTCAAAATAGTAGGTCTTGAACAAGCTTGATCAATTTAGAAGAAAATAAAGAGTGATCACCCAGGAATACAAAATGTTTACAAAACAAAAAATTAAACTACTCGAAAGTAGCAGAAAGTGTTTAAGCAGGTGGTGGAGTATTTCCTCTTGAAGGAATGAGACTATGACACATAAAAATTGTGAGTTTGTGGCTTTTTATACCTGAAGGTGCTTTCACTTCCATCAGATCTTTCAGAGAAACTCACAATTTCCTAGATTTAGGTGGTGAGGACAGGGTTCTGAATTAGCAGAGCTGCTGAAAAAAACCCTGGGAATGGGATCAAAACCCTAAGTATAAAATCTGCCCAGTTCCTAAACTGAACCCAAAACTAAGCATGTGTGGACAGCACAGTCGGGAGAGAGGAGTTTGTATCTGGAAAATCTAACTGCCCCAGGGAGACTTGTTAGTTTGCATCTCTTTGGTTAGGTAGGATCCCCCACCTTCTGTGTTAGCTTAGCCAGCAGAATGACGGAAGTTAGAAAAGACTTCAAAGCATATATTATGAGTATCTTCAAAGAAACATTAGAGATCATACATATTTAAATTGTTAAAAGAAATATGTTTTAACAGCTTTTACAAACCATAAACTTCTTCCATTTTAAGTGGATATTTTGATGATGTCTAGTGAATTTTTAATTATACAACCATCACCACAATCTAGTTATAGATCACTTCCATCACACCACAGAGTTCACTCTGTCTTTTGCAGTCAATCATCCTGCCCATTTCCTGTCCTCGACAAATAATCTGCTTTCATTTTCTGGAAATTTGCCTTCCCTAGAAATTTCATATGAATGGAATTTTTCATTTTGTAGTTTTTGCGTCTGGTTATTTTACTTAAAATATCTTTGAGATTCTTTCATGTTTCAGCATTTCTGATTTTATACCACATTTTGTTTATCCATTTACCAGTTGATGGACATTTAGATTGTTTTCTGGTTTTGACTATTATAAATAATGCTGCCATACTCATTCATATTCAAGAATTTGTGGCCAAATATTTTCTTTTCTTTTGAAGGGAGAAATTCTTGGATTGTATGTTGCTATACAATATTTTTAACTTTTTCAGAAAAGGCCAAACTGTTGTTCAAGGCGGTTGTACTATTTTACATCCTCACCTGTTTCTCCACATCTTTGCCACCATCTGGTACAATCAGCTCTCAATTATAACCATTTTATTAGATGTGTAATGGTATCTCACTGTGGTTGTAATTTGAATTTCCCTAGTGACTAATGATGTTGAACATTTCCCATGTGCTTATTAGCTACTCACTTATGTATAGACAAAATATCTATATATTATCAACTAATAATTTAAGCATAAAATCAAGGAAGCTTTCATTTTACAATAGCATCAAAAAATAAAATAATTGGGAATAAATGTAACAAAAGAAGTGTAAGATATGTACCCTGGAAACAACAAAACATTGTTGAGAGAAGGTAAAGAAAATCTAAAGAAATGGAGAAACATACTATGTTCATGGGTTGGAAAACTCTGTATTACTAAGATGACAGCTGTCTCTCAAATTGATCTATGGGACTCAGTGTAATATCTATCAAAGTCCCAGCAGGATTTATGTAGAACTTTTCAAGATGATCCCAGAATTGTTATGGAAGTGCACAGGAACAAGAATAGCTAATATTAGTTTTTAACAGATGAATAAACTTTCAGGTAGACTGCCTATTTCTTCTTCTTTTGTTTGGTTTGGTGGGTTTTTACCTTACTCCTTCATCTGTTGTGTGTTTCTCTGTCTTCTCATTTTGCTTAACTTACTATTTTGGGGGTCTCCTTTTCACAGGCTGCAAGTTCATAGTTACCTTTGTTTTTGGTGTCTGCCCCCAGTGGCTAAGTTTGGCTCAGTGTGTTGTGTAGACTCCTGGTGGAGGGGAATGGTGCCTGTGTTCTGGTGGATAAGGCTGAATCTTGTCTTTCTGGTAGGCAGGACTGCATCCAGTGGTGTTTTGGTGTGTCAGTGACCTTCTTATGATTTTAGTCAGCCCCTCTGCTAATGGGTGGGTTTGTGTTCCTGTCTTGCTAGGTTTGGCATAGGGTGTCCAACACTGTAGCTTGCTGATCATTGAGTGGAGCTGGGTCTTAATGTTGAGATGGAAATATCTGGGAGAGCTTTTGCCGTTTGGTATTACGTAGAGCCAGGAGGTCTCTGGTGGACCAATGTCCTTAACTTGGCTCTGTGACCTCAGAGGCACAGTCCTGAAACCCAGATGGAGCACCAAGACCCTGTCAGCCACATGGCTCAGATGAAAAGGGAGAAAATAAAAGAAAGAAAGAAATAATAAAATTAAAAAAAGGTTTTTAAAATAAAAGATTAAAAACATTATCAAAAATAAAAATAAATTATATGTAATTTAATGAAAAAAGAAAAAATAAAAATAAAAAGGACAGAGAAACCTGGGACAAATGATAAAAGCAAAGCTATACAGACAAAATCACACAAAGAAGCATACACACACACTCACAAAATGAGAAATGGAAAAATATACATATATCTATACATTAAAAAAAGACAGAGAGCAACCAAATCAATAAACAAATCTACCAATGATAATAAACTCTAAATACTAAATTAAGATAAAAATAAAACCAGAAACAAATTAGAGACAAAAAGCAAACCCCAAGTCTACAGTTGCTCCCAAAGTCCACCACCTCAATTTTGGGATGATTTGTTGTCTATTTAGGTATTCCAGAGATGCAGGGTACATCAAGTTTATTGTGGATATTTAATCTGCTGCTCCTGAGGCTGCTGGGAGAGATTTCCCTTTCTTGTCTTTGTTCACACAGCTCCTGGGGTTCAGCTTTGGAATTGGCCCTGCCTCTGCATGTAGGTCCCCTGAGGGTGTCTCTTCCCTGCCCAGACAGGAAGGGTTTAAAATAGCAGCTGATTAGGAGGCTCTGGCTCACTCCAGCCAGGGGAGTGAGGAGTACGGAATGAGGGGTGAGCCTGCAGCAGCAGAGGCCTTTGTGATGTTGCAACAGCCTGAGGCATGCTGTATGTTCCCCTGTGGAAGTTGTCCCTGGATCTTGGGACCCTGGCAATGACGGTCTGCACAGGCTCCTGAGAGAGGAAGTGTGGATAATGACCTGTGCTTGTACACAGGCTTCCTGGCAGCTGCTGTAGCAGCCTTAGCATTTCATGCCCATCTCGGGTCTGCACTGAAAGCTGTGGCCCATCTCTGGAACTCATTTAGGCGGTGCTCTGAATGCCCTCTCCTCACACACCCCAAAACAATGGTCTCTTGCCTCTTAAGCAGGTCCAGACTTTTTCCCAGACTTCCTCCTGGCTAGCTGTGGTGCACTAACCCCCTGCAGGCTGTGTTCACGCCGCCAACCCCAGTCCTCTCCCTGCGATCCAATCGAAGCCCGAGCCTCAGCTCCCAGCCCCACCCGCCCCAGTGGGTGAGCAGACAAGCCTCTCAGGCTGGTGAGTGCTGGTCGGCACTGATCCTCTGTGCGGGAATCTCTCTGCTTTGCCCTCTGCACCCTTGTTGCTGCACTCTCCTCCGTGACTCTGAAGCTGCCCCCCTGCCACCCTCAGTCTTCACCATTGAAGGAGTTTCCTCTTGTGTGGAAAACTTTCGTCCTTCACAGCTCTCTCCCAGAGGTGCAGGCCCCATCCCTACTCTTTTGTCTCTGAGTTTTCTTTTCTCTTTTTCCCTACCCAGGTATATGCAGAGCTTGTTGCCTTTTGGGAAGTCTGAGGTCTTCTGCCAGCATTCAGTAGGTGTTCTGTAGGAGTTGTTCCAAATGTAGTTGTATTTCTGATATATTTGTGGGGAGGAAGGTGATCTCCACATCTTACTCCTCTGCCATCTTGAAGGTCTCATAGCTCCTCCTTTATTGACACAAAATCGCAGCTAGAATACTTTATATTCTCATGGACAATCATGACAAAGATTCAAATAAATTAATAAGTAAATAACTATGTATGTAATCAATTTTAGATTTTTTCCAATGTTAGATTGGAATATATTAGCATATACATATGTATATACTTATATACATATTTATATAGTTTGAATATATGTATAGTTAGAATGTGTTTTTGATGTGTTTATGTTACTATATAAATTCATTTTCCATCCATTCTCAAGAGGATATCATTCCCTAAGGAGAAAGAGAAATGTTATTTCTTGTTTTGAGATATTATGTAAGGTAAAATCCACATCCCATCATAAATTTTAATGGCTTTTGTTCTATTCCCTATGCATAATTTGTGCAAATTGCCAATTTCAATACATTACTACAAATCTATAGATTTATACAATACACAGTAGACTTCCATACCTGTAAGTGTTCTCTGGCATCTGGATTTCACTCTGTGAATGGCCAGAGATTCATCAGCACCACTCCCCTTCTTGGCTTTCCCCAGAACAACCCTCATGCAATGACTAAGGGGATTTGCTCTATAAATACACAGCTTTCTTGCACCTTAAGTGGAATAACTCTCAAAGATATATTCTACAGTGACTCCCAGAGTCCATCAGTATGATTTTTTTTTAGCTAGCTACAATAATAAACATCTTGATAATGAACAGTATTCTAAGCTAAGAGTCCCTTTCAAGAACACAGGACTGGGGCTTCCCTGGTGGCACAGTGGTTAAGAATCCACCTACCAATGCAGGGGACACGGGTTCGAGCTCTGCACCTGGAACATCCCACATGCCACGGAGCAACTTGAGCCCATGTGCTGCAACTAATGAAGCCCATGCACCCAGAGCCCGTGCTCTGGAACAAGAGAAACCACTGCAATGAGAAGCCCAAGAACCACAAGGAAGAGTAGCCCCCACTGCCACAACTAAAGAAAGCCCATATGCAGCAATGAAGACCCAACACAGCCAAGAATAATAAATAAATAATTAAACAAACAAACAAAAGAACACAGGACTTATTCCTCCATTCGCTTGGACATTTGTCAGCTGGAAATCCTCAGCTGTCAGCCATCTGGAGAATTCGTCCTTGGATAAAGACTGGTGCTTCTCTCAATGTTAATCCCTTCTTTGTGGCAACTGTATCCAGTAGTAGAAAATACAGACATTGAAGACTCATTCCCTTACCCTCAAGTCAGGAAAAATCTAAAGGATGATAATATTACTCTTTCTTTAATTTCCTGCATATCAATGTCCACTCAGGGCCTCCTTTCCAGAACAGGCATTCTCTAAATTTGGAGACAAGAGTAGTCTGAGAGAGAAGATGCTGAGATGGGATTTTGCAACTGATTAGCTCCCAGCCACCTGTTAATGAGGACTTCATTCTTTGTTATAGGAGGGAGATGGATATCCCCTAGGACAATTTCCAAATGTACCATAGAACCTTCACTGATGGTGAAGTAGAGTAGTATAGCAGTGGAAAGAACTGTGCTAATCAGGGCAATGTATCAAGTCTTCATTAAACAAAGGAAGAATTGTAATTATAAGGACAATGGGATAGGATAGTGTTGGCCATTGATGCTTTGGAAAAATACTTTAAGAAAGGCTGTAAGTGATTAATTGGCAATTAAAAGCCAAGTATGATAGCCAGAGAGCCTCATTAGTAGTAAATAAAAAGATTCTTATTGTCTTCAGTCAAGGGAAGAGGAACCTGAGGGCCAAGCCCAAGACTTAATCATTGGTGTAGAAAAACTCCAAAGAAAGTTAAAATCTCGACCTAGGCAGATTGGTTATGCCAAAGTCAGGTCCTGCTTAGGAAGAATGGGGCTAAGTAATAGGATGAGGACACCTAGGTTGACATTGCACTTTGGAATATGGTGGAACAAGGTATTAAAAGGCTGAGAGAAGTTATTATGTTAAAGTGGATTTCATGTAAGGCTGCGAAACTCATGAAATGCCTTTGTTCCATGAGAGTGCTTACAGGACATACTGCTTACTGAAGCAAAAGCAACATATTGATGAGAAGGGCAACACTATCACTAGGAAGCTCAGTAAAGTCTTCCCTGTCTAGGCTATGGTTGACCAGAAGAGATGCTGATATAGGACTGGGTTCATTAGTAACAATGGGAATAATAGGACCCAAAACAAGAGAGGTCGAGTTTTGGTACTTGAAGATCAGAAGTCATGTCATTTGCCTGCTCACTCTTCACATCTTTTATTACAAATATAAAGTCCTTTCCAGCTAACCATCTTAACCTAGGCATCTACCTTAAGCTTAAGAACTCCATTTACTATTAGCCATCATCATAGGTTCTTACAAGTCAACCTCCCTCCATTCCATCCTTGCCCTTGCTCATTAAGGCCATTATGATGATTATACCCAGTACACTCTGAAGATAGTGGTGCTGCCACCCAGCCTTTGCTATTCCAGAATTCTATGTTAACAGTAGGAAACCCAGTTCCAAGACAGTATACTCTGCTCTCAGCCTCATCCTATAGAGCACAACTACTACTGAGCTCAATGATAATGCTAGAGTCCTCTCACTAGTACATTTCTTAGCACTTTAGTGAGAGGAGTAAGCCCTGTGATCACCCAAAGGACACAGACACCTGCTATTTTCCTGGGTCTTAATAGATTCATTCTAACATGCATACTTAATACTGCTTTTTGGTCCCTTCCTCAATCCTGTACCAAGGGAGACATGACATCTCTGTTTCATTTAATGTGGGTCAATAATTTTTCCCAAACTTTCAGGAGGCAACCCAAGAATATATTAGGACTAGCTCCAGGTGCCCTTGAATCCTGAGCCATGGGAGCATGCTCTTATATCAACAAACTGTCCTTCATCCAGGTTTAAATTTTGGCCCTTCAGACTAACAATCTCAAGATCTATTTGAAAGCATACTCTGAGTTCCTGCCAGTACACATTATCCAGATTTCTGTAGCTCCTCTATGAACATTCTTCCTTTTCTTAGTAGAACATGCTGAGACTTGACCCAATAAATACATGAGATGATGCTCATTATTTCTAGATATTAGAGATGTATGCTTCAATGTATTAAAAAGATGCATCTTTTACCTGACTAGATCACAAAGTGAAAAAAATGGAGACATAACAGTGTTGAAAAGAGTGTGGAAAAAATGGACACACATCTTAGTGGTTGAAAAAATTTTTTTTTTTTTGCAATTTCTTTAAAGACCAAATCTGCAGTTTCCTTCGAGTTTTAAAATGCACATAATTTATTGATTCATTATTTCTAGATGTATATTTCTCACAAGAAGTTGAACATGTGCCCAAAGACATATGCAATGATCTTCATTGCTAGATTGACTGTAAAATCCAATAAATGAAAAGAATCTCGGTGTTCATTAATAGGTAAACAGTTAACAAGATAGAATAAGAGAAAAGAGAGGAGAAAGGAAGAAAAGGAAGAAGAAAGGAAGGAAGGAAAGAAGGAAGGAAGGAAGGAAGGGAGAGAGGGAAACAAAAAGTAAAACAGTGGGCTTCCCTGGTGGCGCAGTGGTTGAGAGTCTGCCTGCTGATGCAGGAGACATGGGTTCATGCCCCGGTCTGGGAGGATCCCACATGCCGCAGAACGGCTGGCCCCGTGAACCAAGGCCGCTGATCCTGTGTGTCCAGAGGCTTGCTCCGCAATGGGAGAGGCCACAACAGTGAGAGGCCCGCGTACCGCAAAAAAAAAAAAAAAAAGTAAAACAGTATCATTCTTCTCACTAAATTTGCTTTTCCTTTAGAATATATATCTCAAGTTTTCTTTTGCTGTGCCATAATTTTCAGGATTTGTTATCATTGCTATTGTTGTTTATAAAATGTGTAAATTTTCTTTATTTTTTTATACTCCAGAATAGTTTAAGTAGCAGTGGAATTACCTGATCTATTATAGATCATTAAAATATCCTGGGAAACTTCCTGTTTTATGGTTTTTCTGCTTTTGTTTTTGTTTCTGCTTGGTAATCTTTTATGTATTTCCAGTTCTTCTCTGGAAGTTTTCTGTTGAGACACTCTAACATTACTGAGGTAGTATTGTGGTAAAATATATTTTCTTGGATATTTTCAAGGCTTTCAAGTTTATATGCATAGAGGTCTTTAATATTGTCATTTTTTAAATGTTTATCTTTTGATGACAATTTTTCCTTTGTTATTTAAAATTTTTGTTTTGCTGTTTTCGCATTCTCCCTTGAAGTTTTCAATGAAGTTGGCTAGGATTTTGACTGTTTATTCAATAGTTTTCCAAAAGTGCTTTATAATTGTTTTAGTTAGCATTGTTTTCAAATCATTAGTTTCGATTTTTTATTAATTTATAATTTCTTCCTTCTTTTATTTTCCTCTACTGATCTTTTATAAATTGAGTTTTTTGTTTAACCATTTTTTTCTCCTTTTGAGTTGTAGAAGTATAGATTACTGTGAATAATTTCTAGGCATTGATTTAGCAATGTCCCATAGATTCTCCTCCATATGGCATTTTTATTATTTTTTTCTAGATATTTTCAAATTTCATTTTTGTAACAATATTTTTTACTAGTATTTTTAAAATTTCCAATTCAAAGGAGATTTTTGTTGTTGAGGCTGTCAATCAGTAGTTTTAGAAATGAATTTTAATTTTTATTACATTGTGATTAAATAGTGCTGGTTGTAAAATTTATATCTAAGGGATTATAGTTTCTCTGTTACTTAATATACTTTCAATTTTTGTGAATATTCTATGTGCAATTGAAAAGACATGTTTAATAGAGCTTGGGTTCAGAGTTAGATAAGTATCACTATTGATATCTACCATATTGATTATGCTGTTAGGTCCTTTACATCCTTATTAATATGTTGACAACTCAATCCATTTTGTTCTGTGAGAGGTGAGTTAACACCTCATATAATTATTGTGTTTGTGTATTTCTCTTTGCCTATCTGGTACTTTCTGTTACGTGAAATATATTGGTATGTTTTCATCGTAGCTTTTACCACTATAAAATATCTTTCTTTGTCTTATTTAATTATTTTTTGAGAGAGTTGTATTTTATCCTATGTCAAGATCATTATCTTATTTTATTTTAATTTTCATTTCCTGAGTATCCTTGCACATCCTTTTATTTCTTTACTCATGGATTTTGAGATTTTTTTCACTTTATGTATGTCTTATTATGTAATATGAAGTATAAGATGGAGTTGGATTTTGTTTGTTAGCAACCTATAAATATTTTTTCTTTATTGGTAAGAAAAGACCATTTATATTCATTAATAAGACCAATTTGTTGGCTTGAATTAACTGTCCCTCTTTTTGGTTGTCATTGTATCTATTTGTATTTATAGTTTTTTTTTCAAAATTATAATTCTACTAATTAGCATTATAGATAGTGCTTTTAATATTTCATATACCCACACTATGTACAATAATTAAACCTGTTATCAATTTATTCCCCATTCACTTTCTCTTTTTCCTCATTTATTTTAAATTTAAAGTAATATTTTACTCCCAAGCTAATTCCTATGAGACAATCGGCAGTCTTTTTTCAGCTTTACTGAAGTATAATTGACAAATAAAAAATGTGTATTTAAAAATTCCAAAACTCTGCTACTTTTATCCCTGTAATTTGGCTTACATACAATTCAACAATCCTGCCAGATATTTTGTTGAAGTTTGCTCTAGGTTTTTTCTTGGTTGTCTGAAGTTCATTCCTAGGGGGTAGCTCAAGAAGCACTCAAGAGAAAAATCCTTTAGTTTTGACATGTTCATAACTTACTGATTATTGGTCTCTGGCCTTTATACTTAAAGTCTATTTGGCTAAAATAAAAGTCTTAGCTCACATTTCCATTTCTTGACTACTTTAAATATGTTACTCCATTATGTTTTGAAATGAAGTATTGTTGTAAGGATTTTTTTTTCTTTATATGAGATGTAGATGTTTGCCTTAGTTGATATATAAAATCTAAGCAGTTTAAGTTCTGCTCTAGGACAATTTTCCTGTACACGGTATGCCCTATCAATTTGAACGGTCTATTCACCCCCCTCCTCCCTCTCCTCCTCCTCCCTCTCCTTCTCCTCCCTCTCCTCCTCCCCCTCCAGGTAAATATACTAACATACACAAACAGACACACACACACATTTTATTGTTTTCTTTTTAGTTGCTTTACATTTTCTTTCTTTACATGAATTCTATGCTCTTTCTTTCAAATTGTTCATCTTAATTTATTCATTTATTATTCTGTTGTTTTTTTATTCTTGTTCTCTATGTTTTGTTTCCTTTATATTTGCCATAATGTCTATTCACTTTTGTATTCTATCTAGTTTAATCCTTATGAAATAATTTTACTTTCATTTTGTTATTAATCTGTCTTTTACATATCCTATCATTGTTTATCCATCTTATTTTTTGAGCTTTTGTCTTTTTGATTGATCAAAATTCTCTTGTAGCTTAATAATTTTCTTAATTTCTTTTAGCTTATTATGGACTCATGCTTTATATTTATATTTTTCTCTCATGTATTTATTGATTTAAGGACCCAGTTCATTTACGTGTATTTCCTTAACATATCCTTGCATGAAGTTTCATCATAGTATTTTTAGGTGCCCATCTTGAAATGAGATTGTTTTTTCTGTACTTTTAGGTAAACATTTCTACATACCTTTGGGTTGGGCCCCTGTAATCTTCCCAATTTAACTCTTCAAGTCCTCCCTCCTATGTAATTTGCTGCTTATTGTTTACAATTTGGAAAATAAGATTCTAAGATCTGACATCAGTGGACACACCTTCTTCATTATCTGAATATCTCTATACTTTAGGTCCAATGTTGCTTCTTTGCCTCATTTGCATACTGTGTTCAGCAGTTTTTACTTAAGTTTACTCTCTCTCTTCCTGAATGGGAATTATAGTAGCCCTCAATGTCTCAGGCCTCATCTTCCTATGGCTTCTTTGTGGGTACATATGATCTGTTCTCCTTGCTCACAATTTGCCAATTATGATACTTTGGAATTGTCAGAGGTAGTTTTTTTTATTTCCTAATTTTGTGAGAACAAGAATGTGAATATTATTCTGTGGCAGAATAAACAAGATTTTGCAAACTTTGTAACTTTTAATGTAGCAATTACATGTTTTTTTTTTACCCTTATGAGGATGTATATTTCTATGATTTAGCCTGCAATCTTCATCAGGCTAGATTTAGGTAAATATGTATTCTGTGTTTTCATCCAGGTCTGTGATAGTAGTATGAAGAGTTATTTTTAAGGGGTTGTTAGCAGGATGTTCTCAGAAATCACCTTCAGGATTAACTACGATACACATGTGCTAGTATATACACTTTTGGCTTCAGCTCATCTAACAGCACACCTAAGTAGACTATAATAATGTCCTCCTTTCTCAACTTTTGTTAGTAAATTGTAAGATAATTTATTCATTGTTGCAAACAGCAATTATATAGTTAAGGCAATTATCTAGGCATAATGCTTTAAATATTAAGAGTATAAATATTTCAAAAGAGAGCAATAAATTATGCTTATTTTAATATATAAAATATTTTAATACAAATACACACACATATATTTTTAACAAAAGCCAAACTTTGAGGATGTATAGTAAGCACTTAACTACAGAAAAAAAAGGTAGCACATAATTCCTCAGTTTTAATTTCCAACATATTATGCATTCATAATATGAAATAGAATGGAAGAAGAAAGATTCTTGCATTGAAAAAAATAGATCATTCGAAACCTCGAAAGTTTATATTTAATAAAGAATTAACAAAGTAGAGTAATAAAAAATTCTATCCCAACATGAATTAAGATTATTTTAGACTATAGTTTTTGCTGTCTGATTTTTTTTTTCCCCAGATCGGTAACTTAGAACTAATTTTCCCTTGGATTCTTGCCAAATTGGCAAGAAAATTCATTTAAAAAAAAGAGCATTGGGGGGACCTTCAAGATTGTGGAGGAGCAAGATGTGGAGATCACCTTCCTTCCCACAAATACATCAGAAATATATCTACATGTGGAACAACTCCTACAGACACCTACTAAATGCTGGCAGAAGATCTCAGACTTCCCAAAAGGCAAGAAGCTCCCCACGTACTAGGGTAGGGAAAAGAAAAAAGGAAAAACAGAGTCAAAAGAATAGGGATGGGATCTGCACCTCTGGGAAGGAGCTGTCAAGGAGTAAAAGTTTCCACACACTAGGACACCCCTTCACTGGCAGGGATGGAGGGTCAGCGTGGGGGAGCTTCAGAGCCATGGAGTACAGCGCAGCAACAGGGGTGCAGATGGCAAAGTGGAGAGATTCCTGAACAGAGGTTTGGTGCCTACTGGCACTCACCAGCCTGAGAGGCTTGTCTGCTCACCTGCCAGGGCAGGTGGGGGCTGGGAGCTGAGTTTCAGAGTTCATATCACAGGGAGAGGACTGGGGTTTGCTGCATGAACACAGCCTGAAGGGAGCTAGTGCACCACAGCCAGCCAGGAGGGAGTCCAGGAAAAGGTCTGGAACTGCCTAAGAGTCAAGAGACCATTGTTTCAGGGTGCTCGAGGAGAGGAGATTCAGAGCACTGCCTAAACAAGCTTCAGAAATGGGTGTGAGCTGTGGCTATCAGCAAAGACCCCAGATATGGGCATGAAATGCTAATGCTGCTGCTGCAGCCACCAAGAATCATGTGTGCAGCCACAGGTCACTATCCACACCTCCCCTGCCGGGAGCCTGTGCAGCCCGCCACTGCCAGGATCCTGTGACAAAGGAACAAGTTCCTAGGGAGAACACATTGCACGCCTCACATTGCACGTGATGTTGTTGCAACATCACGTCAGCGTCTGCTGCCACAGGCTTGCCCTGCATTACGTACCCCTCCCTCCCCCCAGGACTGATGAGCCAGAGCTCCCTAATCAGCTGCTGCTTTAACCTCCTCCTGTCTGGGTGAAGAATAGACATCAGAGAGCAACCTACATGCAGAGACGGGGCCAAACCCAAAGCTGAACCCCAAGAGATGTGTGAATAAAGAAGAGAAAGGGAAATTTCCCCATGCAGCCTCAAGACAGCGGATTAAATCTCCGCATTCAACTTGATGTACCCTGCATCTGTGGAATCCCTGAATAGACAATGAATCATCCCAAAATTGAGGGAGTGAACTTTGGGAGCAACTGTACACTTGGGGTTTGCTGTATGTGATGGGCTAGTTTTTTATCTTTATCTTTGTATAGTTTTTAGCACTTGTTATAATTGGTGCATTTGTTTATTGGTTTTCTTGCTATCTGTCTTTTTATTATTTTCTTTAATTTTAATAATATTTATTTACTTATTATTTTAATAACTTTATTTTATTTTATTTATTTTTTTCTTGCTTTTCTTCTGAGCGATGTGGCTGGCAGGGTCTTGGTGTTCTGGCCAGGTATTAGGCCTGAGCCTCAGGAGGGAGAGCCGAGTTCAGGACATTGTACACCAGAGACTTCCCAGCCCCACATATTATCAATCACCAAGAGTGCTCCCAAAGATCTCCATTTCAATGCTAAGACCAAGCTCCACTGAACAACCAGCAAGCTCCTGTGCTGGACACCCCATACCAAAAACTAGCAAGACAGGAACAAAACCCCACCCATTAACAGAAAGGCTGACTAAAATCATAAAAATTTCACAGACACCCCAAAACACAGCACCATAGGTGATACTGCATACCAGAAAGACAAGATCCAGCCTCATCTACCAGAACACAGGGACAAGTCCCCCCCACCAGGAAGCCTACACAACCCCTTGAACAAACCTTATACACTGGCAAGAGACACCAAAAACAATAGGAATTATGAACCTGCAGACTGAGAAAAGAAGATCCCTAATAGAGTAAGTTAAGCAAAAACAAAAGACAGAGAAATACACAGCAGATGAAGGAGCAAGGTAAAAACCCACCAGATTAAACAAATGAAGAGGAAATAGGCAGTCTACTTGAAAAAGAATTCAGAATAATGATAGTAAAGATGATCCAAAATCTTAGAAATACAATGGAGAAAATACAAGAAACATTTACCATGGACCTAGAAGAACTAAAGAGCAAACAAACAATGATGAACAACACAATAAATGAAATTAAAATTCTCTAGAAGAAATCAATAGCAGAATAACTGAGGCAGAAGAATGGATAAGTGACCTGGAAGATAAAATAGTGGAAATAAATACCACAAAGCAGAATAACGAAAAAAAATGAAAAGAATTGAGGACAGTCTCAGAGACCTTTGGAAAACTTTAAACATACCAACCTTCGAATTATAGGGGTCCCAGAAGAAGAAACGAAAATGAAAGGGACTGAGAAAATATTTCAAGTGATTATGGTCAAAAACTTCCCTAATATGGGAAAGGAAAGAGTCAATCAGTCCAGGAAGCACACAGAGTACTATACAGGATAAATCCAAAGAGAAAAACACTAAGACACATATTAATCAAACTATCAAAAATTGAATACAAAGAAAAAATATTAAAAGCAGCAAGGGAAAAGCAACAAATAACATAGAAGAGAATCCCCATAAGGTTAACAGCTGATCTTTCAGCAAAAACTCTGCAAGCCAAAAGGGAGTGGAAGGACATTTAAAGTGATGAAAGTAAAACATCAAACCAAGATTACTCTACCCAGCAAGGGTCTCATTCAGATACGATAGAGAAATTAAAAACTTTACAGACATGCAAAAGCTAAGATTATTCAGCACCACCAAAACAGCTTTACAACAAATGCCAAAGGAACTTCTCTAGGTAGGAAACACAAGAGAAGGAAAATACCTACAACAACAAACCGAAAACAATTAAGAAAATGGTAATAGGAGCATACATATTGATAATTACCTTAAATGTAAATGGATTGAATGCTCCAACCAAAAGACATAGAATGAGTGAATGGGTACAAAAACAAGACCTGTATATATGCTGTCTACAAGAGACCCACTTCAGATCTAGGGATACATACAGAAAGTGAGGGGATGGAAAAAGATATTCCATGCAAATGGAAATCAAAAGAAAGCTGGAGTATCAATTCTCATATCAGATAAAATAGACTTTAAAATAAAGACTCTTACAAGAGACAAAAAATGACACTACATAAAGATCAAGGGATCAATTCAAAAAGAAAATATAACAATTATAAATATTTATGCACCCAACATAGGAGCACCTCAATGCATAAGGAAAATGCTAACAGCCATAAATAGGGAAATCTACAGCAACAATATAATAGTAGGGGGATTTAACACCTGACTTTCACCAATCGACAGATCATCCCAAATGAAAATAAATAAGGAAACACAAGCTTTAAATGACATATAACAAGATGGACTTAATTGATATTTATAGGACATTCCATCCAAAAACAACAAAATATACTTTCTTCTCAAGTGCTCATGGAACATTCTGAAGGATAGATCATATCTTGGGTCACAAATCTACAAATCTGTGTTTCCTACCACAACGCTATGAGAATAGATATCAATTACAGGAAAAAAGTCTGTAAAAAATACAAACACATAGGGGCTAAACAATACAGTACTTAATCACAAAGAGATCACTGAAGAAATCAAAGAGGAAATCAAAAAATACCTAGAAACAAATGACAATGAAACACAACGGCCCAAAACCTATGAGGTGCAGCAAAAGCAGTTCTAAGAGGGAAGTTTATAGCAATACAATGGTACCTCAAGAAACAAGAAAAGTCTCAAATAAACAACCTAATATTATACATAGAGCAATTAGAGAAAGAAGAAGAAGAAAAAAAAAAACAAGTTAGCAGGAGGAAAGAAATCATAAAAATCAGATCAGAAATAAATGAAAAGGAAACAATAGCAAAGATCAATAAAACTAAAAGTTGGTTCTTTGAGAAGATTAACAAAATTGATAAACCATTAGCCAGACTTATAAAAAAAAAAAAGGGACACGGGGAGGGGGAAGGGTAATTTGGGACAAAGTGAAGGAGTGACATGGACATATATACAGTACAAAATGTAAAATCGATAGTTAGTGGGAAGCAGCTGCATGGCAGAGGGAGATCAGCTTGGTGCTTTGTAATTACCTAGAGAGGTGGCATAGGGAGGGTGGGAGGCAGATGCAAGAGGGAGGAGATATGGTGATACATGTATATATATATATAGCTGATCCATTTTGTTATAAAGCAGAAATTAATACACCATTGTAAAGCAACTATACTCCAATAAAGGTGTTAAAAAAGAAACAGAAAACATGGAGAAGACACAAATGAACAGAATTAAAAATGAAAAAGGAGAAGTAACAATTGACATTGCAGAAATAGAAAGGATCATGAGAGATTACTACAAGCAACTTTATGCCAATAAAATGGACAACCTGGAAGAAATGGACAAATTCTTAGAAAAGCACAACCTTCTCAGATTGAACCAGGAAAAACTAGAAAATATAAACAGACCAATCACAAACACGGAAATTAAAACTGTGATTAAAAATCTTCCAACAAACCAAAGCCCAGAACCAGATGGCTTCACAGGCAAATTCTATCAAACATTTAGAGAAGAGCTAACATCTATCCTTCTCAAACTCTTCCAAAATATAGCAGAGGGAGGAACACATCCAAACTCATTCTACGAGGCCACCATCACACTGATACCAAAACCAAAGATGTCACAACAACAGAAAACTACAGGGCAATATCACTGATGAACATAGATGCAAAAATCCTCAATAAAATACTAGCAAACAGAATCCAACAGCATATTAAAAGGATCATATACCATGATCAAGTGGGGTTTATCCCAGGAATGCATGGATTCTTCAATATACAAAAATGAATCAGTGTGATACACTGTATTAACAAATAGAAGGATAAAAACTATATGATCTGGGACTTCCCTCGTGGCGCAGTGGTTGGGGGTCCACCTGCCAGTGCAGGGGACATGGGCTCGATACCTGGTCTGGGAGGATCACACATGCCGCGGAGCAACTAGGCCCGTGCGCCGCAACTACTGAGCGTGCATGCCACGACTACTGAAGCCTGTGCTCCTAGAACCTGTGCTCTGCAACAAGAGAAGCCACCACGGTGAGAAGTTTGTGCACCACAATGAAGAGTAGCCCCTGCTCGCTGCAACTACAGAAAGCCCGCACGCAGCAATGAAAACCCAATGCAGCCAAAAATCAATCAATAAATAAATTTATAAAAAAAACCCAAAAAACATGGGCTTCCCTGGTGGCGCATTGATTGAGAGTCCGCCTGCCGATGCAGGGGACGCGGGTTCGTGCCCTGGTCCAGGAAGGTCCCACATGCCACGGAGTGGCTGGGCCCGCTGAGCCGGCGCGTCTGGAGCCTGTGCTCGGCAACGGGAGAGGCCACAACAGTGAGAGGTCCGTGTACCGAAAAAAAAAAAACAAAACTAAAAACAAAACCAAAAAACTATATGATCATCTCAATAGATTTAGAAAAAGCTTTTAACAAAATTCATCACTGATTTATGATAAAAAAAACTCTCCAGAAAATAGGCATAGAGGGAAGCTACCTCAACATAGTAAAGGCCATATATGACAAACCAACAGCCAACATCATTCTCAATGGTGAAAAACCGAAACCATTTTCTCTAAGATTAGAAACAAGACAAGGTGCTCACTCGCACCAATGTTATTCAACATAGTTTTAGAACTTTTAGCCATAGCATTCAGAGAAGGAAAAGAAATAAAGGAATCCAAGTTGGAAAAGAAATTAAACTGTCACTGTTTTCAGATGGCATGATAAGATACATAGAGAATCCTCAAGATTCTATGAGATAACTACTAGAGCTAATCAATGAATTTGGTAGAGTAGCAGGATACAAAATTAATGCACAGATATCTTTTGCATTCCTATACACTAATGATGAAAAATCTGAAAGAGAAATTAAGTAAACAATCTCTTTTACCATTGCAACAAAAAGAATAAGATACTTAGGAAAAAACCTACCTAAGGAAATAAAAGACCTGTACGCAGAAAACTATAAGACATTGATGAAAGAAATGAAAGATGACACAAATAGATGGAGAGATATACCATGTTTTTGGGTGGGAAGAATCAACTTTGTGAAAATGACTATATTACACAAAGCAATCTACAGATTCAATCCAATCTGTATTAAACTACCAACTGCATTTTTTACAGAAGGACAACAAAAATTTTCACAATTTGTGGGGAAACACCAAAGACCCCGAATAGCCAAAGCAATCTTGAGAATGAAAAACGGAGCTGGAGGAATCAGGGTTTCTGACTTCAGACTATACTACAAAGCTACAGTAATCAAGACAGTATGGTACTGCCACAAAAACAGAAATACAGATCAATGGAACAGGATAGAATGTCCAGAGATAAACCCATGCACATGTGGTCACTTTATCTTTGATAAAGGAGGCAAGAGTATGCAATGGAGAAAAAACAGTATCTTCAATAAGTGGTGCTGGGAAAACTGGGTAGCTACATGTAAAAGAATGAAATTAGAACCCTCCCTAACACCATAAACAAAAACAAACTCAAAATTGATTAGAGACCTAAATGTAAGGCCAGACACTATAAAATTCTTCAAGGAAATCATAGGCAGAACACTCTATGACATAAATCACGGCAAGATCCTTTTTGACCCACCTCCTAGAGAAATGAAAATAAAAATAAACAAATGGGACCTAGCAAAACTTAAAAGTCTTGTACAGCAAAGGGAACCAAAACAAGACCAAAAGGCCACCCTCAGAATGGGAGAAAGTATTTGTAAATGAAGCAACTGACAAAGGACTAATCTCCAAAATATACAAGCAGCTCATGCAGCTCAATATCAAAAAATAAACAACCCAATTCAAAAATGGGCAGAAAACTGAAATAGACATTTCTCCAAAGAAGATATACAGATTGCCAACAAACTCATGAAAGGATGCTCAGCATCACTAATCATTAGAGAAATGCAAATCAAAAGTACAATGAGGTATCACCTCACACCAGTCAGAATGGGCATCATCAAAAATCTACAAACAATGCTGGAGAAGGTGTGGAGAAAAGGGAACACTCTTGCACTTTTGGTGGGAATATAAATTGATAGAGCCACTATGAGAACTGTATGAACGTTCCTTAAAAATCTAAAAAATAGAATTACCATATGATACAGCAATCCCACTACTGGGCATATACTGAGAAAACCATAATTCAAAAAGAGTCATGTACCACAATGTTCATTGCAGTACTATTTACAATAGCCAGGACATGGAAGCAACCTAAGTGTCCATCAACAGATGAATGGATAAAGAAGATGTGGCACTTATATACAATGGAATATTGCTCAGCCATAAAAAGAAATGAAATTGAGTTATTTGTAGTGAGGCGGATGGATCTAGAGTCTGTCATACAGAGTGAAGTAAGTCAGAAAGAGAAAAGCAAGTACTGTATGCTAACACATATATATGGAATCTAAAAAAAAAAAAATGATTTTGATGAACCTAGGGGCAGAACAGTAAGAGCGACACAAATGTAGAGAATGGACTTGAGGATGAGACGAGGGGGAAGGGTAAGCTGGGACAAAGTGAGAGAGTGGCCTGGATATATATACTCTGCCAAATATAAAATAGATGACTAGTGGGAAGATAGCACAGGGAGATCAGCTCAGTGCTTTGTGATCACCTAGAGCAGTGGGATAGGGAAGTTGGGAGGGAGCCACAAGAAGGAGGGGATATATGGGGATATATGTATATGTATAGTTGATTCTCTTCATTATACAGCAGTAACTAACACAACATTGTAAAGCAATTATAGTCCAATAAAGATGTTAAAAAAAAAAGAGCATTACTGTTCATAATACCATATCAAGAAGATTGATTTGCATACCATTTATTATAGGCTAAACAAATGTTAAAGTTGCACAGTCCATACAGTTGCCTCAGGTAAAACATTGCCAGAATCATTCGTTCAACTGATAATAAATCAAGCCAGCATTTGTAAAGAAAAAAATATATGTATATCTGTATGTGTGTGTATATATATATATATATATATACATACATATATTTAGCATAATTCTGTAAATGAACCTGAGCTAAAGTAATTTTAACTAAAAATACTATAATGTCTTTTAAACTTCAAATTGTGTGTAATTTTAACAATCACTTTTGTTTTAAAAATAAAATATTAAAAGTAAAATAAAATATTTTGAAAGTTTTTATTGTATAAAATACACATAACAGACAATTACCATTTTAACCATTTTTAAGTGTACAGTTCAGAGGGATTAAGTGCATTCATTGTGTTATGTAACCATCATCATCCACCTCCAGAACTTTTTCATCATCCCTAACTGAAACTCTCTGCCCATTGAATGATAACTACACGTTATCTCTGTCCCTCAGTCCCTGGGAACTACCGTTTTACTTTCTGTCTCTATGAATTTGCATATTCTATGTGTAGAATCATATAATTTTTAACTTTTGTGTCTGGCCTTTTTCATTTAGCATAACAGTTTCATAGGTCATCCATGTTGTAGCATGTATCAGAATTTCATTCCATTTTAAAAGCTGAATAGTATTTCTTATATCTATATACAGCCTTTTGTTTATCTATTAGCCTGTTGATGGGCATTTAGGCTGTTTGTACCTTTTGAGTAATGGGATTGGCTGCTCTAAATTTTGGTGTACAAGTATCCATTTAATTCCCAGATTTCAATTATTTTTGATACATATCTAGAAGTGGAATTGCTGAGTTACATGGGAACTCTATGTTTAACTTTCTGAGGAAAAGCTACACTTTTTAAATATATACATATATTTAAATTTTTATTTTATATTGGAGTATAGTTGATTAACAATATTGTGTTAGTTTCAGATGTACAGCAAAATGATTCAGTTATACATATACATGTATCTATTTTTTTCAAATTCTTAAAAATATATTTTTAAATATAGTTGTGTCATCATATTTTTACTTTAATGGCTAGGATATATTATCATTAAGTTAACTGAATGAAAATAATGTACAGAGTTTTAGAATTAAATTATGTTCATTGTTTATAGAAAAACAAATTGAGTATTTAAATGTTCAATCATATTGTTTTCCGTCATCCTGCCTGGCCAACTTGCCACTAGGGTCTTTGAAAGTGGACATAATTTCATGTACAAATCATGATAAACAAAAATGAAAAAATCTGCTCTTATTTCACCCAAAATATATACAGGGTTATTTTAAAAATTTTTTAATCTCTAATGGCAACCTAATTCATTTTTAGGATTTTGTTATTACAAATAATACCTCATTTAATATTCTTACAGAAATGTATTTGTCATGTGTGATTATTTTTCTAGATGAAAAATGATTAGAAAAATTCATGGGTAAGGGTTCTATGTATTCCAAATTTTGCTAAGTTTTTATAAATTTATGTTTTATCATTAGAAAATTTTTTTCTATATAGTATCATGCTAAGAAAAGCCTTTAATGATCCAAGATTATGAAAATAGTCTGTATAACTTCTCTTATATTTTAAAGATATAAACTTTAATATATCTGAAATTTATTTTTTCATGGTTCTGGGTAGGAATCAAACTTAATTTATATTTTCCAAATGACTTCAGAATATACTGATGAAAAATTTAGTCAATAGGATATTAGAAATATTTTTTAACCAGCTTCACTTGACCCAAATTGATATGTAGCAAAACTTATTGAAAATCATGTTATGTGAGTCTCGATTTCTTATTTTGGATGCAGATAAATTCTATGATTGTTCCTTAATGTCTGAATATGGTTAAACAAATTGAGTTTAAGTAAGCTTAAGTAAGATAAGCATGGTAAGAATTATTTGTGTGGGAAAATGGAAAGTTATAGAATCAGAACATAAGTTTTACTGTAAAATACAAAATGAATGAAATTCATTTTGAGAGAAGGTTTTAAATTCAACCAAATAAGGCTAGTTACTTTAACAGGCCAATAGAGTGTATTATTAATTCCTGTTCTCAAAGATATATATTTGTGAAATTAATGTATATTAACATTTATTAATGTATACCAAATCTAAAGAAATATTTGTCAAATACATGCCATTTAAAAGTTCCCAAAGAAGTATAAATATAGGCTGACCATTGAAGTTGTTCATTAATCTTCCAAATTATAATTTAGCACATTATCAAGGTTTTAACTCATGTGTTTTTTCATTCATTCAATTTATAAACACTTTTTGATTTATACGTACATACACACACAGAAGGGGCACATAATGGGATATAAAAATGAATATTAACCAATAATCCTTTTAAGAAAATTAGAATCTTCTTTAATAGCTCATCATACTTCCATAGTTTAATAATAATCAAAGAACAGCTAATAAATGTACGTGTAAGACAAGGTCATACTCCTCAAGGTATATCATACTTACTTGCAATATGAACAGTTGGGGAAATATAAATCACTGTTTTCAATTTTTCTCTTTCAGAAGAATTTCATAAATTATGTAGTTAATTTCTGCATTTTAGAGACCATGATCTAGGATATTTTCCCATTTTTGTCTCCTATCTATGAAACTTTATTTCTTGGATGATTAACTACTTTTAAATTGAAACCATGTTCATAGGATCGTATGCCTTCATATGCTGAAATAAAACCAAGCCTTGGGTATCCATTAACTTAAGTATCATCTTCTCTTTGTCTTGTCCCTTTTGTACTGTTGAAAAAATGATGATATAATTGAGTTCATAATCAGCCTAAATCAACTTATAGATGGAAGTTAATGACAGAAAAATAATATATCACAGAGTTCTTTGTGTGTTATTACCTTAATGCAAAAAATAAATTGCATTGTAGTTTTCAGTTTCAATGATGTTGGTTATGATTTCTCTGAGTAAGCATAACATTGTTAAGTAAACTTGGTTCATAGCAGAAGCCAGACAATAGCTGTCAACTTAAAGCAGCCATTGAATCTTTCTGTCTGTCACTAATATTCTAGACATCCTTAAGTTAATTCTTACATCTCAGCTTTCAGAAAATGAGTGATTACATCTTCATACCCTTTCTCTTCAGCTTTATAGAATGGACTGAATTACTTAATAGGTCTTGTTCTGCCCTTTGAATTCCATGTCTGAATTCTCTTCTGAACTATCTAAGAGTCTTAAAAATAAATTCTCAATGAAGTCATAGCTCACATTTCTCTTTGAACTTTTATACAAATGTCACAATGCCCTATTACATAAAATTAATTCAAAACATAATGTACGTATACTCTTACCCTTTAGTTAGCTTTCAACTTCAGTGATTCCTTATTGCCATTGCTATGAATTTCAGAGACATAGAAAAATGGAATAAGGGAATTACTAATAAATATATATAGTTTTTCTGAATAATAAGTAATATACCAGTTTTGAAAAAAAAGATAAAATAGGCTTTGATTATTGTTTTATCCTTTCAATAGTACTATTTCAAAGATAATTAGTCCAGCTTTGTGATAGAAAGCATATAATCAAGTAATAAAGCAAAATCCGACACCAAGTAATTGAGTTCTGGAAATAAAATGGCGGTAAGATGAAATCCATAATGTTTAATGGCATTACCATATTATATGTGTAAACCATATTTTTATTTCTTAAGTGCAAGTTATATATCTTTGAAATTATGCAGACAAAATATTATCCAAATGACCTGAAACAAATAATGATAAAAACAGACTGTGTTATAATAAAAATGGAGAATAGAAAGCTTATAGACATTTACTTGTGGGTGTGACTTCAGTAATATTATCAGCCAATTGTGTCATTTTAAAATGCGAAAAATATACCCCTCAAAAAAAAAAGTCATAATGCCATAGGAACTAGATCTAAGAACTCATATTCTTTATCATATTATCAAATTACTAAGCCAATATCATTCAAGAGAAAAGATCATTTATTTTTCATTGGCAATTCATTCAATTCCCTTTTGTTGTTCTCTTTTGTTATAATTAAATAATGCATAAACCATGACTATACTATGAAAACAATAAATTTTCACCTGTAGATTTTGAAACTAGTTTTGTTTTGTGTTTTATATCCTATGAATATTATTGACACTAGGTTCATATTTAATTAGGATATCTCTATATGAAAGTTTTACATGCAGAAATAACATTTAAAGGAAAGAGAAGGAAAAGTAATTAGAAATGAGAATAAAATTTGGTAGTGAGAAAATGACAGAAAATTAATATGAAAGGGTAGAAGAATAAAGCAGGATGTATAGAGTGTGTACAAAAGAGAAATGGATAGTTATACTTCCAACTGAAATAATGATTTTTAAATACAATATGTGCACAACTAAATACCTTCAAATCTCAATGTGCTTTCAAGGGAAAACATCTTTGTGAATTAGATAGTTGATACATTTCCCCTGTCTTAAAGTTTGTTATCAATGTCCAGCTGGTTGGAATATTAGCCCAAATCTCATTTTCATCAGTGATCTCTCCTACGGTAATGTTGTATATTCTTCTCTAGTCTACAACTTCTCTACACACATTGAAGAAAAGAGGTGTTCTACTCGAGATGGAGATAATAGCAGCAACCCCTCATTTTCTAACTTTCTCTACAACTTCAAATTATTGGTCTGATATATTTTTTACATAAAGAAAGAGCTGGAAAAGCATCTGATTTAACAAACCAAAACAAAACAATCAGGGCTTATTTCTTTTTAAAAAATATATATTTATTTTATTTAGGCTGATTTGGGTCTTCTTTGCTGTGCGTGGGCTTTTCTCTAGTTGCGGTGAGCGGAGGCTACTCTTCGTTTAGGTGCATGAGCTTCTTATTGCGGTGGCTTCTCTTGTTGCAGAGCATGGGCTCTAGGCACGCAGGTTTCCGTAGTTGTTGCACGTGGGCTCAGTAGTTGTGGCTCGTGGGCTCTAGAGTGCAGGCTCAGTAGTTGTGGTGCACGGGCTTAGCTGCTCTGTGGCATGTGGGACCTTCCCAGACCAGGGATTGAACCCCGTGTCCCCTGCATTGGCAAGTGGATTCTTTTTTTTGTTTTTTGTGCTACGCGGGCCTCTCACTGCCTTGGCCTCTCCCGACACGGAGCACAGGCTCCGGATGCGCAGGCTTAGCGTCCATGACTCACGGGCCCAGCCGCTTCACGGCATGCGAGATCCTCTCAGACAGGGGCACAAAACTGTGTCCCCTGCATCGGCAGGCAGACTCCCAACCACTGCGCCACCAGGGAAGCCTAGCAAGTGGATTCTTAACCACTGCGCCACCAGAGAATTCCCAATCAGGGCCTAATTACAACAGGAGAAATAACTGGGCCAGAACATTGAACAAAACCCCAGTAAATTCTATTTTCTGTGGTCTATTCATGAGGAGAATCTGGAGAGTATTTCAGATGGCTAAACTGAATGCTATCCATACCACCAATGTTTACTGAGGAACTATTATATACAGGTCATTGTTCTAGGCCCTGGATTTGCAGAGGTGAGTAAGACAGATGTGGTCTTTCTCCTCCCTATGATGGAAATGTAATTCTAAATAAGACATACATTGATTAATTTCACACTTGTGGTAAGTGTCATGAGATCATATTAGAGGGAAAACTGGCCAAATTTGGGAATTGGGAAACAGTATAGCAATAGGATCAACATCTCTAAGGACAAAGATGAATTCACAATAAAGATCTATAAAGAAAAAGAAATATGAGGGATTAAGAGAACAGAGAGACTTGAGAAGAGAGGATTTTAGAATAGCAAAGAACTTATGTCAAGCTTTCTTGTCAGTGTATCTTGTCATGTTATCATTGACTACTGTTAGATTAGATAATAAGATATTCAATATTTCTGGTGCCCTAAGCTGGATACCATGTCAAAGTCCAGTTTTTCAGTCCCCTAGTCCACTTGCATTTATGGTCAAAAACAAATTGCTTTAAA
The DNA here is from genome assembly GCF_039906515.1 of Pseudorca crassidens. Classification (NCBI taxonomy): domain Eukaryota; kingdom Metazoa; phylum Chordata; class Mammalia; order Artiodactyla; family Delphinidae; genus Pseudorca; species Pseudorca crassidens. The sequence goes on along the minus strand of NC_090313.1, from coordinate 35,125,674 downwards.
GTTGTTGTCCTTGTTGATGCCTGTGTTACTACAAATAATGAATCCTATTTTAAAAGTATACTTTAGGGGATCAAATTAAGTCAGCATTATTAGCTTTCAAGAAAGAAAAACATATGAAAAGTTAAATATGTTTTATGGATCTTTTAGCAAGTAATGCTTTATGTTGGACCTGTTCACTATTGACAGGTAAGAAAGAATGATTAATCAATTTGAAGGGAGAAAAAAAGGAAAAACAAAAACAAAACAGTCTGCCTATTCTAGAGTTACACATTTTCTACCTTATAAATCATTTGGATAAAAATTCACTAGCATGAAGTTGGTGAGTGTCTTTGAAATGCCTGCATACTTCTCTGAAACCTTTCATCTGTAAGATCTTTGAGAATAATATAATTGTATGAATGTACACAGAAGGGTCACTGAAAACTTCCAATCCATTTCTAAAAGAATGTCTAGGGATTATCTTTCCCTATCCAACAGAGGCAAGCCCTTTAAGCCTTTGGATAAGATAGAAGACTTGGAAGCTACATTAATTTAGGGATTTCAGATTTTCAGTAATCTGATTAAAACAATGGAATAAAACAACTTTCATTTTTCCTAATGGATCCTGCAAGAAAGAAAATAATCACTTCTCTCACATGGTTTTTCCAACTATGGTTGAAGGAAAAAAAAGACACACAGCAAACTTTTTGCTGGGTCCAAATCTTGGGCTTCTCTGGATTTGGATGATAGTCATGTGCTTACCTTTGCTTTTACTTTTTGTTATCTTTCCCCTTTCACATTTATTGATACAAAAAGTTGGCTAAGTTTAAATCAGGTCTAGACTTATTGATTGCAACTTCACATTTAATTGTATTTCTGTTATATAGTAAAAACAGGAAAGCATTCTAAGATATTTGCATGAAGTGTGTCATGCATAGCAAATATAAATGATGGATGGATGATGTACTAGGTTTTTAAAAGTATTAGCTAACCTCTTACTAAACCACTTAAAAATATTTTTTAAAAATCTTGGGATCTGGGGAGACAAAGATCATTGGAGGGAAACAAATGCTATATTGATTATTTTTAAAAGTTAGAAAGAGTAACCTCAAATAACTTGAGAGAATGACATCAATACTTAATAAAAAAAAAATGAAGCAGACATTCAGAGAGGAAATGTTAAGTCCAGAGGCAATAAAATCAAGAACAATAAAAAAGATGACTCTTCAGGTGAAAATTATGATAGGTTATCAATATTAATTCCCAATAGAATTGGAAAAAAACTAGCAAGTAGAAGAAAGAAAACACACTGTGTATGTGCATACAATTCTGTTAATAAATGAGGTCTAGAAAGACTGATGATTTTATTAAGTATTCTCAAAGTCATATTCAAGTACACTTATACTAACCAGTACTTTTTTTTATTAAGAAAAAATTTATTGTGGGAAAATATTCATTAACATAAAATTTGCCATTTTTAATGTACAATTTAACCATTTTTAATGTACAATTCAGGGGCACTGAGTACATGCACAGTGTTGTGTAACCCTCACCACGGTCCATCTCCAGAATCTTTCATCATCCCAAACTGAAACTCTGTACCTGTTAAACAATAACTTTCCATCATCCTCTTCCCACAGCCTCTGGTAACCACTGTTTAACCTTCTGAATCTATAATGTGCCTATTCTGGGTACCTCATACAAGTCGAAGCCTATGATATTTGTTCTTCTGTGTCTGGCTTATTTCATTTAGCATAGTGTCTTCAGGTTTTATCCATGTTGTATGTTGTCAGTAGTTCCTTCCTTTTAAGGCTGAATAATATTCCATTTTACCTATGGACCACATTTTGTTTATCTCTCGATCTGTCCATGGACATTTGGGTTGTTTCCACCTCTTGGCTGTTGTGGATAATTCTGTTATACACTGAGGTGTACGAATACCTGTTTGAGTCCCTGCTTTCAATTCTTTTGGTGCATACCCAGAAGTGGACTTGCTGGATCATAATCACAGGGCATTTTTGGTTTGGGGGGGGGCATTTTGGCCTTGCAACACCACACCACATAGCTTGCAGGATTTAGTTCCCTGACCAGGGATTGAACCCATGCCCTCAGCAGGGATAGTGTGGAGGCTTAACCACTGGACTGCCAGGGAATACCCCATAATCACAGTTTTTTGTTTTGTTTTCTTAAATTAAAAAAAAAATTGGTTTGGACTGTGTTGGGTCTTCATTGCTGTGTGTGGGCTTTCTCTAGTTGTGGCGAGCGGGGGCTACTCTTAGTTGCGGTGCACAGGCTTCTCATTGTGGTGGCTACTCTTTTTGCAGAGCACGGGCTCTAGGTGCACAGACTTCAGTAGTTGTGGCACGCGGGCTCAGTTGCTGTGGCTCACAGGTTCTAGAGTGCAGGCTCAGTAGTTGTAGTGCATGGGGTTTGTTGCTCCACGGCATGTGGGATCTTCCTGGAAGAGGGCTCAAACCCGTGTCCCCTGCATTGGCAGGTGGATTCTTAACCACTTGCCACCAGGGAAGCCCAGTCAGTTTTTTAAACATGCTCATGTAAAGTCTTTGTTTCATCAAGTTAACCATTTTGCAGCATCATTCTTTTTTTCATCTCCAAGAGTTTGTGAAAAGTGTACCTCCCTGTAAGGAAAGTAGTGTGTGTGCAACATCAGGTATTTGTTTGTTGGGTTTTGGTTGGTTTTTTTTTTTTGTTTTTTTGTTTTTGGTCACACCATGGGGCATTCAGGATCTTCCCCAGCCAGATATCAAACCTGAGCCCCTTTTTTTGTTTTTGTTTTTTTAACATCTTTATTGGAGTATAATTGCTTGGCAATGTTGTGTTAGTTTCTGCTGTGTAACAAAGTGAATTAGCTATAAGCATACATATATCACCATACACACTCCCTTTGCGTCTCCCTCTCACCTTCCTTATCTCACCCCTGTAGTTGGTTGCAAAGCACTGAGCTGATCTCCCTGTGCTATGCAGCTGCTTCTCACTAGCTATCTATTTTACGTTTGGTAGTGTATATACGTCAATGTTACTCTCTCACTTCATCCCAGCTTACCCTTCCCCATCCCAGTGTCCTCAAGTCCATTTTCTACATGTGTCTCTTTATTCCTGTCCTGTCTCTAGGTTCATCAGAACATTTTCTTTTTGATTCCATATATATATGTTAGCATACAGAATTAGATTTTCCTTTTCTGACTTACTTCACACTGTATGACAGACTCTAGGTCCATTTACCTCACTACAAATAACTCAATTTCATTTATTTTTATGGCTGAGTATTATTCCACTGTATATATATGCCATATCTTCTTTATCCATTCATCTGTCGAGGGATGCTTGACATAGGCTGCTTCCATGTCCTGGCTATTGTAAATACTGCTGCAATGACCATTGTGGTACATGACTCTTTTTAAATTATGATTTTCTCAGGGTATATGCCCAGTAGTGGGATTGCTGTGTCATATGGTAGTTTTATTTTTAGTTTTTTTGTTTCTTTTTTTTGTGGTACACGGACCTCTCACTGTGGTGGGCTCTCCCGTTGCGGAGTACAGGCTCCGGACGTGCAGGCTCAGCGGCCATGCTCACGGGCCCAGCCGCTCCGCGGCATGTGGGATCTTCCCGGACCGGGGCATGAACCCGTGTCCCCTTCATCGACAGGCGGACTCTCAACCACTGCACCACAAGGGAAGCCCTATTTTTAGTTTTTTAAGGAACCTCCATACTGTTCTCCATAGTGGTTGTATCAATTTACATTCCCACCAACAGTGAAATAGGGTTCCCTTTTCTCCACACCTCTCCAGTATTTATTGTTTGTAGATTTTCTAATGATGGCCATTCTGACTAGTGTGAGGTGATACCAGATCGTAGTTTTGATTTGCATTTCTCTAATGATTAGTGATGTTGATCATCATTTCATGTGTTTGATGGCAATCTGTATATCTTCTTTGGAGAACTATCTATTTAGGTTTTCTGCCCATTTTTGGATAGGGTTGTTTGTTTTTTGATATTGAGCTGCATAAGCTGCTTGTATATTTTGGAGTTAAATCCTTTGTCAGATTCTTCATTTGCAAATATTTTCTCCCATTCTGACGGTGGTCTTTTCAACTTGTTTATGGTTTCCTTTGCTGTCTAAAAGCTTTTAAGTTTTGTTAGGTCCCATGTGTTTAATTTTGTTTTTATTTCCATTTCTCCAGCAGGTGGGTCAAAAAGGATCTTGCTGTGATTTATGTCATAGAGTGTTCTGCCTATGTTTTCCTTGAAGAGTTTTATAGTATCTGGACTTACACTTAGGTCTTTGGTTCATTTTCAGTTTGTTTTTGTGTATGGTGTTAGGGAGTGTTCTAATTTCATTTTTTACATGGACCTGTCCAGTTTTCACAGCACCACTTACTGAAGAAGCTGTTTTTTCTCCATTGTATACTCTTGCCTCCTTTATCAAACATAAGGTAACCCTAGGTGCATGGGTTTATCTCTGGGATTTCTATCCTGTTCCATTAGTCTATATTTCTGTTTGTGTGCCAGTACCATACTATCTTGATTACTGTAGCTTTGTCATATAGTCTGAAGCCCAGGTGCCTGATTCTTCCACCTCCATTTTTCTTTCTCAAGATTGCTTTGGCTATTTGGGGTCTTTTGTGTTTCCATACAAATTGTGAAATTTTTTGTTCTACTTCTGTGAAAAATGCAATTGGTAGTTTCATAGGGATTGCATTGAATCTGTAGATTGCTTTAGGTAGTATAGTCATTTTCACAAGGTTGATTCTTCCAACCCAAGAACATGGTATATCTTTCCATTTGTTTGTATCATCTTTAATTTCTTTCATCAGTGTCTTACAGTTTTTTGCATATAGTTCTTTTTCTCCTTAGGTAGGCTTATTCCTCGGTATTTTATTCTTTTTGTTGCAATGGGAAATGGGAGTGTTTCCTTAATTTATCTTTCAGATTTTTCATCATTAGTGTATAGGAATGCAAGAGATTTCTGTGCATTAATTTTGTATCCTGATACTTTACCCAATTCATTGATTAGCTCTCGTAGTTTTATGGTAGGATCTTTAGGATTCTTTATGTATAGTATCATGTCATCTGCAAACAGTGACAGTTTTACTTCTTTTCTGATTTGGATTCCTTTTATTTCTTTTTCTTCTCTGATTGCTGTGGCTAAACCCTCCAAAATTCTGTTGAATAATAGTGGTGAGGGTGGGCAACCTTGTCTTGTTCTTGGTCTTAGAGGAAATGGTTTCAGTTTTTCACCATTGAGAATGATGTTGGCTGTGGGTTTGTCATATATGGCCTTTATTATGTTGAGGTAGGTTCACTCTATGACTACTTTCTGGAGAGTTTTTTCATAAATCAGTGTTGAATTTTGTTGAAAGTTTCTTCTGCACCTATTGAGATGATCATATTGGTTTTATCCTTCAGTTTCTTAATGTGGTGTATCCATTCATTGATTTACATATACTGAAAAACCTTGCATTCCTGGGATAAACCTCACTTGATCATGGTGTATGATCCTTTTAATGTGCTGTTGGATTCTGTTTGCTAGCATTTTGTTGAGAATTTTTGCATCTATTTTCATCAGAGATATTAGTGATATTGGCCTGTAGTTTTCTTTTTTTGTGGCATCTTTGTCTGGTTTTAGTGTCAGGGTGATGGTGGCCTCATAGAATGAGTTTGGGAGTGTTCCTCCCTCTGATACATTTTAGAAGAATTTGAGAAGGATAGGTGTTAGCTCTTCTCTAAATATTTGGTAGAATTTGCCTAAGCCATCTGGTCATGGCCTTCCATTTCTTGGAAAACTTTTACTCACAGTTTCAGTTTTAGTGCTTTTGATTGGTCTTTTTTATTTCTCTTTCTTCCCAGTTTAGTCTCATAAGGTTGTGTTTTTCTAAGAATTTGTGCATTTATTCCAGGTTGTCATTTTATTGGCCTATAGTTGATTGTATTAATCTCTCATGATCCTTTGTATTTCTGCAGTGTCTCTTGTTACTTCTCCTTTTTCATTTCTAATTCTATTGATTTGAGTCTTCTCCCTTTTTATCTTGAGGAGTCTGGTTAAAAGTTTATCAATTTTCTTTATCTTCTCAAATAACCAGATTTTACTTGTATTGATCTTCACTATTGTTTCCTTCATTTCTTTTTCATTTATTTCTGATCTTATATTTATGATTTCTTTCCGTCTGCTAACTTTGGGTTTTTTTGCTCTTCTTTCTATAGTTGCTTTAGGTGTAATGTTAGGTTGTTTATTTGAGATGTTTCTAGTTTCCTGAGGTAGGATTGTATTGCTATAAACTTTCCTCTTAGAACTGCTCTTGTTGCATCCCATAGGTTTTGGGTCATTGTGTTTTCATTGTCATTTGTTTCTACGTATTTTTTGATTACCTCTTTGATTTCTTCAGTGATCTCTGGGTTATTTAGTAGTGTATTGTTTAGCCCCCATGTGTCTGTATTTTTTACAGTTTCTTTTTTTCCTGTAAATGATACCTAGTCTCATAGCGTTGTGGTCAGGAAAGAAACTTGATATGATTTCAATTTTCTTAAATCTGCCAAGGCTTGATTTGTGACCCAATATATGGTCTGTCCTGGGGAATATTCCATGAGCACTTGTGAAGAAAATGTATACTTTTGTTTTTGTATTCAATGTCCTATAAATATAAATTAAGTCCATCTTATTTAATGTGTCATTTAAAGCTTGTGTTTCCTTATTTATTTTCATTTTGGATCTGCCCATTGGTGAAATTGGGGTGTTAAAGTCCCTTACTATTATTGTGTTATCATCAATTTCCACTTTTATGGCTGTTAGAATTTGCCTTTTGTATTGAGGTTCTCCAATGTTGAGTGCGTAAATATTTACAATTGTTATATCTTCTCCTTGGATTGCTCCCTTGATCGTTATGTAGCGTCCTTCTTTGTCTCTTGTAATAGTCTTTATTTTAAAGTCTGTTTTGTCTGATATGAGAATTGCTACTCCTGCTGTCTTTTAATTTCCATTTGCATGTAATAAATTTTTCCATCCCCTCACTTTCAGTCTGTATGTGTCTCTAAGTCTGAAGTATGTCTCTTGTAGACAGCATATATACAGGTCTTGTTTTTGTATCTATTCAGCCAGTATATGTCTTGTGGAATGAGTTCCATTCCTAGAGAACTTTCTTAAGTCCAATTTGTTTGTGGTTGGAGCATTTAATCCATTTACATCTAAGGTAATTATAGATAGGTATGTTTCTATTACCATTTTTTTAATTTTGGGGGCTTTGTTATTGTAGGTCTATTCCTTCTCTTGTGTCTCCTTCCTAGAGAAGTTCCTTTAGCATTTGTTGTTAAGCTGGTTTGGTGGTGTTGAATTCTCTTAGCTTTTGCTTCTCTCTAAAGTTTTTAATTTCTCTGTCAAATCTGAATGAGATCCTTGCTGGGTAGAGTAATCTTGGTTGTAGTTTTTTTTTCCCTTTCACCACTTTGAATATGTCCTGCCAGTACCTTCTGGCTTGCAGAGTTTCTGCTGAAAGATCAGCTGTTAACCTTATGGGGATTCCATTGTATGTTATTTGCTGCTTTTCCCTTGCTGGTTTTAATATTTTTCTTTGTATTTAATTTTTGATAGTTCCATTAATATATGTCCCAGCCTGTTTCTCTTTGGGTTTTTTCCTGTATGGTACTCTCTGCACTTCCTGGACTTGATTGACTATTTCCTTTCCCATATTAGGGAAGTTTTTACCATAATCTCTTCAAATATTTTCTCAATACCTTTCTTTTTTTCTTCTTTTTCCTGGACTCCTATAATTCAAATGCTTGTGTGTTTAATGTTTTCCCAGAAGTCTTGGAGACTCTCCTCATATCTTTTCATTCTTTTTTCTTTATTCTGCTGCCTGGGAGTTATTTCCACATTTTATCTTCCAACTAACTTATCCATTCTTCTGCCTCAGTTATTCTGCTATTGATTCCTTCTAGAGTATTTTTAATTTCAGTAATTGTGTTTTTCATCACTGTTTGTTTGTGCTTTAGTTCTTCTAGATCATTGTTAAACGTTTCTTATATTTTCTCCGTTCTGTTTCTGAGATTTGGGATCACCTTTACTATCATTACTCTGAATTCTTTTTAAGGCAAGCTGCCTATTTTGTCTTCATTTATTTGGTCTTGTAGGTTTTTACCTTGCTCCTTCATCTGTAACATATTCTTGGGTCATTTCATTTTTCTTTTTTTTTTTTTTTTTGATGTGTGGTGCTGTATTTCTGTCTTACTATAACAGGTACTTTTAGTTTATACTTTTAGCTTTAATTCTTATGTGCCCCAGTGAACTTTAAAGATTCTAAGCAAAGTAGAGAACTCTTGAGAGAAAATATGTGAAAACAATGTGTCATACAATATTAAATTTCACCATCTCCATCTCCGTTGAGGGGCACTGGGATATAAAGTTATGCTTGTACATATTGAACCCATGAAACCTTGGTTAAATTTCGGCCCTTCTAATATTCTAGATACATACCCATTAGCAATCTGCTTAATTTTTATATCTTCAGTGTGTCATCCATATAAAAGGGGTTGTAATACATTCTTCTCAGTTTTTGTGAGTACAGTAAGTCCCCTACATATGAACGAGTTCCATTCCTAGAGAGCTTTCTTAAGTCCAATTTTTTTGTAAGTCCAACAAAGTTAGCCTAGGTACCCAACTAACACAATTGGCTATGTAGTACTGTACTGTAATAGGTTTAAAATACTTTTTACACAAATAATACATTAAAAAATCACAAAAAATAAAGAAAACATTTTTAATCTTATAGTATAGTACCTTGAAAAGTACAGTAATACAGTACAACAGCTAACATACAGGGGCTGACATCGAGTGAACAGGCAAGAAGAGTTACTGACTGGAGGAGGGAGAGAGGTGGGAGATGGTAGAGCGAAGGATCGTCAGCAATAAGATATGGAGGGCAAGCTGCAATTTTACTCACTCCTGACATTGATGGCACAGGTTCTGGTTCCTTGCTGGATTCAATTCTATCTACCCTCTTGAAAAAACTATCCAGTGATGTCTGGACAGTAGCACGTTCCCACCTTTGAAAGTTTGCAACTTGAAGGTTCATATGTAGGCAACTTACTGTATTGTATGTAAACTGTCTAAATTATAATAAGTACTATATCATTGTAGTTTTGTAAAAAATAAATCATTTAAATTAATCATAGACCTTCCTATCATCTTAAGAACTGCTGTTCAGTAATGAATTTTAGTGAAGAAACTGCTTAGTTCCAAGTACTCTGCTGGGCACTGGGAATGCAATAGTTAGGTAAAGAGATCAAGATTTAAGCTAATAGGAATTTGGCTTAGTGGTGGAGTCAAACTTAAAATTACAGCAACAAGGATAACAACAACTCAATTAAATAAACAACTCAAATAAATAAATAAACTTTGAGCTTCTGTTGACTCTGAAAAATCTTTATATGAGTTTAGTTTTTAAAGTCATGCTCTTTCTTTTTCTGTCACCTGCTTTCTTACAGGTTCTGGTTCTTTGATCTTTATAGAATAATCCATTTTTATGATAGCCACCTCCTCAATCTCCCACACAATCTTTTTTCTCCACAAGGCTGGGACACTGGTGTCTTGAGGGTACATGGTCCATGTCCCCATTCTCAAGTATCACTTGATATTGAAACTTTTGACATTTGAAAATTGTGGTATTTGCAACTCACTGTCCTTCCTTTTTTGCCTTTTTATCATTTAACATAATTTACTTTTTAATATCCTCCCCCCAACTACAATGAAAGCTCCACAAGGATTTTCTCTCTCTAATTTATTTATTTTGCTGTGCTATCCCAAGTACTGACACATACTAGGATCATACTAGAGCCTACTAAGTGTTTAATACATATTTTGTAATCAGTGAATAAAGACTAGATATGAATGTAAACCAAAACCAAAGATGGTAACAAAACTAAGAAAAATAAAAGAAAAAAAATTTATAACTTGCATATATTTTCCCTCTTCTCTTTTTATCAATTTCCTTTCCTCTTTATTCCTGTTGACTTTCTTCCTCTGATGTTTACCCCTTCTCTGCTACATATTCAGTAAAAAGTGGATGATGATTGGAAACCAAGAGAATGAGGAAGAAAGAAAGAACGAAAGAAAGGAAGGAAGGAAGGAAGGTAGGAAGGGAGGGAGGGAAGGAATCCCTGGGGAAATTAGAAAAAGTGCAGTGGTTCTAGTGTCCCCATGAAATAACCAGAAGCTGGAGAAGTAAGGAGGCTGAAGCACATGCAGGCCTTCCAGACTCTGTGAGGGAGTTAGAGCTTTTCTTAAGGATAATAGAAGCCAGAGAAGAGTTCTTTGGGAAGAACAGCATGATCAGATCTGTGTTTGTATCACTCTAAACTACTGGCATTTGTCCCACTTTTGAACTCCCTGTTTTTTCACTATACTCACAGCAATTCCATTTTATTGTAAACAAAAATGCACACAGCAACCTGCACATCATAACTCTGGGTTTAGACACCAGCTCCTTCCCTTAGACAAGGTTTCCTTATTAGCCTTTTCTAGTGCAGGTTTTTCCTTCCCTCGGTATCACTGTAGGGAACAGGGATGATATTCTCCAACCTCCCCACTGCTGTTTCTCCTCTTCCCTCTGCTAAAAACCCTCTTCTCTTTTCCTGTGAGCATCCTGCAGCCTTCCACAGTGTTCTTCCCTTTGTCTTCATGCTGCTGTTTATTAATTTCAGAGCAACATTCTTGATATCTTCCTTGACAACTAAAAATTGGCACTTGCCACATACCTCTACAGGGATTAAATCATGAGCTGCTGAAGCTGCTAACTTTCAACACCTCCTGAAAGGGCTTCAGGGTGGAGATCAGGAATGAGGAACTCTGTGCTCTGGGAAAAACTGGCAGAACAGGCCTTTAGATAGTTATCTATTTTCATGAGAAGACTTTATGAGTCCAATTCTTGCATCTCTTCATGTCTAGAAAAGCACTAAAATCATTAATGGTGACATCTGCTCCTCATGACTAGCAGCCAGCCTCTGCCAAAATGTGTGCTTGACTGCACCTTCCCACTTCACTAAAGTCATGTATAACATTGACCTTCCCTCCACCTCTTTGGAGCAGTTTCTCAGAGGTCTCTTAAATGCTGTCTCCTGGCTATAGTCCTAATTTTACCCCAAATAAAACTTAACTCACAACTCTCATGTTGTACATTTTTTTTCAGTTGGTATCCTTATTAATTGAGGATATGATACATATTTCATAGTAAATCATCAAATCTTATTACCAATCTGGAAGGGTCCAATGTTTATGTGAACAGCTTCTCCAACCTCATGGTCAAAGTGATCTTTATCAAACATAAATCAGAACATATTACACTACTCCTTATTTTTCCCTCCTACATTAAAAACTGTATACTCTGAAAAATAAAAAAAAACACAAAAAAAACCCTGTATACTCTGTAGTCTGTAACATTCATTCTCAACTGGGTAATTTTGCCCCCAGGGAATATTTAGCAAGACCTGGAGACATTTTTGACTGTCACAACTGGAAGAGTGACACTATCTATCCAATGGGTTGAGCCCAGGGATGCTGCTAAACATCCTAAAATAGACATGGCCATAACTCACAACAAATCATTATCTGGTCCAACATGACTATAGTGGTAAGGTTGAGATCTTCTGGCCTAAAAAGTCTCCAGTGACTTGGAGCCTTCCTATCAATCAGAGTCTTTACTGTTCTGCTCACTCACTTAGTCCACTTAAGCCACACCAGCCTCCTTTCTGGTTCTCTATATTGCTATGCTTTTTCCTACCTTCTGGGCTTTGGTCATTATTGCTGCCTAGAACAGTTTCTCCTGTCCCATTTCAGATGGAAAGAAGTGCACTGTGGTGCCTACACAAATAACATGAATGGACCAGGGCTCAAGTATGAGTCTAGAGCATTAATTCAGGACATTATTAGGTATGGTAAAAAGTTGGGAGTTTTACATAAGGATAATGGAAACCAGGGATCAAATGTAAGCAGGGGGATAGCATAAAGAAATTTCTGTTTTGATATAACAATAATATTTCTAAGAAATAACAGTTATTGATTATATTTCAAGATTCAGAATTTGGGTATTTTGAAAAAGCAGGTATATCATATAACATTCCAATAATTCCATGGCAAAGTGAATATAACTATTCACATTTACAGATTAAAAAAAAAGCAATAGTTGAACCTATTTATTCAGGGTCACACAAGCTTTGAAGTAGGGTAGGCAGGATTCAATCCCAAGACTAGTCTGATTCCATATTTAGTGCTCTTACCACTAAAGAGCTGAACCTGAGAAAGAATGAGACAGGCAAGATGAGATAGTAATTCTGTGTAACAGTCTAGGGCTGGGGCAGATTGAGAGGTATTGGGAGTATGAATCCAGGGAATGAGAGCATCAGATGGATTTAAGAGAAAAATGAATATGAGGGTGAGGGAATAGGAAAATTCATAACTGAATTGGTTTCAAGCTGGGGTAACAGGGTATATGGTGATATTATCCTTTATTTTTTCTTATTATTGAAAATGACAGTGAAGGGAAGGATGAATGGTTAATGAAGATAATAATTTTTGTTTTGTGATTATGGAGCAGTTCAATAGCTATGTATGTGGTTCAGGAGAGAGGTAAGTCCTCTGAGTTAGAGGTTAGTTATCAGCATATAGATGATAATAGATACAAGGGCTTGTATTTCATCCATCTGGGGGATTGTGTAGACAGAGGAGAGGTTATAATCCAGAGGAACACCAACAAATATGAAAGAAGAGGCAGAGAACTCTGCAAAAGAGTGACCAAGAAGAGGCAGCTAGAGTAGCAGGAAAAATTTAGACAAGTCTAATATCTTGGATGTGAAAGAAAGAGAATTTCAAAAAGAGAAACAGGTGAACAATATTTAGTGTTGTTAGAGCTCAAGTATGATCAGGCCTGAAATATTAAAATTTGATTAAGATGTAGTTCTCAGTGAGAATCTAGGTGAAAAGAGTTTCTGTGGAGTAGTGGGAACAGAAGAGATTTTATAGTAGGCTGAAGTAAAAAAAAAACGATAATAAAAAGTGAAGATAATTATATGCAGAATGAGGATAGAAGAGGAAGGGATCTGTCTGTAATGAAGAAAAGTGTCTTAAGTAATATGGATAATAAAACTTTATCAGAAGAAAAGAAGAGGTTGAAGGCATGGTGGAGAGAGAGAATAGATCCATGTTCTAACACAACTGGAGTACAGATAACAAGATCAGGCTGAGGAGAACACAGATTTTTCTACTTCATCTGGAAATAAACGAGGGAAGGCAGAATGCAAATACAGATGACTGAATCTGTGGAATTACTTATAGGATTTTTAAGGTGTGCTTCTCTGTATGTCATATTTTTTCAGTGCTGTGGCTGTTGAAACCATTCACTGAGAGCAAGAGTAAGGTGGGAAGGTAAGGCAGAGGAATCTAAGAAATGGAGAAAGTGTCTGAAACAGCTGTAGCAGATGGAAGAGAGAGCAGACTAAAGACTATAATAGTTGGTTCTGTGGGATGGTCCAGCATGCACTGGAGAAGATGCTGATGTGTGGGGATCTTCAATTTTCTCTAGCAAGGCTTCAACTCCTGAGTATAGGCCAACACAAGGCAGAAATTTGGATCTCTTCAAAGTTGAGGAGATGTGAGAAAATAAGACTGCAAAAGTAATGGAACAAATTGTTGACATTTAGAGAAGATTTGAATATAAGCTGAAGATGGAATCAAGATCTTGTTGAGGTCAAAGAGTAGTTAAATGAAAAAACTAGAAGGATAATAGGATATGGTTAAGTACTGAAATGTCTGAATATAGCGTTTTTGAGATTAAAGAAATCTGGTTGATGAATAGGTTCCTGTATGGTCATAAGTAGAAGGAAAGAGTAGAGTGGATAATAAAATCAAATAAATGTAAGACCGGGTGTAGAAAGGTTGTCCATCCATTGGTCCCTGACTTCACTCCGGATGACAGCAGGACTTGTGTAGAATATCAGCTAGATGCCAGGGATTTCTAGATATTAGCTCTTCCTGTGACTCGACCTCTCTCTTTACTATATCAATCACCTCCTCTCCTTTGTATTTTTTAATCATTTTATACACAGTTTATTTCATTTAACTACATATATTCAAACTTTTTCAACAAGAAAAGGCCCTACTTTTTCACTGGATTGACTGAAAACACATTTATGTCACAAAAATTCTTTAAAATGGTGTAAATTTTTAGACAGCTGTAATTGAGAAATGATCATTCGTTTAATTATATATATAATTAAATATATATATATATACATATAAATATATACATATATATATATATAAAACCATCTTGGCACTACTGAAGAATACTGATGATAAGTTTCTTATGCAGAAGGAGGTGTGATAGAACACAGATGTTTCCAAATCCATATAGTTTATCATGAATCCCAGTTTTACAGTAACTATGATTTTAAAAAAACACTTAGTAGCTATCAATACTTTTCTTTGTCTATAAAATGAATGTTCAGTGTTTACACATTGGAGATAATATTTATTAAGTGAAAATCTGCATTAAAAATTGTATCCCCCTGAATAGAAAACATGATATACATCAAATCTTTGTTATCAACAATTAATATTTATTGCAGAAAAAAATGAACCAAAGGGAGAAAAAGCAATCTTTAATAAACAGGTGAGTGCAAAAAGATTTGAAAATCAATGAGATAAAATTGTTTTCCTCTTAAAATGAATTAAGTTAAAATCAATTTATTGCCAAACCATGGAATATAATTTAACCACTACCTTCAGGATTCAGAGGACCCAGGCATCAGCTCTGACAGATTACAGAACTCAGAGACTTTGGCAGATGTCACCAAGGACTTGGTGTAGTTATTGATGGGGAAGACATAAAATGAGGATGATCCTAGGCATTCTCATCAATGTAAATGTGTTTTAGAAGAATTTCAGATGATGTCATCAATCCTGGGTTGAAAAATAGTTTTATATTTTCTTTTCAAATAACATTATTGAGAAATAAGCTTGTACAATTAACTGCATGTATTGAAACCATACAGTTGTACATTTTGACAAAGGTACACATCTGTGGAACCATTGTCAGGATAAAGATAATGAACATACCCATTGTTCCCAAAAGTTTCTTTGTGTCCCTTAATAATTCTTCTTCCATCGTCTTCCCACCAACAGTTCTTTATAACCCTTGAACTACTTTCTGGTATTGTAAATTAATTTGCATTTTCCAGAGTTTCATAAAAATAGTGTCACACAGTGTATACTCATTTTGTTTGAACTTTAAAAAAAATCTGTATAAAAACCCATCAATGTAATTTACCATGTTAACAAGCTAAATAAAGACAAAAACTGAAAACAGCCCAAAAGTCCACCAATAGGTGAAAATGAACAAATTGTGATCTATCCACACAATGAAATATTACTCGACAAGAAAATGGAATGAACTAATGATACATGCTACCAAATGGATGAATCTCAAAATCATTGTGCTTAGTGAAAGAAAAAGTCAATTATATAACTCATGACTTCTTTTGATAAAATTCTAGAAATATTTGCAAATAATAAATCTGTTAATAATCAGAATGTTCTGTTAATAATTCAGAACATGTTCTGAGTTTTTCCATGGTAAATGTTAATGACATTTTATTTTATATTATGTCAAGAAAAATCCCAATTATTCCTATTTTCCTGAGTGTTTTTGAATTAAGCATATAGTTTGAAATGTGTCACTTTTAGTAGTTATTAGAATTATAAGTTTTAAAAATGAACATTTATTTGGCAACTTTGCATCATTCATAAACTTCCAGAGTCTACTCTGGAATCTATTCTGGAATAGAGTTGTGGCATATTTGTTTATTTATTAAGGTATTGCTGAATTTTATTTCCTGTTATTTTACTTAAGAACTTTACATTTAATTTTCTATGATTTTCTATTTTTGTTGAATCTTTGTCAGTTTTTATGTGTGATATTGTGATTTATAATAAGAAATATATATTTGATCCTCTTCCCATTCCTGGCACAGAGCTTCTATTTTCCTAAATGATAAGAGCTATGGGAGTATCATTTGTTATATTTCATCTTTTGTCCTCAGATTCTGAAATAGGTATTTGTTAGTTTGAAAGTCACAGACAATTTATCTCTCTATAGTTAGATTAGGAGAAAAATGAAAAACCCACTGGTATAAGGTAACAGAAAGAACTCAGTATTTTCTAGGGTCTGGCATTTAATGAGATAGATATTCAGTTATTGTGCATTTCCATTGTTTGTCCATGGTAGAACGCATGGCAGAGATTTGAGAATGGACACGACTGAACAGGTTATGCTTATGTCCCATAACTGTGATGCTTGCTGCTTGCAGGGCTCTTGTTGCCACAGTAGTTGGCTGTGTCTCACACATAAGTCATTCATATATATGTAGGTGAAAAAAAATATATATATATATATAGGCAATGAGTCTATGATTCCATTAACTATAGTGGTTAATTATTACTTTAATTGTGTAGTCTTTTTTTTTTTTTTTTGCTGTACACGGGCCTCTCACTGTTGTGGCCTTTTCCGTTGCCGAGCACAGGCTCCGGACGTGCAGGCCCAGCGGCCATGGCTCACGGGCCCAGCCGCTCCGCGGCATGTGGGATCTTCCCGGACCGGGGCACGAACCCGTGTCCCCTGCATCGGCAGGCGGACTCTCAACAACTGTGCCACCAGGGAAGCCCCTAATTGTGTAGACGTTTCATCCATCTATCCATCTGGAACTAACATTCTTCACTCAGATACCATCCACATAGTTACTGTTGAAACTGATATATTAAGAGTATAGTGGTGAGCACACGACCCAGGCTTAGCTAGTTCCTACTGGGAAGTGTACAGATGAAATTGGAACATATAACAGTCTCTCTAGCTGAATTATAAATTTTGAAGCTACAAGAGACCAGATTTATTTAAATGTAGTGTGGAAAAACAGAGGAAGTGGGCTTGTCGAGAGACAAAATTTGAAGGGCATATATAAGAGCATCAGAAAAGAAAAAATAGAGTCCTAATGGTATTTGAAACAATGGATCCAGTTTTATGAGTTCCTATAGAATACCTGACATCAAATTACATAAAACCCATCAATTTCTTCTCTGAAATTGTGTTTATTTACTTGGAATCACCAGAACAATAACTGACCTACTATTAAATATCATTTAAGCCAATATTCTTGAAGAAAGATTGGTGATGTAAATATAAAATCACAAAATGAACCCTCTATTTTTTTCAAAAAAGGGATACAATAACAAGATAGATACAGAAAAAAAATATTTCAGCAACTCTCAAACTAAGGGAAACTGAGTTGTATATGCAAAAATATCAGATTATAGGAATTAATTCATTTCCTATATCACTCTTCAAACATGGTGGAGGGAGTGAAAAGAAAGTAAACACACAAAAAATTCTTAACTTTCTCTTAGAGTAAAGATGAAATGCATACTCAAGGGTACAATCATTTCAACCTGACTATTTTAGCCAGTTCTCTTGGTAAGTAGCCTTATTACGTATGATTATACTTTTATGGAATAAGATATATGTGGCACATAGTTATTTTTAATGTATCTGATGGAAATAAAACAATTATCTTTTTGCCAAGATAAAGTGGTATATTTAAGACAATGCCTGGAAACGCCTGCTAGTCTGGAGATCATAATTATGCAGAAATGTTTCTTTCTAACAGAATAATGCTTTAGATAAATATAGGGCACCTTGAAATATACACATACCTTTCAATATTTCATAGTAAAATGAGTTTCCTCTTGAAATAAAAATAAATTACTTAATGATTTAACAGATTAATAGTGTAAATAAAACAGAAGGAAAATAAACACAACTTATAGTTGTGATGCTTCAATAGTCATATTTTCTCCCTTACCATAAATTAATAAATTTACATTGAATGCAGAGTTATCCAGATGTATTCAAGGGGTCAGTATGGCAGTTTGGCTAGTTGCAAATTAGAAAACTTGGGAGAATTTATGATCTTTTTCAAACTATGAAGGAAGTATGTATTAATGTAGATAATTTGTGTCCAATTATATATTTTTTAAAAAAGGATAATTTGTTTCTGAGAAAATACTCATAAGAAGGAGTAACTCACTTAATTTGCAGTATCTGGTCAAATTAACTGTTTTAAATTCTATGTGTCATCCAGTTTATTCACTAAGGATGTTGGCCTTTCAATCTTTGGATGTCTTCTGAAATAATTCTGTCCAGTCAATTATGCAACATTTGGTCATGCAAGGAAAAAGAGCCCTATAAAATAACAAGCCATGCAAAGGAAATATTGATGAGCTGCTTCTATATTGCTTTCTCCCACTGATGTTATACTAGTAATTTTGTCTCTGTGTTTAAGATGGTTAACCTGGCACTTATTATGATAACAGCATATGCAAATAAAATAATAAATTATGAAGTGCATGATTCCTATTGATGTAAGTATTTGTTCCCTATCAGGAATGTGCCTGGTAACAACAGTCAAACAATGCTCTTTACCTTCCAAATTGAACGCTGTACACTGCCTGACTTTAGATATAATTACTTCACATAATTGTTTCTGTCAAGAATAAATGAAGCCTTAAAAGAGCAATGCAGTCGTTATAAGTAGAGCATCTTAGGATATATATTACACTGGGCCTTTTACCTTAGTGTTTTCTGGCTTGATATTAATGACTAAAGATTCTTAAAGCATGCATCTTCAGGCCCCAAAAACAGATATCTGAGTGCCTGAGCTATTCATGGGTAATTTTAAAAACACTCTTGTTGCTCAGTGAAAACCTAGTAAAAGCAATATTTGTTTGCAGTTAATTTGTTCAGCCCGAGTGAAAACATGTTGATGGTGCAGGGGTAGAATAGAATGTGGAGGCAACATCCATATTTTTAATACCAAGTAATGTGTATTTTGCCCTGATAAAAGAAGTGGTTCCTTCCCATCATTGAGCTTTACCTTAGAATATCTGGTTTGCAAAGTGTACTTATATATCCTCCTCTTAGATTTAAATGTGTTGAATGAAAAATGCGTAAGATAGCTTACATGCAAGTATAAACCTGAGACATTTAATTAATTAACCCAGTAACGCATGGCACTGCTCCTGCAGAGGTGAGATTCAGAGATCATCAAAATTTATCACTCTTGAAGGCATTTTACAACTCTATGTACTCTAAAACAGGAAAGAGACCAAACTTAAAAATTTCTGTGTCTCTACGTCTGCGTCTCTATCCCTGCATAGAGAAGGGACATGTGGACATGGCGGGGTGGGGAAGGGGGGATGGGATGGATTGGGAGATTGGAATTGATATATATACACTACCATGTGGAAAACAGATAGCTAGTGGGAACCTGGTGTATAGCGTAGGGAGCTCAGCTCGGTGTTCTGTGGTGGCCTAGATGGGTGGGACGTTGGGAGGGAGATCCATGAGATGGGATATATGTATACATATAGCTGATTCACTTCTTTGTACAGCATAAACTGATACTTCATTGTAAAGCAATTATACCTCAATAAAAAAAGTTCTGGGTCTCGAATACATTTCTATGTCATTAATTATAAACATATTATATATACATATATGTATATATATATAAATTATATTTTTCAGAAAAATCTGTGGATTATCTGTTATTAATTCCTTACCTTATTCAATTAAAAAAACCCACTGGGAACCCTGACCTCATAAAGTTTTCACTCTATTATGTAAAATAAGTATTGGGAAATATATGTGTAAAATTTAATTAGGTGTCATGGAATAAAATAGAGGGCGCTCTGAATGTTGCATAAAAAGGGTTGGGTGGGGCTTGCTGAAACCACTTGATTTCTTAGGAAACAGGAGATGGGAAAGTAAAAGTAGCTTCTTAAAATTTCAAAGGTCAGCCTTGGGTAAATGTTTGCTTGAAAATTTAATAATTGATGACTGTAATTTATATCAAGCCAGAGAGCTAAAGAGATAACACCTTGAAGTCCCTATGTCCCTCAACCAGCTATTCCAATAGTCTCATGGCAACTTCTGTGAAAAATTCCCATCTCTCCTCCAGAAAAATCTCATACTAGATTAAAAATTTCATCATTATCCTCTCCTCACACCCCAGCCCCACAAAAGGAATCCAAACTGAAGACTTTTATCTCAGACATGATGCACACCTTTCCTCATACTCATACAAACACAAGCACCTAAAAATGTCTGCATCACCTATAGTTTTTATTTATCCTCTCAGAATTTATAGTCACAAATGATGCCTAAAGTGTGGATTTTTAATGCCTAGGAAATATCAGTGGAAGGTAGTAGATAAATGCTTTCTAAATGAAAAAAGCATATTTTTCTAACCTCTTTTCATTACTTGATTCTGTTGATCTTTTCCTCTTTGAAAAATTATATTCTACTTGTGCTTTTGTACCGCTATTTTCTCTTTCCTCTGTTTCTTAAGTTCTCCTTCCCTGGATGCTCTTCCTCTGGCTTCTTAAAAATTATAAATGTTCAGTGATTTTTCTGTGGTACTCTCCTCCCTTAACTCTCTTCATTGGTGATCTAATTCATTCCAGTACGTTCAAGAGTTTCCTGTATACGAATGACAGCATAGAGATGAGGGGGACAGTGGTATAATGAAAGGCATTTAAGTTTGGTGTTATGGTATAAATTCCAGTACTACTACTTCCTAAAAGTTTTTTTCATATCTCTAGGTATCAATTTTTTCATTAATAAAATATATATCACATTATAGTATATGAATATAGTAAAATCCTTGTATGGATTTTCTGAGAACCTAAAATGGCACCTAGTGGGCATTCAAGGAAGGATTTGTCTTACTACTAAATCCAGCCCACCCTTAACCCAGAACCCTTATGGATTCCAGATGTGTATATCCAGTTGCAGTTTTGACATTTTCATCTGGGTAGATAGACAAATCATAGCTCACAGATTTCCTCAAACTGACTCACCTTTCTGGATATAGGTCTCACCTAATTGCACACTTATTTCCCATTTCCCTTGAAGTTGCCCAAACCAGAAACCTGAAACATATCTTAAATTTATTTAACTGATTAAACTCAAGTCTAATCAGTCATCTTGTCCTACAAAGCCAATGTTCATATGTATTTCCAATCCAATGTCATTGACTTGTTGCTTATTGTACCTTCAAACCCCTCATAAATTAGGCTATCCTAATCAGACTCCTGTCTGATTTGCTTCTTCCAGCAGTATCCTTCAACCATCTACTTTATTTCATGCTGCCAGAATCATATTTCTAAAACACTTGATTGGCTACACATTACTTTTCTAAAACTAGTGCTGCTTCTTAACATTCTAAACGAGGCCCTTTGAAATCTTACTTTTTGCCTAACTTTAAAACTTCATTCCTCTAAACCTTAATGTTATCTCTAGCCATACTGAAATATGTGCAGTTTCCAGATCACAGTGTAGACTCTTAAGCTTCTGTTTTTCTGACTAGAATATTTATACTCTCACACTCTACTCCCACTGATTTATAACTCAAATCAAATGTCACCTTCCCTGATTCATCCTCATTTTGGTTAAGATTAAAATTACTGTGTTTCTTTAACAGTTATATTGTTCAACACTGCCAGTATTTACTTAGAAGTTTGGTTTTTTTTTCCCTTTACTTGCTTATGTTATCTTTAATGTTTAGATCTTGAGTTCGTTTTCCCATTCTAGGAAAATACTAGTTATAAAAAGTGTGTTTTAATGAATTAGCTAATGAATAAACAACAAATGTGCCAATTTTTTTCTAAAAAAAACATACAGTGTGGGTAAGCTTCAAGATGGCAGAGGAGTAAGATGTGGAAATCACCTTCCTCCCCACAAATACATCAAAAATACATCTACACGTGGAAAAACTCCTATAGAACACCTACTGAACGCTGGCAGAGGACCTCAGACTTCCCAAAATGCGAGAAAATACCCATGTACCTGGGTAAGGCAAAAGAAAAATAAAAAACAGAGACAAAAGAATAGGAATGGGATCTACACCTCTGGGACAAAGCTGTGAAGAAGGAAAAGTTTCACACACTAGAAAGCCCCTTTACTGGTGGGGATGGGGTGTGGGTGGCAGGGAAGCTTTGGAGCCGTGGAGGAGAACACAGCAACAGGGGTGCAGAGGGCAAAGCAGAGAGATTCCCACACAGAGGATCGGTGCCGACCAGCACTCACCAGCCTGAGAGGCTTGTCCACTCACCCACCAGGACAGGTGGGAGTTGGGAGCTGAGGCTTGGGCTTCAGTGGTCAGATCCCAGGGAGAGGACGGGGGCTGGCTGTGTGAACACAGCCTAAAGCGGGTTAGTGTGTCACAGCTAGCCAGGAGGGAGTCTGGGAAAATAAATGGACCTGCCTAAGAAGCAAGAGACCATTGTTTCAGGATGTGCAAGGAGAGGGGATTCCTTCCCTGTCTTCCCACAGAAGGCAGAGCACAGCCTAACTGAGCTCCAGAGATGGGTGCGAGCCGCAGCTATCACCTCAGACACCAGAGATGGGCATGAAACACTAACGCTGCTGCTGGAGCCCCAAAAATCCTGTGTGCAAGCACAGGTCACTATTCACACTGCCAGGGAGACTGTGCAGTCCATCACTGCCAGGGTCCTGTGATCCAGGGACAACTTCCCAGGGAGACCACATGGCATGTCTCAGGCTGTTGCAACGTCATGCTGGCCTCTGCCTCCACAGGCTCATTCTGTATCCCAAGTATAACTACGGTACCCCTCCCTCCCCCTGGCCTGAGTGAGCCAGAGCCCTCTAATCAGCAGCTGCTTTAACACCCTCCTGTTTGGGTGGGGAATAGATGCCTGAGGGCAACCTAGACAGAGAGGTGGAGCCAAAAGCAAAGCTGAATCCCAGGAGCTGTGCAAACACAAAAGAGAAAGGGAAATTTCTCTGTGAAGCCTCAAGAGCATTGGATTAAATCTCCACAGTCAACTTGATATACCCTGCATCTGTGGAACACCTGAATAGACAATGAATCATCCCAAAATTGAGGCAGTGGACTTTTGGAGCAACTGTAGACTTGGGGTTTGCTGTCTGTGACTGACTTGTTTCTGAATTTTATATTTATCTTGTATAGATTTTAGCGCTTGTTATCATTGGTGGATTTGTTTCTTGCTTCATGGCTCTATCTTTTTAATCATTATTACTTTTTATTTTAACAAATTTATTTTTTATACTATTATTTTCTTTCTATTTTTTGCCCTTTTTTTCTGAGCTGTGTGGCTGACAGTGTTTGGTGCTCTGGTCTGGTGTCAGGCCTGAGCCTCTGAGGTAGGAGAGCCGAGATCAGGACATTGGACCACCAGAGACCTCCCAGCCCCACGTAAAACCAATCAGCCAGAGCTCTCCCACAGATCTCCATCTCAGAGCTAAGACCCAGTTCTACCCAATGACCAGCAAGCTCCAGTGCTAGATGCCATGTACCAAACAACTAGCAAGATAGGAACACAACTTCAGCCAATGGCAGAGAGGATAACTAAAAACATAATAAATTCACAAACACACCACTGGATGTGGAGCAGCCCATGAGAAAGAGAATACCCAGCCCCACCCACCAGAACAAAGATACTAATCGCCTCTACCAAAAAGCTTACAAAAGCCATTGAACTAACCTTACTCACTGGAGGCAGACACCAAAAACAGCAGGAACTATGAAAATGCAGCCTGCGAAAGGAAATTCCAAATACAGTAGTTAAGCAAAATGAGAAGACAAAGAAATATGCAGAAGATGAAGGAGCAAGGTAAAAACCCACCAGACAAAACAAACAAAGAGGAAATTGGCAGTCCACCTGAAAAAGATTTTCAGAGTAATGATAGTAAGGATGATCCAAAATCTTGGAAATAGAATAAGAAAATGCAAGAAAGGTTTAACAAGGACCTAGAATAACTAAAGAGCAAAGAAACAATGATGAAAAAAAACAATAAATGAAATAAAACTTCTCTAGAAGGAATCAATAGCAGAATAACTGAGGCAGAAGAATGGATAAATGACCTGGAAGATAAAACAGTGGAAATAACTACCACAGAGTGGAATAAAGAAAAAAGAATGAAAAGAATTGAGGACAGTCTGAGAGACTTCTGGGACAACATAAAATCCACCAACATTCGAATTATAGGAGTCCCAGAAGAAGAGAAAAAGAAGGGTCTGAGAAAATATTTGAAGAGATTATAGTTGAAAACTTCCCTAATATGAGAAAGGAAATACTCAATAAAGTCCAAGAAGTGCAGGGAGTCCCATACAAGAAAAATCCAAGAGGACACACACCAAGACACATATTAATCAAACTATCAAGAATTAAATACAAAGAAAAATATTAAAAGCAGCAAGGGAAAAGCAACAAATAACATACAAGGAAATCCCCATAAGTTTAACAGCTGACCACTCAGCAGAAACTCGGCAAGCCAGAAGGGAGTGGCAGGATATATTTAAAGCAATGAAAGGGGAAAACCTACAACTAGGATTACTCTACCTAGCAAGGATCTCATTCACACTCAACAGATAAATTAAAACATTTACAGACAAGCAAAAGCTAAGAAAATTCAGCACCACCAAACCAACTTTACAGCAAATGCTAAAGGAACTTCTTTAGGCAGGAAACACAAGAAAAGGAAAAGACCTACAATAACAAACCCAAAACAATTAAGAAAATGGTAATAGGAACATACATATTGATAATTATTTTAAATGTAAATGGATTAAATGTGCCAACCAAAAGACATAGGTTAGCTGAATGGTTACAAAAACAAGACTTGTATATATCTTGTCTACAAGATACCCACTTCAGACCTAGGGACACATACAGACTGAAAGTGAGGGGATGGAAAAAGATATTCCATGCAAATGGAAATCAAAAGAAAGCTGGATTAGCAATTCTCATATCAGACAAAATAGACTTTAAAATAAAGAGTATTACAAGAGACAAAGAAGGACACTACATAATGATCAAGTTATCAATCCAAGAAGAATATATAACAATTGTAAAAATTTATGTACCCAACCTAGGAGCACCTCAAAACATAAGCCAAGTGCTAACAGCCATAAAGAGGAAAATGACAGTAACAAAATAATAGTAGGGAACTTTAACACCTCACTTCCACAAATGGACAGATCATCCCAAATGAATAAGGAAACACAAGCTTTAAATGTCACATTAGATAAGATAGATTTAATTAATACTTATAGGACATTCCATCCAAAAACAACAGAATAAATTTTCTTCTCAACTGCTCATGGACATTCTCCAGGATAGATCATATGTTGGGTCACAAATCAAGCCTTGGTAAATTTAAGAAAATTGGCATTGTATCAAGTATCATTTCCAACCACAAAGCTATGAGACTATATATCAATACAGGAAAAAAAATCTGTAAAAAATACAAACACATGGAGACTAAACTATATTCTATGAAATAACCAAGAGATCACTGGAGGAATCAAAGAGGAAATCAAAAAATACCTAGAAACAAATGACAATGAAAACACGATGACCCAATACCTATGGGATGCAGCAAAAGCAGTTCTAAGAGGGAAGTTTATAGCAATACAATCCTACCTCAAAAAACACGAAACATCTCAGATAAGCAACCTAACCATATACCTAAAGCAATTAGAGAAAGAAGAACAAAAAAATTCCAAAGTTAGCAGAAGGAAAGAAATCATAAAGAGCAGATCAGAAATAATTGAAAAAGAAATGAAGGAAACAATAGCAAAAATCAATAAAACTAAAAGCTGGTTCTTTGAGAAGATAAAAACAATTGATAAACCATTAACTAGACTCTTCAAGAAAAAAAAGATGACTCAAATCAATAGTATTAAAAATGAAAAAGGAGAAGTAACAACTGACACTCAGAAATACAAAGGATCATGAGAGATTACTACAAGCAACTGTATGCCAATAAAATGGACAACCTGGAAGAAATGGGCAAATACTAAGAAAAGCACAACCTCCTGAGACTGAACCAGGAAGAAATAGGAAATATAAACAGACCAATCACAAACACTGAAATTGAAACTATGATTGAAAATCTTCCAACAAACAAAAGCCCAGGACCACATGGCTTCACAGGTGAATTCTATCAAACATTTAGAGAAGAGCTAACACTGATCCTTCTCAAACTCTTCCAAAATATAGCAGAGGGAGGAACACTCCCAAATTCATTCTACGAGGCCAACATAAGCCTGATACCAAAACCAGACAAAGATATCAAAAAAAGAAAACTACAGGCCAATATTACTGATGAACAAAGATGCAAAAATCCTCAACAAAATACTAGCAAATAGAATCCAACAGCACATTAAAAGGATCATATACCATGATCAAGTGGGGTTTATCTCAGAAATGCAAGGATTCTTCAAGATATGCAAATCAATCAATGTGATGCACCATATTAACAAATTGAGGGTAAAAACCATATGATCATCTAAATAGATGCAGAAAAAGCTTTGGACAAAATTAAATACCCATTTATAATAAAAACTCTCTAGAAAGTAGTCATAGAGGGAACCAACCTCAACATAATAAAAGCCATATATGACAAACCCACAGCCAACATTGTTCTCAATGGTGAAAAATTGAAAGCATTTCCACTAAGATCAGGAACAAGACAAGGTTGCCCACTCTCACCACTCTTATTCAACATGGTTTTGGAAGTTTTAGCTACAGCAATCAGAGAAGAAAAAGAAATAAAGGAATCCAAATTGGAAAAGAAGAAGTAAAACTGTCACTGTTTGCAGATGACATGATATTATACATAGAGAATCCTAAAGATCCTATCAGAGAACTACTAGAGCTAATCAATAAATTGCATAAAGCAGCAGTTTATAAAATTAATCACAGAAATCTCTTGCATTCCTATACACTGATGATGAAAAATCTGAAAGAGAAATTAAGGAAACACTCCCATTTCCCATTGCAACAAAAAGAATAAAATACCTAGGAATAAACCTACCTAAGGAGATAAAGACGTGTATGCAGAAAACTATAAGACACTGATGAAAGAAATTAAAGATAATACAAACAGATGGAAAGATATACCATGTTCTTGGGTTGGAAAAATCAACCTTGTGAAAATGAAAATATTACCCAAAGCAATCTACAGATTCAATGCAATCCCTGTGAAACTACCAATTGCATTTTTCACAGAACTAGAACAAAAAATTTCACAATTTGTATGGAAACACAAAAAGCCCTGAATAGCAAAAACAATCTTGAGAAAAAAACAGAGCTGGAGGAATCAGGCTCCCTTACTTCAGACTATACTGCAAAGCTACAGTAATCAAGACAGTATGATACTGCCACAAGAACAGAAATATAGATCAATGGAACAGGATAGAAAGCTCAGAGATAAACCCATGCACATATGGTCACCTTATATTTGATGAAGGAGGCAAGCATATACAATGGAGAAAAGACAGCCTCTTCAGTAAGTGGTGCTGGGAAAACTGGACAGCTACATGTTAAAGAATGAAATTAGAACACTCCTAACATCATACACAAAAACAAACTCAAAATTGATTAGAGACCTAAATGTAAGGCCAGACACTATAAAACTCTTCAAGGAAAACAGACAGAACACTCTATGACATAAATCACAGCAAAATCCTTTTTGACCCACCTCCTAGAGAAATGGAAATAAAAACAAAAATAAATAAATTGGACTTAACAAAACTTAAAAGCTTTTGCACAGCAAAAGAAACCAGAAACAAGATGAAAAGTCCACCGTCAGAATGGGAGAAAATATTTGCAAATGTAGAATCTAATAAAGAATTAATCCCTGAAATATACAAGCAGCTCATGCAGCTCAATATCAAAAAGCAAACAACCCTATCCAAATATGGGCAGAAGCCCTAAATAGACATTTCTCCAAAGAAGATGTACAGATTGCCAGCAAACACATGAAAGGATTCTCAACATCACTAATCATTAGAGAAATGCAACTCAAAACTACAATGAAGTATCACCTCACACAATTCAGAATGGACATCATCAAAAATTCTACAAACAATAAATGCTGGAGAAGGTGTAGAGAAAAGGGAACCCTCTTGCACTGTTGGTGGGAATGTAAATTGATACAGCCACTATGGAGAACAGTATGGAGGTTTCTTAGAAAACTAAAAATAGAACTACCATATGACCCAGCAATCCCACTACTGGGCATATACCCTGAGAAAACCATAATTCAAAAAGAGTCATGTACCACAATGTTTATTGCCACATTATTTACAATAGCCAGGACATGGAAACAACCTAAGTGTCCATTGAAAGATGAATGGATAAAGAAGTTGTGGCTGATATTTACAATGGAA
Organism: Pseudorca crassidens; assembly: GCF_039906515.1. NCBI lineage: Eukaryota > Metazoa > Chordata > Mammalia > Artiodactyla > Delphinidae > Pseudorca > Pseudorca crassidens. The sequence goes on along the minus strand of NC_090313.1, from coordinate 35,097,363 downwards.
TAATACTCAGCCATATAAAGAAATGAAACTGAGTTATGTGTAGTGAGGTGGATGGACCAAGAGTCTGTCATACAGAGTGAAGTAAGTCAGAAAGAGAAAAAGAAATTCCATATGCTAACACATATATATGGAATCTAAAAAAAAAAAAAATTGATTCTGATAAACCTAGGGTCAGGACAGGAATAATGACGCAGAGGTAGAGAATGGACTTGAGGTCATGGAGTGGGAGAAGGGTTAGCTGAAGCGAAGTGAGAGAGTAACATTGACATATATACACTACGAAATGTTAAATAGATAGCTAGTGGGAAGCAGCTGCATGGCACAGGGAGATCAGCTTGGTATTTTTTGACCACCTGGAGCGGTGGGATAGGGAGAGTGGGAGGGAGACACAAGAGGGAGGGGATATGTGTATATATGTATACATGTGGCTGATTCACTTTGTTGTACGGTGGAAACTATCACAACATTTTAAGGCAATTATACTCCAATAAAGATGTTAAAAAAAAATACCATATCATTTCTCTGTTTGTATCTTCTCATGATGTTAGAGCATTTCTTAATTTCCTTACTTTATTTTTACCATTTGAGTTTATGGGCGCTGAAACCAGAATAACTGGAAGCAGACCACAGCTCTGCCATTGAATGTATGTGTGACCCTTGTCAAGTTATGCAGCATGTCTGTGCCTCAGTTTCCTTATATATAGACTCTGAATAATAAGCTCATGGTTGTGTTTTGTAAATTTTCTGTAATATTTTTTGGAAGGATCTAGCACATTCAGTGTTCTGTATTTATTATTATCATTACTATCTTCAATACTGTTGCTAACAGAGAAGATGCTAAAAGTGATGCTGTTCTCAAAATCTTACCTTTCACCCAAATGAAAAATAAATAGATCTAGTAATTTGATAAATTCTTATCTACAGAACAAATGACTTACATGTTTACATACAGCTATTGCCCATATATTTGGGGTATCATTCAAAACTCCATGATAAATAAGAATATCTTGAAAATATATCAAGTGCTATAAAATTCCAGTTTAAGATTTTTCTCTCATGAAAGAGACTCCATGTTTCATAATGTCTCCCAATTTCTTCAAGTGATAACATGCCAGAAAAAAATTCAATGAGAATGTTTTCAATAAATTTAATTAAAACTTAATCTGAGAATTTCTAGTACTTTTATGGGCAGATTGTTATATCTACATATGAAGTATAGTGAGCCTACAGAAAAATACTCTAGATTCATAGTCATAGTTCTTGAATTTTTGAGCCTTTAAACAAGCAAATGATTTAATTGTATGTGTTCCATCAATGTAAATGATCATAGGTGATGATCATAATAGTCTCCAAATTAATCTTTAGAAATATATAGCACAATTGCCCAGGGATTTATTTAGGAAATAAGCAATGAGTTATACACTCAGTTGCTTTGAAAGGTAAATATAACTTTGGAAACTAAGGTGAGGCATGTGCTTAACTCTATATTATACTTGACCATTGAAACACCTGAGATATTTCAGATACACAGAATAAGAAGAAGCCCACTGTTCATTCCTTAGGTAAGGTAAGATCTTTCCAAAGTCTCATCCTTGAAAATGTAGTTGACATATGATTTTTTATAAATAAATTATCCTATGAAAAAAGTACTATTTTCTCAAATCCAAATTTAGATATGTAGGCATTCTGCTTTGTTTTATTCTTAGAAGAAAGCCAAATGACCATGCTGTAGCTGGGAATATAGTACCATAAACAGGACATGCTGATAATCTTTGTATGTGACATGTTTACAACCACTGACTTGCATACTAATGTTTGTTTCTAAATTTAATTAGAATGACTGGCATATAATATAAAGTCTTAAAGGTAGGAACTCCTAAATATTGTTTCCATCTAACCTCTTAGTAAATCTGACCTCTATATTTTGAATTGTCATTGTGTAAATATAGTCAAGATACAATTTTATCTTAGTATAAAATATAAATGACCCTGACTTTTAACAAATGATAACCATTATGTGAAATTTGCAGAATTAACAAAACTACCTATTAGATAGACGATGAGGTGGTCTTTTTACAGAGTTGAGCTGTTAACTGTGTGTTAATAGGATAATATTAATGCTAATTTTGGAGCATTTCAAGAGGAAAGAGTTAGCAATCACCTTTTCATTTTAAAAACAATAGTAGTGCTACTTGGTCTTGGAATATGACAATTTTTGAATGCCAGAAGATGAGTCATTCGTAATTTAACATTTTAATCATTTCAAGGTGATTTGCTTTTACTGTGAGAAACCCTGTGTTGACACTTTCCCCACATGTTTCCTAGGCATAATCTCATATTAGTTGCAATTTTCTCTGTAACATAAGACTTAATTATGCTAAAGAAAAATGCTTCTTTTTAAATAAAAGGTGTAAAATACCACAGGTATCCAGTTTGAGCTAATACTCAGATTGGAAACTCATTACCCCTAAAAATGTCAGTTCTGATGAAGCATTTTAAAAGATTGCAAGAATCAAATTCAAAATGTCTTTACTAAGCTGTTTTATGGTAACATGTACCATTGGAAATGTGATGAGTCTTCATGTAAAAATGCTGATTTGAATTAAATTTAGAATGTATGTCATCCTCAATTAGCCTTTCCTTCATCAAAATGATCTCACAAACATGGAGAATGAATCTTTATTTCCTCCTTTGCACATGGGAGGTCATTTGTCAGATTTAATATACTTCTACCTATGTCTTCCTACATGCTTGGAGTTCAAGATGGATGACCACAGACTTTCAGAAAAAGTTTCTAGCTTAAACCTTAAATTTAATTTTAATATAATGCCAAAGCCATTCATATTGAGGCTAAAGTTAAAATAACATTTACTAAAATAACATTGATTTATTTCCATTTGAGAGGATAAAACAACTTTTTAGCCCTTGTCCCCCTCCTATAAGGGCAAGTTCATATGCTAGTAATTATTGAGATAATCCAAGGCAAGAAACATTATATAGTAATATTTTTCTTGAATCATTCAGATACTTTTATGACCTAGATTTGAATTAACATTACTGTCTGTGATGTTATAGAAATGCAATCATTTGCTTTATGGTTGTTTGTTTAAAATCAATTAACCTAAGGAATTTTATAAATTAATGTCCCAACAGTTGGAAAATTACAGTGATCTTATAATACAGATATCAATTTAGAGATCATGAAGCCCATGAAAAATGCAATTTGCTTAGACTGTTGGTAGAAGATTCATACACTGAATGGTTTCCAAAGGAACCCCCAATACATGATTATGACTGTCCTCTAAAGAAAGTTATATCCATTGATTAACAGGCTATTTGCAGAGCTCATTCTTGTGATTATAACTAAGAATTTTACTTCTGCTGTGGAACATTTGTACGTTGGCAAACAGTTAAAAATAGCTATGCTGGTTGGCTTGAAGGGGAAAGCATTACTTCATTTTGCAAGGCCTCATCAGTGTCTTGGTTTTTATGCTTAATAGCATCTTCAAGGTTAGAATGTAGAACAACATAATAGGAAAATCTTGTTCCCCACTTTGACAATAAAAATGGTGCCTGCAAAATTTGATTTTATACAATAGGGCCTATTCATCTCTTATATAAGTAGTTACAAGATAATGCTACATACTGCATATTTATGAAACATTCAGTTCTATAACACCAGTAAAATTTTGTAAGAAATTGTAGCATGTTACAACACAATACTTTGAAAGTTTCAATGGAAGATTCAAAGGAAATAAAAATAAAAGACTTTGTTTTCTCTATGGGGATAACAAAAGAGTATATAGAACAGTATGTATATAAAGTTTTATCATTCTTTTTAGAAAATATGCTTTATAAATATGAGGGTAAGAACAATTGTTTCTCAATAGGAATTTTGATTGGATTAGGATTATAATGTTGATAGTAATTCCTTTTCTAAATTCAAGTGAAATAGTTAGAAAAGAATCCCAAAGTCCCTGCTCTAACAAGTAATGTATTAAAATCTATTAAACTCCAGTTGCATTTTAAGTTTCTGTTTGAAATTAATGAAAACATAAATATTGTGTTATAATTTATATTTCAAAGTAATAATATTAATATATATTAATGTTAATATAATTTACAGAGAGTGCAATTGTAGTAATTCCATGTTTAAATATTAAACTAGTTTATAGGGCTTTTTTATTTTGTTAATCTTATCATTTACTAATTTTATGTTGTAACCAATTTAGATAGTCACATGCATCAGCTCAATATATAAAAGTTATTTAGGGAAAATCTTTAGTAGAATATGAACATCACATTTTGGAAAACAAAAGGTGGCCTGTGGTGAATGTTGCAATAGAGGATTAAGGTAAAATTTGAAGATAAATTATCTTGGTGTCATTGTTTCTTGCATTTGAAAAAAAATGTATTTGAGTATAACATGTAATACAAAAATGGCATTGTATTTTTTTATATTATTTCAAATATAATACTTTCTTCTGAATTATATCACATATAATAAAAAGGAAGACTTTCTATATAGTAGATAATTTTATACTTAAGTGTGAAATATTCCATTAGACTTCTTAAATAAAAATTTCTGGGTTCTAGAGTTTGAAATAAATTCAAGTACTTTCCTTTCAATATAAATATGAGAGGATCCCATCAAGTAGCTCATAATCCACAACCTTACCACCAAGAGAAATCAATATTGTCTCAATACTAGAAAGAGTTCTTAGATAAATTCAAAGGAAGATCATGAAGATACTTGGTAGAGGGAACTCTTTGAAAGAGGAAATGAAAATAATGATAAATAAAATGTGTTAATTATAACTTTTTAATTCCTTATGATTATTATGGGAACAGGGACTGTCTCAGTCTTGTCCAATCCCACACCCATTTTGTAGAGTCTCTGCTTTCATGGAATTCATGAAAGGAGGCAGCTGACACATAAAATAATCAGTAAGTGAGATAACTTCAGTAGTAGGAAGTGCTACTGTGAAAATAAAACCTTATAAGAAGGTAGAGGATGGGTGTCAAAGGTAGGCAGAGAAGGCCTACGTGGAGGTTACCATGAAGCCAAGTCTGAATGTGGTCAAAGACGAACCCAGGTAAAAACTGCTGACTGGCAACCCAGGCACAGGGCTCTGGGATATAGAGGTTCTGAGAGCAAGGAGCTGGGTATGGGAGAGGCACAGAGGGAAGGCCAGTGTTGCCAGAAGAGAACAGGAGAAAGAAGATGAGGTAAGAGGCAAGCAGGGCTCAAAGAGCAGTGATGATAACAGTAACAGCTCTTTTAACTTGCACGGAACATTTGATAAGTGCCAGCCTTGATTTTCATGTTTAACATGCTGATTTTGTTAGGCTTTATCTCTAAGGTAAGACTTTTAGTTTATATTCAAATTGAGATGGGAAAAAGTGATGTCTTTAAGGGATATCCTTTAAAGTTATCTCTTATGAGGTAAATTGTGCTACAAAGCAGAGGAAATAGAGGAAAACATGGTTGGAGGGAGTTTTTCTTTTGTTAAGGATGATTTATTTTAAGGTACATTTAAATGAAGATGGGTGAAAAAAAGAAAAAAAAAACTAGTGAAGAAAAGGCATAACTCAGTTTCTTTACTATTAAAATGGAGAAAATAAAAATCATGATTTGTTGTGAGAATTGAGTAAAATTTGTGCATGTGCATGTGTATTACCTGGCTTATAGTAAATAATCAGTAGCTATGAAGTTGATGCTGACAATGAGGACGATGATGATAAAGAAGGAGGAGAAGGAATATCTGAGGTGGAAAAAGGAAGAAATTACCATCACAAATCCTTGGATAAAAGTGAGAGTACAATTTATTGTCACTATACATTTTGGTCTGAAGAGAAGGGAAGGCAAATATGAGTAAAAATATCATCAATTTGATGAATTTGATCATGTAAAGTTTAGTTAGTAGTCACTTACTTGTATCTGTTTTTATGAAAACATAATTTTCAGATTCAAAGACCCTACTGAATGAGGGAACAAGGTGTTTGAGATGTGGAAAGAGAAGAGAATGCTGAACTATCATCTCACAATGTGGGAAATCCATGTGCTGGGAAACAAGGGAGATTGGCAATGTTGAGCGCTTTTGTCTCATTATTATTAAGGTATTTAAGGCTTAGGCCTCTCTTTAGTAAAACTAAATCATTAGGTGTAATTGACTTAAGTTATGTCAAGTGGCTGCAAAGATACTTAAAAGAATCCTGTGTGACATAGAGAATGGACTTGAGGACAGAGGGAGGGGGAAGTGTTAAGCTGGGACGAAGTGAGAGAGTGGCATGGACTTATATATACTACCAAAAGTAAAAGAGATAGCTAGTGGGAAGCGCCACATAGCACAGGGAGATCAGTTTGGTGCTGATCTTTGGAGGGTAGGGGGGAGACGCAAGACGGAGGAGATATGGGGATATATATATATATGTATAGCTGATTCACTTTGTTATAAAGCAGAAACTAACACACCACTGTAAAGCAATTATACTCCAATAAAGATGTTGAAAATAAATAAAGAGGAAAAAAAAAAAGAATCCTGTGTGTTAGGGTTCCAGAAAGAGTAAACATAGACAATCAACCAAAACAAACAAACAAACAAAAACCAAAAAAACCCCAGATAATTAAAAAGACAAATTGTGAAAATTAGTCAAATAATCTAAAAACTCTTTCAGGATTATGTTCCTCAAAATATTTGCTTTATATTGGTATCTCACTTCCTGTTTCACATCTATAGCATCAAAGTATAAGCATCTATTTTATAACCTTAATAAAATGCATTTTGTTAGATAGAAGAAAAGTATCTCCATTGATTGTATGCCTCTTAGGTCTCAGAAATCAAAATCTAGACAGAACATGCCTCTGACTTCATTAGTAATAAAAGAACAAAAGAACAAAAACTGAAAAAGTCAAGTGATATGATTACTGAATAGTCATATCATCTTCAACTAAAGTGCAAATACAAAATGTTTGGTTTAGCTGTAATTTTCTAAGACTCCTGACTTAAAAATATAATCACATATGAAATGCATATCATCAGAGCTTCTAGCAAAAGAGGTACAAGAGCTTAAACTATATGATATACAATTAAGAACCTGTCCCTATCAAAAACCTGCCATAAAAATAAAACAAAAAAATGAATCACATGATGTAAAACAGAAAGTAGTTCTGATTGATCTAGGAAAAAAAGCAGATTAAACTACATAGAAAGTACAAAATTTCTAAAATAGTCTTGATTCCCTCAAATCTGATTTGCAGTTTGGCAATATATGATAATGTATGAATTACTGAAAATAAATGCAGAGGTCTGAGCCATTGAAAATTAGGCTCTTGATGATAAATTTTAGAAACTATGAACGTGATACATTTATCAAATATCTTGCTAAAGATTTTCATTGTAGTCAATATACTAAAATATAATAGCAGTTTGGAGAAATGACAATTAAGAATAAAAAATGAGAGACTACCGCCAATAGCTTTCTTTTAAGATTGGTTTGGATAAAACAAGAAAATAACTTAAAATCATACTTTCCTCCTGCCTGCCACCTATCTTTTTGGTCACTGCTACTTCACTAATGTGTCTTCTTTTTCTTATCTTCTACTGCGTTTAGATTTCTCTAAACAAGAGTACTAGAGCTAGATTTGAAGATGGTGGTAAAGCTGAGGCTGTCTTTCTGTAGCTATTTGTTCTAGAAAATGACATCATGGAGGGGTGGGTGAGGAGTGGTCAGACTGTTCCAATTATGGGTAACAGACTCCATGAAAAAGGCAGTTGTGTCAAGAATGGATTTAACAGCATTGCAACATCAGTGCCGGTGGTAACAGAAGCAACTGCCTGGAGTATATGACATAGATGAAGAAAGTGAGAATCAACTTAAAAGGATAGCCAGTGTGTATTCAACAAAATTTGCTAAATAAAAACCATGTAGAGAAAACTCTGCCAAGTGATTTATATTTATAATCCTTGATACACATAATGATCCTTTTTTGCAGTTATTATTGCCATCATTTTATTGATTTGGAAACTGAGACTAAGAATGATTAAGTAATGTCTCCAAAAGTCACTCAGTTAGTAAGTGGCATATATATAATTCACCCTCAAGTCTGTCTAATTCCAAAGGACACATTTTTTCCCAATAAGATACACAGATTTCAGGGGACACCCAATTATGGAGGTTGGGGAGGAGAGGAAGTTGGGGAGCAAGGGTAGAATTGATGTTGTATAGTGAAAAAGCCTGAATGTCTTAGACTTATTCCACTCAAATTCTTGTCCAATGCTTTCTACCTTTGCCATTTAGGTAACTTAACTATTAATTCAGTTTCCACATCTGAAGAAAGTGAACAATTATTTCTATAGAATTATTGCAAGAGTTAAACAAAATCACATACATATATTTCCTAGATCCGAGGAGGAACACATGTTGGTTCCTTTTCCTTCTCCCCACTGCTCAAGAGCAAATATTAGCAAATTGCTATATCATTTTTAAGAGTATAGGATATATATTGCTGGCAAGTCAATGTACACAATGTTAAACATATCTGTTTAGTAAACTTATATTGGTATGCTTCTTTCTTATCTTTTCACAATCACCTCAACACTTGTTAGCTTAACAAAACAATGTTGCAAACTTGTGTAAGTCTTCTGATTGCCAAAATAAATAGAGTGGTGGTGGAGGAGATAAAAGGAAAAGAATTTTAATTTATCAAACCCAAAGCAAGAACAAAAAAAATCACCAAAACCAAAAAACAAAATACCAATGATATTAATTTCAATGCAGATGAATTAGTATAGCTTACTACTATTATAAATTAACACCAAATGATATTTAGCTTTAATAATGAATAAATGTAAACACTGAAATTAATAAAGTTAAAAACAAATATATTGTCTTCACTCTAATTTCTAATGAAAATTTATAGATTATAATTTAAAAGAAATGTTGTTTTACCTGAAGGAGGGTTGAGTGGGGGTAGGAAGTAGATTTACACATCAGACCGATATGAGTAGTTGTTTCAAGTTATGTGCTGCTGGGTGCTTTGTCTTGTTTCCCATCAGATCATAAACATGGTTATGAAAATTAGCTTTACTTTTCCACTTCCATATCTGCCTAATAAACATTAACCAGAGCCACTTTAGTTTTAGGTTCTAGAGGATTTTTCAGTATAAAACAGCTAAAAATTCCAGCTTTGGAATCCAAAATCTGGATTTTATTCCTGGCTCCAACACTGATTAGTTTCATGACATTGGGAAACTAATTTAAACTCTATGATTCTCAGATTCTTCTCTGTAAAAGGAGATGATAGCTCTACCTCCAAATATGCTGTAGATTAAATGAGGTCATATATATACATCACTTAATATTAATATATTTATAAAGTATAACAGTATTAAGAAGATTCAAATTTTTGCAATGCTCTAAAAAATTTATTTTACTATGTTCTCCTCTAATGATTTTCTAGAGGAGGATTTATTAGAGTTTATAGAGGAAAGAGTTACTTTTATTTCTTAGATTTCCACAATTGGAGGATAATGGAATAGCTATGGGGAAGTTCAATGTTGATTTCTCTCACTCTTCTTAACATGATTAAGAGGGTGATAATATATGGTTAGGTGAAATCCTGGTGGCTTCTGCCCAGGGAGCAACATTGAAGGGAACTTTCTGATCATATGCTTGACAACCTTTGCTCTAGTGAGTTTTTAAAATGATAAATAAACAGAATTGTAATACCAGGTATAGAATATTTATTTTTACTAGAGACATCCATTGTTCACAATCTAACTTATTACAATAATACAAAATCTAGTACAATTTAGTTTATCCAAATCTTACTGCTAAGCAGATATCAACACTTTCCCTTATTTCATGGCAATGATCACCTACATTCAATTAACATTTATTTGATACTCACATTTGCCATTAAGACATTTTTGTGACCCACCTAAATGCATTACACAACTTAAAAATGACCCTTATTTTCACATAACAAAGTTAATGTTAAGCCATTTAAAGATATTCAAAAAGTTTTCTCTTTCCCTTCTAGTGTTGTCAATTTCTTTTTATGTTTTTTAATGATATAGTTTAAATCTTGATTTTCTAATGCTATGGCATCCGAAATACCTATTAGTTAGATCACTGATAAATACTGATTAGCTAGACAGCAGTCCTTGCTAAAGCAGTCAGTGTCAGTCATAGTTGAAATTAACATTAAGAAATCTAGGGTTGCTTACTTATTTTGCAAGTCTTCATAAGAACAACTCTTGTCATCACTGATAAACAGAGAGAAGAAAGGCGAGAGAAAGAGGAAGTAAGAGTAAAAGAGGAAGAAGTGAATGAAAACTGAAGAAAAAAATAGATATGGACAGTCAACTCCCAGTTCTCCAGAGAAGACAGAATACAGCTTGCCGTCAATATATATTCATGAGTTACCTGGTTGGTGAATTTGGAGGGCACAGGCAGATACATTCAGTTCCACTCTTGCCTGTCCCATTTGTTTTAGATCTACCCGGCAGAGAACTGGCAGCATCCTCCTTTGAACTGTGCCCCTGAGTGGGTAAGCCTAATGGAGGACTTCCTCTCGCTGGCCTGAAACGCTGAGTACTTCAAAAATTATCACTGTTTCCTGCCCAAACTTGGGCAGGAAAGCTCAACAATACATTTCTAGAGCAGGGTTATTTTCTACAGGATTAATGTATTTTCATTAAAAATAGACCTGATGGCTTAAAAAGAGCACCTGCTTGAGATGTAGAAGAATTGTTTTCTAGTCCATTCTCTTCTAAAGTAACTGTGTGATCTTAAATATTTCACCTAATCTCTCTGGACCTCACTTTTTTCAACTACACATTGAATTTACTAGATTCATTCTATACAATTCAATAGACCTCTCAAATGACACACTTAATTTTAAATGTTACATATGTACTCATTTGATACATTTCAAAATAGGTGAATAAATAATATGGAATCTCACTATACCATTAATAAAGAAGTATTCCAGCATACGAGAATGCAAGAATATATAAATGCTGTAATAACCAATTTTTCTATAATTGAGACTGCATGTAAGTGGTGAATTCTATATTAATATTTTAACAGAATGTATTTAACTAGTTCCTTTAAGATACTTTCTACTTTCAAAAATCCAGATAATATAAATAAACTAGTGAGCTAAGTAAATAAGAAAAAGAAAAAAGAAAAACCCCCAAAAAGATGGAATTTCTCTCTGGCCTAAATTTAGCTTGAATTTATGTATTACTGAATGTCTTGGGTTTATGTATTACTGTCCACAGTGTACCCTACTTTGTGACAGTGATGTATAAGTTGTAACTAAGAAATGATCTTTAAGAGGAAAATCTATTGTATCCAGGATGCATTTTATTTAGTCAGTCTAAATGAGGAGGCAGTTGATTATCATGTCAAAAGCAGGTAAGTTGGTATACCACTTCTGATTACCAACAGGTAGAACCTCTATGATGGCCTCAGAGAAAAAAAATCTTTGTTTGAATAGAGTGAATGTGGTAAATATTTAACTTTTATAAGGTAACACTTTTTCTACATAACTTCCACGGAAAGTAAAATTGTGTAAAATTAAGACATATGTGGTTGACTTAAGAGTTAATAGACTTAGGATTCACCAGCAGAGTTTATATTCAAATGGTTACATTGTCTCCAAGGCACTTGAATATCAAAAAGAAAGAGGAGATTTTATTGATCTGGGAAATGGCACCAGGTTATGCTTATTGTATATAATAAAGACTATTGATTTTGTTAAGCAGAAAAATGGCACTTTAAATTACCCATTTTAGATCAACTGCAACTGAATCGTCCTTTCTGCCAGACTAGAATTTTTCAGAATTATTTTTATTGGAGCAAAATGTATAATTTGTCAGGAACATCATTTATACCAACAGAATGGGAGTTCATTGCTATAATGAAGGTTTTCCTCTAACATCTAAATTGAAATTGCAATCTATTCAACTAAGTTTAAATTGTAGACAATGTTCTCACTGTAAGAAAAGGACATTATGCTAAAAATAATGTCTTTAGCTTACATCACCTAAGGAGTTTAAGGGGGAAGAGATTTCCTCCCAAGAAAATACGGATATGTTCAAAAGTTGATGATAATACTTGAACAGAAAGCCAATACACATTATTTCAGCAAATTGTAGTTATTTCAGTGAGTAATAAACCTTAAGCTGTAGGTTTAGAAGTTACTGCAAACCACCACCGAATCACTGTTTATTGTGTTTTATAATGTGCTGATGGAGGTGGCTGAGCTTACTACCACTTTTATACAATATTTTTGAAATAACACTATTTTTGTGTAGTTCTATAAACTACTGAGTGTAAGAGTACTCAATATGGTCACAAGAATGTAAATATTTTGCTTTTATTTATTTGTTTTATAATTCACAGATTTATTGTAACTTGTTAGTAGCTAGATTAGCAACTTAGTTTCACTTAATTCACCAAATATGTGGTTATCTCTGAAAATGATCTCAAATTCTGCCAGGGGACACAGTTACACTACACTGTGCAGACTCACTGACAATGTGGCTGAGATCTAGCTAATAGAAAATATGCCAATTTCTGGGCTGGGCCACCAAATATTTCCCTATGTACTTATCTGTGCTCTGTTCCCTTTTCAGTTGGCTGCAATGAAGATGGCCAAGGTAAAAGTGAAAGACAAATGTTGAAGATGGCATAATATTTACCTTCCTAAATTCCTGATTGATGACATGAAGGAGAACTTCCCTGCCCTGTTATCTTTTCTGCTCATTCAGAACAATTATAACAGCAAGGAATAAACTCATTATGTTTGAGCTATTTATATTTGACCTATTATTTGTAAGAATAGCTAGCACTATCTTTACTAATACAGAATGTTCCACCTTAAATAGGATATTGCTATAAAAACAATCCAAAATTATGAATGTTGACATGTGTTATGCCTTGAAAGTCAGGCAACAGATAACAGGGAAACAGATATAGTAGACTGGAAAGCTTGAGTGGTTTGCTATACTCTTGCAAAATATTTGCCAAAATTGATGCTATCAACAATCTGAAAGAAAGACAAGTGCTTGCCATGTCTGTGGCTCTAGAGAAATGTGTTGGAAAGAGCCAGAATGGTACTATGCATTGTTTATACTTTATGCTTTCTTCAACATATTACAAGAAGAAATGGCTAAAAAGGGAACAAAAATCTGCATTCCCCACTTCAGCTTGGGCACCCAATTAGACTTATTCCTCAGCCACACCTGCAGTTAGGTATAGACATATGACTGATTTCTACCTTAAAGAATATGCACAGAAGTGATGTGTACCACTTCGAGGCCTGGCCCATAAAACATCCCTGGCATACTCTCCTATAGTCTTTTTTTCTGTCTTATAGCCTGACCATTGGTAGATCACCATTAGGTTTTAGAAGTCACAGTTAGAGATGAAAGAATATCTCTTATCCTGGGTTTCTGCATAGTTTTGTGGAAAAGAGCCTCTCTTCTGACCTCTATCTATATCTGCCCAGGATGTTCCATGAGCAAAAGGAACTTCTAATGTTTATAAACAATAAAGACTCATGAACCAGAATTTTTAAGCACTCAGCATTAATCTAATACCCATGTTCCTTGTTTTTCTCTGTTGAAAAATACTATAAAAATATGATAGAAAATAAATTTTTTAAATAAAAATAATAGGACTCAAGTATAATGCCTTTATCTGATGATTAACCTTCTACTTCAATTAAGAAAGAAACTATAAAGAAAAACTGTTACAAGTACTGAAGCAGTCTAAAAATGCCAAATATTTTTGTCTTTAGATATACCTGCCATTCGGAATTTGGGGGAAATGCTGAAATAAATAGGAAATGTGATGTATGGAAAGATGTACAATTTGACTCCCTTTAGATTTGAATCTCATTTTTTTTAACCTCTATAACACATTGAGTAGATTTTCTTCCTCAAATTTTAAATTAAAAATTTTTCTATTAGTTTTTTATTTCTCATTTTTTGTTGTTGTATAGTACCTTTTGCAATTTTATGGAAATTCCACCTAGGAATCTATTTTATTGCATTTATAGGAAGTTACAAATATCATTGCTTGCTAAAATGCATTTCTTATTCTCAGTCCAGTTTGAATAGATTAGTTCCATGTTTATGCCAACTTAGCTAGTTATGTCCTCCTGAACTTTGATGGCAATTTGTAATATTACTTTATACTTTCTGCTGTATATCATAGTAATTTGTATAGATCTCTTTATTAATATTACAGAAACTCTTTGAATGTTTTCACTCTTTGTTCATCCTTTATCTTCAAACCTTTACAACATATTAAAATTAGAAATTTTGCTTTGCTCAATAAAATAGTATATGCTAATGAACACATTTATTCCTTTATGAGGCCTCTTTCAGATCCCTCTACCAGACCACAATATGATTAGAGCTAAAACTTTGAGAATACCATTGCAGAACAATCACAAAGGATAAGTTCTGTGTAATGATTGGTTGCACCACAGCTATTAACATGGCTTACCTTGGCCTGAGTTTTCTATATAATGTAAAGTTTGCAGGTCTGTTACTACTCATGGTTCCCATTTCCTAGTTTGGCAGCCACCAGCTCCCTGTGGTCTGTCTGATCTAAATTCCCACTTGGCTAAATGCAATATGCAAAATGGAAGTATATTTCAATTTACTAAGCATGAGGGCCATTTATAACAACACAAAACTGTTTAAAATAATATTTGTGTATGTAAAGAATTAGCAAAAAATAATTTAATATGTTTATTTTCCCTGCATCTAACAAATCTGATATTGCTTTGATTTTAGATGTAATAAGTTCAGTTCTCAAGGAGTTAATAGTTTTAAAAACAAACAAAAACCCATAAGTCTTTTCAGAAAAGAACCATAAAACTAAACAAGATAAATAGAATTAGCCCTTGTTTTTTCTAAGAGGATGCATTTAGAGTCAGATAGGCAGGATGTACAAAAGGAAAATAACTTTTCTGAGGAATGGGACTGTATGAAAATGTGTCTCTGAGGATCACATGGTATGTATAGGGGTATCACAAACATAATTTATGTCTGTAATATGTAATATATGTAATTTTATATATATTATGAGTTAAGCATATATGTCTACATTAATGTCTTTCATAATTATCAGTAGAAACTGTAAGCGTATATTCATTATGATTCTCAGAGAAATAAATATAAATAAATATATTTGCCTTTTTATAGCTCAACATTTGACAATTATAAGGCAATAGCTATGCTTTTCTTTCTAAAATCCTTTTCTAAAGTTAAGAAATAACGGTTAATGGGTCTCTTTTTTTAAATAAAGCTGGTGAAGGAAGTATATAAAGGAAAGGAGGAAGGAGAGGAAACTGGGGGTTATGAAGAGGCATTCATCACTCTGGCACCAATGTTAGTAGATGAAAACAGTTGATCCCTTTCTAGGTTGCAGGAGAAAGAACATATTGTGCAATATGTCCCGTGCTGAATATATTGTTGGCATTCAACCAATTAATAATAACAAGAATGAAAACATCTCTGTCTGCGATAAGAATAAGGCTTCCAATATTAGTCACAATCTGCTTGGCTTTGCGTTAGCTTAGATAAATGTAGTAAAGACAAGGAAAACATCCCACTCCACACTTTTTGGCTAATTTAATATCTTTGCTAAGTGCTTAGGTAGTACGGCAACAGACACAAAGAAAAATGCATGAATTGATTGCACTGATAGATAAATAGAGTCCATTTTAGCACAAAGAAAAACCCTTATAATTAGATGTGAATACCTGGTTTCTTGCCATCCATCACACGTGCAAGTTTAGAAAGTATTTTTGTAATGAATTAGAAATAAGTAATATTTCATAATGCTCATGATGTATTATACATATCCTGCCATAAATGGCTCTGTCTGTACTGACAATTATAAGATTCAGAAATGGTTCAACTCTTTTCAAAGATATTTCCACATATCTCTCTGCCAAAAAGTTTTGAACAACTTAGCATTTTTAAAACACTTGACTCATCCAAATTTTACAAATGTTTTGTAAAACTTTCCTGAAGCAACTACTGAAGTCCTACACAAATTCTTAGCAAATAGAAATCCAATGATTGGTATTTATTCCATCAGTTTAGGAGATACAGACCACATTTAAATGTCTTATGCCTCTATTTTAGCTAGATAATACCACTAAAAATAAGCTAATATTGCAAAGTGTGCATTTTAAATAGAATTTTGTTTAGTGAAAAAGGTAACCTTATGTATTTTAGTTTATACTCAGACCCTATCACTGAGCCAAGAGCAGAATCAAATAATTACACATTGTGGTTCCTGATTTTATAAGAAATAAAACAAAAACAGGAGACAGAGAAGAGAGGAGAGAGGAAGGAGTGAGAGAAAGAGAAAATAAGGGAGGGAAGGTAGACAGAGAGTGGAGAGGGAGACTAAGCATGTGCTGAGATGTTTGATTAATTCTACCCTGATTTGATCAGCATGAGAGACATCGATCAGGTACACCAAGTGCACCAGAGTCAAATGATGAGTGGAATAAATAAGGAACAAACCTATAGTCTAAAGCAAGATTGATATTTTATTATCATTCTTGAGCAGGGAGTAAATACCTTTAAAATTGTGAAATAAAAATAGTAATCTTGAGCATATATAAAGGTAGGGAACAGGACTAAATGTTTTCTCTATGTCTGGCTGTAGCCTCTCAAGTTTGTCCTACAGAATAAGGGAAAGTAAAGAGCCATTTTACCACAAATGTTTGTGTTTATTTCTTAAATATTCCCACCCAAGTTCCAAAGTAAATGAAGCTAAATGGCAATGACTGTGATGTTGAAAAATAAGAAAACAGCAGATTATAGCTAAGAAAATTTGTTTAGTACAAGTAAGACAATTTGCTTGCTACCTTTTCCCTTAAACTTCTAGCTACCATTGGAGAAATGAGGTAGGATTCATGAAGTCTTATTTTTAATATGTTCATTTCTTATGAGGAATACATAAGGACAATTTGCTTATTTTTATTCAATTTCACAAGGATTTGGAGAAATATTTAAAAGATTAGTTGAAAAGGATTTTTATTTATAAATAAATAAAAAAGATTTTTATTTATAAATTTCTCTGCATCCATTTCTCATCTTTAGGAAATAATTACTAAAATGACACAAAAATAATTAATGAAGCTGTTGCATAAAATTATTGATGAATCTAAATTGCCTTGTATCCTTATAAGTCCTTGCGTCAGGTAAACATTTGACAATAAAAATGAATAAAGTACATTTGGACAATTAGAAAATAATGAAAAACATTAGAGAATGACATTTGATAAAGGCAGATAAAGGAATATTGTCCTTGAAAAAATAAGCATTTATAGATCGGCTGCCCCTGTTGTGATATATCATAGATTATTAAGAAAATTGTGCACCAGTGTATTGAATCACTTGCAATTAGTTTAGGGGCAAAAGGAAAATGGACTATACCTAATTAATGATGACAATGAAAGATGTTGCTTCAATGGAAGATCTCTATAAATTATAAATG
Organism: Pseudorca crassidens; assembly: GCF_039906515.1. Classification (NCBI taxonomy): domain Eukaryota; kingdom Metazoa; phylum Chordata; class Mammalia; order Artiodactyla; family Delphinidae; genus Pseudorca; species Pseudorca crassidens. Next base: position 35,079,816 of record NC_090313.1, on the reverse strand, counting down.
AGATAAAACATATAAAACTAAGAAAATAACTTTACATTTATCATAGATGTTTAAGCCCAGCAAGGAAGCAATTATAGAAAAACTACTATTGAAAGAAAAAAATATATTGAACAAAGAGAAAAAATGTATAACATAGAATGAGCTATGAAGAACATGTGAAAGCAGTGCGTCATGGAGTTGCACACACATAGTGTCAATGACCAGATGTGCTTTACCCATGACCTTCAGAGTAACATAGAGCTGAGTTTAGAATCCCACTTGTTATTTAATAGATGCAGGAAAATCTGAAAACATATTGGTTTAAACAGTGCATACATATTAAAAGGGGAACATGAGAGATAGTCCAATAACCATCTATCTTAATTATGGTTAATTAATTACAACTGTTATTACCATTTAAAATATTATTTAAAAGTATAAAACTTAAATAAGAAAGGCTAGAGAAGGTACTTTCTGTAAATGTAATTAAAAATAACCTCTTTAAAATATTTTAAAATTTGTCTTATTTATGTCCATACCTTAAAGGTATTTCTTACAATAAAATTAAGATGTATTTTTAATTATTTTTCTTGATACTAAAAAAATCTTCTGATTCAATGGATAACAGTCTTCTTTTAATCCTTTCCATGCACAAAAGTTGGTCTTTTTAAAATGATTATTATTTTTCCTTTGTAATATATACATGCTGATTTCAAAATTGTATTTGTTTATTTGTTTTAGGTCATAAGTTTTAGAAGTAATATTTAAAAAGATCTTTGTGAAAAATTTACAAAGGAATGGCAAAAAGCAACAATACATTATATCTATTTTGTTTTGTTTGTAATAACATACTGCATTAATCAAGGCTTCATTCGGATAAATTGAAACTGGTTCAATTTCCCCTTGTCATAGAGAAGAATATAAATGTTGCACAATTGTATAATTGATTTTGTGATTCAAAAGGGGATCTTTGGTAGAGATAATCTATCAAGGCTGATGAAATTGGTAAATGAATATTTCCATGGAATTTGGAGATCTTTCTCCTTGAAATATTGAATTTACAAATGTTCAATGGTAAAATGATCAAAGATTTTTCTCACAAAATATGTTCCTCAAAGCTTTCCTCATATTTACAATTTTTAATTCAATTCAATTCTTCAACTTTATCTTAATATTTGGTTTTCTTTCATTTAAAAATAAATGAACCATGAAGGAAGGACATTGATATGGATACATTAAATAAAGAGAACATTGCTAATAAATTAGTTAAGCTTCACTATTAATCCTTCAGAACCTATACAGATGGCCCATTTGGGCTGTAGCTTACACATTCTTGAGAAAAAGAATACTTGCTGTCAGGAAATTGAAATAATAACATTGCTGAAATTTATTTATGGGTCACATGCCTTATTACAATAATATATTAATCAAGACCTCTCATATACATGAAATTTCTTCTGGTTTATCACTCTCATTTTGTTTGTATAGCCATATATAGTTTCACTGTGTCTATAATAATAATATTGGGAAAATAATAACCTTCCAGGCATCAGATGAAGTCTCTTGTGATGTCACATTCACTCTGACATTTATACTGACTTCATTTATGACAGACTGAAGGTGATGAACAGGTCCAAGCAAGAGGTCACCTTGTGTCAAGACTGTTATACAATCTGTCAAATGCAGTGACTGTGAGTCTGCTAATGAGAAATTAACTAGACAGAATGTTGCTATTTGACTGTTTTCATGCACTCCAAACCTGTTAAACAATGCTAATCAGGTGTTTATTAAGTGAAACCATTATGCCAAACTTGCTGCAAAACTCACCATATGTCAGAGAGGTTGTAACATATTATTCATCCATTTTATAGCTAGATTAATAAGAGTCATTCACTGAACTTTTCTTTTCTTAGCCTTTGGCTACACCTTGGAATCAAGGTTATACTTTTATTTCAATTTTTCTTTAAATGGACACACTTAATTCCACAAAACTCTTTTGGGCTAGACTGTGTCTCTTGGTGAAAAGTTCTGTTCATTTACTATTACATTGAAAATTAACTTTTTTCATAAGGAGAGTAAAAGAAAGAAAATGTCAATTTAAGCAAAATTGATCAAACTAATAATTTTTTTGATAATGGAATAAGATAATAAAATTGTTATTATATAGAATGACATATTTTAAGCTCATAGTGGACACTTTAGATTTTCGGGGTCTTCACTTTACAAATGAGTTAGGAATAAGCAGGCAGCTGCAAATAATTCCTGAATTGGGTACAACTGTACTTGAAGATGTATAAGGACTATTTCTAATCTAATATTTTATGAGCTAGCAGCTCCTTTACATAAAGTACATTAATTATGAGCACCTTTGTAAATGAATACAAAATGGATAAAATATTTCCTACCCTAACTTGGTAGTATCTTCCTCTTTTCTAAGACCAGTGTTAATATTTACCTATTCCATATGAACCTGCTAGATCTTATTACACATGAACCTTCTAGTTATTTATGTACTCTCTGAATTTTATTTTCATTATATTTTCATTTCATGTGAATGAAAATAGCCTTTAAGTCAGAAGATCTGAGTTTACATGTAGAAGCATCAACCTACCAGTCATATGATCTTGAACAAGTCATGTTATCTATCAATTGTCAAATTTTAATCAAAATATTTTCTCTGCATGATTTTTGAGTGAAACAAAGTAAATTGATATATAATGCAAATTTTAATTTAAAAGTATTTTAAAGTTAAAGCTAAATTAAGTTCATATTAGTATCTAACATAAATGTTTTAAATGTTTGTGAATGCATTTTATAATCACTTATGCTTGAACAATATCGTTTTAAAAACTGACATCATGATCATACTCCTCCTCTTTGTCACTATCCTCTGCATCTCACACATTCTATGTGCTTAGGTATTTCTATCCAACTAGATCTTAAGCTAAAATAAAAACTACATGTCCAGCACCTTTAAAAAATTGTCTATAAAAATCACCTGAAGTAATAATGTATTATTTACAGAAGGCAATAAATAATATTTTATTGGCTGTATACATATAGAGGATATTTAGTGTTCAATTTTGCAGCCTCAGCTTCATTTTTTCAGGCCATTTATACCTCCTGAAGAAAATTCACAATTTCTAGGAAATTTGCAAAGACTCTTTCAATTTCAAAATTAGAATTAGATGTTCTTTCTGTGGATTCCCATAACATTGTACTTCTTTTATCAGAGCACTTTGAATATCTCACTAAATATAAGTTCTGTGAGAAGTAAGGACTCTTTATATATGATTAGCCTCGAACAAGAGCTGGAACATAGTATGAGTTCAATATGAATATTCTTCAATTTGCTGACTTAAAGAGTGGTTGATGCCCAATTTTTATAGCTGTTGGGAAAAAAATCATTAAACAGTTTAGATTGAGAAAAAAACAAAAAAACAAGTTAAAAATGCGGACAATGGTTTCCTTTTAGTTTGGCTTTTATGTGTCCTTTTGCCTGATAATGATGGATGGAGATCGTCCCTATTCATGCTTCCATGCTGTCCAATAATTTGGACATTGGAGCAAATCATGGATTATGTAAATAATCATAAACATGTAAGAACAGCTTCAAAATAATTTAAATTTTAGAATGGATATTTTTAGAGAGCCATGGAGTTCCAAAGGCAAATTAAATATGAAGGTTTATGTAGCCTAGCTTCCAAACTGTGTTACAGTTATTCATTCTATAGAAACTGCTACAAATGGATGCTCATTTTCTATTTGAATATTTCTAGTACCGAGACACTCATTCTTTTGAACTTAATTGTACCTCAAATAATTTTATTCATAAGTTTCTTTTCTGCTATCTGACACAAACTAAAGATTTTAATTGCTCTCCATGAGAGCACTTCCATACTTGATCACAGCACTGTCAACTAGTTTTCTTAAAGCTTTAGCTTTTTCAATCACTGTACAACATTGTACATTTTTAGACTCTTTCAATATCATCACTGTATATATCTGAAGCAAGAGTCCTATTTCTTTCCTATCGTTAACCTTGATGTATTTAAGGATATAATTACTGTTGACCATAGAATCATAATATTTCTGCTTCTACTAGCTTAAGATTATTTTGTGAAGTTTATGGTATTCTTTTGAATTCATGTAAATTCTTTGCTCTCTCTTACATCTTCAGAATATATCTTTTCAAAAGTGTAATATTATTACATGGGAGAGCACTCCAAAATTTGTCTTCATTATGTGTTAACTCCTTTGTTTAAAAAAAATCTCATTTATTCCTCATCCTTAGCCTTCAAAGAAGGTAATGTTTCCTCAAATGAACACTATTTGAGGTAGTTGATGAATCTTAGAAGCCATGTTATATCTAAACAAACACATCAACCAAGCAACAAACCAAAAAATAATACCTAAAAATACAAACCCAAAACAATAGTGATCTTCAATATGACTTCCCTCAGCAAGGGAGTTGTGTAGAATCTGAAATACTTTGAGAGGGAGAAGAAAGAAGTTCTCCTAGCTTATTTTCATTATAAGACATTTGCATGAAAATTGTTTTTTCTTGGATGTTCTGCTTTGCTTGGTTTATGTGGCTTTTGCTAAATGAATATAGTTGAATTATTTGGGCTAATGCATCTATAAGGGAAAGCTATTGTATCATTACTCTTCACTGCATTTTATAAGTTAAAATGCAGAAAAAAAATTCTAAGTCACATGGCTAGATTTGCATTAGCCAAACACCTGCACAACTGTGACTAGTGTATGGACTTCTTGGGAGGAAGGACTCTGAGTCATACACTTTTGTGAATGAACACATACCTACCCCAAAACAATTTCAATGAATGAAGACATAAATGAATCCAGGAAATCTGAATAAATTAGGGGAATGAAGAAAAAAGTGCACAGATTTGATAATTAAGTGAACACTGGAGGGGAATAATAATAGCTTCCATTTATTATTGGTCTATGACTTGTGAGGCTCTTTTCATACACATCCTTTAAGTCATTTATAAAAACCCCAAAACTAGGCAAGTTGTATATTAATGTCTCTACATTTCAGATGAGGAAACTTTGGCTTAGGGAATTCACACAGCTAGAAAAAGTTAAGCCAGATTCAAAACCAATTGTCTTTGCTCTAAGATCTAAATGGTTTATATTCTCAATATCTTGCTCCTCTGAAAAATTGGTAAATAGTGTGTTTTGGAATCTGTTTTCATTATAGGCACAGGATTTGGATATTTTAAAGGAATCTAACTGATGATATTTCAACATTTACAAATTGTGTGTTTTAGTAAATGATAATTCTTTATAAATGATATCTATATGGTTGAAGCCTCTTATTATTATTACATATGAACACAGAGTTCACAGCTGTTTCATCTTATCCGAGTATTTTCTATGGATTTACATTCATGAATATGCTCCAGTCACGTATGATGATATACATCTGAGGTAAATGTTAAACATGCCTGAGGAAGACAGCTTCTACCATTGCCATATTGTAGTACTGAGCACCATGCCATCAATTTCCAGCCTTAAGAAAAGCTTAATAAAAAACATTTAATTTACCTGGGTTAATATCCATGTTCTTGCCTTGGATTCTGGCCATGATAAACCATAAGCATTTTTATGCATCTCTTTCTTTTCTCATTTCTTATTACATCCTGTGATAATAATTCCTGCTGCTTTTCATTATGTTTGGTTTGTTTTACCTGGATTTTGTTTTTCCATTTGATTCTAATCTCACTGTAAAGACTTCATGGCCTTGCCAGTAAGACACATGTTCACTTTATTTTGCCCCTCTATGTGTGTGTACACACACACTTTTATACACATGTGTGTGTAAAACAAAAAAGATGAAGCTTTTAATACCTTATAGGCTTTACTATATGCTATTTCTTCTAAAAGTATCTTTAACATGAATAAGGTGTGAAAACAGGACATCTGAATTGAAAATTTTTAATTACTATTCAAAATTTTATAGTCATGGGTGATAAATCTTAAGTGTCTTATTATGTATGATGAAATCAAGTGACTTTATACAGATGCTCTCACACTCTTTGTAGCATTGTTATGTTTCTGTCCTATAAATCCAGGAGTGGGATGCTTTCTATTTTAGGTGATTTATATCAACATATTTTAATTTTAGAACTTTGAAAAAATATATAATTATGTGAGCATAGGACCCATAGCATTGTTCAGGGCCCAGGCAATTGAAAGTTACTGACGATTAAGCTTTTTAACTTCACAGCAAATCAGTCTTGTGATGTTTTAAAGTTTTCTCCTTGTATTAAGGTTGTGGCATTATGATGTAATGGAAAATACATGGGATTTAAAGTCTGATATTCTTGAGTACAAATTGCAATCCTCACAGTTGCAAATTGTATGAAGTTATAACTCTCAAATCCTGTTCCCTTCCATTATAGTAACACCCATCTGATATAGTCTTTTTGAAAGGTAATTAAAATAATATATCTAAATATCATAACTCAAAGCAGTTATATGTATATATATTAGTTATATATAATATATATATTAGTTCTTTCATTTTCAACAACTTTTGTCAATTCAGGAGAATTTTCCTTTATAAATAAAAGGTTAAACAATCTAACAAAATGTTTATAGAAATGTGGATACTTTCACACTATAGAATATTGTTGTTCAATATTAGAGTCATTCTATTTTTCCTATTCCCCTGAGTTCTTAACTCAACTGAAGTTAAACAATGATGAAGAATTAACGATTGTTTTTCACATATTTCAGCTTTGTTCCTTTGTTTTTCCTAACATTTCATGAAGGTAAATGTGTTGCTTACACTATAGGTCTCTTTGCTACTTATCTTGCATTTGTTTCAAAGTGAATATAAACAAGGCACTTTTTTTTGTCTTTTCTTTTTTTTTTTAATAGATCTTTATTGGAGTATAATTGTTACACAATACTGTGTTAGTTTCTGTCGCACAACAAAGCGAATCAGCCACATGCCTACATATGTCCCCGTATCACCTCCCTCTTGCCTAACTCCCATCCTCCCTATCTCACCCCTCTAGGTCATCTCAAAGCACCAAGCCGATCTCCCTGTGCTATGCTGCTGCTTCCCACCAGCCAGCTACTTTACGTTCAGTAGTGTATATATTTCGATGCTACTCTCATTTAGCCCCAGCTCCGCCCTCCCACCCCATGTCCTCAAGTACATTCTCTATGTCTACCTCTTTATTCCTGCCTGAAACTAGGTTCATCAGTACCAATTTTTTTTTAAATTCCATATATATGCATTAGCATATGATATTTGTTTTTCTCTTTCTGACTTCACTCTGTATGGCAGACTCATAAAACAGAGGAAAACATAGGAAAAACACTCTTTGACATAAACCACAGCAAGACCTTTCTTGGCCCACCTCCTAGAGTAACGGAAATAAAAACAAAAATAAACAAATGGGATGTAATTAAACTTAAAATCTTTTGCACAGCAAAGGAAACCATAAACAAGACAAAAGGACAACATTCAGAACGCGAGAAAATATTTGCAAATGAAACAACAAAGGATAAATCTCCAAAATATACAAACAGATCATTGAGCTCAATATCAAAAGAACAAACAATCCAGTTAAAAAATGGGCACTTTCTTTTAAGTTAGTAGAAACTCAGTGACCATACAGATCCTCTGAGTATAGAACAAGGAGAGAAAGAGGCTTTTTATTTAAGGGAAAATTTGACAGAAATTTAGAAAACCCAAACTGACAGGATATTAGAGTTTTATACCCCAAAGCAAAAATAATAAAAATATTTCCCTTTACATATAAGCCCACAAATATGGTACAGGAGATTAACTATATGTAGTCTTCCTTTTGATTTACAGCTTCTATTACCTTTATTGCTATTTTATCTTGATGTTGAGTTTTTATTTTCAAATGTATAAGCACGTTAATTATTTTTTGTAGAAGTAAAATTGTAGTCACTTGCTTGTGATTCAACCTATATTTTCTAGAGGAGTAAAAATTGATATTAGCACATTATGATATTAGTGTTTCCAAAATCAGATATTTTTGTAACGTGGTAGGAAATAAAATAATTTTTAGATTTTCATGCAGTAGAGTATTTAACAATGTAGACATTCAATTTTCAAATTGAGTATCAATTTTTTTACCTGAATCTGAAAATTTTATCAATGTTATAGTCACTTGAATTTGTCAACACGTAACCTGCTATACATACTTTTCTATTTATTTTAGCTATCAATTTATTCAAATTATTAATTTATATTCATCATGCAGGGCAGAGCTCTAAACATAAAAATATGAACATTAGTATAATCAAGAATAAATTTAAAACACTTTAATGGTTTAGATTCATTATTTATTTTTAAATTTATACTAATATTACTGAGAAATTACTGAGAGCTGTATGGAAGGGAAAAAAAGGTCAACTTAAAATCTTGCATTTTCTGCTGAAAACATATCTGCTTGCATGGTTTCCATTTGTAATCTTCTGAGAAAGCTTCCAGTAATGTAGTTATTAATGCAAATAACAAATGTTAAAAAAGTTGGATGAAAGCCAATTCCATCAAATACTCCTTCCAAAAGATAACTTCCCATTGTCCATCCCAGATGACAGTGCCTTGAACATCTTTAACTTTTCCATCAGAACCATTTAGCATTACTATGCTCCTGAGCAGCTGGAACATCACTACCATTGTCAGAACCAGGCAAACAAATTTATGATGATGTTCCTGGGAATATGGAACTAATGCAAAGGGGATTTCTCTGTAGTTCTTCATTAACATTTTATTCATTACAACAAGGGAGTTTTAAGAGTTTCCTTTTAAGCAAATTAGGTCACTGGATAAAAAACACACAGCATGGAAACACAGTGTATTACTACATAGAACAAAAGATCTGGTTAATAAATTATGATAATGGGATTAGTCATTTGCTCATGTTGAAAGGCACATTTAAATATTTTGGAATTAACTTATACAGAGGATGATTTCTTTCATGTATTTATGTTTTCCTTGTCTATTTTTTTCATGATTGTTTTTAGCCATTATTTCTCTGAGTGTATGTAGAGCTCTTTAGATATTTTGAATCATTTAAGATGAGAAAAATCATTTAAGTAGGCAGAGTTATGTGTTTTAATCCTTAAATAAGAATAACCAAAAGGTTGAGGAAAGCAATACAAGTAGATTGAGAAACATGGTCTAAGTGATGGCCTTCTTCATGAGAAGTCTTTTGTTTTTCACATAAATATTAAAATATTTGTTAAAGATGGTTTTCCCCAAAAACAAACATGTCAGTTTTCTGTGTATCTTCCCTGATCCAGATATAGTTTTATTTTTTCATCATTTTTGAAAGTACTTTGAAATGTTGGACATTCTATGTGAGAGCTTTGACATTTTTTCTTAAGTTCCTTTTTAGATGTTCCAAAATGTTCTGCTCTCTCTAACGTTGTTTCAGTATTTATTTTTCAAGTAGGTTAAGAGACTTAGGAGAAAATAGAGGAGGATGGGGGGTGCTTCTAATTCACATAAAGCACTATCTTAGGTTGGGTTCCCCAGAACTAGACCCTGAGATAAGAGCTAAAAAGCATGTGATATATTCAAGGTCTGCTATTAGGAGAAAGGGAGTGAAAAAAGCAGGATAGAAGAGGTGAAGGAGCTGAGCGGGGGTGGGAACTCCACAGGTGGATTTCATCCCACAGTTAGTCTCACCCTGAAGCAAGGAGACCCTGTATTTTGCACCACCTTGTCCATCAGTCATTGTATGCAGGCTGGGGAGGATGGTGTCTAAGCTCCCAAGAAGAGCTGTTCTTGCTCAGCCTGAGGGCGAATTTGCAGAGACAGGGCCAGGTCAAGGCTGCCATTAGCAGCCAACACTCATAGAAGATGGTGTATGGTATACTGTCCATCTGATACCCTGGGGATCTAAAGAGGGCACCCACATAGCAACTACAACTACCACTGAAATATTAAACCAAAATATCTGGCAATATTGTATTTCCATAATTCTTTATAATATGCAAGGTGTTTTTATGTTCATTATGTTATTAGATACTGATAATACTACATGTATGGTATATACTATTACCATATTTGATATATGAATATGCTATAAGTCAAAGATGAATTCACCCCCCTCATTTTACATGACATTAAGTTTGAATAGGACTCAATCATATGTCACTATTATTGTTGTCTATTATGTTTGCATAATATCTTTCACTGATTTTTAAGAATGAAAAAATTGAGGTAATATGAAGTCAAAGAACTTGTCCAAAGTTGCAGAGATAATAAATAAAACTAAGGTTCGCATCCACTTATTATTGAAACATTGTGGTGTTTCAATAAGTAATATTTGTACATTATTAAGTTTTTTATACTTATACATAATATTAGAAATCACAAATTTCAGAGAAAATTTAAACATACTCTGTATTTAACATATGTTCTCTTAGTATAATATTAATATTATATAACAAAATGCCAGTTACACAAAAAAAAGATGTTTATAGTACAAAGTGAGCAAAGGAAATGATCATATTACCCAGTCTGGCAGAGGAAAGGCAAACAATCAGGAAAGCCTTCCTTGGTGAAGTGATGCTAGGAAAACAAGAACTTGTAAAGCAAAATTTTGGAGGATGAAAGAAGAATAAGCATTCCTAGTACCTTATATTATGCCCAACACAGAGATGACTTCAATATATATATTTGAATGAATGAATCACTAATTTTAGGCAAGCAAGCAAGAAAACCAAAACTCAGATGACAAATACCATGAAACATGCATGTGAAGGAAAAAGGGTGAGGTTGAGGTGAGAATGAAGAGGTAGGTAAGGGTCAGACCATGATGGTTTTGTGAGAGAATTAAGGTGTTTCCTATGTTTTGAGGCAACGGAAACATTGAAGTTCTCTAAGGGAGGGAGTATCATTTTAGGATTTGCTTATATTGTATAGATCAATCTGGTGGCTTTCTAGAGATTAACATAGACAATGGGACTAGAGACAAGGATATCAGTGATAAAGATGAACCACAATCCTGGTACATATGGCCTGAATGAGGAGAGTGAGAGATGAGTTAGAAATGAGTGGATATAAATGATAAATGTTTGGAATCAAAATGACTAATTTTAATTCAAAAGCAAACCATCATTGATGGAACTACAATGTTGATTAACTAGTGAGCTGAGTCTTTGGAAAGGTGGCATCTCTAGATCTATGGATCTTGATTTAGTGTTTACATCAATGTTCCCCAGTTTTAATATGATGGGAGAGGCACAGAGTGCAAGGACTCAAGATTAATGATCTAGGTTAATGAGTTGCATACCTAAATGCATGGGGATCTGCTATTTGACTGTAAACATGTAGAGACTGAAAGGATACAAGAATGATGATTCCAGCTTTGAAGGTCATAGACATTAAATACCTGTGAGAAATACTTGCAAAATCATAAATATTCTGGAATGAATTGAATGAATATGCATGTAAACTTATGCTAAGTGCTACATAATATTTAAATGATTTTTAAAATATGAAATAATGAACAATTCCTTAATGCCTGTTTCTCTAGACAAGTGATAGAAAGTATATAGACCAATGCTATACATTTCTCAAATATAGAGCATTAATCACAGCTCTGTCCCACTCTACTAGAACAAGAATTCACAATCTCCAATCCAAAGTTTTGGGAAACTCCTAATAATCACTTAGAGTGGAAACATGATTTGAAACTGGTTTGACATTCCTGGTCTTTGCTACATCAAGTTTTTTGACAACAAAGGAAAATAATTATATAATACTATTTTTTCTTGGGAAAATATATTAATACATACACTTTTGATTTCCATAGGCAAAGATACACACATTATATATGTAGTATATATAGTATATGTATGTGTGTATAAATATGTATATATAAATATGTGTGTGTATATATATATATATATGTATATACACATACACACACACACAGAAATGGGAAATATGTGTTTGTGTATATATGTATATATACATATTGTGTATGCACATATATATCAGAAGATATCCTCTAAAAATAAATAATAAACATGATTAGAATACCCCAGTGCAGAATCACTTCACAATGAAAGCACAGACCTTGTAAAACAAATAAGGCAGACGGAAGCTGGTATGGAAACAATCTAGGAGTAATAATTCCACTGGGATTACATATTGTATCAATAATTTTCTCATTCTTTCTCCCCTCCCCTGCTGTTTTCCCTGACACCTACCATCTCAAACACCCTAAAATACAGCCACTCATATGGTAGAAACTCCACAAAATAATGCAAGCATACAAAATAGATAGCAGGGCCACAGGCCCATCAATTATGCTCCTCCTGTCTCTTAAATAAATAGACCTTACCTCTGAGTGAAGAAAAAATCTCTTGAACTCAATCTATTCTTGAGAACTAGAGCAAATGAAATTTAGAATATTACTAAGATAACAAAAGCTAACACTGCTTTCTGTAAGCTCAATTTTCTACTTTCATGTAAATGTACTTTTCATCTTAATTGTCTGAATTGACAGAGCCAAAGACAAAGAACCAAATTCACAGGCCAGGCTCCTATCAGCTTTATTAGAAAATGGACTTTATTGTCCAGCACAAAAAAGATTTGTTGAAGTGAAAGGGTGGAAAAAAGTTCCCAACACAGTAAGACAAAGTCACATCCAGAAAAATGTTACATAGCCTTATCATAAACAGAGTGGGCCAGGTAAGAAATAGAAATCCAGAAAAACATTATTTGGAGGAGCTGATCATCACAGACTAAGTACATGCCTTTTTCATACAGCGTCTTCTTCTCCTGTCCTATATGCTAAATTTAAATTTTAGCTTCTTTATTTCTACAACCTTTATATTTGTTGTTTAAAAAAGAAGTGACCTGTACTGTTTAAATATCTCTATCCTCAGATACATTATATTCACAAAAATTATATAGAATATGTACTTAAGAAAACACTTCCCATTGATAATACACAAAAAATGTTAAAGTTATAATAGATGAGATATCGTAAAAGTATTTATTTTATACAAATAACTATATGTAATATAGGATAAAATAATCCTAAAATTCTTATTTTAATCTGAATTTTTAATCATTTAAAAATGCATACTTTTGGGCTTCCCTGGTGGTGCCGTGGTTGGGAGTCTGCCTGCCGATGCAGGGGATGCGGGTTCGTGCCCCAGTCCGGGAGGATCCCACGTGCCGCGGAGCGGATGGGACCGTGAGCCATGGCCGCTGGGCCTGCGCGTCCGGAGCCTGTGCTCCACAATGGGAGAGGCCGCGGTGGTGAGAGGCCCGCGTACCACACACACACACACACACACACACACACACACAAAGCATACTTTTTTCTCAATTGAGACCTACAACATCAGTTATTAGGAATTTTAATAGTCATTATGTGGATTTTCAGTGATAGAATTTCCCTGTTTATTTTATTTTTGTTTAAAGTTTAAGAAATTTCAACCAACTTACGCCACCTCAAGTGAAGAGGGGGATTTATATTCTTTAGTAAATGAAAATCTATGGATATACTGGATTCAAGAACTCAACAGATGTTACATATTATCTTTTTTCTCCTCCCTCCCCTTCTCCTTTTCCCTCCTCTTCCAACTCTTTTCCTCCCTCTCCATAGTTTTGTTCTGCTTTCTCCTTGCTGGCTTAACTCTGAGAGAAGCTCAGAAAATTAAGAGCGTCTCTTTTTTCTTCAGAAAATATACAGGCTTAACTCTGTTTCAGTCATGGCTCCATATGTGAACCAATCACTTTGGCAAAATGAAGGTGATTGATGAGTTAGCCATACATAGGGTTTGTATCAGCTCCTGGAACCAACTGTAGAATGAGCTCCACTCAACTTTCATGGCCAGGACCTGGGGAATTAGAGGTTTCCCATGGCATATCTGAGAGCTATAATGAAATCAAGATATTGGGAAGGCAGGCAAATAGCATAGGTCTCCTACAAGGTTCAGAAAGTTTGGAGTGTAGTGGAAAGGTATTTTCAACACCACTAAAAGCAACAACAAAGGCACAATAATGAGAAAGTGTGAAGATTTAGGGAAAATAAAAAGTGATAAGTAAACCTTAACGGATGGAAACTTGACTATGCATATGGAACCTGGGCAAGGGATTTAGCTACTCAGAGAGACCAAACTAAACGTATGGTAGGGTAAGTCATAAAGGACCATTAATGCCAGGCTAAAGATTTGAGAGTGTGAAGCCATTCAAGCTTTATAAGAAGGGACAGGCTTGATCTAAACTTTCCCTAAGGGAAGTGGATTTTCAGTGGTAGGATAACTAGGCTGTAGCTGGAATTACTAGAGACAGGGATATAAATTAAGTGACATTAGGCTAAAGTAAGTAGAGATCTGGGGTTATGATTGTGATGGACTGTGAGAAATGCAAGAAAGGTAAACATTATTAGTAACAGAATAAATATGGAGATGGGAAAACAAGAGAAATAGGGAGCTGAAAGTGATCAAAGATTTAAAACTTTATCACTAGTAAAACAGTGGAACCATCAGTCTAAAATACAAAAATACTGAATCACTATTCTGTACACCTGAAATTTATACAATATTGTAAATAAAATATACTTTGATTAAAAGAAAATGTAAAACAAGTAAAAATATTGATAATGTGTTCAGCAATGTCTGAGTACATCTCTACTTATTCATTCAACGGGACTTCCAATTGTGTTTTAAAAGGCAGGGGAAATAAAAGTCCTATTCAACATCATTAGAATAAGTAATGATGCATGCAAGAGAACATGGAGCATGTTGGCCTTCAAAGCTACCTACAAGGAACTTATTCTTTTTGGTAAACTCAGTAGAAATAATATGTAGAAAATATATATACACTAGCAACACTAATGTTGACATTTCTTTCTTTATTTTTTTTAATATGCATTAGCTTCTTTCTTTCTTTCTTTCTTTCTTTCTTTCTTTCTTTCTTTCTTTCTGTCTGTCTTTCTTTCTTTCTTTCTCTCATCTTTCTATCTTCCTTTTTAACATCTTTGTTGCAGTATAATTGCTTTACAATGGTGTGCTAGTTTCTGCTTTATAACAAAGTGAATAAGCTATACATATACATATATACCCATATCTCTTCCCTCTTGTGTCTCCCTCCCAACCTCCCTATCCCACCGCTCTAGGTGGTCACAAAGCACCGAGCTGATCTCCCTGTGCTATGCAGCATCTTCCCACTAGCTATCTATTTTACATTTGGTAGTGTATGTATGCCCATGCCACTCTCTCACTTCATCCCAGCTTCACCTTCCCCTTACCCAGGTCCTCAAGTCCATTCTCTATGTCTGCATTTTCACTCCTGTCCTGCCACTAGATTCTTCACAACGTTTTTACTCTTTTTTTTTTTTTTTAGATTCCATATATATGTGTTAGCATACAGAATTTTTTTTCTCTTTCTGACTTACTTCACTCTGTATGACAGACTCTAGGTCCATCCACCTCACTACCAAAAACTCAATTTCGTTTCTTTTTGTGGCTGGGTAATATTCCATTGTATATATGGGCCACATCTTCTTTATCCACTCATCTGTCAATGGACACTTAGGTTGCTTCCATGTCCTGGCTATTGTAAGTAGAGCTGCAAGGAACAGTGTCGTACATGACTCTTTCTGAATTATGGTTTCTCAGGGTATATGCCCAGTAGTGGGATTGCTGGGTCCTATGGTAGTTCTATTTTTAGTTTTTTAAGGAACCTCCATACTGTTCTTCATAGTGGCTGTATCAGTTTACATTCCCACCAACAGTGCAAAAGGGTTCCTTTTTCTCCACACCCACTCCAGCATTTATTGTTTGTAGATTTTTTGATGATGGCCATTCTGACTGGTGTGGGGTGATACCTCACTGTAGTTTTGATTTGCATTCTCTAATGATTAGTGATGCTGAGCATCCTTTCATGTGTTTGTTGGCAATCTGTATATCTTCTTTGGAGAAATGTTTAGTTAGGTCTTCTGCCCATTACTGGATTGGGTTGTTTGTTTTTTTGATATTGAGCTGTTTGTAAATTTTGGAGATTAATCCGTTGTCAGTTGCTTCATTTGCAAATATTTTCTCCCATTCGGCCAGTGGCCTTTTCATCTTGTTTATGGTTTCCTTTGCTGTGTAAAAGATTTTAAGTTTCATTAGGTCCCATTAGTTTATTTTTGTTTTTATTTCCATTTCTTTAGAGGTGGGTCAAAAAGGATCTTGTTGTGATTTTTCTCACAGAGTGTTCTGCCTAAGTTTTCCTCAAAGAGGTCTTTTATCCATTTTGAGTGTTTTTTTTTTGTGTATGGTGTTAGGGAGTGTTCTAATTTCATTCTTTTACATGAAGCTCTCCAGTTTTCCCAGCACCATTTATTGAAGAGGCTGTCTTTTCTCCATTGTAGATTTTTGCTTCCTTTATAAAAAATAAGGTGACCATATGTGTGTGGGTTTATCTCTGGGCTTTCTATCCTGTTCCATTGATCTATATTTGTTTTTTTTGCCAGTACCATACTGTCTTGATTACTGTAGCTTTGTAGTATAGTCTGAAGTCAGGGAGCCTGATTCCACCAGCTCCATTTTTCTATCTCAAGATTGATTTGGCTATTTGGAATCTTTTGTGTTTCCATACAAATTGTAAAATTTTTTGTTCTAGTTCTGTGAAAAATGCCATTGGTAGTTTGATAGGGATTACATTGAAACTGTAGATTGTTTTGCATAGTAGAGTCATTTTCACAATGTCGATTCTTCCAATCCAAGAACATGGTATATCTCTCTATCTGTTTGTATCACCTTTACTTTCTTTCATCAGTGTCTTATATTATAGTTTTCTGCATACAGGTCTTTTGTCTCCCTAGGTAGGTTTGTTCCTAGGTATTTTATTGTTTTTGCTGCAATGGTAAATGGGAGTGTTTCCTTAATTTCTCTATAAGAGTTTTCATCATTAGTATATAGGAATACAAGATATTTCTGTGCATTAATTTTGTAAACTGCTACTTTACCAAATTCATTGATTAGCTCTAGTAGTTTTCTCGTAGCATCTTTAGGATTCTCTATGTATAGTATCATGTCATCTGCAAACAGTGGCAGTTTTACTTCTTCATTTCTTATTTGGATTGCATTTATTTCTTTTTCTTCTCTGATTGCTGTGGCTAAAACTTCCAAAGCTATTTTGAATAATAGTGGCGGGAGTGGGCAAATTTGTTTTGTTCCTGATCTTAGAGGAAATGATTTCAGTTTTTCACTATTGAGAATGGTGTTAGCTGTGGGTTTGTCATATATGGCCTTTATTGTGTCGAGGTAAGTTCCTGCTATGACTACTTTCTGGAGGGTCATCATAAATGGGTGTTGAACTTTTTCCAAAGCTTTTTCTGCATCTATTGAGATGATCATGTGTTTTTTTTTTCCTTCAGTTTGTTAACATGGTGTATCACATTGATTGATTTGTGTATACTGAAGAATCCTTGCATTACTGTGATAAACCAAGTTTGATTATGGTGTATGATCCTTTTAATGTGCTGCTGGATTCTGTTTGCTGGTATTTAATTGAGAATTTTTGCATCTATGTTCATCAGTGATAATGCCCTGTAGTTGTCCTTGTTTGTGGGATCTTTGTCTGGCTGATGGTGGCCTCGTAGAATGAGTTTGGGAATGTTCCTCCCTCTGCTATATTTTGGAAGAATTTGAGAAGGACAGGTGTTAGCTCTTCTCTAAGTGTTTTACAGAATTCGTCTGTGAAGCCATCTGGTCCTGGGCTTTTGTTTGTTGGAAGATTTTTAATCACAGTTTCTATTTCAGCACTTGTGATTGGTCTGTTTATATTTTCTATTTCGTCCTGGTTCAGTCTTGGAACGTTGTGCTTTTCTAAGAAGTTGTTCATTTCTTCCAGTTTGTCCGTTTTATTGGCATATAGTTGCTTGTAGTAATCTCTCATTATTCTTTGTATTTCTGGAGTGTCAGTTGTTACCTCTCTTTTTTCATTTCTACTTCTAGTGATTTGAGTCTTCTCTCTTTTTTTCTCATTATTCTCATTATTATTTGTATTAATATTATTCTTTGTATTTCTGGAGTGTCAGTTGTTACCTCTCTTTTTTCATTATTCTTTGTATTTCTGGAGTGTCAGTTGTTACCTCTCTTTTTTTCATTTCTACTTCTAGTGATTTGAGTCTTCTCCCTTTTTTTCTTGATGAGTCTGGCTAATGGTTTATCAATTGTTTTTATCTTCTCAAAGAACCAGCTTTTATTCTTATTGATCTTTGCTATTGTTTCCTTCATTTTTTTTTCATTTATTATTGATCTGATCTTTATGATTTCTTTCTTTCTGCTAAATTTGGGGTTTTCTGTTCTTCTTTCTCTAATTGCTTTAGGTGTAAGGTTAGGTTGTTTATTTTAGATGTTTTCTGTTTCTTGATGTAGGATTGTATTGTTTAAACTTCCCTCTTAGAACTGCTGTTGCTGCATCCTGTAGGTTTGGGATCACTGTGTTTTCATTGTCATTTGTTTCTAGGTATTTTTTGATTTACCCTTTGATTTCTTCAGTGATCTTTTGGTTATTTAGTATTGTATTGTTGAGCCTCCATGTGTTTGTATTTTTTACAGATTTTTTCCTGTAATTGATATCTAGTCTCATAGCGTTGTGAACAGAAAAGGTACTTCATACAATTTCAATTTTCTTAAATTTACCAAGGCTTGATTTGTGACCCAAGATATGGTGTGTCCTGGAGAGTGTTCCATGAGCCTTTGAGAAGAAAATGTATTCTGTTGTTTTTGGATGGAATGTCTTATAAATATCAATTAAGTCCATCTTGTTTAATGTGTCATTTAAAGCTTGTGTTTCCTTATTTATTTTCATTTTCGATCATCTGTCTATTGGTGAAAGTAGGTTGTTAAAGTCCCTACTATTATTGTATCATTGTCAATTTCCCCTTTTATGGCTGTTAGCATTTGCCTAATGTACTGTGGTGTTCTTATGTTGGGTGCATAATTATTTACAATTATATCTTCTTCTTGGATTGATCCCTTGATCATTATGTAGTGTCCTTCTTTGTCTCTTGTAATAGTCTTTGTCTCTTGTAATAGTCTTTATTTTAAAGTCTATTTTGTCTGATATGAGAATTTCTTTTGATTTCCATTTGTATGGAATATCTTTTTCCATCCCCTCACTTTCAGTCTGTATGTGTCCCTAGGTCTATTGTGGGTCTCTTATAGACAGCATATATATGGGTTTTCTTTTTGTATCCATTCAATATCTTTTGGGTGGAGCATTGAATCCATTTACATTTAAGGTAGTTATTGATATATATGTTCCTATTACCATTTTCTTAATTGTTTTGGGTTTGTTATTGTAGGTCTTTTCCTTTCCTTGTGTTTCCCTCCTAGAGAATTTCCTTTAGCATTTGTTGTAGATCTGGGTGTTTTTTTTTTTTTTTTTTTTTTTTTAGATCTGGGTTTTTGATGCTATATTCTCTTAGCTTTTGATTCTCTGTAAAGATTTTAATTTCTCCATTGAATTTTAATGGGATCCTTGCTGGGTAGAATAATCTTGGTTGTAAGTTTTTCCCTTTCATCACTTTAAATATGTCCTGCCACTCCCTTCTGGCTTGCAGTGTTTCTGATGAAAGATCAGCTGTTAACCTTATGGGGATTCCTTTGTATGTTAATTGTTGCTTTTCCCTTGTTGCTTTTAATATTTTTTCATTGTATTTAAGTTTTTGATAGTTTGATTGATATGTGTCTTGGCGTGTTTCTCCTTGGATTTATCCTGTATGGGACTCTCTGTGCTTCCTGGACTTGATTGCCTATTTCCTTACCCATATTAGGAAAGTTTTTCAACTATAATCTCTTCAAATATTTTCTCAGTCCCTTTTTTACTCTACCTCTTCTGGACACCTATAGTTTGAATGTTGGTGCATTTAATGTTGTCCCAGAAGTTTCTGAGATTGTGCTCACTTCTTTTCATTCTTTTTTCTTTTTTCTTCTCTGCAGTAGTTATTTCCACTATTTTATCTTCCAGGTCGCTTATCCATTCTTCTGCCTCAGTTATTGTGTTATTGGTTCCTTCTAGAGAATTTTTAATTTCATTTATTGTGTAGTTCATCTTTGTTAGTTTGCTCTTTAGTTCTTCTAGGTCCTTGTTAAACATTTCTTGTATTTTCTCCATTCTATTTCCAAGATTTTGGAACATCTTTACTATCATTACTCTGATTTCTTTTTCAGGTAGACTGCCTATTTCCTCTTCATTTGTTTGGTGGTGTATTTTTACCTTGCTCTTTCATCTGCTGTGTGTTTCTCTGCCTTCTCATTTTGCTTAACCTACTGTGTTTGTGGTCTCCTTTTCACAGGCTGCAGGTTTGTATTTCCAGTTGTTTTAGTGTCTGCCCCCAGTGGCTAAGGTTGGTTCAGTGGCTTGTTTAGGCTTCCTGGTGGAGGGGACTGTTGCCTGTTTTCCAGTGGATGAAGCTGGATCTTGTCTTTCTGGTGGGCAGGACTGCATCCAGTGATGTTTTGAGGTGCCTCTGAACTTATTATGACTTTAGTTAGCCTCTCTGCTAATGGGTGGGTTTGTGTTCCTGTCTTGCTAGTTGTTTGGCATAGGGTGTCCAGCACTGTAGCTTGCTGGTCATTGAGCGGAGCTGGGTCTTAGCTTTGAGATGGAAGTCTCTCACAGAGCTTTCACCATTTGTTATTACATTGGGTTGGGAGGTCTCTCATGGACCAATGTCCTGAACTTGGCTCTCTCACCTCAGAGGCTTAGGCCTGACACCTGGCCAGAGCACTAAGAGCTTGTTAGTTAGCCACATGGCTGAGAAGAAAAGGGAGAAAAAGAAAGAAGGAGAGAAAGAAAGAAGGAAAGAAAGAAAGAAAGAAGAAAGAAAATAGAAAGAAAGAAAGAAAGATAAATAAAATAAAATAAAGTTATTAAAATAGAAAAAATTATTAAAAAGAAAAAGTTAAAAATGCAAAAAAAGAGAGAAAGAAAGAAGAGAGAAACCAAACCAAAAACAAATCCACCAAGGATAACAAGCAGTAAAAACTATACTAAAAAAAGAAAACAAAAAAATGGACAGTCAGAACCTTAGGACAAATGGCAAAAGCTATACAGACAAAATCGCACAAAGAAGCATGCACATACACACAAAAAGAGAAACAAGGAATATATATTTTATATATATATATATATATATATATATATAAAATTTAAAAAGGAAGAGAGCATCAAATCAATAAACAAATCTACCAGTGATAATAAGCCCTAAATACTAAACTAAGATAAACATTAAATCAGAACCAAATAAGATGCAGAAAGCAAACCTCAAGTCTACAGTGGCTCCCAAAGTCCACACCTCAATTTTGGGATGATTTATTGTCTATTCAGGTATTCCACAGACACAGGGTACATCAAGTTGACTGTGGAGATTTAATCTGCTGCTCCTGATACTGCTGGGAGAAATTTCCCTTTCTCTTCTTTGTTCATGCAGCTCCTGTGGTTCAGCTTTGGATTTGGCCCTGCCTCTGTGCATAGGTCCCCTGAGGGCATCTGTTCCACACCCAGAGAGGATGGGGTTAAATGAGAGGCTTATTAGGGGGTTCTGGCTCACTCAGGCCTGGGGGAAGGACAGGTATGCAATGTGGGGCGAGCCTGCAGCAGAGGCCATCATGATGTTGCAACAGCCTGAGGCATGCCGTGTTGTCTTCCGGGAAAGTTGTCCCTGGATCAGAGGACCCTGGCAGTGGTGGGCTGCACAGGCTCCTGGGAAGGGAGGTGTTGATAGTGACCTGTGCTTGCCCACAGGCTTCTTGATTTGATGGCTGCAGTAGAAGCCTTAACATTTTATGCCCACCTCTGGTGTCTGTGCTGATAGCCTGGGCTCTCACCCATCTCTGGATCTTGTTTAGGTGGTGCTCTGAATCCCGTCTCCTTGATCAACTCAAAACAGTGGTCTCTTGCCTCTCTAGCAGGTCCAAACTTTTTCCCAGAGTCCCTCCCTGCTAGCTGTGGCTCACTAACCCCCTTCAGGCTATGTTCATGCAGCCAACCCCAGTCCTCTCGCTGGGATCTGAACTCCAAAGCCCAAGCCTCAGCACCTAGCTGCTGCCTGCCCCAGTGGGTGAGCAGATAAGCCTCTCAGGCTGGTGAGTACTGGTTGGCACCAATCCTCTGTGTGGGAATCTCTCCACTTTGCCCTCTGCACCCCTGTTGCTGTGCTCTCCTCCATGGCTCCAAAGCTTCCCCCTGCACCACCCACCCCCTCTCTCTGCCAGTGAAGGGGCTTCCTACTGTGTGGAAACTTTTCCTCCTTCACAACTCCCTCAGAGGTGCAGGTCCCATCCCTATTCTTTTTTCTCTGTTTTTCCTTTTGCCCTATCCAGGTACATGGGGGAGTTTCTTGCCTTTTAGGAAGTCTGAGGTCTTCTGTCAGTGTTCAGTAGGTGTTCTGTAGGAGTTGTCCCACATGTAGATGTAGTTTTGTTGTATTTGTGGGGAGGAAGGTGATCTCCATGTCTTAATCCTCTGCCATCTTGAAGACACCCTCAATGTTAACATTTCTAATACATGAACTTAATTCCATCAAGACTGTCTTCTGAAGCCATAAACCACTTTCTATACTGAATTACTAACACTGTGGCTTATTGGAGCAATATGAATTTTAATTTATGATATGTGTGTGCAATTTTGTTGCTCAATAAGTCTTTGATGATTTTAAAGTTCACATTTAGATAAAAATGAAAGAATCACATAACAGAATAAAGACATTTTGCTTTCTTCTTCTTCCCTGAAATCTACTAAAAAAAGTAAGAATTACATAACATACAAATAGCCCATTGTACAAATTTATTCCATATATGATATCAATAAGATCAATAAAGTGTCCAAGGATAAACCAAATTGAAAGGTCTAAGACTTCTATGGCAAAAACTATGCATCTTTAATGTCAGAAAATCAAAGAAGCCTGAATGAATGGTAAGATAAACCCCAACAATGTATAAGAGAATTCAAAATTTTATTAATGGGAATTCTTGATTAATTAATCTATTACATCAATGTCATTCCAATCTAAATCCAGGAGTTTATATATATATATATATATGTATGACTCAAAATAATATTTGAAAGTAAATTTGAAACAAATTAAAAATATAAATGTCTATCATATTTCAAACAGGTTACAAACATAGAAATTAAAATATGATAATTAAGAATAGACATTAATAATGAGAAACATAGAGCATGGACTTTGATATATGGGTAAGTGGGAATTTGGTATATAATAAAGGTGTTGTTTCCAACCAAATATAAAAGACTGAACAATGAATAATGTTGAATTAATAGGATATTTATTTAAGAAAATAAATAATAATCTCAAACTTTACCTCATTTTTCTCACAGTAATGAATTTTAAATGTTTTAAAAATGAACTTTAAAAATAAAAATGAATATTAAAACAATACTACAAATTTTTAGAAGATATAGAGTAGAATATATGCATAATCTTGGCATGAGGGCTGCCTTTTTAGGTATCCTCAACCCCTTCAAAAAGAGAAAAACACATAACAGAAAATATTGATGAAATTGAGGACATCAACACAAACCTGATTGATAAATAAATAAATACGAAGCAATAGAAGAGAAGTAGGAGCAACATTTTACTATTGGCCTTGTTGCTGTTCCTCCCATTAAGTACACTGTAGTTAGGACAACTGTTCTTCTCAGACTCCAATTCTAGAATGTTGTTCCCTCAGATATTTTCCAGGCTACCTTTCTTATTTCAATCTTTTTTCTGTTCTAAGTTTGCCTCCAGAAGGTGGTCTCTGCGTACCCTATCTAAAATATTATCATCTCTGTATTTTTTTCTTTTTATCCCGGACCCAGTTATTTTTTTCTGACTGGAACTGAAGTCTACTTGTATTATTACATAATTTTTCATGTCTTGAGACCTTCCATATTCAAATTCAAGGTTCACTAAAGCATGGATATTATGTTGTTCTCCACCATATCACAGGATCCTAGAATTCCTGGCACACAGTAGGCACTTTGAATATTTATTGAATGAATAAAAAGAGAAATGATTAAAAAATAATGACAGATGAGAATATCTAACAAAAATCACATGTGCAATTATGTGCTTAACAAATATTCCCTTTCATTTTCTTTTTTTCCATCCAGAAAGTTTCAGTCTAGTAGGTAAGACAAATACACAAATAACTGAAAAATATATTCCTTCATTGTATCAAGTTATATTTACATCAACTTTATAATTTCTATGTAATATGATATTGCAATAACTAATATTATAAAAAGGTGTTCAGTGCACTGCTTTGTATTCCTTGGTCATAAGAAAAAAGAAATAAAATCAGTTTAATTGAGAATAAAAGCCAGAATACCTGAACTTTTTCTAACAGTAATTTACATAAGATTTCTTTCTTTTCTTTCTTTCTTTTTTTCTAAGTTTGAGTTTATTGTGCATCTCAAAAGAACAATATGGAAACTGTGGGAATGAGAAAGAAACTCTATTCTTAAATGCTATGTGCCATTAGCAGATACCATACTACCACACATGTTCTAGGCAAGAAACTTAAAAGGATAACTATTCACAAATGAATCTTTATTTCTCTTACTAATTAATAACCCCCATGCTGTGAATACATGGTGATAATGTACTACTAAGAAAAATCAATAAATTTACACTGAGGGACAAAGTAATTGGTGTTGCAGAATAGAAAATGATGTATTGTGCATTGATCCTTCAGCAATCTTTTAACTAAAAAGAAGAGAAGAGAAATCTAATTACTTTAGCAGGTACCTGAAAGTGATAAGATTAAAACAAGCTAATTATATTTTCCTGAATAATGACTTAACTTTGATGAAAGTAAGTTGAGGAAAGGCATACTGTGATTCAGGCAAAGAAATGTTAGATTTCACTAATTATAGCATAATCCTGATTCATTTAACTGTCCTTAACCTATTTTAAAGAAGCCAAAATAGAAAGAGCAAACACTATTGAACAGAAATATATAGGACATTTCTGCATAGTATGTAAGATAAAATTAAATTCCAAAGATGTTTGTATATGTGAGTCTGAAATTAAAATGTATCAGGTAAAATGGCAAAAAAAAATTTACCTGTTTTTCCTAACAGCAATAGTTTAAAAGAAATTTTCTATATAAATGTTTACTTACTTCAGACAATGTTAGAGAAATAAAACTGCATAAGATGATCAAGTTTTGAAGATTCATTTATGTAAATACTACTTCAGATTAAATTTTATAGACATATCACCAAATCTGGAAATATTTAGTTATATTAATACTTTTTAATTTGCATTTTCTCTTATATGAATATTTTTAAATGAATACTGAAAGCTGCATAGCTATAGAATTTGACTGATGTTTGTTCATTTAAAAGCCTTTGTTTTCCCATTATTACTTAACTATCCTGTTTTTTTCTCCCATCAAAATTCAATATGTGAAAAGTTCAACTTAAATCCATCTCTATTCCTCCCATCTATAACATTCAGTAATACAAATACTACTACTAATAATAATGTCACCTAATTTTCAGGCTCTTTAAGTGGATTAGAGTCAGTATGAGTATTCACCTGGCATACAGAAGGTACTTATAAATTGTACCAGTTGGTGTAATTAGTAGAATTATTAAGTTACATACCTCTTCCAGTTCTTGAGAATGGTCAGTATACTTCTCACAGTCAGAGAATGTGCAGGGAATTTGGAAGACTTCCTGCCTCATTCATCAGGGATCTCTCTTGAGGCTTTTCACAACTCCTAACTTCTTTAAATCTGAGAGAACACCTTCATGGATCCCAGAAAAGGTAATGGGGTTAAGGGCAATATACAAAGCCTCTCCTCATGTATAGTTGGGGAGAAACTCAGATCAACTTAAAGCAGTGGTAAAAACAAAGTCCTTTACAAATTTCCATAACACAACAAAGGAATGTTGTGGTAAAAAAATCAGAGAAAAGTTAAAATTAAAGGAAGTAGTAAGATGAAAAAATCCAAACTAGACCAAATCACAGAAACAAAACAAAACAACAACAAAAGCCTCAGAGGAAATAACCAGATTAAATAAATACTGAAGAATAGGATTAAATTCTGTATAAAAGGCACATATTTGTAATGCAAACTACATAATGCAGAAGACCATGGATGCACAGTTCACACTTGAGAAATATTTATAGAATTCAAATAGCCTAAGAAAAAGGACAAAAATATAAAAATTATGAGGAAAGAATAGATCTCAATGACAGAAAGTAAAAGCCTATCTGGGTAAAATAATATTTCTGATAAAAAAAGTAAGAAAAAGAACAAATCTATAACAAAAGAAAATATTCCTGAGCTTAAAAGTGTCCCAAGTATTCAGGAAAATGGAACTATTTAACTTTGGCAAAATCAATGAAAGTGATTCACATCTAGAAACTACTAAGCCTGTATGGGATTCTAAGATCAGAGGGGAAAAGATCTGCAAAAGGCCTAATAAAAAACATATAAAATAACCCAAATTCAAGGCAACTTTATATTTTTATGAAAACTCAATTCTAAAAAATAAATAACAAAAACAAATTTTATAATCCAATAGTCTTACTAAATAGCTTCAGATATTCTAAGGTTCATAAAATATAGTGATATAAACCTTAGTGCAATTTGAGTTATTTTTTTCTGCTCTCTGCAACCAAGGTTTACCAGCTTTAAATTTCTGGATATTTTGTTAATTTTTACTATTCATGTGGTATCACATTTAGATCTTTAGTACTACTATAATATTTATGTAATCAAAATAAAATGTTCTCAGCTAAAATAAATCATATGAGTTTATTATACATTAATCTAAGTTATGAAATTTTTAAAAAGCTTGTGCAATGGTTTAAATTTGCAACTCAGCAAGACAAGTTGAACTTCATTTTCACTACAGTATAATTTTTTAAGAGAGTTAAATGATATAACTTTCGTATCTATTACGTGGTGTGAATTTAAGGGATTTTTTTGACAGTTTTTAGTTGTGCCTTTATTCACCTTAGTTCGTTAAAAATGTACTTGTTTTAAAGATCCTATAAATAGGGTAACCACCCACTAATGTGGGATATAAGTAAGTCACCCCTCTCAGCATGGTACTTTTGTCTTTAAAAGCATAGTTTCTTAAAGGAATCTTATCGATCACATAGTAGTTAAAACAATGTCAGATATAATGATGTATACAATCTAAACAAGACAGGCTAATTAAGAATTTACATAATGTAAAAATATACATATTAAAAGTTAGCCACGTGGACAGATGCATGCATTGGGAAGAGTAGTTGATTGGGGTTGAGGGCCCATATGCAGTAATACTGCTTTTTCTTCCTCAGTTACAATAAGTAACTACCACTAAGAGATACAAGTTTTCCACACACATCTAAATACACAAGGGTAAATAAATGGTGACCTGCCACATGTACAGTCTCAAGTGGGTCTGTGACCCTTCTGTGATAGCTCTCACAAAAATAGTACATAGTGAACCCCATGCAGGTAGTAGGAAGCACTCTCTAGGGGGAGATTATATACATGCCAAAATTGTGAGTTCTTACCAGGATAATCTGCTAGGAGTTCAACTTGCATAAGGATAAAATTAATCTCTTGGTAAAAAAAGGAGGAGTTTGTCACTGATGAGTGAAGCCTGGGACACTGGTATTATTTCTCCCAAACAAGAGGTGTAGTGAAGGTAGCCCTCAATTTTGTATAGGGAAGCCTGCTCTGTTCATAACATTCAACAATCACTGGTTGAGTACTTGGATATAGTAGAGGTGCTGGATATGCCAAGAAAAAGAGCATCATTTCTTGCTCTCTGGGAGTTTATAGTCCAGTAGTGATGGAAGACAATAGACAGAAAATTAAAATGCTGGGTAGAAAGTGTGTGTTACAGCAGAGTTATTCACAGATTATTATGAGAGCCAGTAGATGTGGTCCCCAACCTAAGAGTGAGAGTCTCTGAGGGTGACAGATCACGGAAGTTGCCTTACCTCCCTCTGGCTGTGAACTCTATGCTGTCAATTTTTGTATGTTATGGTATATGAACTGGGTCACATGATCCAAATTTGGAGCAGAGAGAGTGCATATATATATATATATATATATATATATATATATATATATATATATATAAAATTTTCTTAGTTTTGTCCCTGTTTTTTAATTCATTTATTTGTTCACTAATTGCTTTGAAAAAAAAATAGTACTGACTTCCCTGGTGGTCCAGTGGTTAAGATTCCATGCTTCCAATGCAGGGGGCATGGGTTCGATCCCTGGTTGGGGAAGTTCTGCATGTCACATGGCGTGACCAAAACAAACAAACAAACAAACAAAAAACTACTTGATTGAGGTATGATTGACACTCAAAAACTGTACAAATTTAATGTATGCAATGTGTTTGGAGATAAGTACATACCCATGAAATCATTACCATAATCTATGCCATAAACATATCCACCATGTCCTATTTATTTACTTTATTATTATTATGATGATGATGATAATTGACTATTATTGTTTGCTGTGGGTAGAACTTAAATTTGGGGTCTACACACTAACTGGCAGAATGAATTTCTATATGATACATTTTGTTTTTCTCCTCATTTCCCTTTGGTAGTAATTTTAAAACTATATGTTCCCTGGAAGTTATGTGGAATATTTTAAGTACATTTTGTAATAAGACAGGGAACAAATAGTACTTTAATAGTTACTATAATTGCTAAAGTGCCTAACCATATTATCTTATAGCAAGACCAAAAATTTTACATCTGTAAAATGTACCCCAACACTGAGGTCCTACACAGGAAAGAGGAGCCCCCTTGGCTGGTTGGAGGACTGCTGAGACTAACAGGAAGGCTGTTGGACTCCACTTGTGAGGAGCATGTGTGTGCTGGCCTGCCCCTAGGCAAGGTGGAGAGAGCAGATTGAAGACTATGCTAGTGGTTGTAGGTTTCTCCCAACTGCCTCAGCATGCACACCAGCCCAAGCCAAGTGAATGCTCCAGGCCCACTTTCTCCACATTACAGCATGGCACTGGATATAAGACTGCCATGACCAGGGAGAAAACTCAGCTGTGGAACACAGAGGTGACCTGGTGCCACAGTGACACCTGGGTGGGGTGGTGAAGGCCATTGTTGGCATTTATTCAAGCAGTGCATCAGAAACACCCCAGAACTCTGACGGCAGTCAGTCAACCCACAGTCAACAGCTCACACCACAATACATGCCAAGAGTCCATGCATGTCCTGCCTGCCTTGAGATGCAGATCCACAATGGGGGAGGGGCAGCAGAGGCTGTGGGGAGTGTTTGGCTGTGAGAGACAAAGGGACTTGGATCCAAAGCTGCATCTGAGCAGAGTAAGGGAAACAATTTCTGGTGCCTGGACAGGTAGTGTATCAGAGGCAGCTTGGACACCTGTCTGTGGCTGACATGATCTGAGAGGCCACATATGCCCCCTTGTTTCAGCACGCTCCACCTCTGGGGCAAGGGTCCTGGTGTTGGGAGAGGGAAAGCACACACTTGAAGGGAACAGAGCTAGCTCGAGGCTAAATCTCAGGGCTTCTGCTCCAGCAACTCGGGATCAGACACCACCCCTGATAGGGCAGCAATGGCCACTGAGTAGAGAGGAAGCCCTGCTTCATGCCAGTTCCAGCTCTAGCCACTCCACATCCAGTCCCACCTCTTACCAAGGTGATAGCTGCCAGTACACCCTGATAAAAGATGTGACTTGAATTCACGTCAAATCCAATTCTCCCAACAAAGGCATGGGCACACGCAATCTGTATAGAGATGCTCCCACATAAGGACAGCACTTCAAGACTGCAATAGGTAACTGTTTTACCTAAATTCATAGAGGAAAGGAAGTTAAGTAAAATGAAAAGGCAGAGGAATTAGTCTCAATTGAAAGGCAAGAGAAAACCCTTGAAAAAATAATGAAACAGAAATAGCAATTTACCAGATAAAGAATTCAAAGAATTAGTAATAAGAATATTAACTGAATTAAGGAAAAGAATAGATGAACATAGTGAGAATTTTAACAAGAAACTAGAAAATATAAAGACTCAATCAGAAATGAAGAAAGTGATCTAGAATACTGAATACTGAATACTGAATACTGAAAATACAGAATACTGAAAATTACCCAATCAAAACAGCAAAAAGAAAAACAAATTTAAAAAAATGAGAACAGTTTAAAAGATCTCTGGGAAAACATTAAGTGTGCAAATATTTGCATTATAGGAGTCCCAGAAGGAGAGGAGAGAGAGAAAGGGATTGAAAATGTATTTGAAAATGTGTTTGAGAAAATTATGGCTGAAAGCTTCACAAACCTGAAGAAGGAAACAGATATCCAGGTACAGGAAGCACAGAGAGGCCAAACAGACTCACATCAAGGCTTATCATAATTAAAATGGCAAATGTTAAACATAGAGAGCATTCTAAAGGCAGCAAAAGAAAAACAAAGAGTCACATACAAGGGAATCCAATAAGGCTATCATCTGTTTTTCTACAGAAACTTTGCAAGCCAGAAGGGAGCGGCATGACATATTCAAAGTAGTGAAAGAGAAAACATGCAAACTAGGTTACTCTACCCAGCAAGATTAGGAGTTAGAATTTAAGAAGAGATAAAGAACTTCTCAGACAAGCAAAAAATTAAACAGTTCATTAATAACCTACCCCCTAAAAATGTTAGAGGGTCTTCTCTAAGTGGAAAAAAGTAATCTATAGGAAAGGGAACATCTCAGTAGGAAAAGCAAATATATAGTAAGGTCTGAGGATCAAGCACTTAAATAAGCTAGTAAGAAGGATTAAAAGTTAAAAAATTGTAAAGGTAACTATAACTACAAAACAATTAAGGGATAAACATAAAGATGTAAAATATGACACCAAAAGCACAAAATGTGTGGGAGGAGAGTAAAAATGTCTATCTTTTGGAATGTGTTTGAACTAAAAATGTGTTTGAATGACTACCAGTTTTCAAAAAAAAAGATACATTTATAGGTCAACATATATGAACCCCATGATAACCACAAGTAAAAAATCTACAACAGACACACAAAAGCTAAAAAGTAAGGGACAACAAGCAAACTACTAAAGGAAATTATCAAATCACAAGGAAAGAAGCAAAAAGAAGTAAAATAAAGAGAGAAGAACTACAAAAACAACTGGAAAACAAGGAATAAAATGGCAATAAGTACATACCTATCAATTATTACCTAAAAGTTAATGGACTAAATTCTCTAACCAAAAGACATAGGGTGGCTGACTAGAGTCAATTTAAAAAAAAAAAAAAGACAACACTCATCTATATGCTGCATACAAGAGATTTACTTCAGAGCTAAAGACACAAACAGCCTAAAAGTAAGGGGGTGGAAATATATATTTTAGGTAAACAGAACTGACAAGAAAGCAATACTTAGGCAAAATAGACTTTAAAATAATGGCTATAACAAAAGGCAAAGAAGAGCATTATATAATGATAAAGGGATCAATAAAGAAGAGGATATTGCATTCATTAACATATATGCACCCAATAGAGTAGCATCTAAATATATAAAACAAATATAACAGGCATAGAGGGAAAAAATGACAATAACAAAATAATAATATGGTACTTTAACAAACCACTTATCAATGAAGAGATCATTCAGACAGAAAATCAATAAGGCAACAGTGATTTTAAGGACATAATAGATCAGTTATACTTAAAAAATATCTAGAGGATATTACATCCAAAAGCAGCAAAATACAAATTGTTTTCAAGTGTACATGGAATGTTCTCTAGGATGGATCACATGCTAGGCCACAACAGAGGTCTCAACAAATTTAAGAGGGTAGAGATTATATCAAGCATTTTTTTTTCTGACTGCAACGATATGAAACTAGAAATCAATTACAGAAAGAAAAATGAGAAAAGAACAAACATGTGGAGACTAAATATTCTGCTGCTGAAGTAACAATGGGTGAATTAAGAAATCAAAGAGGAAATCAGAAAATAACTAGAGAGAAATGAAAATGGAAATAAACTCTCCAAAATCTATAGGATGCAGCAAAAGCAGTTCTAAGAGGGAAGTTTATAGCAATACAGGCCTTCCTCAAGAAACAAGAAAAATCTCAAGCAACTTAAGCTACCATCTGAAAGAATTAGAAAAAGAAGAACAAACAAAGCCCAAAGTCAGCAGAAAGAAGGAAATATTAAAGACCCAAGAGGAAATAAATAAAACAGAGACCAGAAAAATAAAAAAAACCCAAAATAACCAAATTTAATAGAAAAGATCAGTGAAACTAAGAGCTAAGAGCTGGTTTTTTTGAAAAGATAAACAAAATTGATAAAACTTTAGCTTGACTCACCAAGAAGAAAAGAGAAAGAACCCAATTAAACAAAATAGGAAATGAGAGAGGAGAAATAACAACTGATATCACAGAGACAGGAAAAGTCATAAGAGGGTACTATAATAGTTACATGCCAAAAAATTGGACAACCAAGAAGAAATGCATACATTTCTAGAAGCATACAACCTGCCAAGACTGAATAAGAAGAAACAGACAGTTTGAAGAGACCAATCACTAGTAGTGAAATTCAATTTGTAATAAAAATAACTCCTAGCAAACAAAAGTTCAAGATTGAACAGTGTCACCGAGAAGTTCTACCAAACATATAGAGAAGAACTAACACCTATACTTTTCAAACTATTGCAAAAAATTGAAGAGGATGGAACATCCCCAAATACATTCTACAAGGCCACCATTGCCCTGTTACCAAAACTAGACAAAAAAATGAAAATTACAGGCCAATAACTCTAATCAATTTAAATGCAAAATTCCTCAACAAAATATTAGCAAACAAAATCCAGCAATATATAAAAAGGATCATATGATATTATCAAGTGGCATTTATTCCAGGGACGCAAGAATTGTTCAATATTTGCAAATCAATCAGTGTGATATACTACATTAATTAAAGAGGGATAAAAATACCCTGATTATCTCAATAGACACAGAAAAAGCATTTGATAAAATTCAATATCCATTCATGATAAAATCTCTTATCAAAGTGGGTATACAGGGAACATACCTCAAAATAACAAAGTTCATTTATGACAAACCTGCAACTAACATCATGCTCAATGGTGAAAAGCTGAAAGCCTTTCCTCTAAATTCAGGAACAAGACAAGGATGCCCTCTTTCAACAATTCTATTTAACATAGTATTGGAAGCCCTAGCCACAGCAGTCAGATAAGAAAAAGAAATAAAACGCATCCACATTGGAAGGGAGAAAATAAAACTGTCACTATTTGCAGATGACATGATCCTATGTATAGAAAATCCTAAAGTCTTCCAAAAAACTATTAGAACAAATGAATTTAGTAAAGTTGCAGGATACAACATTAATACACAGAAATATGTTGCTTTTCTACACACCAATAATGAACTATCAGAAAGAAAAAACCAAGAAAAACCAATCTCATTTAAAAATCTCATCATAAAGAACAAAATACAAAGAAATAAACTTAACCAAGAAGGTGAAATACCTATACTCTGAAAACTGTAAAACATTGAAGAAGGAAATTGAAGATGATACAAAGAAATTGAAATATATCTCATACTCTTGGATTGAAAGAACTAATATTTTTAAAATGGCCAAACTACTCAAAGCAATCTACAGATTTAATGCAATCCTTATCAAAATACCCATGACATTTTTAACAGAACTAGAACAAATAATCCCAAAATTTACATGGAACAAGAATAGACCCCAAGTTGCCAAAACAATCTTGAGAAAAAAGAATAAAGCTGGAGGCATCACCCTCCCTGACTTCAGACTATACTACAAAGCTAAATAAAACAGCACAGTACTGGCACAAAACAGACACATAGATCAATGGAACAGAATAGACAGCCCAGAAATAATCCCACACACCTATGGTCAATTAATCTACAACAAAAGAGACAAGAATATACAATGAAGAAAAGACAGTCTCTTCAATAAGTGGTGTTCAGAAAATTGGACAGCTACATGTAAAAGAATGAAATTACAATGTTTCCTCACACCATATACAAAAATAAACTCAAAATGTATTAAAAACCTAAATGTAATACTCAAAATCATAAAACTCCTAGATGCAAACATAGGCAGAACACTCTTTGACATAAATCATAGCAATATTTTTTATCTATCTCCCAGGCAACAGAAATAATATCAAAAATAAATAAATGGAACCCAATTAAACCTAAAAGCTTTTGCACAACAAAGGAAACCATCGAAGAAACAAAAAGACATTCTACTAAATTGAAAAAATATAGGCAAATGATATGATTGACAAGGGGTTAATATCTGAAATATACAAACAGCTCATACAACTTAATATCAAAAAAAAAAAAAAAATTGATGGAAGACCTGAATGGACATTTTTCTAAAGAAGACATCCAGATGGCTAACAGACACATGAAAATGTGCTCCACAACACTAATTATTTGAGAAATGCAAATCAAAACAAGAATGAGATACCACCTCATACCTGTCAAAATGGCTATCATCAAAAAGTCTATAAATAACTAGAGAGGATGTGGAGAAAAGGGGACCCTTGTATACTGTTGGTGGAAATGTGTATTGGTGCAGTCACTATGGAAAACAGTATAAAGGTTCCTCAGAAAATAAAAACAGAACTACCATATGATCCAGCAATTCCAATCCTGGGTATATATCTGGAAAAATGAAACCACTAATTCAAAAAGATTCATGCTCTACAATGTTCATAGCAGCATTATTTACAATAGCCATATATGTAAGCAAACCAAGTGTTTATCAACAGACAAATGATAAAGAAGATGTGGAATACATATATGATGGAATATTACTCAGTTATAAAAAATGAAGAATGAATTTCTGCCTTATGCAACGATATGGATGGACCTAGAAAATATGCTTAGTGAAATAAGTCAGACAGAGAAGACAAATATTATGTGATATCACTTATTTGTGGAATCTAAAAGATAAAACGAATGTACATAGCAAAACAGAAACAGACTCACAGGTATCGAAAACAAACTAGTGGTTACCAGTGGGGAGGGGCAAGAAAGAGGTATGGATTTAAGAGATACAAACTACTGTGTATAAAATAGATAAGCAACAAGGATATATTGTTCAGCACAGGGAATTATAGTCATTATTTTGTAATAACTTTTAATAAAGTGTAATCTATGAAAATATTGAATCACTATGTGTATACTTGAAATTAATGTAATATTTTAAATTAACTATACTTCATTTATATATATATATATATGAAGAGATGAAAAACAATGAGCATTCCTTAAAGAGAGCTTAAAATATTTTGAAATTCCATTATCTTTCATACTAGCTTGAAACACTCTCTCTTTTGCTGAAATCTTATGGAAAATATGTTTATTATTAATATAATATTATTTTGCAAAGATATTTTATTTTGATTAGAGAAAGATCTTTCAAAATATTTTGTAATTTTAATGTTCAAATACTTGAGAAAGTATGTCAGAATATAATAAATTTATAATAATTAAAGTCCCACCTAAATCTTCCCTAATGTAGCCATTAGGTGGCAAGAATCAGCAGCAGACCCTGTTAAAATGTGGATTCCCCACCACTGCCCCTTTGTGATTCTCATTTAATTGGTCTCAGATGGGCTCTGTCATGGTCAGCTAGCATGCAACTGTTTGTTTCTGAGTTAGGTGGCCCACAGTGTACACCTTGAGAAGTGATGCTAAGAAGAGCCTCAACAACCCTTTGAGAGGGCTTTCATTTTTTACATTGTGTACACTTATACAGTGGTAAAAAGATGTAAGAGTTATACAAATTAAAGATTGGAATCTAGAGTTTTAAATAGGATGATCATAGTCCAAATGAGCAAATATTATTCAGCATCACTTAGATTTGATATTTGGATCTTTTATTTTGCATAGATTCTTCTGGGATCAACTGTTGCTCATATTTTTCAAAATGATTTACAAACTATTTTTAGGATAGGCTAATACTCTGTTGTATTTTTTGTGTGTCACTTGCTCTTAGCTTTGTTTTATTTTCACCCTTTCGATGACATCTTAATTGCCAGCATGGGCCTGCAAATGTACACATAATGAAAATATGTATTTGATTATGACTGAGTTATTAACATAACTAGATTTTGAGTGCTGTAAAACTTTTTGCTGCAACATAACACAGGTGACTTTCTTTGTCTACTTTCATTCCTCAGTCTCTGTAATAATCAGTTTTTCTGCAAGTGGAAATGCCTTTTAATTTGCATAATTCTGTACTGCAATATTGCACCACATTGAAATATGTGAAATTTTTGTTTAAGATGAATAGATGATAAAATGTTTTACAAGGTTTATTTTTTCCATTGCTACCATAATGATTTGTTGCAAAAACAAACAATGAAAAACATCATCATTAACACTAAAAAACACCATAAGGTTAACATGTTTGCTTTTACTGTGATATACTGTATATAGTTTGGCATTATAACAGTAAAAAGTAAATGAAAACTAAAATAATGAAGAATTTTCTCCACTCTCATGGAGACCCCAAACAAAGCAGAACATAACTTGCACAGCACCTTTGCTAAAATCACTTACCTTGTTTTCAAATTAATTTTCCAGAATAGCTTTAAAGATAAGGTTGAATATGTAGACTTTCATTTTGATTCTTATGAATATTCTTATAATGCCTTTTTTCATAAAAACAAAGATTTGGAAGTATGTATTTACATTTCAAATCTGCATTGTAGAGTTCTATTTTTTCATAGTATGATTATTTTCAGAAATCTGAGCTTTTGTCCACAAGGTGAAACAGGACAGAGAAGTCAAATAAGAATCTGACAATAAATATTTCTGGCATAAGAGAGATAATTTAGGTAAACAAAGTTTTAAAAATAAATGAGTGACTGACTAGACAATGATTGCCAGAAGTAAGTGAATTAATACTTAGTGCCATTAATTCTCTTGTAAGACAGCTCCAGGCTCCTTTCTTCCATATCACCAGAGTTCCCACAGCATTAATATCCAGTTACCTTCAGTATCAACTTGCTTGACAGCACACATTTTGCTTTTTCTTATATCTTCCCTTTCCAACTTTCCCACTTCTCTACCAGTTTTTCCTAAACCTCATCTTGTATCTGCTTCTAGAAAACCCAAATAAAGGATGAGAAGAATAGAAGCTGAAAAGATGAAGAAGTATGAAAGCCATATGCCTTTGCAAAAGGCATAGAATTGAAAAAAGAAAATGATTCAAAATTCAAGTAATTCAATATAAATGGTAATGAAGAAGCTAGAGAATTTGGGTGCAGACCAAATAATGATATGCTTCATATTTCATACTTAAGAATTTTGGTTTTATGTGAGTCAACTTACTAATTTTAATAAAATATAAACATATTTTCCAAATTATGAAAAACTTATTGATATATTTTGGGGTATCAAAACTGAATGCTTTCAAATTCCCTTCTCTTGTAATGCTACACTCCCTTCTCTTCTACTAATCATGAGTGTGATACAGTTGCTTCTTTCTTCTTTCTGCTTGCCCTCTCCGCTACACTACACTTGCCCTCTCTGCTACACTAATAGTTGGTCTCAGTGGTTAGTTGGCAGATATACATGTTTATGGCTCAACAGTGTCAATATAGAAAGAAGATATGAAACATATAATCATAGGCAGAGTATTTGTTTCCACTGTTAAATAACATGCCATTTCACCATATCCAAAGATTTGGGATCTTCCACATATTCTTCCTTAGTTGTATCATTATTTGGGAACTGGTTAAGTACAAAAGCATGTTGAAATTGAGGGAAAACACATTTTTAAAATAGGTTTTATTGTGGTTCATTGTTTTTTAGGCAGAGAAAACAACTTCGAAAGGAATTATAGTTTCAATTCAATACAATACAGCAAACATGGAAAGGTATAAAGTGGAAAAATGGATAAAACTTGATCATAGCTTTCTAAGACTTCATAATTGTGTGTGTGTGTGTCAGGGGGTGATATATAGTCTTAAAAGGAAGAGGGAAAACATTCAATATAAAAAGAGTGAAATGAAATAGTGTTTATTTATCATACAGAAATAATGAGCTGAAATTTCCTCTGAGCTACTGGAGAGGGTATAAGGCAAAAAGTGAGGAGCACCTATTGTTTTTGTTTGTCTAAAAGATAAATACAGAGTCCTTCCTCAAGGAACCTGCCTACTCTTTATTCAAAAACTCTGGATTGTGAAGTGACTCAAGTGCACAAAATTGGAAAAAAGACCATGAATTTCTAATATGGTGTCTGAAGTCTTCTGTTTGCCAAAACTGGAAGATGTTTTATTTTTTTCCTTTTATTTTGGTTGTTATGTAAATCATATGAGGCCTTGGTACTCTGCCTGTTGGATTTATTTCTGGGAACCCCATAATTCATTGGCCATAACCAAAAATCTCAGTATCAATTTATTCCCAGCAATGTGATTGTTAAAATCTGTCCTATGTCACTTAATCTCTGACAACCAGGTTCTTCCATTAAGTTAAAGAAACCATATTAGTTCCAGCTTATCAGGTGAGTTTCCTCTGGCATGAAAAAACAGCAATAAACTTCTAGAAGTTTTCTCTCCAATCGTCACATCAGGAATTTACCTCTATCCAAAATCTTGATAATGAAAAAAATAAATAAATCAAGTCTTTGAATGATAAACCAGCATTAAAGTCCAGATTCTGGAGCCTGTACAGACTAGTGAAGGAAGAAATCTTCTAAATGAGCATAACTGCAAGTGTATATAGTTATTAAGTTATTTAAAAAGACAGGATGGGATAGAGCTATACATAGATTCTTGGGTAATAGCCAGCATTGTATGATGATTAGTTTTAAGGAAGATGGGGAAGGGATCCATAGTTTGGACACTTTGGAATGGTCTGGGGTCTGAGAATATTCATTTCTGTTGTGAATTCTCACCTAAAGACATGCACAAAGGATGATATATATATATATATATATATATATATATATATTTTTTTTTTTTTTGCTGTACGCGGGCCTCTTACTGTTGTGGCCTCTCCCGTTGCGGAGCACAGGCTCCAGACGCGCAGGCCCAGCTGCCATGCCTCACGGGCCCAGCCGTTCCGCGGCATGTGGGATCTTCCCGGACCGGGGCACGAACCCGCGTCCCCTGCATCGGCAGGCAGACTCTCAACCACTGCACCACCAGGGAAGCTCCCTATATTTTTTAAATAATAGAAAGATCAGGATAACCCATACTAAGAATGATTGTTATTTGCCTTTTCTGTCAGCCTACTGATACCAAAAACTGGATTCAAAAACAAAGCACTTATGGACACAAAGATTAGTATTATTAATTCAACAAATATTTATTGAGTTCCTATCATGTGCCAGACCCTGGTCCAAGCTCTGATGATGCAGCAATGAAAGTAATAAAAAACACAAAACTAAAAAGAAGCTTGTTCTCATAGAAATTATATGCTGGTAGTTAAGGATAATCTGAAAAACAAACATTTCATGGCCAAGGGTGAGTTCACTAGACTCATTGATGAGTTCCAAACACTGAGAACCCCAGAGTACCTGACATAGTTCTACACTGCCAGTCTTTAGCAGATTGATTATATTAGACCCTTCCATCAGGAGGAGGACAGAGTTAGCAATGTTTCCTTACTATAATAGGCACTTATTTTTTACGAGAATTTCTTTTCCTGTCTTGAATGATATCCTGCAAACCACAGTATCCAAATTACTTCCCAGTGTGAGGTAATGGGATAATTCCTTTGTAATTCACTGGTCTTAGCATGCACTTGATTATCTAATGGTTATCTTGGCTATTTTAGAATCAAAAGGCCTTGCAGAAGAGTAGAAAGACCTATTCAATACAGTTACTGCTAAGGATGAAAAATATCTTATGAGGCTGAAGTGTTCTTATAACATATGATATATGCTTTGTGACAGAGTAAAGTGTATGATGTTTATTTGTTCCAGATACAGATAACAGGGGGTGAAAGTGTGGGTGATGTCTCTCATGATTATATCTAGTTACAAGCTTTGAGACTTATTTGAGTGTTCCAGGGAGGAAGAATTTGATGAGCCCAATAATAATTCCACTGAACTCGGGATTTCTTGAAGGTGGCCTAAGGTCAATTTGTGCTCCTCACGCCACTGGTAAAATAAACAAAAAAATAGGGTTATAATGATGGCTCAGAAACATTCTGTCTATCAAAGGGAAATAATGTTAATGCTACACAGTGAATATCAGAAAGATTATGAATGTCAACTAATGTGTTCTTTGGAATATTTCACTCTATAATCACGAAAGAAAAGCCAGTCTATTACAATTCAGTTACCTTCAATTGATCAAACATTATAATTTGCACATGTCACCTCTCACTAATTCACATATTGGCTTTGACTATTTTATTATAAGGAACTTACCCACCACAATGTTCCCACCACAGATTTAACTTTGTATTCATTCATTCACCCATTCCACAAATATTTCTTTGTACTGATTACCAAGATAAAGTTCTGATTTCTACAAAGATTCAAAGATAAATTCCTGCCCTCAGTAAACTTACAAATTTTACTGATAAGAAAGGTGAATTAGAAAACAGTTACAATAAAATGTGGTAAGTGATATATTAGAAGATGGGGCTCAGTATGTAATCTGATGGGTAACAGGCAGGAATGGAAGATGCCATCATAAAGAAGTGATCTTGAGTTGTATTGAAAAATTTATTGAAGATCAAGCACAAGACTTCTTGCAGAGAATATTTCTTAGGAGAAAAATCATCTCCAAAGACTCAGAGGTAAGAGAACATGGCATACTCTGGAGACTGCAAAAGCATACATTGGCTAGAGAGGAGGGTGTAGAGAGATAATATTAATACACACTCCTTTGTATATGACACAGTGCTCAAAAAATGAATATGTGGACTAGAGAAGAAGGCAAATTTGAAGTCCCTGAAGATTGCCTTTCTTTCTATATTTAATGTTATTCTTGTGAATTAAGGCCATGTCTTCGGGAAAACTCTGTGTGATTGACAGATACTACCTATAAAAACATAGAATACACTTTAAATTATGAACAGACACTCAAAATTAACAATGAACATTTATCAAATTAACTCTCAAATAAGAAAATGCAGGGTTCTCAAGGAAGGAGACATACAGCAGATAGTTTGATTAGGGTAAGAGAAAGGAAGACATTAGGAATGTTCTACTGAATGAACTATATTCCCAAAGGCCAATAAGACTGAAGTGTGCCTGAGTAGGTAGCAGTGAGCTCTGAATATCTAGAAATTGAGGACAAAGGATAGAATAAGACACAAAGAAATGATTGGGTTTCTTTATTATTGGATTTGAACCTGATTGTAACTAGTCCACAAAATATATATTTGTTTTATATGTTTATTTTCCCAGAGCTATTGTGACAAAAGTCATCTATGGTGCCATGAACAAGCAAACAGATAATCTGCACTCATTTAGGAGAAAATACTTTGCAATACATGACTTTCTAATGATCTGTATTTTTGTAATTTTATTTTATATAAATATTTAATTTTTCTTCAAATGCTCTTACATTTTTAATTTCATATTTATTAATTCAAGAAATGCACAAATCCATAAACTTGAACTTAACCTTGAGAATATTATGAGTTTCAGGGCCTATATTTATCATTTTCCCCCAATGGACTAGTGATTAATCAATGCACACTTATCACTTTTATTAAGTTACTTCTGATTCTCTTTGAGGGAAAGCTTTTATTTGTAAGTAGTAACTGTTTTTCTCTTTAAAACCACACAGCATTCCTTGAATAAATTAAATTATACTCTTTATCAATCCCCACATTATCTATTGTAAACTGGCCAACAGAATTAGTCACAGCATTAATGTTCTTGGTTCTTCTTGATATGCTGCAATGCCCCTATATAGGAAATGCTTTCTCCTTCCTACATCATGGCCTTGGTCACAAACTGGCATTGCTTTTGCAATGCATATGATTAGCCTAGGAAATGCCAGCTCTTGTAACCTATAGACTCCCAAAATGTACATCTCAAACAGTAGTTTATTTTTTTTTCTCATATAACAATTCAAATGGTGTGTTTAGGACAAGTAAGCAGGTTTCCTACATGCGTGATTCATGCACCTGTGGCTCCAGCACTCTCAGGAAATTAATATAAGCAGAGGGAGGTGATCAAGGAAACTCCCCCTGGCAGGGAAGTTGCCTCACAATGTCTGCCCAGAAGCATTTCATTATTACTAACAGACAGAGACTTCTTTGGGTCCACAACTTTCCCTTTCCTGAAAAAGAGTTTTAGTTGTATTTTCTTGTCCCTGGTTGACATTTAAGAGTATAGAGGGGCTGGAGAGTATAAAGTTGGGAGTAGATAACAAATCTTTAAATTAACTTAAGAGAACCCATATTCAGATCTCTTGGAGAAAACTGTGATGCTTGACACTGAACTGCATTCATAGAATCAATGCAATTTTTTATTGTGTCCTTTGGAGAGAGGATGAGTATTTTCTATGGAATGTATATATAATGTATGTATATGTATGTATATGTATGTATATGTATGTATGTATATATAATGTATATATAATGTCTATGGAATGTATAATTTGCACAGATATTTGTGAGCAACTGTGACAGAGATTGTTAAATCTCTGTCAAGATCAGCATTTCTCCCTTCTTCCTGGAACACAACTATATTACATTTCCCAGTCCCACTGTATTAAATGTAGCCATGTTGTTGCCAGTGAAATATGAGTGGAAGAAATTTGTGTCTATGTTGGCCAAAAATTTGGAAGAGTCACAAGGTGAAAGGATACTAAGTTTTCTAAAAAATTATATGGAGGAAAGCTTCTCACCCATCAGCTACACCAACTTTACGTATCTGAAAAATAAAATTCCATTGTATTAAGTCACTCAGATTTTGTGACTTATAAATGCTAACTTACCTAAAGTAAAACATGTACCAATAACAGACATGGAAACATAACTCTAAGAAGTTGTAAAGGATATTACTAGTGAAATGTGTTAAAAATTAGGCTAACAATTAGGGTCCAAGTTGGATAGAAAGGGAAAAAAAATTTCATTATCTCATTTTTACATTTCTTTAGTGAATTCTATTAACTAAATTGTATAACAAAGTCTTTAACATAGCCATTAAAACTTTCCTGATTCAGACTTCTTGGCATCCAGTGGTTAGGACTCCATGCTTGCAATACAAGGGGTGTGGGGTCAATTCCTGGTTGGGGAACTAGGATCCCACATGCCCTGTGGTGTGGCCAAAAAATAAAATTTGAAATAACAAAGCTTTCCTGATTTGACTCCTGCTTAACTCTACAGTCTCTTCCTGCCTCACAATTTTATTAGTTATAATCTGACCACACTGGATTTTTTTTCAATTACTTGAATGTGACATGGTCCTCACACCCCATATATTACAACATTAATAGATATTTTCTTGCCTGAAATGTAATATTCTTAATTTCCCCAGTCACTACTCAAACTTCAGGTTTTAACTTAATGTTACTTCCTCCAGGAATGTAATAATAATCCCCAGGTTATTAGACTAGAGCAGATCCCTATGATATAAGATGTCACAGCACCTGCTCTGCATTCTTCCATTTAAAAAGTACTTACTAACTTTCTCCCACACACCAGGCATAGTGTTTGTGTTTGGGGATACTTGGGTATATGATGTAACAGATATGGTGCCCACTTTCCTGGGACTTATAAGAAGGTAATATTAAAAGAGTCATACAAAAAGATGTTAATTTTAGACAGATATTTTGATCTGAAGGAAAGTTCCATGAGAATTTGTAAACTAAATTGGCATTTAAAGATGTTTTCACAGAGGAAATATTAATGGAGATGAAATTAGGATGAGGAGGAATATTTAAGTAACGTGGTACAGTGCAGGTAAGAGTCTATCTCCTTGTGGCACATCTATTTTGCTTGTCTAGCACCTGTGTTCCTGAGTTGGGATTGATAATAAAATACATGAGATACAATAGATTTCACCCAACACCGATTTATTTTGCTTTAAGAGAGATAACAGGGTAGGCAAACATACAAAGTTCATGACAAAGGCATAGTAGCGGCCTCATGGCACTCAGGAACTCTACACTGGGGATGCCTACAGTGCCAAAGTGTAGGAATAGGTGAGTGCAAGCCACCTCATGATAGGGAATCAATAAGTCATGAGTCCCATTGG
Source organism: Pseudorca crassidens (assembly GCF_039906515.1). Taxonomy (NCBI): domain Eukaryota; kingdom Metazoa; phylum Chordata; class Mammalia; order Artiodactyla; family Delphinidae; genus Pseudorca; species Pseudorca crassidens. The sequence goes on along the minus strand of NC_090313.1, from coordinate 35,035,598 downwards.
ATTTTATGTTCTACTGGTCCTGTATCCCTCGGAGATAATGTGAATAGAATCCATTCTCCAGTGCAGATGCATCTCATTAATAACAGGTACTGGTTTTGCAATAAATTGCAAGTAAGGTACAGGTGCTTACTTCTGTACATAGTATTCTCAATCAGGTTGTCATTTATCAAGGATCCCATTTCTTGTCTATTGATGCCTTGATTTCATGTTACATTGAAGGTTAGCTCAAGAGTCGTATCCTCAGGCTTCCATGAAGCTAGAGAAATGGCCTCAAAACCAGTTGTTAGCACTTGACTTCTATCCTGACAGAGTCTGCCAACAATATGGGAAGACCTTGGTATTGGCAGAAGGTGTGGGAAGCAGACATGTTATATATTTCTATAAATCAGAATGAATTCCTACAGCCCAGATGGCAAAGAGGAATAAGTGAAGTGGCACAAGAGAACACTAAAAAGATAAATATGGTTATGATCACAAAAGTCATCCTTGCCTGTGTTAAGGAATTTATTCAATGAAAAATGGAAAGTCACTGAAGGATTTAATGTGTGTGGGGTTTAATGGTAAGCTTTGATTTTGAAAATTTAAGTCCAGCTGCAGC